>NC_068449.1:46043400-46643400 GCF_023373465.1 Oncorhynchus keta | reverse complement strand
TGTTCAGGTGGGATAGTGTGTTTTTCTAGTGCGAATGTGATTGCGTTGTCTGTGGATCTGTTGGGGCGGTAAGATGGAGGTGATGTGACCCTTGACTAGCCTCTCTAAGCACTTCCTGGTGACAGGAGTGAGTGCTATGGGGCAATATTGACATTTAGTTCAGTTACCTTAGATTGTTTGGGTACAGGAACAATGGTGGACATCTTGAAGCATTTGGGGATGGCAGACTAGGATAGAGAGAGATTGAATATGTCCGTAAAAACTCCAGCCGACTGGTCTGCGCACGCCTTGGGATGCCGTCCGGGCTGGCAGCCATTTAAGAGTTAACAGTCCCTGCCACATGCTTCTTTGCTTATGAGCTGTTGAATTGCAACTCCACTTTGTCCCTGTACTGACTTTCTGCTTCTTTGATTGCCTTACGGAGTTTGTAGCTGGTCTGTTTGTACTCCATGTTCCGGGTCACCTTACCGTGGTTGAATGCTGTGGTTCCAAAGTTTTGCGCAAATACAGCCATCTATCCCTGGTTTTTGGTTGGGGTATGTTAGAAACTCTTTGATGTACACACAGAAACATGACATTATAAAATGTTAACTACGGTCAAGCCCATCTCTAACACTGTGATTCACGTATCTAACAATATGGAGCCATTGGAGTCTTTGCAATGATACAAAAATAACCAAGTCAATCAGCACAGAGTCAATTTTGCATTTAATTTCAACAAAATGATCATACACTCACATAACAAGTACAGTACTTTTATTGCACAAAACAATACATGATACTTTTCACTAACACCTTACCTTTGATGTAAATCTGGTACCCTCACTTTAATAAAATACATGTTTGAATACTTTGGAAAAGGTTCAACATTACACACAACTTCACTATTTTATGTCAAGTAAATGTGAATTAAGGCACTCATTATCTCACTATAAAATACCAGTATCAACCTAAAGTGACAATCAGTTAGGGTTGGACCCATCAATTAAGCACTTTTACAGACACCATCACACCAACCATCTACTCTGCCTCATCATACTCATTCTTTCCTCAGTTCACCTCATCCAGTTCCCTACTACACCCAAAACCAACAGAAGTAACTACAAACAAACTAGTACTACTACATGTCACTAGACTCTATACATGGGCCGTGTGCATTTTCTGCTGGTGTATTCTGCGGTTGCTCCTCTCTGAGAACCTCTTCCCGCAGTGTGTGCAGGCGAACGGTCTCTCTCCCGTGTGGACCTTCAGGTACATCTTCAGCTGGTGCTGGTGGGAGAACCGCTTCCAAAACTGGGGAAGCTGTTTGATTTCTCTCCTGTGTGGACCCTCTGGTGCCTTTTCAGGTTGAATGAGTGGGAGAAACTAGCCTGGCACAGGTGGCAGCCGAACGGTTTCTCCCCCGTGTGCATTCTCTGGTGCCTCTTCAGGTTGGAAGAGTCGGAAAAACTAGCCTGGCACAGGTGGCAGCTGAATGGTTTCTCCCCCGTGTGCATCCTATGGTGGATCTCCACCTGTTTGGGGAAACTGAAGGCTTTCCCACAGAACGAGCACGGGAAGCGCTTCTCTTTGGCCCTGCCACCTTTACTGATTACATCTCTACTGTCATTTGTCAGTGGGCTTGTTGAGGCATTGTCTGAGTTCTGGTTTAACATTAGGAAATTGTGAGGAGGATGAAGGCCAGGGAGAGTCTGTGTTGTCTGAGGGTCCATGTTCCAGTTGATAGATCCTATAGAAGGCAGACTGAAGGCAGCACCTGTTAGGGGGTTAACCTGAGGCCCCATCAGTCTCTCTGAATCACAACTATAGGAGCAGGACGGAGCATCACTAGCCAAGTCTATGTCTGTTCTCTCCCGTCGCATACGGACACCTCCCCGACCCTGCAGACCAAATCTACGCCTCGCCCTGGTCTCAGCCAGTCTGTTGTCATGGACACTAAGTTTGTTTGTTGTTTTATGTTCGACAGTCTGTTTCTGGCTGTGCTGAACAGTGTTGTTCCCCAGCCCAGAGTTGAAGACGCTGTCCCATCCACTGACCTCCACTATGTTGCCTCTAGTCCTGTCCTGCTCAGTGATATCATGCCCTGGGCATTTGGCTGCACCGGTCTGGGTCTGGAAATCTAAGATGGATGTCCAGTCTCCTCTGTTAGCCTCCAGCCAACCACCTGCAAAAAAGACTACAAACATGGCAGTGAAAAAACGCCATATGTAGAGTTGAGTCAATTACCTGGTGAAGTTCATATATTATAATATGTGTGTTTCGGTAACTAAACATAAGTTATATTGATTTCATGAATGAAGAAAATAAATAATAGCCAGGTGCATCACTATTCCCATTGAAGATCTATTACTGTATGTAGGCTATATGTATGTCTCCCTTACCTTGCTCCCAGATCTTTAGTCCACTGAGCAGATCAATGCTCTCTGGTTCGTCTTCTATTGTCTCCTCTTTGACCAGCAGCAGATGAGGCTTCCCATCCTCCATGTCTACTAACTGTAAGAGATACAGAGTGAGAGGATGTTGGATCAAGAAATCTGATATGAGCACACTGCTATGGAGCATCTTCTGATTGGGCAATGAGGGATTGCTATGAGTACTATGCAAACGCGTTAGTCAATTTGATTACTTGACACTCTTTAATGGTTTGAAAAGGCATGGTCCCACACTTAAGACAACAAATCAAGACCTGGGCCCGTATCCACAAAGACTCTGAGTAGGAGTGCTGATGTAGGATGAGTTTTGCCTTTTAGATCATAATGAATCAAATTATATCTGAGATCAGCAGTCCTACTCTGAGAGACTTTGTGGATACGGACCCTGAACTAAAACCATTCAGACAGACCTTCACAGTGGGCTCACCTCAGTGAGACTGTGTGTGGTCCTGTGCTGCTCAGCTGGTTCCTCTGTGGGTTCAAGAGGTGTAGTCTGGTTGTCCTCCGTGATCATGGGACCCTCAGGGTTCCCCAGACCCTCCTCACACCCCTCCTCCTTCACCAGCAGCACATCTGGACCCTCCTCCTGGAAGAGTCAGGTGATACAGATTACACAGACATACATTCCCTCAGGTATGTACACACAGATAAACACACTTTCAACATAGTGTTTACCCATCCCCACTATGTTTGAGTCTCATACGATTTCACAAATTCCTGTACATGCAAATGTAACCGCAAAATTATTGGCACCCTTGATAAAGATCAGGGAAAATACTAAACAAAAAAAAAGATTGTTCATCTTTATCAAGTTTCCATAGTTTAGCACCCCATTGAATATGCCTTATATACAGTATATATAATTAAAGTAGTTGAATGGAAATAATGAAACACATCATATATCCTACACAGTGGAAACACCATGTGACCCACTTTTTAGGCTTAAGCCTTATATATCACACAATGTCTGGATGCAATATTCTACCCAGGAATATTCAACACTGAAATATGTTACTCTCCTTATTCCAAATGTATCTGGATTTTTTTCTGCTGACAACAATGAACATTCATCATAGTCTTTGATGCTGGGTTTGATCTAAACGTTAGAAGCTATCGAGTGGAATGGTTACTTTCTATAGCTCGGTATCCATTCAATTGACGACAGATTTGACGACAGATTTGAAAGAAAACGTGCACATTTTCCCACCAGTGGTGTTTCCACCAAACTGACTTGATAGAAAAGAGCAAGAATATTTATTTGTCAAACGTAAATCAAGCCTTGATTTTTCTTTGAAAATGAGCATCAAGATCACCGTGCACTTTCACCACCCTCGGGAGCCTAATAAACTACATGGTTTCCCCGAGTCGTAGTGGGAGGACCACACACCATGTCATCGCGTGACTCCAAGTTTACTTCGATATGGCTTGATGGCTTTTATATCAACATTTGCGCATAAAGGCGTTTCCCCCGCCCTTTCTCTCAATGAATTTTACAGACGCAAAAGATCCCATGTCGAACAAACACATTCTGTAGGCTTTTAGAAAATTGTACCAAAACTTCCTGTTTCCATCACAGCTGCCATTATTTTTTTTCTCTGAATGACTTTACTTGCACAAAATCTGTGAATGGAAACGTGGTTCATGTTATAGAGTGGAATGGTTTTTCTGCTCCTGTGTGGACCTAGAGGTATATTTTCAGCTGGTCCTGGTGGGAGAACCTCTTCTCACACTGGAGGCAGCTGTAGGATTTCTCCCCTGTGTGGACCACCTGGTGCCTCTTCTGGTGTCCAGCCTGGGTAAAGTGCATACTGGGTACAGCTGAAGGATTTCATCCCTGTTTGGATCCTATACACTACTGTACTGGTTCCAGTCCTCTCTAAACAGATCCGTCTGTGTCTCTAAACCCAAGGGCATGTTGCCAGGGTCCCAATGGGATTGAATCGTCCTCAAGGCTCGGGTTACTCTGAGTCGGGAGCAGGAGGACAGTCCAGTGGCCCCAGCTCCAGTCTCTCTGGGTCTGATCTCTGGTCAGATCCTTTGTGCAAGAGCCTTTGTGTTAAAGTCTCTGTGTCTGTCTCTGACTTGAAGACGGTGTTCTGCGTTCTACTGACCTCCGTGATGCTGCGGCAGGTCCTGGGTTGGGGCGTGGCAGTGCGGTTCTCCGTGGCTACAGGGGGCGTCCCAATCTCGATGTCTCTTCTGTGTCGTGGGTCCTCTCCTTCAGACCTCTCCTGCTTGACCTCAGGATCTCTAGCCTCTACATCTGCAGACTGACACAAGGGAGGTTATTATTGGTACATGAGTTGAATTGGATAACAATGTCATAGAGAAGTCTCACAAGCTCCCCTATGGTATATAAATAAGGATGATCTAGAAGAAAAAAGGAAACGCACACTCTAGGAGCTCAGATGCAAAAATGTAATTACCAACGTTTCGACAGCCAAGCTGTCTTCATCAGGGTATGATGACTCGTTTATGTAGTGTCAAAAGACACAGGTGTCTGTAATCATGGCCAAGAGTGGCCTAATATCATTGGTTAATTATCAAATATTAAAATGTCATACAAAGAACAGCATACAAACAACAAATGGATAGCATACGATCATAGACAAATATGACTACACAAGCTTACAAACAATTACAATGGCAAAGTCACAATAATCACAAGAATGGCTTCAGATCAAAGTCTACGTTGAGACCGAAGGGCGCAAGGGTCTTTAAGTTAAAGATCCAGGCAGCCTCTCGTTTTAACAATAAATTATCAAGGTCATCCCCTCTCCTAGGGAGGGTGACATGTTCGATGCCAATATAACGCAGAGACGAAATCGAGTGGCCTGCCTCCAAGAAGTGGGCCGCAACTGGACAAGTAAAGGTTTTACACCTAATGGTGCTACGATGCTCTGAGATTACGTACTTTTAATTCACGCTTTGTTTTACCTACATAATTTTTACCACAAGGACAAGTTATAAGATAAATAACTGCCTTCGAGGAGCACGTAATAACACCTTTGATTGGGATCGATTTCCCTGTTTGTGGGTGTTTGAAGGATGTTAATTTATAAGTGCCATTGCATTGAGCACAGCCATTACATTTGTAATTTCTATCCAGTTGGGGCGCAAATAGACGTTGTTCAGAAATATCTTGGGGTGGTAAATCAGAGTGTACCAATTGGTCTCTGAGATTTCTGCCCCGCGAGAATACGACCAAGGGAAGGTCCGAAAACACATTACCGAGACGATCATCGCATTTTAGAATGTGCCAATGTTTGTGAACAATTCCCTTAATTTGTTCAGAGCACTTTGAATAGCGGTTAGTTAGAACACAAGAATGCGTGTTTTTACGAGACTGACCTTGAAAAAGGTCATGTCTCGTTTTGTTTTGAATTTTCTCAATGGCAATATTAATCTGATCATTCTTGTAGCCCCTCTCCTTGAACTTTCTTTGCGTCTCAGCCATATTTCTGTCGAAATTCTTTTGATTCGACAGAATTGGCTGTAGGGCAAACTATTTTTCAAGAGAAGTGGGTGACAACTATCAGCCCTCAACAAACTGTTACGATCAGTAGGTTCTTTGCTTAATAAAGGGTTATCTTTTGTGCCTACAACCCAGTGCAACGATTTTGATGTTAAGGTAGACATGTTTAAGTTTTTTAGAAATATCCGCTTAAGGGGAGGCAGAATGTGACCATGACGCCCAGCTGCTGGCCCTGATGGTCAGATGCAGACAGATCAAGCTAAGGCTAAGCATAAAAAAGCTTCGGTTTAAAGTGCCAGAGGTCCGCTTTCATGGGCACATCTTGTCCTCCACCGGATTGAAGGCGGATCCTGAAAAAGTGAAGGCTGTCTTGGAAATGCCCCACCCATCTGACGTGAAGGGAGTGCAGCGCTTCATCGGATTCGTCACCTACCTGGCCAAATTCCTACCGCGGCTCTCTGAAGTGTGTGAGCCACTGAGGAGGCTCATGGACAAGGACACCATCTGGCATTGGCTCCCAAAACATGACGCAGCGGTGAGGGAAATAAAACAACTGGTCACCCAGACACCCCAACAGAGCAGAACTATGCCCAGATAGAGAAGGAGTGCCTCAGCATTGTGTTTGCATGCCAACGCTTCCACTACCTGTACGGGCGCGACAATATTACCGCAGAGACAGATCACAAGCCCCTTATTGCTATATTCAGCAAGCCTCTCCTGAATGCCCCAAAACGACTGCAGAGCATGCTACTGGCCCTACAAAACTACAACCTCAAGGTGGTGTATAAGCCAGGGCCAGAGATGTATGTGAGTGACACGCTCAGCAGGGCTACTGCATCAGGCACTCACACACGCTCCATGCAAGAACAACACGCACTGTGCAGCTTACAAACAGAGCAAGTGGATGTTGAACACATCAACCAGGCTAACTACCTCAATGTTACGGACCAGCGCCTTATACAAATCAGACAACACACAGACAGGGACAAGCAACTCCAGGCATTGAGGTCTGTGATTCTGATGGGCTGGCCCGACTGCAGGGAAGAAACTGCTTTAGCCGTCAGAGAATATTGGCCAGTCAAAGAGGAGCTCAGTGTTCAAAACGGAGTAATATTCAAGAGTCAGAGAGTCGTTATTCCCCGGTCTCTGCGCCCTGAGATGTTGGCACGCGTGCACTCAAGTCACATAGGAGGTGAGGCCTGTTACAGACAAGCACGTGACACACTGTATTGGCCAGGAATGCAGAGTGAAATCAAAGACTATGTCAGTAAATGCACAATCTGCAATGAATATGCCATTGAGCAACAGAGAGAGACGATGATGTCCCACGAGCTACCGATGCGCCCCTGGCAGATAGTAAGTCTAGATCTCTTCCAGCACAGTGGCAAAGACTTTCTGCTGGTAGTCGATCATTACTCAGACTTTTGGGAGATCGACCTCCTCCCCGACCTCTCAGCAGAGACAATGATCAAACGCTGCAAGGCTCAGTTTGCCCGCTATGGCCAGCCAGATAGGGTAATTTCAGACAATGGACCCCAATTCTCCGGAGTTGAGTTCCGAAAATTTGCTGCAGGATGGGAATTAGAGCACGTCACTTCATCACCACGACACCCAAAAGCTAATGGGAAGGCGGAGTCCGCAGTAAAAATCGCAAAGAACCTCTGCAAAAAGGCTCTGCGAGAGGGCAAAGATGCCTGGAAAGCAATTCTGTAGTGGCGCAATACCCCGACAGAAGGCATGGATAGCAGCCCGGCACAGCGCCCCATGGCATGCCGCTTAAAAGCAGCTCTGTCAGTAGCCAGCACTCTCCTGGAGCCATGTGTGGTGACAGACGTGCTGGTGAAGCTACGTCACAGAAGACAGGTCTCCAAGTTCATCTACGACAAATCAGCAAAAGACTTACCTGAGCTCAGGGTGGGTGAAACGGTGCGAATGAAGCCCCTACCAGGGGACCGGACAGGCCTCTGGAGACTCGGATCCTGTGTACAGAAAGTGGCACCACACATGGCTCCAGTACCGTAACAGGGTTGACCTTCGGATTGCTGAGCCAGCACCTACTCAGAACCCTGATGGCCAAAGGGGTCGCATGACAAAAGACTTAATCTGTAGGTTTCCCATCAGGGATTGTTGACAGAGATAAAAGTGAAGAGAATATCAAAATGTGTTGTTACCTGAGGAAAATAATAATAATACTAAACTGTTCATGTTGGAAATTGTTACTATTTTATTAAATGGAAGATGTTATGGGTGTAAGATGCCATCTGTTGGTAAATGTTCAACTCTTGTGTTTTACCGGGGTGCTAGAGATACCCGGATGTGTTTTGATGTACTGAACAAGACTGGTGCCTCTGTCTCGTCAATTAACATTCAAACAGTAGCCTTAATTAATTAATGGGCCACATTTTATGTACTGTCATTTTTCATGTTACACTATGACACTATGACACAACCTCTATCAGGATAACTTGCTGGGTTGAGGTTCCACTCCCCTCATCAATGGTGATTGGTTGGTCATCTCTCCACACGTTGTGACCCGCTGGCTTCACAAAGCTCCTGTGGCCTCCAGTGAGAAGTCCTGAGAGAATGATTGGGGGAAAGAGGTGGTGAGGTAATGTCAATGATCAATGGTATATTGTACACTATTGACACTGCCTGTGTAACAGTATAACTTTATAAACCGTCCACTCGCCCATACCCGGGCTCAAACCAGGCACCACCTGCACACATCAACAACTGACGCCCACAAAGCATCGTTACCCATCGCTCCACAAAGGCCGCGGCCCTTGCAGAGCAAGGGGAACTACTACTTCAAGGTCTCAGAGCAAGTGACGTCACCGATTGAAACGCTATTTAGCTCGCACCACCGCTAACTAAGCTAGCCGTTTCACATCCGTTACACTCACCCCTCTTTTGACCTCCTCATTTTCCGCAGCAAACAGTGATCCGGGTCAACAGCATCAATGTAACAGTATAACTTTAGACCGTTCCCTCGCCCATACCCGGGCGCGAACCAGGGACCCTCTGCACACATCAACAACAGTCACCCACGAAGCATCGTCACCCATCGATCCACAAAAGGGGAACTACTACTTCAAGGTCTCAGAGCAAGTGACGTCACTGATTGAAACGCTATTTTGCTCGCACCACCGCTAACTAAGCTCGCCGTTTCACATCCGTAACACCTGCAACTAGGTAAAGTTCATGATGCCGTTACCCTTAAAGGGCCCCAGAACCAAAGATCCACCACTATATTTTACAGTAAGGTATGAGGTTATTTTCTGCTCATGCATCCTCATTTCGAAGACAAACCCACCATTGGTGTGCATGGCCATAGAGCTCTATTTCATGTTATCCAACAAATGATTCTGATTAATAAGGCTGTAATACACAATGAATTGCTATATACAGCCTAAAACTAATGCCTGCGAATTTAAAGTTGTTTACCCAACTTTTTAGAGCTGGTGGGTATATGGTTCAGTTTGGCACCAAGGTAAAAGAAAAGGGGGGTATTCGTTTTTCATCTTCAATAGCTATGCCAGGACAATGAAAATGGTATATTCTGAATCAGAGGAGGATTGTGAACAATCCAGTTACTAGCAGTTGATGTTACGATGTCAATAAATGAATCTTAAATGGCGCTTGCTTTTTAAATTACTGAATATATACAGGGAAATTTAGCAATTATGGTTTTATCTGTAACGGTTTGATAAATTAGGCATTGTTGCAATCTGTTGGCATATAGATAAATGCACATATTTTTTCCAGTGCGGGCCTTGCTCTACAAACATCCCCCCATTGGATTACTCAGAAAGAAAGCATGCAAGTACTCCAACAGTCGAAAAATGTCAATGCCCATCCCTATTAGTTTCAGACTGTATATACCAATAAATTGTGTATTGCAGCCTGATTAATCTGACTACCAACAAATGTAAGTTTGCTAAATGGCTGCTAAATGGCATTGGCACTTGGATTGGAACCGGTGCCCTGGTCAGATTAAATAAAAATTGAACTCTCGAGTGCCTATTCAGTAATCTGGCCCTGGATGTAAGGTAACACTTCTCATAACTTGTTGATATACAATTTATTGATTGACTATGTTCCATGCATCACTTTAAAAAAAATAGAGTATGACAATTGGAAATTCGGTAAAGAATATTTTTTGCAATAAGAATTTGCACTTAATTGACATGGCTGGTTAAAAATATATATATGTGCAAGATAGCCAAGTAATCAGGCGAAGTATGGTATACTATCCAAAACTGACAAAGACCCAATTCTGTAACACATCTGAACACATGCGCAGAGGGGAACGGGGCCCGCAGCCTTCTGTGGAATGTACCTCTTGTCATTCCTCTGTATCGGTCCAGGATGTTGACACTACTAGATCGACTGGCGAGAACGCGCTCTCGCATTGTCCTCTCTGCGCGCTCCCGTGCCACCTTCAGTTCCAGTAGCTGTAGTTTCCTCCGCAGTCCTCTGTTTTCTTTCTGGCTTTGAGTTATTTCCAAACGAAATACTGCATAGTCGTCGTCTACGAGTTTACATATATTTGCCACGGCTGTATTTGCTAGCTCCTCCATGATGGAGGCTATTTAAGTGTGAAAAACCATATAGTTAGCAATTGTTAGCAGCTAGCTAGCGTTACCTAGATAACATATATCAACCAAGTCTCCCAGTGCGAATTAAAGACTACCTGAAGTAAGTATGTGATGCTGTGCAGTTAAATTAATCATATTTTGAGTTTCAGGGTGTTAATAAACGTCTAGATAACAATAAAAACGCTAACATCGAAATCGTTATTGGTCCTTGTTCGCTTCCGTTTACTTAAGAGAAAGGATCTTATTGGTTTGCGTCATAGGTGGAAGGGTATAATTAGATGAAAAATGTATGCGTGCTGTTCTTTGAAATACGGTACTGCTTATTACATTACACATCAAATATCCTATGATCAGTATTTTTTAAGCTGAGAGCTGACGTGTTTATGAAGAGCAGTGTGTTAGAAAGAATAGAGTAGAAAATAGCATGACTTTATCTCAGTAAGGTAAATATTCAATAGTCCTTGTTATAGTCTGACCAACTCAGTGGCCTTGTGGTTAGTGTCTGCCCAGAGATTGGAAGGTTGAGTTCAATCCCTGGCCGAGTCATACCAAAGACTGTAAAAATGGGCCCTGATGCGTCTAGGCTTGGCACTCCGCATTAAGGAGATAGATTAAGTAAGGCTAAGGCCCTGCAATAGACTGCATCTTGTCCAGGGGGTGTACTTGTACGTCAAGCTGCCTCACACTACAGAAATAGGAGATGAGCTAAGGTTCATGCAAGGCTACTTACTTGTTATAGCCTATGTTTACCATCTCTCTAAAAACATTTTTTTTTTTTTACAAATGACAAGTTAACAAAGCGTTACCCCAATACACTTAACATAACTATAATATAACAGCTAAAGAATGGTTCCTAGATATCCGCTGCGTACATCTCACACTGCTACGATTTCTTCCCGTTGTGGACACTCCTATGTCTATAAGGTTACTCGGGAAGGGGAAGCTCTTGTAACATAGTTTGCACATGAAGGGACTCTCCTTGAGGCAGCTAAGGAAGGTTAGACCCATGTCCCTTCTATGAACCCTTTCAGTAGGCATTAGACGGGACCCTGAAAGAGAAGACTATCACCAGAGGGGTCTCCCACCACTCCATGTGAAGGCTGAATCCCAGGGTGACCTGCTCTGTTCAGCATGGATACTGTGGTGTTTGTATCATGGGAACAAGATGGTCTATCAGCCACAGGTCCTGCTTCATCCCTGCACTGAGACTGTGAAGAGAAGGGTCTGGGCTGCAGACTGGATCCCTGACTGGAGTCTCTCTGATGACCACCTGTCCACTGGTTGTGTTCTATGTAGTGGTTGTGGTGGAGTCTCTGTCCCTTGCGGTTGGGTCCTGGTTCCGACTCGGGAAGGAAGAGCGATGGCTCCTGATCCAGGGTTCTGAGACGGGGCCAGGGTTTGTGACCAGCCACCCCAGTGGTCCAGTCTCTCCCACCAGTAACACTGCATATCATCAGATCTTCAAGGACTGCAGTCTGCAAACAAAGATGGTACAGAAAAGCATAAAGGTTTATATAAGAAACTCTTTACTGTACACAAACATGACATTATAAAATGTTAACCAGTCAAGCCCATCTCTAACACTGATTGAAAGACCTAACAATATGGAGCCATTGGATTGATCTTTTTATGTTCAAACTCCGTCCCTGCAATGATACAAAAATAACCAAGTCAGTCAGGACAGTGTCAATTTCGTATTTAATTCAAACAAATCACATTTATTGCACAAAACGATGTGACAAGTAGAACGACTTTTCTCATTATGGTAACACTGCCTTTTCTGTAAATCTGGTACCCTCCCTTTGATAAAATGAATGTTAAAATAGTTTGGAAAATGTTTTACGTTACATTACACACAGCTTCACTACTTCATGTCAAGTAAACATGAATTAAGATACCATCATTATCTCACTATAAAACACCAGTATCAAACAGGACAAAGTTGTCACTTTTCATCAGTGAAGCATTTTTACAGACACCAACCATCACCATATCATCTACTCTGCCTCATCATACTCATTCTTCCCTCAGTTCTCCTCATCCAGTTCTCTACTACATCCTAAACCAACAGAATGAACTATGAACTATCTAGTACTACATTACATGTCACTATACTCTACACATGGGCCTGTGCATTTCCCCCAGACCCTCCTCCTTCACCAGTAGCACCTCCTCCTCCTCCTGGAAGAGACATGTGACACAGACACACACTCCCTCAGGTAGGTAGGCACAGATAATAAACACACTTTCAACATGGAGTGTTTACCCATCCCCACTACATGAGTCCTGTACTGTAGTTACAGAATTACTTCATTGTTAAACCCATCATGGTGGACATAAATATCATGTGGGTAAAAACAAGTCAGTTATGATAAGTCAAATGTCATTATTGGTCAAACCTGACTAAACTAGTTTGACGTGTACAGTAGGTGTTTGTGTGTGGCTGTGTGTAGGTATATTCAGTAAGTATTGTAAAAACGGCTAGCTGACGCCGTCTGAAGCCTCATCCGCTAGTTACTTAAATGCCGAGTTGACTTAGGTCTGACCCCAGGCGGTCCGGTAAGAACCAGGCAGATGTGTCCATATCCATGCTATTCGTTTCAAATGAATGAAGGTGTGGCGGAGGTGTGTCAGCAGATGCCATATTCTGACCTTGACTTGATTCCCGCATAATTCCGCCACCTTTATGCACGAGGAAACTACGAATAATGTCGAGCACACCTTCCGCTTCCAAGTGAAAAAAGCATCTACTTAATTTTTTTCTGATAGAAATTACACCATTCTCCATGCACTGTCAGTTACAAATTGATAAGACCTAGGTAAATTAATAATCCGTTTGGATTGTAAATATAAATTACAATAGTTTAAGATCTATTTTACCTAACGATCGCTGGAGATAAATGTGAAAACAGTCATATTTCAGCTAACTGAAAAGCATGTCAACATGACCGGTATTTCAACTTTTCCACAGTGTATTATAAATCGCTGTGTCGTTATTCTGACTTAATTGTAGGCCTATGGCTTGATTTTGTAGGCATAATTTCATTACATTGTTAGTTTAGATCCCATTCCTCTGCCATGTCTGTGTGGTTGTTCCTGGGGGTCGCTAGCAATAGTGGATTGTATTAGGCTAACGTATTACAAGTTGCGCAATCATTTGGGACACGTAGCCTATTTGAATCATTATGGAACGCAGTTCCGTGATTAGGGAAGATTTATAGGACTATTGTTGAACTCCTGTTGCACACATGTTTCACCTTCCAATATTTCATGGAATAAACCATTTAATTTGGCAATTTTCATAACGAATCAAACCAATATTTTTGATTCACCAATATTTTTTGTGCGTAATAGGCTCTCCAAACCTGTTTATGTATGATTCATAAATACTTTCCTAACCCTAAATATTCTACAAGATTATATATTTTTAAATCTAACAATTGGTGCTGAAAAAGAGACGAATATGCATGTATTTAAATGGCTTTCTTTCATTGATCCCTAATATTCTGAACCATTCTCTCCATATATTCTAATGAGTCTGTCGAGAAAATTCAAATTATTAAAGGTACACCAAATTTAAAGGGATCACTTTAGATAAATGTCCAGAAAACCCTATTGATTGAAAACTCCACAAGAAAATCTGTTGGCCAGCCAGTTGGAGGGATTTCAGCGGTTGAATTAAATGGATTCAGCCCGCGCAAGGGAACCAATCCTGAAAAGCCTGTTACTCACCTGCATAAGGTACGTCTACCAACTACTGAGAAATGCGTAAGAAAAAGGTGTACATTACATAAATCTGAATCTGCCCCTTGGTCACCACCACACAGTTGCACATACATTTACACCATAAGTGATAATGTGGTTTATTTCAGATGAACACTTCTAGAAGAAACTCTGAAAACTTGGTCAACAGCCAAACTTGTCGTCTGTCTACAACCTAAAACACCAATAGGGCAGTGAACATAGCATAGCAGGGGGCTCTAAAGGTGTCAGCATGCTTCAGTTAGGCTTTAAAAGACATTCGCTTGAAAAATGAGCTGCAATAGTACTGTTTGTCCATTTTGAAATGCTGTAGCCAGTATACAGTTCCTCAAAATAGTCAGAATTAATATAAGATAACTCAAGACATCGGTCATTAATTTAGACGTTTTTACCGATCTTAGTCGCGCAGTTTTACGTCTAAGATGTTTGGTGCAGTATTTTTCGACGAAAACGAGTTGTCTCTCGTTGAACTACAACAGACCTTTATTGAAGAATCCCTACTGTTGACCAATCACTGATGAAGGTGCGTCGACTTCGGCTCCGAACTTCTGCTTGCCTCCAGAAAAAATGTGTGCCCGAACAGCCGAAAAAACACTCACTGATGTCCAAAACTAACAAAAACGTCACCAAATGTCATAATAATATATTCACAAACTCTACCGAACTGTTTCGGGTGGGAAGCATGCGGGCACCTTCAGCCTGGTGGGCTAGGCAACTGTCTACCAACTCAGGCAGGTGGCTGCAATCTAGGGTAGGAGACTGCAGACCTGCAATGGGGCAGTTAACTTAGGGCCTAGCATGGCAGGGGGGCCCTAAACCTGGCAGTATAGGAAGCTGCACACCTAATAAGGCAGGGGGCTGAGATCCGTGAAGGAGACTGAAAACCTGACTGCAAAGCAAACGTTGGGCTTAGCAAGGTAGGGTGCCTAGGGCCTGAAAGAGCAGCAAACTTAGGGGCTACTAGTGCAGGAGGCTGTGGACCTAGAACAGCAGAGGACTGAGGGCCTAGCACTAAGACAGGAGTCTAGGAACCTAAGTCAGAACAGTGTAAACCTGCAACTTGGGCCAGAGACCGAAGACTGGGTACGGCCGGAAACTGAGAGCCTACCAAGAGAGCCTTTTTTCTGCGTCAGGGAGACTAGTCATGATTGAGGGAAAGATGAATGGAGCGAAGTACAGAGAGATCCTTGATGAAAACCTGCTTCAGAGCACTCAGGACCTCAGACTGGGGTGAAGGTTCACCTTCCAAAAGGACAACGACCCTAAGCACACTGCCAAGACAACGCAGGAGTGGCTTCGGGACAAGTCTCTAAATGTCCTTGAGTGGCCCAGCCAGAGCCCGCACTTGAACCCGATCAAACATCTCTGGTGAGACCAGAAAATAGCTGTGCAGCGACGCTCCCCATCCAACCGGACAGAGGTTGAGAGGATTTGCAGAGAAAAATGGGAGAAACTTCCCCAATACAGGTGTGCCAAGCTTGTAGTATCATACTCAAGAAGACTCGAGATTGTAATCGCTGCGAAAGGTGCTTCAACAAAGTACTGAGTAAAGGGTCTCAATACTTTATATATGTAAATGTGATTTCAGTATTTTTATTCTCAATAAACTGGAAAAAATGTTGCTTTGTCATTATGGGGTATTGTGTGTAGATTGTTTTCTCTCAATTTAATCCATTTTAGAATAAAGCTGTAACTTAACAAAATGCAGAAAAAGTCAAGGGGTCTGAATACTCTTTGAATGCACTGTAAATGTAAGTCCATTATAATTTCTACAGTTTAGATTTGTCATTTTTATCTATATCGAGTTTGTTTCTCCCCAACCTAAGAAAATGATATAAAAAATGTTCCCTAGAGTATGCCCTCCTGATCTCTTCTCTTTTACAGGGCAGGTCCTCGTAGTCCCTCAGCAGCTCCCAGCTGGTGAGGGAGGTCACTACCTGACCAATGGTTGACTGTGTGATGAGTGAGGTGTGTAAGACCTCGCAGCTCATCTTCTTCTGGGACTCGATGGCTTCGTCCGTGTGTTGTGGGTGGTGACAACAGCCTCATGGCTTTGCAGGGCAGGATAACTCATCTGCCTCCTGGGCGCAGAATTTTATTCTGTTTTGGGCACAGGATTTAATTATGTTTTGGGTAATGGAACATCTTAACCGTAGCCGAGTCAAAATCCGGCGAAACAAAGGACCATGTAAAAACGTCCATTCAAGTGCGTCCAGTTTGCTGGAATGGCCTTTTCTTTTTTTATACATGTGTATTGGTTATAATGCGCTGCCTGGTGTTTTAAGAATATGGTGAGATCAGATGTGATGTATACTAAAGAGTCTCAATAAATGAAAAGTCCCATTTTGTGTTTATTAAACAAACCTTTTTTAAATACACCATATAAAATCCACACATGCACATCAACTAAAAATCTGCATGACCTTCATAAACTGCATTCATTTACTCATTAAAAGTATTGTGGGAAAAATATTCTGTACTTGAACATCATATATCCTACACAGTGCAAACACTATGAAACAGACCTTTCAGGCTTAGATATCACACGTCTGTCTTGATTCAATATTCTACCCAGGAATATTCAACACTGAAATTTGCTACTCTCTTTATTCCAAATGCATCTGTGGATCTTTTCTGCTGACACCAATTAACATGAATCTTAGTCTTTAATGCAGGGTTTGATCTAAATGTCAGAAACTATTGTGTGCGATGGTTAATTTCTAGGTCAATCCGTGGAATGTTTTTTTCTGCTTGTGTATCCTCTGAGAACCTCTTCTCGTAGCACGTACAGGCGAACGGCCTTTCTCCCGTATGGACTTATAAGTGCATGTTCAGTTGGTGTTGGTGGGAGAACCTCTTCTCACACTAGGGGGTTGTTGTTTTCTCCCCTGTGTGGACCCTCTGGTGCCTCTTCAGGTTGCCAGCCTGGGCAAAGCTCATGTGACACTGGGTACAGCTGAAGGGTTTTACCCCTGTGTGGACTCTCTGGTGCCTCTTCAGGTCACCAGCCTGGGTGAAGCGCATATGACACTGGGTACAGCTGAATGGTTTCTCCCCTGTGTGGACCCTCTGGTGGATCTCCACCTTCTGGGAGCTGCTGAAGCCTTTGTTACAGAACATGCAAAGGAACCGTTTCTCTTTACTATTTCCGGATGTGGTTCCCCCTCCCTGTGCTTTGGCCCTTTGATCCTTTGAGTTCAATACCTGATCGAAAAGGTATTGTGAATCGGAAGATGCCATCGGCGTGGACAGTGGGTCGCAATCCCTGAGCGTGTGTAAAGGGGAGTGGGTTGCGACAGTTAGATTGGTCTCTAAGCTTTTTCTGTAGTCTAAGAAGTCATTGGTGTTGCCCTGTGAGTGTCCTTCTCCAAAGCGAGTCTCATCTGCATTCCATGTCAGAGGAGAGTCACCCTCCACTTTCACAGTCACCTCATCTATGACTATAACCTCCCCTTTCTTATCTAGGGACCCTTCAGAGTATACACTACTACTGTACTGGTTCCAGTCCCCTCTCATTGGATTAGTCTGTGTATCTAAGCCGACAGGCATGTCACCATGTATCATCTCTGTAGCGTATGAACAAGACGGATCATTGCCAATCTGTAACGTGTCTCCTAAGTCCTGATGGGACAGATCCATCCTCGGGCTCGGGTTACCATCAAGTAAATATTCTGAGTGGAGAGCGGGACAGCCCAGTCGCCCCTGACCCATTAAATTCTTGGTGTCGATCCCTGACTTGAGGACGGCATTCAGCGATCCACCGACCTTCGTGATGCTGCGTCGGGTCTTTGGCGCCGCTGGGGCGGTGGTGGGGTCCTCCGTGGCTACAGGGGGCACTCCAGCCTGGATGTGCTCTCCTTCAGATCTCTCCAGCTTGACCCCAGGACCTGCAGACTGACACAAGAAGGGGGGGGGTTGACGGTATTTTCAAAATGTTATTTAACCTTTATTTAGGTAGGCAAGTCTGTTAAGTACAAATTCTTATTTACAATGATGGCCTACCCCGGCCAAACCCGGGTGACGCTGGGCCAATTGTGCGCTGCCCTATGAGACTCCCAATCATGGCCGGATGTCATTCAGCCTGGATTCGAACCAGGGACTGTAATGACACTTCTTGCACTGAGATTCAGTGCCTTATACCGCTGTGCCACTCGGGAGTAGAATTGGGTAACAATGTCGTAGAGAAGTCACACAAGCTCCCTTATGGCAGATAAATGAGGATGTACATGTAAGCAAGTGAATAGCTGATGGGAGCCTTTCTGAAATGTACTGTAATTTTGATTTAATACTATTACACTAACCTCTATGATGACAACTTGCTGTGTTGAGGTTCCACTCCCCTCATCAACAGTGATTGGTTGGTCATCGCTCCATGTATTGTGTCCTGCTGGCTTCACAAAGCTCATGTGGCCTCCAGTGAGGTGTAATTCACCCAAGAGAGTGATTGGGGGAAAAGAGGTGATTCGGTTAGCTACTGTCAATGTTCAACGCTATATTGCAAGTAATCAGGGGAATTAGGCTATTTCATACTATCCAAAAACTAACCAAGACCCAATTCTGGTTAAACATATGTGGTTAACACAAAGTTACATGTGTAGAGGGTAACGGGGCGACAGGCCACGCAGTCTCATGCAAAATGTACCTCTTGCAATTCCTCTGTATCGGTCGAGGATCTTGACACTACTGAAACGACTGGCGATGACACGCTCTCGCATTGTCCTTTCTGCGCGCTCCCGTGCAACCTTCTTCAGTTCCAGTAGTTGTAGTTTCCTCCGTAATGCCCGGTTTTCTTTCTGGCTTTGAGTTATTTCCAAACGAAACACTGCATAGTCGTCGTCTACGAGTTTACAGATCTCTGCCACGGCTGCATTCGCTAGAACCTCCATAATGGAGGCTATTTGAGTGTGAAAAACCATAGCCATTGTTAGGTAACTTTAGCTACTAGCTAGTTAGCGTTACCTAGATAACATCTATCAACCAAGTCCTGTCTCCAAAGCGAATTAAATAATACCTGGGGTAAGTTTGTGATGCTATGCAGTTAAATGAGTCATATTTTGAGTTGCAGGGTATTAATAAACGTCTAAATGACAACAAAAACGCAAACGTGGAAATAGTTTTTGGTCACGGCTTACTTCTGTTTACGTCGTCTTCTTTGAGGTTTTATCGACGGACTACACAAAAATGGTGTATTGTTGCCACCTACTGGGTGTGTTCAAACTGGGAGGTTTTAAAGGGATAGTAAATGCAAAATCAATATTTGTGTCAAATTACCTTTAGCTTCCTTGAAGCTTCTGAAGGCCCATGGTGACAGAATCCACAATAATACATTGGTTGTACATATGGCTACAGCCTGGAGTTAGCATATTATAGGGTGTCCACCCACTAAACGCAGTGACGTGATGAAATTTCACTTATGTTATAAAATTTACCAAGACAAATCTGATTATTCTTGTTCTATCTCGCTCAGTGGGGTCTGTAACATATAATTATATCCGGCATCAATAAAAGACAATACTGTGCAGCCGTCTTCATCGACCTGGCCATGGCCTTCGACTGTCAAGCACCGTATTCTTATCGGCAGACTCAACAGCCTTGGTTTCTCTAATGACTGCCTCGTCTGGTTCACTAACTACTTCTCAGATAGAGTTCAGTGTGTCAAATCGAAGGGCCTGTTGTCCGGACCTCTGGCAGTCTCAGGGTTCAATTCTCGGGCCGATTCTTTTCTTTGTATATATCAATGATGTCGCTCTTGCTGCGAGTGATTCTTTGATCCACCTCTTTTTTGGACACTGTGTTAACAAACCTCCAAACGAGGTTCAACGCCATACAACACTCCTTCCGTGGCCTCCAACTGCTCTTAAATGCAAGTAAAACTAAAAACATGCTCTTCGCCCGATCACTGCCTGCACCCGCCCGCCTGACTAGCATCACTACTCTGGACGGTTCTGACTTAGAATATGTGGACAACTATAAATACCTAGGTGTCTGGCTAGACTGTAAACTCTCCAGACTCACATTAAGCATCTCCAATCCAAAATTAAATCTAGAATCAGCTTCCTATTTCGCAACAAAACCTCCTTCAACTCATGCTGCCAAACTTACCCTCGTAAAACGGACGATCCTACCGATCCTTTACTTAGGCGATGTAATTTACAAATTAGCCTTCAACACTCTACTCAGAAAATTGGATGCAGTCCATCCGTTTTGTCACCAAAGCCCCATATACTACCCACCACAGCGACCTGTATGTTCTCGTTGGCTGGTCCTCGCTACATATTTGTCGCCAAACCCACTGGCTCCAGGTCGTCTATAAGTCTTTGCTAGGTATAGCAGCACCCACGCACAGCACGGGCTCCAGCAGGTATATTTCACTGGTCATCCCCAAAGCCAACACCTACTTTGGACACCTTTCCTTCCAGTTCTCTGCTGCCAATGACTGGAGCAAATTGCAAAAATCACTGAAGTCGGAGACTTATTTTGTGTGTTCTCTACTTTATCAATTCATCCACAGATACAAGGGGAAACCTAGTTGGTTTCTAGTAATCTCTCCTTGTTCTGTGGATTTTACAGCTGAAGTCAGAAATTTACATACACCTTAGCCAAATACATTTAAACTTAGTTTTTCACAATTCCTGACATTTAATCCAAGTAAAAAATGTCCTGTCTTAGGTCAGTTAGGATCACCACTTCATTTTAAGAATGTGAAATGTCAGAATAATATTAGAGTGATTTATTTAATATTTTATTTCTTTCATCACATTCCCAGTGGGTCAGAAGTTTACATACACTCAGCTCTGTCCTCCTGGTGTAACTGAGTCAGGTTTGAAGGCCTCCTTGCTCGGCACACGCTTTTTCAGTTCTACCCACACATTTCCTATAGGGTTGAGTTCAGGGCTTAATGATGGCCACTCCAATACCTTGACTTTGTTGTCCTTAAGCCGTTTTTCCACAACTTTGGAAGTATGCTTGGGGTCATTGTCCATTTGGAAGACCCATTTGCGACCAAGCTTTAACTTCCTGACTGATGTCTTGTGATGTTGCTTCAATATATCCACAATTTTCCATCCTCATGATGCCATCTATTTTGTGAAGTGCAGCAAAGCACCCCCAAAGCATGAAATTCGGCTTGTCACCAAAAGCACTCACAAACTTCTACAGATGCACAATCGAGAGCATCCTGTCGGGCTGTATCATCGACTGGTACGGCAACTGCTCCGCCCACAACCGTAAGGCTCTCCAGAGGGTAGTGGGGTCTGCACAATGCATCACCGGGAGCAAACTACCTGCCCTCCAGGATACTTACACCACCCGATGTCACAGGAAGGCCATAAAGATCATCAAGGACAACAACCACCCGAGCCACTGCCTGTTCACCCCGCTATCATCCAGAAGGCAAGGTCAGTACAGGTGCATCAAAGCTGGGACCCAGAGACTGAAAAACAGCTTCTATCTCAATGCCATCAGACTGTTAAACAGCCACCACTAACATTGAGTGGCTGCTGCCAACACACTGACTCAACTCCAGCCACTTTTAATAATGGGAATTGATGTAAAATATATCCCTAGCCACTTTAAACAATGCTACTTAATATAATGTTTACATACCCTACATTATTCATCTCATATGTACGTATATACTGTACTCTATATCATCTACTGCATCCTTATGTAATACATGTATCACTAGACACTTTAACTATGCCACTCTGTTTACATACTCATCTCATATGTATATACTGCACTCAATACCATCTACTGTATCTTGCCTATGCCGCTCTGTACCATCACTCATTCATATATCTTTATCCCCTTACACTTGTGTCTATAAGGTAGTAAGTAGTCTTGGAATTGTTAGCTAGATTACTTGTTGGTTATTACTGCATTGTCGGAACTAGAAGCACAAGCATTTCGCTACACCCGCACTAACATCTGCTAACCATGTGTATGTGACAAATAAAATTTGATTTGATGCTGCCACCTCTGTGCTTCACGGTTGGGATGCTGTTCTTCGGCTTGCAAGCCTCCCCCTTTTTCCTCCTAAGATAACGATGGTCATTATGGCCTAACAGTTCTATTTTTGTTGCAAGATCGAATCCCTGAGCTGACAAGGTAAAACATCTGTTGTTCTGCCCCTGAACAAGGCAGTTAACCCACTGTTCCTAGGCCGTCATTGAAAATAATAATTTGTTCTTAACTGACTTGCCTTGTTAAATAAAGGTAAATAAAATAATATAGGATTTGTTTTACTGTGGATATACTTTTGTAACTGTTTCCTCCAGCATTTTCACAAGGTCCTTTGCTGTTCTGGGATTGATTTGCACTTTTTGCACCAAAGTACGTTCATCTCTAGGAGACAGGACGCGTCTCCTTCCTGAGTGGTATGAACGCTGCGTGGTCCCATGGTATTTACACCTGCGTACTATTGTTTGTACAGATGAATGTGGTACCTTCAGTCATTTGGAAATTG
This sequence comes from Oncorhynchus keta, assembly GCF_023373465.1. Lineage (NCBI taxonomy): Eukaryota > Metazoa > Chordata > Actinopteri > Salmoniformes > Salmonidae > Oncorhynchus > Oncorhynchus keta. Next base: position 46,620,666 of record NC_068449.1, on the reverse strand, counting down.
CTCCCAAGGATGAACCAGACTTGTGGAGGTCTAAAATTATTTTTCTGAGGACTTGGCTGATTTCTTTTGATTTTCCTATGATGTCAAGCAAAGAGACACTGAGTTTGAAGGTAGGCCTTGAAATACATCCACAGGCACACCTCCAATTGGCTCAAATGATGTCAATTAGCCTATCAGAAGCTTCTAAAGCCGTGACATAATTTTCAGGAATTTTCAAAGCTGTTTAAAGGCACAGTCAACTCAGTGTATGTAAACTTCTGACCCACTGGAATTGTTAATAAGTGAATTATAAGTTAAATAATCTGTCTGTAAACTATTGTAGGAAAAATGACTTGTGTCATGTACAAAGTAGATGTCCTAACCGACTTGCCAAAACTATAGTTTGATAATAACAAAACATTTGTGGAGTGGTTGAAAAACAAGTTTTAATGACTCCAACCGAAGTGTATGTAAACGTCCGACTTAAACTGTATCTTCCTCACTAACTTTAAGCGTCAGCTGTCAAAGCAGCTTACCGATCGCTGCAGCTGTACACATCCCATCTGTAAATAGCCCTTCCAACCAACTACCTACCTCATCCCCATATTTGTTTTTCTGCTCTTTTGCACACCAGTATTTCTACTTGCACATCCTCATCTGCACACTTATCACTCCAGTGTAAATTGCTAAATTGGAATTACTTTGCCACTATTGGTCTATTTATTGCCTTACCTCCTTACTTCATTTGCACACACTGTATACATATTTTTTCTATTGTGTTATTGACTGTACGTTTGTTTATCCCATGTGTAACTCTGTGTTGTTTTTTGTCGCACTGCTTTGCTTTTATCTTGGCCAGGTCGCAGTTGTAAATGAAAACTTTTTCTCAGCTGGTCTACCTGGTTAAATAAAGATTAAATAAAATAAATAACAAATGTACATTTCGGAAACGTAAAACGTCCGATAATAAACAGCACGCTCTGTTGACAGCAGTGCCGCTTCTTGCAGTGACTTTTGAGGAATTAACATGACACAAGCTGAATTTATTGTGAAAAGCGTTTACTAAAATGAGAATGTCTCAAAATTGATATCTATCTTACCTCTATATTGTTTTATGTCCTTTGGATTTGAAAAGAAAGAAATTCAGTCCTTTGGATTCTAAAAGAAAGAATTCAATAGGTGAGCCTGTCAGTTTGTCACAATTCTTCATAGCATCCAGCCTAGCTGACACAATGCTATTTTCAAGATATTTGTAGCTTTTTTCTTCTCTGGCCTCCATTGATTTAGTCACCCTAATGTTGGCCATTTTACAAGGGTAAAAGCTCCAATAACTTTAAAAAAGATTACGATAGAGAAATTAGGTTTGGACCATTGGTTTTCTTAGAGTACACAATTATCACAACACAGAGGATGTAATATGGCATTTTCCCCCTAGATTGGCTTCCCTGTTGATTTTACCCACGCACCGCTACTGCAATTCAGGAAGTGATTCTAATTTTAAAAAATGTAACCTTTTGTCATGAGTAGCTTCTCCATCAGTTTATTAATTAGTCTGTATATAAAGGATCTCACAGGATAGCACACATATCACAGCTATACTTGGTTTGGGAGACACTCCACATAAAAAAAACAAGGACAGACAAACTCTTCTCCTTCATGTCATTTACCACACGATTCATTCCTCAGTAGAGCAATGTCGACTTCTTCCAAGACTCCAAAAATGACTCATTTTGACAGGTGGCACATCAATGCAAGACACATTATATTCATAAATTTGGTTGACACGCCTTTTCTGATCAGCAGAAACACACTACATGGAAACGGATTCACCAAGTCTGGCATAGGCCTACATTTTTTTTTATTTTTAAAAGCAGCAATATCAGATAAAATGGGATATGATTAGAACTAGACATTTTCCACAATTTTTTTCTCCTTTTCCCATTCTTTTGGACAAAAATCCACTCATCCTTTTTTCAACCGCCATCCGATTCAAGTTCCACATCCGCTTCCACCTTGTCGCCTAGCCGCACCCACTTCTGTTTACACTGAAGAGAAAGTATCTTATTGGTTGGCGTCATAGCTCAAAGGGTGTAATTAAATGAACAAGTTATTGACGCTGTTCTTTGAAATAAGGTACTGCTTATTACATTACACATCAAATCTCCTATGATCAGTATCTTTCAAGGTGAGCGCAGACTTGTTTAGCAAGAATGGAGTAGAAAATAATAATGACTTTAATCCATCTACATCACCTCAGTAAGGTCAATATTAAACTGTCCTTTATTCTAGCCTCTCTAAAAACAGGTACACAAGCCTATTTTAAATGACAAGTTAACTACATAATTCATAAAACCTTGTTAATTACCCTCTTACCCAAAGACACTTCACATGATAACTATAATACAGTGGGGCAAAAAATATTTAGTCAGCCACCAATTGTGCAAGTTCTCCCACTTAAAAAGATGAGGCCTGTAGTTTATCATAGGTACACTTCAACTATGACAGACAAAATGAGAAAAAAATCCAGAAAATTACATTGTAGAATTTTTAATGAATTTATTTGCAAATTATGGTGGAAAATAAGTATTTGGTCAATAACAAAAGTTTATCTCAATACTTTGTTACATACCCGTTGTTGGCAATGACAGAGGTCAAATGATTTCTGTAAGTCTTCACAAGGTTTTCACACACTGTTGCTGGTATTTTGGTCCATTCCTCCATGCAGATCACCTCTAGAGCAGTGATGTTTTGGGGCTGTTGCTGGGCAACACAAACTTTCAACTCCCTCCAAAGATTTTCTATGGGGTTGAGATCTGGAGACTGGCTAGGCCACTCCAGGACCTTAATGCTTCTTACGAAGCCACTCTTTCGTTGCCCGGACGGTGTGTTTGGGATCATTGTCATGCTGAAAGACCCAGCCACGTTTCATCTTCAATGCCCTTGCTGATGGAAGGAGGTTTTCACTCAAAATCTCACGATACATGGCTCCATTCATTCATTCTTTCCTTTACACGGATCAGTCGTCCTGGCCCCTTGAAGAAAAACAGCCCCAAAGCATGATGTTTCCACCCCCATGCTTCACAGTAGGTATGGTGTTCTTTGGATGCAACTCAGCATTCTTTGCCCTCCAAACACGATGAGTTGAGTTTTTACCAAAAAGTTATATTTTGGATTCACCTGACCATATGACATTCTCCCAATCTTCTTCTGGATCATCCAAATGCTCTCTAGCAAACTTCAGACGGGCCTGGACATGTACTGGCTTAAGCAGGGGGACACGTCTGGCACTGCAGGATTTGAGTCCCTGGCGGCGTAGTGTGTTACTGATGGTAGGCTTTGTTACTTTGGTCCCAGCTCTCTGCAGGTCATTCACTAGGTCCCCCCGTGTGGTTCTGGGATTTTTGCTCACCGTTCTTGTGATCATTTTCACCCACGGGGTGAAATCTTGCGTGGAGCTCCAGATTGAGGGAGATTATCAGTGGTCTTGTATGTCTTCCATTTCCTAATAATTGCTCCAACAGTTGATTTCTTCAAACCAAGCTGCTTACCTATTGCAGATTCAGTCTTCCCAGCCTGTTGCAGGTCTACAATTTTGTTTCTGGTGTGCTTTGACAGCTCTTTGGTCTTGGCCATAGTGGAGTTTGGAGTGTGACTGTTTGAGGTTGTGGACAGGTGTCTTTTATACTGATAACAAGATCAAACAGGTGCCATTAATACAGGTAACGAGTGGAGGACAGAGGAGCCTCTTAAAGAAGAAGTTACAGGTCTGTGAGAGCCAGAAATCTTGCTTGTTTGTAGGTGACCAAATACTTATTTTCCACCATAATTTGCAAATAATTCTTTAAAAATCCTACAATGTGATTTTCTGGATTTTTTTCCTCCATTTTGTCTGTCATAGTTGAAGTGTACCTATGATGAAAATTACAGGCCTCTCTCATCTTTTTAAGTGGGAGAACTTGCACAATTGGTGGCTGACTAAATACTTTTTTGCCCCACTGTATGTCAGCTAAAGAATGGTTCCCAGATATCCTCTCTGTGTACATCTGAAGACAAACTGCTACGATTTCTCCCCATTGTGGACACTCCTATGTCTGATAATGTCACTCAGTTTGCACTTGAAGGGCTTATCCTTAGTGTGAACGGTCTGGTGCTTCTTCACATGGTTCAACTCAGCAAAGTGCTTTACACACGTGGGGCAGGCATACGGCTTGTCGGTGTCCGTCCTAAGGCTCGACCTCCCATGATGTGACCCAATGACATCAGAGGAGGTAGAAGCAGGAGCCACGCTCAGGTGGTTAGTGTTTGAGCTCCCTCCTTGACCTCTAGTCATTGTTTGGGTGTTGTTGGCATTGTGTGCTGTGTTATAGGCTAGGTACCTCTTGTGGTGAATGCCCATCCTGACCCTGTCTGTATTGGTGGGGTAACTGAGGAAGGCTAGAACCCAGTCACCAGGCATTAGACGGGACCCTGAAAGAGAAGACATACTTTATTTGTTTTCGACTTTTATTAAGGTGACAAATTCTGTATCACTCACTATACACTATACGTTGTCCGTGTGCATTTTCTGCTGGTGTATCCTGAGGTAGCTCCTCTCCGAGAAATTCTTTCCCCAGTGCGTACAGGCCTTTCCCCCGTGTGGACCTTCAGGTGTATCTTCAGATGGTGCTGGTGGGAGAACCTCTTCTCACACTGGGGGCAGCTGTAAGGCTTCTCCCCTGTGTGGACCCTCTGGTGCCTCTTCAGGTTGGACAGTTGGGAGAAACTGGCCCGGCAAAGATGACAGCTGAACGGTTTCTCCCCTGTGTGCATCCTCTGGTGGATCTCCACCTGTTTGGGGAAACTGAAGGCTTTCCCACAGAATGAACATGGGAAACGCTTCTCTTTGCCACCAGATCTGCTGATAGCGTCTCTACTATTGTCATTTGTTAATGGGCTTGTGTATCCTTTTTGTGTTGAGGCACTGGCATTGTCTGAGGTCTGGTTTAACATTAGGAGAGTGTGAGGAGGATGAAGACCAGGGAGTGTCTGTGTTGTTGCAGGGTCCATGTTCCAGTTGATAGATCCTATAGAAGGCAGGCTGAAGGCAGCACCTGTTAGGGAGTTAACCTGAGATGCCATCAGTCTCTCTGAATCACAACTATGGGAGCAGGACGGAGCATCGCTAGCAGAGTCTGTGTCTGTCCTCTTCTGCCGCATACGGACACCTCCCCGTCCCTGCAGACCAAATCTACGCCTCGCCCTGGTCTCAGCCAGTCTGTTGTCATGGTGACTAAATTTGGTTGTTGTTTTGTGTTCGACTGTCTGTTTCTGGTTGTGGTTAAAGGTGTTGTTCCCCACTCCAGACTTGAGGACGTTGTCCCATCCACTGACCTCCACTATGTCACCTCTGGTCCTGGACTGGTCAGTGATGTTGTCCCCTGGGTCCTTGGCTGCACCAGTCTGGGAATCCAAGATGGCCACCCAGTCTCCACTACCAGCCTCCAGCCAACCACCTGCAAGAAGAGGTTACAAAATAGACTTTACAAACATGGCAGAGAATTCTACATATGCAGTTTTTTTTGTCAATTACCCGGAGAAGTTCATACAATATGTGTGTTTTTGTATGTAAACATAATTTGTATTGATTTCATGAATGAATGAAGAAAAATATAAAATAATAGCCAGGTGCATCACTATTCCCATTGAAGATCTATTACTGTATGTTGGCTATATGTATTTCTCCCTTACCTTGCTCCCCCATCTTAAGTTCACTCAGCAAATCAATACTCTCTCGTCTGTCTTCTATTGTCTCCTCTTTGACCAGCAACAGATCAGGCTTCCCATCCTCCATGTCTACTGACTGTAAGAGATACAGAGTGAGAGGATGTTGGATCAAGAAATCTGATATCAGCACCTTGCTATGGAGCATCTTCTGATTGGGCAATGAGGGATTGACATGAGTACTATGCAAGCATGTTAGTTGACGTGATACATTGCAAGCGAGTTATCAGCTTTCCTAACCAGTTATTTCCTAACCAGAGTTATCAGCAGGTGTCTTGATAATATAAAAGGGCAGCGAGTCAGTGGTTCCGGTGCCATAGACAGGAAATTGCTTTAGAGTTGTTGAAATATAATCTAGACCTACATGCAACAGTATTCCCATGTAGGCCAGCACCTTTGACAATGATTTCACAAGGATTAATTCACATGATATGCCTAAATACTAACAACCACTAGGCTAATAAATAATCATACATTGAGTGCACAAAACATTATGAATACTTGCCCTTTCCATGACAGACTGACCAGGGGAAAGCTATGATCCCTTATTGATGTCATTTGTTAAATCCACTTCAATCAGATGAAGGGGAGGAGACGTGTTAAAAATAATAATAATAATAATTTTAAAAAACATTTTAAAGCCTTGAGACATGGATTGTGTATGTGTGCCATTCAGAGGGTGAATGGGCAAGACAAAATATTTAAGTGACTTAAAAGGGGTACTGTGTGTATCAAGTATGGTCTTCCACCAAAAGGACATCCAGCCAACTTGACACAACTGATGGAAGCATTGGAGTCAAGATGGGCCAGTATCCCCGAGGAACACTTTCGATACCTTGTTGAGTCCATGCCCTGACAAATTGAGGCTGTTCTGAAGGCAAAACTCAATATTGGGAAGCTGTTCTTAATGTTTTGTACACAGTGTATTTTTCATAGATGGAGAAATAGCCGTAGATGGAGAAATAGCATCACGGACAAGGTCAGTCACAAAGTATAAAATCTCTATCTAACCGGTATCTTTTGATTAGATTGTCATTACAATATGTTTGTTTAAAAAAATCCTCAAAGGTGTGTGCTTATCATTGTCTCAATGCAGCCATCTTCTGGCAACTCCTAACTGGTTAGGATATCCCTTGAGCGCTCTTAAATACACCTTGAGATAGGAATGTTGATAACCGGCTCTTACTCCTATGTGTAAAATTAGGACCAAATTTGCAAAACTGAAATTTCAGGCAGTTGGATAACTACGGGCCCTGGTCCCCACCTGTCTACATAGTGTTCTTTGAGGAAAAGATCATGATTATTAGAAAGCAAATTACGGACTCCTCTTTAAATCTGCGTATTCCTTCAAAGATCAGTTGTCCTGAGTCTGCACAACTCTGCCAGGACCTAGGATCAAGAGAGACACTCAAGTGTTTCAGTACTACAGTGCCTTGCGAAAGTATTCTGCCCCCTTGAACTTTGCGACCTTTTGCCACATTTCAGGCTTCAAACATAAAGATATACAACTGTATTTTTTTGTGAAGAATCAACAACAAGTGGGACACAATCATGAAGTGGAACGACATTTATTGGATATTTCAGTCAGGAAGTCCAGTGCCCAGTTGCACAAATATAGCAGGGGGCGAGACCCAGGGTCTCGAGCTTGATGATCATTTGGAAGGTACTATGGTGTTAAATACTGAGCTGTAAAATTAACAGCATTCTCACATAGGTATTCCTCTTGTCCAGATGGGTTAGGGCAGTGTGGTTGCGATTGCGTCGTCTGTGGACCTATTGGGGCGGTAAGAAAATTGTTGTGGGTCTAGGGTGTCAGGTAGGGTGGTGATATGGCCCTTGACTAGTCTCTCAAAGCACTTCATGATGACGGAAGTGAGTGCCAAGGGGCGGTAGTCGTTTAGCTCAGTTACCTTAGCTTTCTTGGGAACAGGAACAATGGTGGCCCTCTTGAAGCATGTGGGAACAGCAGTCTGGGATAAGGATTGATTGAATATGTCCGTAAACACAGCAGCCAGCTGGTCTATGCATGCTCTGAGGACGCGGCTGGGGATGCCGTCTGGGCCTGCAGCCTTGCGAGGGTTAACAAGTTTAAATGTTTTACTCACGTCGGCTGCAGTGAAGGAGAGCCCGCAGGTTTTGGTAGCGGGCCGTGTCAGTGGCACTGTATTGTCCTCAAAGTGAGCAAAAAAGTTATTTAGTCTGTCTGGAAGCAAGACATCCTGGTCCGCGACGGGGCTGGTTTTCTTTTTGTAATCCGTGATTGACTGTAGCCCCTGCCACATACCTCTTGTGTCTGAGCCGTTGAATTGCGACTCTACTTTGTCTCTATACTGACACTTAGCTTGTTTGATTGCCTTGCGGAGGGAATAGCTACACTGTTTGTATTCGGTCATGTTTCCGGTCACCTTGCCCTGGTTAAAAGCAGTGGTTCGCGCTTTCAGTTTCGCGCGAATGCTGCCATCAATCCACGGTTTCTGGTTTGGGAATGTTTTAATCGTTGCTGTGGGTATAACATCGCCAATGCACTTTCTAATGAACTCGCTCAGCGTATTCGTCAATGTTGTTGTTGGACACAATGCGGAACATATCCCAATCCACGTGATCAAAGCAGTCTTGAAGCGTGGAATCAGATCGGTCGGACCAGCGTTGAACAGACCTGAGCATGGGAGCTTCTTGTTTTAGTTTCTGTCTGTAGGCTGGAAGCAACAAAATGGAGTCGTGGTCAGCTTTTCCGAAAGGAGAGCGTGGAGGGCTTTATATGCATCGCGGAAGTTAGAATAACAATGAGTTTTGGGTTTTACCAGCCCTGGTAGCACAATCGATATGCTGATAGAATTTAGGGAGTCTTGTTTTCAGATTAGCCTTGTTAAAATCCCCAGCGACAATGAATGCAGCCTCAGCCTCAGCCAGCAGCATACCACCCTGCATACCACTGGCTGGCTTTCTTCTGAAGCTAAGCAGGGTTGGTACTGGTCAGTTCCTGGATGGGAGACCAGATGCTGCTGGAAGTGGTGTTGGAGGGCCAGTAGGAGGCACTCTTTCCTCTGGTCTAAAAAAATATCTCAATGCCCCAGGGCAGTGATTGGGACACTGCCATGTGTAGGGTGCCGTCTTTCGGATGGGACGTTAAACGGGTGTCCTGACTCTCTGAGGTCATTAAAGAACCCATGGCACTTATCATAAGAGTAGGGGTGTTAACCCCGGTGTCCTGGCTAAATTCCCAATATGGTAATTTAATAATCCCCAGTTTACAATTGGCTCATTCATCCCTCTCCCCTGTAACTATCCCCCAGGTCGTTGCTGCAAATGAGAACGTGTTCTCAGTCAACTTACCTGGTAAAATAACGAATAAATAAAATCAGGATATGTGGTTTCCAGTTTACATAGAGTCAAATAAAGTTAGTTCAGGGCCGTCGATGTGTCTGCTTGGGGGGGAATATATACGGCTGTGTGTGATTATAATCAAAGAGAATTCACTTGGTAGATAATGCGGTCGACATTTGATTGTGAGGAATTATAAGTCAGGTGAACAGAAGGACTTGAGTTCCTGTATGTTGTTATGATCACACCACGTCTCGTTATTCATAAGGCATATCCCCCCCCGCTCCTCTTCTTACCAGAAAGATGCTTGATTGTGTCGACACAATGCGTGAAGAAACCAGCTGGCTGCATCGACTCCGTTAGCGTCTCTCGAGTGAGCCATGTTTTCGTGAAGCAAAGAACGTTAGTCTCTGATGTCTCTCTTGAATGCTACCCTTGCTCGGAGTTCATCAACCTTGTTGTCAAGAGACTGGACATTGGCGAGTAGTATGCTAGGGAGTGGCACGCGATGTGCCCGTATCCGGAGCCTGACCAGAAGACCGCTTCGTCTGCCCCTTTTACGGCGTCGTTGTTTTGGGTCGCCAGCTGGGATCCGATCCATTGTCCTGGGTGGAAGGCAAAACACAGGATCCGCTTCGGGAGAGTCATATTCCTGGTCATAATGCTGGTGAGTTGACGTTGCTCTTATATTCAGTAGTTCCTCCCGACTGTATGTAATGAAACCTAAGATTACCTGGGGTACCAATGTAAGAAATAACACGTAAAAAAACTAAATACTGCATAGTTTCCTAGGAACTCGAAGCGAGGCGGCCATCTCTGTCGGCGCTGGGAGTACTCTAGACTATATAGGGTGTTTGTTAATATAAGATTATATAGGGTGTTTAGTGTAATAGACTATAGGGTGTTTGTTAGTGTAATAGACTATAGGGTGTTTGTTAGCGTAATAGACGACAGGGTGTTTGTTAGCGTAATAGACTATATAGGGTGTTTGTTAGCGTAATAGGGTGTTAGTGTAATAGACTATATAGGGTTTTAGTGTAATAGACTACATATGGTGTTTGTTAGCGTAATAATAATAATAATAATAATAATAATAATATAATAATAGATAATATAATATATAGATATAATAATAGACAATATAATAATAGACGACAGGGTGTTTGTTAGCGTAATAGACGACAGGGTGTTTGTTAGCGTAATAGACGACAGGGTGTTTGTTAGCGTAATAGACTATATTGGGTGTTTGTTAGTGTAATGGACTATATAGGGTGTTTGTTAGTGTAATAGACAATATAGGGTGTTTTAGTGTAATAGACAATATAGGGTGTTTGTTAAGTGTAATAGACTACATATGGTGTTTGTTAGCGTAATAGACGACAGGGTGTTTGTTAGCGTAATAGACGACAGGGTGTTTGTTAGCGTAATAGACGACAGGGTGTTTGTTAGCGTAATAGACGACAGGGTGTTTGTTAGCGTAATAGACGACAGGGTGTTTGTTAGCGTAATAGACTATATTGGGTGTTTGTTAGTGTAATAGACTATATAGGGAGTTTGTTAGTGTAATATACGACAGTGTGTTTGTTAGTGTAATAGACGACAGGATGTTTGTTAGTGTAATAGACGACAGGGTGTTTGTTAGTGTAATAGACGACAGGGTGTTTGTTAGTGTAATAGACGACAGGATGTTTGTTAGTGTAATAGACGACAGGGTGTTTGTTAGTGTAATAGACGACAGGGTGTTTGTTAGTGTAATAGACGACACAGTGTTTGCTAGTGTAATAGACTATTTAGGGTGTTTGCTAGTGTCATAGACTATTTAGGGTTTTGCTAGTGTAATAGACTATATAGGGTGTTTGCTAGTGTAATAGACTATATAGGGTGTTTGCTAGTGTAATAGATTATATAGGGTGTTAGCATAACAGACTATTTTGGGTCTTTGTTAGTGTAATAGACTCTATAGGGTGTTTGCAAGTGTAATAGACTATATAGGGTGTTTGTTAGTGTAATAGACGACACAGTGTTTGCTAGTGTAATAGACTATTTAGGGTGTTTGCTAGTGTAATAGACTATATAGGGTGATTGCTAGTGTAATAGACTATATAGGGTGTTAGCATAAGACTATTTTGGGTCTTTGTTAGTGTAATAGACTATATAGGGTGTTTGCAAGTGTAATAGAGTATGGAGCAGGGCTGCCCAACCCTCTTCCTGGAGATCTACTGTCCAGTAGGTTTTCATTCCAACCCTAATTTAGCATATCTGATTCAGCTGGGTACGGTCTTGTTGAGCAGCTAACAAGTAAAATCAGGTGTGTTAAATTAGGGTTGGACTGAAAACCCTCAGGACTGTAGATCTCCAGGAAGAGGGTTGTGCAGCCCTGCTATAGGGTGTTTGTTAGTGTAATAGACAACAGGATGTTTGTTAGTGTAATAGACGATAGGGTGTTTGTTAGTGTAATAGACTATATAGGGTGTTTGTTAGTGTAATAGACTATATAGGGTGTTTGTTAGTGTAATAGACTACAAGGTGTTTGTTAGTATAATAGACTATGGGTATATTTAGGAAGTGTATATTGGTTATAAAGCGCTGTTGGGTGTATGCATCACAGGGTGAGATAAGATGTCTGCTAAAGAGAGTCTCAATGAAAGTCAGAATGAAAAGTTCCATTTTATGTTTACTAAATATAAACAAGTATCAAATACACCATATGAAAACCACACATGCACGTCTCAACAAAAAAATCAGCATGAAGTTGATAAACTGCCTACATTTTCTAATTAACAGCGTTGGGGAAAGTAATTAAATAGGCATTTGTGAACATCATATAACCTACACAGTACAAACACAATATATAACAGACCTTTTAGGCTTATATATGCCTTATTTTTCACACAATGTCCAGATGCAATATTCTACCCAGGAATATTCAACACTGAATGAAATCGGTTACTCTCGTTCTTCCAAATTCATCTGTGGATATTTCCTGCTGACAACACTGAATTCATCTTTGTCTTTAATGTAGAGTTTGATCTAAACTAAATAAGCTATGAATAGGAATGGTTTTTATTTAGTGGTATGGTTTTTCTGCTGGTGTATCCTGAGGTAGCTCCTCTCTGAGAACCTCTTCCCACAGTGCGTACAGGCGAACGGCCTTTCTCCCGTGTGGACCTTCAGGTGCCTCTTCAGGCTGCTAGCCTGGGTGAAGCGGATATGACACTGGGGGCAGCTGTAGGGTTTCTCCCCTGTGTGGACCCTGTGGTGCCTTTTCAGGTCACCAGCCTGTGTGAAGCGCATGTGACACTGGGTACAGCTGAAGGGTTTCACCCTTGTGTGGACCCTCTGGTGGATCTCCACTGTCTGGGGGCAGCTGAAGCCTTTGTTACAGAACATGCAGAGGAACTGTTTCTCTTTACTATTGCCTGATATAGCCCTGTCGTTTGAGTTAAATACCTGATCGAAAAGGACGCGGCCGTGTGAATTGGAAGGCCCCATTGATGTGGACACTGGGTCGGGATCCCTGGGCGAGTGTAAAGGGGAGTGGGTCACGACATTTGGATTTGTCTCTAAACTTTCCCTGTAATCTAAGAAACCTCTGCCCTGTGAGTGTCCGTCTCCTAGTTGACTATCTGCATTCCATGTGGGAGGAACGTCGCCTTCCACTTTCACAGTCACTTCATCTATGACCAGACCCTCCCCTTTTTTATCTAGGCCCCCTTCTGAGTATACACTACTACTGTACCAGTCCCCTCTAGACAGATCAGTTTGTATCTCTAATCCCAAGGATATGTTGCCAGGGTCCATCTCTGTAGTGTAATAAGACAGATCATTGCCCGTCTCTAATGCGTCTCCTGAGTCCGGATGGGAATGAACCGTCCTCAGGCTTGGGTTACCGTAAAGTAAAGACTCTGAGCTGGAAGCAGGACGACAGCCCAGTGGCCCCAGCCCCAGTCTCTCTGGGTCTGATCTGTGGTCAGATCCTGTGTGTAAAAGCCTTTGTGTTAAAGTTAAATTCTCGGTGTCCGTCTCTGACTTGAGGACGGCGTTCGGCGTTCCACTGACCTCCGTGATGTTGCATCGGGTCCTGGGCTGGGGGGCGGGAGCAAGGTCCTCCGTGGCTACAGGGGGCGCCACTTCAGCCGCTGCTCCAGTCTGGATGTCTCTGCTGTGTTGTGGGTCCTCCTCTCCTTCAGACTTCTCCTGCTTGACCAGCGATGATCCTTCAGGACCTGCAGCCTCAGCATCTGCAGACTGACAAGAGGTTATTATTCATGAGTAGGTTTGGAAGGGATGTAACTATTTAACCAAAACGCATCGGTCCCAATTGAAATGTTTCAGATACAACTGCATTGGTCCGCGGATCCCAAACCGATCCAAATGTAGCACGCTTCGGTCAGAAAGTCCATTCAAACATTATGAAGCGCTGATTCACTAACATGTTACTTTATTTCTACCTTACCATACCTCGTCTTTTGTCACAACTAATGCTTCCTCTATTCAGTGTCAAACTAAGAATATAGCTGTGTCGACAGTCATTGGTCGACAAGTCAGCTTGCATGCCGAACAACCCCAGGAAATATCAGTAGCCTAGTTAAGCTGCTGAAATGGGGGCTTGCAATAGATTTTTAGATTGTTCAGGTTCACCATAAGCAATACGTTTTGGTGTTTTGCTTCGAACAATCAGTGTATATGGTAATTTTTAGATATAAAGGGTAAAGTTCATCATTTCAGATTGAGGACAGCAATCTGGCGCACTGCATGGCCAAAACGGGAGGAGAAAAGAAGCTCACTGAACATCCAAATGGTCAAAACCCTTTGTTTTTGAGATGGGGTTGAAATCCAAAGTTGTGCTTCTATTAATTGGCGATGTCATAGATCATTTTTTAACAATCAATATTGATACATTACGAGCTCCAACACTTTAACTGCAAACATGACAAGTTAATTAGTGGGTGATGGTGATTTCAGAACCAAAGTGGGGACACAAAAACACATAGGCTACCATTGACCCCCCTAATCAGATAGTGGTACAGACCTAGACTCCCATTTGGTTCAGATCATGTGCCTAGTACATACGTAATAGATATACAGTTAAAATTGGAAATTTACTTACACTTAGGATGGAATCATTAAAACTCGCTTTTCATCCACTCCACAAATTTCTTGTTAACAAACTATAGTTTTAGCAAGTCGGTTAGGTCTATTTTGTGCATGCAAGTCCTTTTTCCAACAATTGTTTACAGACATTTGTTTCCACTTATAATTCATTGTATCACAATTCCAGTGGGTCGGAAGTTTACATACACTAAGTTGACTGTACCTTTAAAAAGCTTGGAAAATTCCAGAAAATTATGTCATGGCTTTAGAAGCTTCTGATAGGCTAATTGACATCATTTGAGTCAATTGGAGGTGAACCTGTGGATGTATTTCAAGGCCTACCATCAAACTCAGTGCCTCTTTGCTCAACATCATGGGAAAATCAAAAGAAATCAGCCAAGACCTCAGAATTTTTTTTGTAGACCTCCACAAGTCTGGTTCATCCTTGGGAGCAATTTCCAAATGCCTGAAGGTACCACGTTCATCTGTACAAACAATAGTACGCAAGTATAATCACCATGGGACCACGCAGCCATCATACCGCTCAGGAAGGAGAGCGTTCTGTCTCCTAGAGATGAACGTACTTTGGTGCAAAAAGTACAAATCAATCTCAGAACAACAGCAAAGTACCTTGTGAAGATTCTGGAGGAAACAGGTACAAAAGTATCTATATCCACAGTAAAACAAGTCCTACATCGACATAACCTGAAAGGCCGTTCAGCAAGGAAGAAGCCACTGCTCCAAAACCGCCATAACAAAAGCCAGACTACGGTTTGCAAACTGCACATGGGGACAAAGATTGTACTTTTTGGAGAAATGTCCTCTGGTCTGATGAAACAAAAATATGTCTGTTTGGCCGTAATGACCATTGTTATGTTTGGAGGAAAAAGGGGGAGGCTTGCAAGCCAAAGAACACTATCCCAACCATGAAGCATGGGGGTGGCAGCATCATGATGTGGGGGTGCTTTTCTGTAGGAGGGACTGGTGCACTTCACAAAAAAGATGCCTTCATGAGGATGGAAAATGATGTGGATATATTGAAGCATCATCTCAAGACATCAGTCAGGAAGTTAATACTTGGTCCCCAATGGGTCTTCCAAATGGACAATGACCCCAAGCATACTTCCAAAGTTGTGGCAAAATGGCTTACGGACAACAAAGTCAAGGTATTGGAGTGGCCATCATAAAGCCCTGACCTCAATTCCATAGAAATTTGTGGGCAGAACTGAAAAAGTGTGTGCGAGCAAGGAGGCCTACAAACCTGACTGTTACACCAGCTCTGTCAGGAGGAATGGGACAAAATTCACCCAACTTATTGTGGGAAGCTTGTGGAAGGCTACCCGAAACGTTTGACCCAAGTTAAACAACTTAAAGCCAATGCTACCAAATACTAATTGAGTGTATGCAAACTTCTGACCCACAGGGAATGTGATAAAAGCTGAAATAAATCACTCTACTATTATTATGACATTTCACATTATTAAAATAAAGTGGTGATCCTAACTGACCTAAGACAGGGAAGTTTTACTAGGATTAAATGTTAGGAATTGTAAAAAACTGAGTTCAAATGTATTTGGCTAAGGTGTATGTAAACTTCCGACTGTAAAATCCACAGAAGATGATGACTCAACAAGGAGAGATTACTAGAAACCAACTAGTTTTCCCCTTGTATCTGTGGATTCATTGTTAGAGAACATATTTTCTGTGACTCAAAGTAGGTCGATATTCTACAGATCCAGCAAAAAATATATATATTTATATCCCAGGACAAATTAGCTAGCAACAGCAAGATAGATGAATGTTTCATATGTGTTGTGGTGGAAATTCAACACCAGGGACACCTGAAGTCAATCTTAACATGAATAACTCTTTTTATCAGCAAGCTGGAGAGGTTACAACAAACCCGTTCAAGTCTATAAGAAGCTCCGTTGGGGCGGTCCCAACAGTTGTCTTATATGGTAACGCACAGACAAGTTATATTTGCATGATTTAACATAATTAATTAATCACTACCGGTGACTCGCACATGTGATGGACCAATGCCTCACGAGGCTCTCTCTCTCTCCAAGTTGAGATCTTGAAACAGATACCTTGGTTGTTCCCATAGCAATATTCTGGGCATACTGCCAAGTTGAGGAACAGTAATGAGGGTTCCTCCATACATGATCAGTCAGTCACCTGCGTGAACCTTTCTAATTAGTTATTAGAAAGTAGCATTGATTCGATACATAAACATAACATTTCCCTCACCGAGTAACAACTGGTACCCAAATGAATATAGTTGGTTCAGAGTTCACTTTGGTATTTCATCCTGCGTGTCCTGATCGTGTCTGGTGTGGATAGACAAAATCAACATGCGCGCGATGGCGCACAAGTGTGGCCGGTGTCGTCAGAATGCAAGAATTGGATAACAATGTCATAGGGAAGTCTCACAAGCTCCCCATTGGCAGATAAATAAGGATGCACATGTAAGCAAGTGAATAGCTGAATAGCCTTTCTGAAATAAACGGGACACATTTGATTTACAAAGTAACTTTTTTTTTTTATGCAACACTATAACACTAACCTCTATCATGATAATATGCTGGGTTGAGGTTCCACTCTCCTCATCAACAGTGATTGGTTGGTCATCTCTCCATTTATTGTGTCCCGCTGGCTTAGCAAAGCTCCTGTGGCCTCCAGTGAGATGTCCTTCACCTGAGAGTGATTGGGGGAAAGTGGAGGTTGAGTTAGCTACTGTCAATGCTCAAAGCTATATTGTACACTCTTGATAATGTCTATAATTGGCCAGGATGTAAGGTAACACTTCTCATAACTTCTTGATATACTATTTATTGATTGATGTATTATGTTCCATGCCTCACATTGTTTTCAATGGGTAAATAACAGGAAATGTAGTAAATCAATAATCTGGTTAGGATATAATATTGTGTCTTTACGCAAGATATCTAGTTAAGTAATCTGGGGAATTATTACATACATACACACATACATTACACCCAATTCTGGTTAACCATATATAGTATGTGGGTAACAAGTCACACATGCGCAGAGCGGAACGGGGCGACAGGCCTCGTCATTCTGCAAAAAATGTAACGTTACCTCTTGCCATTCCTCTGTATCGGTCGAAGATCTTGATGCTTCTTGGACTGGCGAGGACGCGCTCGCGTGACACCTTCAATTCCAGTAGCTGTAGTTTCCTCCGCAATGCCCTGTTCTCTTTCTGGCTTTGAGTTATTTCCAAACGAAACACTGCATAGTCGTCGTCTACGACTTTACAGATCTCTGCCACGGCTGCATTCGCTAGCACCTCCATGATGGAGGCTATTTGAGTGTGAAAAACCATACAGTTATCCATTGTTAGCTACGCAGCTAGCTAGCTGGCGTTACCGAGATAACATCTATCAAGCAAGTCTCGTCTCAAACGCGAAATCACTACATTAATCACTACATGGGGTATGTATATTATGTTATATTGTTAAATTATTCATATTTTGAGTTCCAGGTTGTTAATAAACGTCTAAAGTAAAACTCTTAACTGTGAAAACGTTATTGATCACTGTTTACACCAGCGCCTTGTCACGACACAAAGAAAGTACTTCCGGGTCACATATTTTGGAAATATTTCAAAATAAAAGTTTCCCATGTACTAGTAAAGTATCAACAACCTGTACTAATTCATGATATGTGAAATAGTAATTGTCTAAACATTAACCATGATTCAAATTTGTTCATATTTAAGTATTATTTTCATTACATTGAGGTTTTAAACATGTTCCAATGTCAAATAAATCCCTCCAATGCAATACACTATACATTATATACATATAGGCTTTTAGAGAGAACTATTCTAGGTGCTGAAGTAAAAGTGGGGTTGGGGTTACTCACTGGTGTCCGTAGAAGCTATATGGTGCCATTTCATGGGGGACTGAGGTGTATACTGTATGTCCAGCAACACTTTCAACTCCACCCACACCTTTGGTCCCAATGCAATACACTATAGGCCTTCAATTACATATTGGCTTATAGAGACAACTTCTAGGTGCCAAAGTAAAAGTGGGGTTGGGATTACTCACTAAAGCATACTTTAGTAACTGTAACTGCAGTTGCAGTGCAGTAAAACTGCAGTTCAACCACCGCAAACTGCAATTATTGCTAGGTCCAAAACGCAGTTATGAAACTGCAATGTTGTTTTGTAAGGAATTAATAATTGGGTTGAAAATGATGGGAAATGTGCACAATTATCCAAATGTTATACTAGTTATCATACAAAGAATAATTAAAAGTATTTCTATGAGATATTATGTGATTTATTTGTTTTTTCAAGTCTAAATGCTCAACAATGTTTTTGTTGTTGTTGTGTGTGTAATTTATTGCAGAATTGCCTGTACGTTGTGTCGCAGTAAAAGGGGGGTTCCATTCTACTCAGGAGCACTTGTTTCCAAATCCACAGAGTTTACACCCAGAGGAGTGTTTCTGCTCATTTTGTGGCTTTTAAAGTGTGGCCAATCAGCTTAAATCCAATCGTGTTTTCATATTCATATAGTGCATATAGCACTGGTTGTCTACAGCTTAATATCTATGTTCAATATGAAAAAAACTATTGGATTTAAGCTGATTGGCCACATTGTTTCAAATGACAAGTTAATGAGGGGTTTGTGGTTAATTACCCTCGTAAACAGAAAGGTCATTCCATTTGATTTTAATCACTTTTTGACCACCTCCCTTTTGATTTGAATGAAACTTCCCATACATGTTTGCCCATGGTAGTAGTGGTCAGAAAGTGACATTCTTGGACCTGAATGCCAAAACATTCACGAGATAGAGCTGCCCCTTTTTGCATACCCCACCATACCATGATACATCCATATCTTCATCACTGGAAAAGATTATTGTTGGGTTTGATATAATTTAAAAGCTTAAAAACAGGGTTGTCAAACTATTTTGAATTTTTTGAAGTAAATGTTTTTTAAATAAAAAAATCTAAAGTACTGTATCTAACAACACAAACTCAGATTTGTTTAATTTATTTTCGCATATGTTGTAGTTTAGACCCTAATTGACATCCTCTGAGGTGTATGTGTTGTGTCCGCCATCAGTTGAGACACAGCATACATACTCTTGAATACAGGGTGGGCGTTATTTCAATCCTATAAATATAATTCATAGAATGGGCCTATCCCTTCAGACCACTGCAATTTAGCTGGTACACCATTGATATTGAAATTGATATTTTAACTTCCAATTCCTACTTACAAAGATGGCTGCCGGTCCACCCACTGTTGAATATCAACTTAAATGGGAATGTCTATTCTATTATCTATATTCCTATGATATCAATAGGTTTCATATGGAAGATTGACAGTCATTTAACTGATCTCTCATTCAAGTCAACATTCTCTGATATGTGGACCTCCAACCATGTTTGTGGTACCATTTGAAAGTAGAAATTTCAATGTTATTCCCATTTTAGTACATTAATCAGCCAAAACATGACACCCACCATGTTTTCAAGAGCGTGCTGTGTCTCAACCGATGACGGGCATAAACACAAACATCTCAGATTATGTCAAATATGGTCAAAAGCTGCAACATATGTAAAAAAATAAAAAATAAAAAATGTGTTTTTATATAATTGACATTAAAGTTCTTTTTTTTAAATTAAACTTTAATTTCAGGAAATTATCAAATAGTTTGACAATCCTGTATGCAAGCTTTTAAAATATTAAATTCAATTGTTTATCTTTCCCAGTGAGGAAGACATTGATCTCATGGTATGATGAGGTATGCCAAATGGGACAACTTTGAGCACCTCCCTCTCCTGATGTTCTGGCACTCAGGTCCAAAATGTTACTTCCTGACCACTTCTACCATGGGCAAATATGTATTGAAATTTTAGTTTGAATCAAAAGGAGAGTGGGCAAAAAGTGATTGAAATCAAATGGCATGACCCAGAAGTCAACATGTTGTACACTGACTCAGTTTGAAGACCAACAAGTCTGGAATGTCAACTACAGGTTCAATATTTCACCTCAGTCATCACCTGAAGGTAACTTATAGGCCATTTACTGCAAACAGCTTGAGGTCAAGGACTGTAGACTAAACACAGTGACACGGTGACATACATCCGTATAAATACAGCCAAAGTAAATGATTGGGTGGCAAAGTTTGCTACAGCCATGTGAGATTCATAACAATAATACACATTGTGCCTGTGCTTAACTCCATTCCGTTTCTCTTTTATCCTGAAAAACCCCCCATACACATATCATGCAACCACCACTATGCTTGAAAATATGGAGAGTGGTACTCATTGTAATACAGATAATTGTATGTGTAGGGTAGAGGTGAGGTAGTTGTTCAGAAATCGTGTTAAACACTATATTATTGCACACAGTGAGTCCATGCAACTTATGTGACTTGTTAAGCAAATTCTTGCTCCTGAACAAATGGGTTGAATACTTATTGACTCAAGACATTTCAGCTTTTCATTTTTAATCAATTTGTAAACATTTTGAAAAACATAATTCCACTTTGACATTATGGGGTTTTGTGTGTAGGCCAGTGACACAACTCATCTACATTTAATCCATTTTAAATTCAGACTGTAACACAACAAAATGTGGAAAAAGTCAAAGGCACTGAAGGCACTGTGTGTAATGGTTGTGGTGGAGTCTCTGTCCCTCACGGTTGGGTTCTGACTCAGGAATGGCTCCTGATGCATTGTCCTGGTTCAAGATTTGTGACCATCCGTCTCAGAGGTCCAGTCTCTCCCGCCAGTAACACTGGATATCAGCAGGTCTTCATGGACTGCAGACTGCAAACAAAGATTGTAAGGAAAAGCATAACGGTTTATAAAATAAACCCTTTGCTTTACCCACAAACATGGCATATTATTACATGTTAACCACAGTCAAGCCCATCTCTAACACTGGGATTCAAGTACTTAACAATATGGAGCCAACACTCTGTCTCTACAATGATACAAAAATAACCAAGTCTGTCAGAACAGTCAATTTAGTATTTAATTTCAACAAAACGGCATTACAAATCACATTTATTGCAGAAAACGATAAGTGACAAGAAGAATAACTTCTCACTATGGTAACACTTTTCCTTTTGAGTAAATGTGGTACTCTCGCTTTGATAAAATACATTTGAGAATACTTTAAAAAGGTTCAACATTACATAACACACAGCTTCACTACTTCATGTCAAGTAAACATTAATTAAGGCACTATCATTATCTCACTATAAACACCAGTCTCTAAAGGGATAAAGTTTGTCACATCTTCAGTGAAGCATTTTTACAGACACAATCACACCAACCATCACCATAATCTACTCTGCCTCATCATACTCATTATTTCCTCAGTTCACCTCATCTAGTTCCCTATACATCCAAAACCAACATAATTAACTACAAACAAATTAGTACTATATTACATGCTGTGCATACAGGCACAGCCTTTCTCCCTTATGGACCTTCAGGTGCATCTTCAGCTGGTGCTGGTGGGAGAACCTCTTCTCACACTGGTGGCAGCTCTATAGTTTCTCCCCTGTGTGGACCCTCTGGTGGATCTCAGCCTGTTTGGGGAAACTGAAGGTTTTCCTACAGAACGAACACAGGAAGCGCTTCTCTTTGGCGCTGCCAACTTTACTGTTTACATCTCTACTACTGTCATTTGTCATGGGCTTGTGTAGCCATTTAGTCTTCAGGCATCGTCTGAGAACAGGTTTAACATTAGGAGAGTGTGAGGAGGACGAAGGACAGGATGTGTGTATGTGTTGTCTCAGGGTCCATGTTCCAGTTGATAGATCCTATAGAAGGCAGGCACCTGTTAGGGGGTTAACCTGAGGTGGCATCAGTCTCTCTGAATCACAATTATAGGAGCAGGGCGGAACATCTCTAGCCAAATCTTTTCTCTCCTGCCGTATACTGTCCCCACAGACCACACCCTGTTGTCATGGAGACTAAGTTAGGTTGTCGTTTTGTGTTCGACTGTCTGTTTCTAGTTGTGGTTAACAGTTGAGGATGCTGTCCCATCCACTGACCTCCACTATGCTGCCTTTGTTCCTGGCTTGCTCAGTGATGTCGTC
Organism: Oncorhynchus keta; assembly: GCF_023373465.1. Lineage (NCBI taxonomy): Eukaryota > Metazoa > Chordata > Actinopteri > Salmoniformes > Salmonidae > Oncorhynchus > Oncorhynchus keta. The sequence continues at coordinate 46,598,412 of NC_068449.1, read as the reverse complement.
CCACGGGCCCAATGGAATTTGAGTCAATTACCTGGTCAAGTTCATAAAGTATGTGTGTTTTAGTATGTAAACATAAGTTGAATTGATTTAATTTTATGAATGAAGAGAAAATAAAAGCCAGATCCATCACCATTCCCATTGAAGATCTATTACTGTATGGAGGCTATATGTCTTTCTCCCTTACCTTGCTCCCCCATCTTTAGTCCACTCAGCAGGTCAATGCTCTTTGGTCCATCCTCTTTTCTCCTCTTTGACCAGCAGCAGATCAGGCTTCCCATCCTCCATGTCTACTGACTGTAAGAGATACAGAGTGAGAGGATGTTGGATCAAGAAATCTGATATGAGCACCCTGTTATGGAGAATCTTCTGATTGGGCAACAAGGGACTGCTATTAATACTATGCAAACATGTTAGTTGATTTGATTACTTGACACTCTTCAATGTTTTGATAATTCAAAGACATGGTCCCACACTTAAGACAAAATCCATCAAGATCTGGGCCCGTATCCACAAAGAGTCTCAGTGTAGAAGTTCTGATTGAGGATCAGGTCCCCACCGATCTACATAGTGTGGTGGAAATTCTACCTTGAACTAATAATGAAGAGAGGCAAAATCAATAATCAATTACTGTTATTAAAAACGCATTATAATGAGGAGGCTGGTTGCACCACCCACGCAGGTGAGATGGAGTGAGAGCCTCCTGTACAAAGAATACAGGAGCATTTATATAGTCAAGCTACCCCATGCAAGCATCTGCAAAACACGTGACCCTGTGTATGTGTGTGTGAGGGGAGACAACTGGGTGAAAAGGTTGCCTCAGTCTGTCACAACTGAGTGAGGACAATACGGTCCAGAATAACAGGAAGTCACTCCAGACATACTTAAGCTAAGAGTAGCTCAACGATTCCCCCAAGTTTGGCAAGCAAGCACCTTTGACTGTCGGCCCAGATGATGTATGATCGACCTGGTCTCACACACAAAGCATGAGTCTCTCGCCCAGAAACAGGCTCCAAACAGAACAATAGCTCTATGACTTGTGTGCAGAAGATAACACTTTTCCCTGTCTCCAGTTCAGCTAAAAGGAATCAGTTAGTTTCTGTCAGCTCTTGGCTGAGCGCCCAGATATGATGGGGTCATGCTACACACACAGAACAGTTAGAACAGGCATCTTATTAATGCACGCACACCTTTAGATCTTATGAGTTAGTTTCTTTGACAATCTCAAGCCCAATGCCTGGGCGTAAAAGCATATTTCGGTACATAAGCATTATTAAGGTTTAACTTCAAAATGCCCTCAAAAAAGTCTCATTCATTATAATCTAAAAGGCTAAACTGTTCCTAGATCAGCACTCCTACTCTGAGAGGGTTTGTGGATACAGACCCTGACCAAATACCATTCAGACAGTAGTTCACAGTGGGCTCACCTCAGTGAGACTGTGTGTGGTCCTGTGCTGCTCAGCTGGTTCCTCTGTGGTTTCAGGAGGAGATGTCGTCTGGTTGTCCTCCATAACCATGTTCCACTCAGGGTTCCCCAGACCCTCCTCACACCCCTCCTCCTTCACCAACAGCACCTCTAGACCCTTCTTCTGGAAGAGATACCTGAGGGCGTGTGTAATCTGTATCAGCTATGTACACACGTGTACAGAGATAACACACTTTCAACATGGCGTCCCGTGTGGCTCAGTTGGTAGAGCATGGCGCATGCAACGCCAGGGTTGTGGGTTGATTCCCACAGGGGACCAGTACGAAAAAGGTATGAAAATGTATGCACTCACTACTGTAAATCGCTCTGGATAAGAGTGTCTGCCAAAGGACTATAATGTAAAACGGTATTTACCCATCCCCACCTTGTTTCAAATCAAATTGTGTTTGATGCTTACTTACAAGCCCTTAACCAACAATAGTTAAGCTAAATATTGTCTAAATAAAATAAAAAAGCAACAAAATAACGAGGCTACGTTGACTCCGTACCGATTAGTTGAGGTAATACGTAGGTAGGGGTGAAGGGACTATGCATAAATAATAAACAGCGAGTAGCAGCAGCGTAAAAATGAAGTGTGTGTATGGGGGAGGGTCAATGCAAATAGTCCGGGTGTCCATTTGATTAGCTGTTCAGCAGGCTTACGGCTTGGGGGTAGGAGCTGTTATTAAGAAGCCTTTTGGACCTAGACTTGGCGTTCCAGTACCACTTACTGTGCGGCAGCAGGGAGAACAGTCTATGACTAGGGTGGCTGGAGTCTTTGACCATTTTTAGGGCATTCCTCTGACACCGCCTGGTATAGGGGTCCTACATGGCAGGAAGCTTGGCCCCAGTGATGTACTGGGCCGTACGCAATCCCCTCTGTAGAGCCTTGCGGTCAGAGGCCAAGCAGTTGCCATACCAGGCGGTGATGCAACCAGTTAGGATGCTCTTGATGGTGCAGCTGTAGACATTTTTGAGGATCTGAGGAGCCATGACAAATCCTTTCAGTCTCTTGAGGGGGAATAGGCATTGTCATGCTCTCTTCACAACTCTCTTGGTATGTTTGGACCATGATAGTTTGTTGGTAATGTGGACACCAAGGAACTTGAAGCTCTCAACCTGCTCCACTACAGCCCCGTCGATGAGAATGGGGGCGCGCTCAGCCCTCCTTTTCCTGTAATCCACAATCATGTCCACAATCACTGCCAGGCCTCTGACCTCCTCCCTTTGAGTCCTATACCGTAGTTACATAATTACTTAAATTGTTGTTAAACCCATCACAGTGGACATAAATGATGTTGTGGGTAAAAAGTCAAAGTTATCAATCAAAAGTCAGACAAACCTGACTAAAGTATTTTGACTTGTACAGTAGGTGCTTTTTAATGTGTGGGTCTAAAGAGTCTCAATGAAAGTCTTGGAATGAAAAGTCCCATTTTGTGTTTATTAAACAAACAAGAGCTGAATACACCATATGAAAACCACACATACATGTGTCTCAACTAAAAAATCAGTATGAACTTGATGAACGGAATACATTTTCTCATTAGGTGTCTTGGGAAAATGTGACCACCATATAGCCTACACAGCACAAACAATATGAAACAGACTTTTATATATCACACACATCTGGATGCAATATCCTACCAAGGAATATTCGACACTGAAATTTGTTACTCTCATTATCCCAAATTTCTGATAAATGTATCTTTGTCTTAAATGCAGGGTTTGATCGAAACACCAGAAGCTATCAAGTGGAATGGTTACTTCCTATTTTATAGAGTGGAATGTTTTTTCTGCTGGTGTATCTTGAGGTAGCTCCTCTCTGAGAACATCTTCCTGCAGTGCGTACAAGCAAACTTCCTTTCTCCCGTGTGGACCTTCAGGTGCATCTTCAGGTGACCAGCCTGGGCGAAGCGCATGTGACACTGGGTACAGCTGTAGGGTTTCTCCCCTGTGTGGACCCTCTGGTGCCTTTTCAGGTGGTCCTGGCGGGAGAACCTCTTCTCACACTGGTTACAGCTGTAAGGTTTCTCCCCTGTGTGGACCCTCTGGTGGATCTCCACCTTCTGGAGGCAGCTGAAGCCTTTGTTACAGAACATGCAGAGGAACCGTTTCTCTTTACTATTGCCCGATGTGGCTCCCCCTCCTTGAGCCCTGTCATCTGAGTTCAATACCTGATCGAAAAGGTGTGAATTGGAATGCCCCATCGATGTGGACACTAGGTCGCAATCCCTGAGCGCGTGTAAAGGGGAGTGAGTTGTGACATTTGTATTTGTCTCTAAGCTTTCCCTGTAATCTAAGACTTCTCTGCCCTGCGAGTGTCCGTCTCCTAGGTGACTATCTGCATTCCATGTGGGAGGAACATCCCTCTCCACTTTCACAGTCATCTCATCTACAACTATAACCGCCCCTTTCTTATCTAGGCACCCTTCAGAATATACACTACTACTGTACTGGTTATAGTCCCATTTTGACTGATCAGTCTGTCTCTCTAAATCCAAGGATATGTTGCCAGGGTCCATCTCTGTAGTGTAAGAACAAGACGGATCATCAACTTCAGTGTCTAATGCATCACCATCTACATGGGAATGAACCAGCTTCAAGATTTGTTGAAATACCGGTAAATACTCTGAGCCGGGAGCAGGAGGACAGCCCAGTCTCTCTGGATCTGATCCTGTGTGTACAGTTAAAGTCTTGGTCTCTGACTTGAGGACGGCGTTCGGGGTTCCACTGACCTCCGTGATGCTGCATCGGGCCCTGGGTGGTGCTGTGGCAGTGGTGGGGTCTTCTGTGACTCCAGCTACTCCAGTCTGGATGTCTCTGCTGTGCCGTGGATCCTCCTCTCCTTCAGACCTCTCCTGCTTGACCTCAGGGCCAGCCGCCTCTGCAGACTGACAAGAAGTGGGGGGGTTATTACCGGTACATGAGTAGAATTTGATAAATGTTGTAAGGAAGTCTCACAATCTCCTCTATGGAAGATAAATTAGGATGTACATGTAAGCAAGTGAAAAGCTGAGGGAAGCCTTTCTGAAATAAACAGACATTTCATTTATAAAGTAACACATTTTTATGTAACACTATTACACTAACCTCTATTATGATAACGTGCTGGGTTGAGGTTCCACTCCCCTCATCAACAGTGATTGGTTGGTCATCTCTCCATGTATTGTGTCCAGCTGGCTTCGCAAAGCTCCTGTGGCCTCCAGTGTAATGTCCTTCACCTGAGAGAGTGATGGGGGTGAGGGTAACTCTGGGTTTCCCAAACTCCATTCCTCAGGACCCAAAGGGGTGCACATTTTGGGTTTTGCCCTAAGACTACACAGCTGATTCAAATACTCAACTAATCATCAAGCTTTGATCATTTGAATAAGCTGTGTAGTATTAGGGCAAAAACCAAAACGTGCACCCCAAGGACTGAGTTTGGGGAAACCCTGGCGTTAGCTACTGTCAATGCTCAATGGTATATTATACACCATTGAGAGTCTGCAATTGGCAAGGATAAGGTAACACTTCTCATAACTTATTGATATACGATTTATTGATCCATGTATAATGTTCCATGCATCATATTGTTTTCATAGAGTAAATAATAGGAAACGCAGTAAATCAAGAATCTTGTTAGAATATGATAGTGTGTTTGCACAAGTTAGCTAAGTAATTTGGGGAATTATTGCGTACAATCCCAAAACTGACCAAGACCAAATTCTGGGTAACACATCTGAATACATTTGCATAGGGCAAGGGGGCGAAATGCATTGCCGTATATATATATGAATGCAGCCTTCTGCAAAATGTACCTCTTGCCATTCCTCTGTATCGGTCGACGATCTTGACACTACTGGGACGACTGGCGAGGACGCGCTCTCGTGTTGTCTTTTCTGCGAGTTCCCGGGCCACCTTCAGTTCCAGTAGCTGTAGTTTCTTCCGCAATGTCCTGTTTTCTTTCTGGCTTTGAGTTATTTCCAAACGAAACACTGCATAGTCGTCGTCAACGAGTTTACAGATCTCGGCCACGGCTGCATTCGCTAGAACCTCCATGATGGAGGCTATTTGAGTGTGAAAAACCATACAGTTAGAGTTCCCAGCCATTATTAGCAGCTCGACAACTAGCGTTACCTAGATAACATATCAACCAAGTCCTGTCTCCAACGCGAATTAAACACTACTTGGGTTAAGTATGTGATGCTGTGCAGTCAAGTCATATTGCGTTCCAGGGTGGTAATACACATCTAAATATTAACAATAACAACTCTTAACGTGGATCTTTGTCACTGTTCACTTCCGTTCGTCTTAGTCTTCTATGATATCATTGCCGTCCGCAAACAAACTTTTAAAGGTGCATGCCGCCACCTACTGTGTTGGAGTGTGTCAATCATGCACTACTAAGAATGAATTATGCACTACTAAGAAAAAACTGGGGGAGGAGGGGGGGGCATGGAAGCTCCATCATTCTGCACTGTAGTCATACCAATCTGTCTTACATCCTCTGCATATGAAACATCCTGACTGATTCTAAATCTCTGAGCTTCTCTAGCCTCTCGCTGCATCTGGCATCCACCAAATGGGAGGGAGGGCGACGACGTCATACAGGAAGTGAAATAAATCAAAAACCCATCCCACTCCTTCAATCATAGTCCAAATCGCATCCCAACACAGGCTCAGGGGCCTGTGAAAGCGGAACATTCATTGACAGGATTACTTGTAATGTCTCTGCTATAAGCCCCCAAAAAAAAAAAAAATGTTGAGCCGCACTCAATGGTTACCATTTTCTTCGATTTTTCTTTCTGTTTGCGCTTTGCAGTTTATAACCATTGCAAGTCATCGTTCAACATGTAAGGATCTCTCTGTTGGCGAGGAACATTCACTAGTGTCTCTAATCGAACTACCATTGTTTCCAAAACGTAACTCCCTTCTCCCCGACGGCCCTATTTTTGCCACCTCTGTCTCCTTCACCCTAACAATTCAGGAATTTTGGCGCATGTTTTCCACCACAATTGCAGCATTTAACAATCTGGCATATAATGTTTTGATAGTCATCCCGTTTACATACACTACCGGTCGAAGTTTTAGAACACCTACTGATTCAAGGGTTATTTATTTTTAGAATTTTCTACATTGTAGAATAATAAGACAGTAAAACTATGAAATAACACATATGGAATCATGCTTAGAAGGCCAGCATCCCAGAGTCGCCTCTTCACTGTTGACGTTGAGACTGGTGTTTTGCGTGTACTATTTAATGAAGCTGCCAGTTGAGGACTTGTGAGGCGTCTGTTTCTCAAACTAGACACTAATGTACTTGTCCTCTTGCTCAGTTGTGCACCGGGGCCTCCCACTCCTCTTTCTATTCTGGTTAGGGCCAGTTTGCTCTGTTCTGTGAAGGGAGTAGTACACAGTTGTACGAGATCTTCCATTTCTTGGCAATTTCTCACATGGAATAGCCTTCATTTCTCAGAACAAGAATAGACTGAAGAGTTTCAGAAAAGTTTTGTTTCAGGCCATTTTGAGCCTGTAATCGAACCCACATATGCTGATGCTCCAAACACTCAACTAGTCTAAAGAAGGCCAGTTTTATTGCTTCTTTAAACAGGACAACAATTTTCAGCTGTGCTAACAATTGCAAAAGGGTTTTCTAATGATCAATTAGCCTTTTAAAATTATACATTTGGATTAGCTAACACAACGTGCATTGGAACAGAGGAGTGACGATTGCTGATAATGGGCCTCTGTATGCCTATGTAGATAGGCCATTTAAATTCTGCCGTTTCCAGCTACAATAGTCATTTACAACATTAACAATGTCTACACTGTATTTCTGATCAATTTATTTGAAATGGACAAAAAAATATGCTTTTCTTTTCTCAAAAACAAGGACAATTCTATGTGACCCCAAACGTTTGAACGGTAGTGTATATTTTGATTTGTTTAACACTTTTCTTTTGGTTACTACATTATTCCATGTGTGTTATTTCATAGTTGTCTTCACTAATATTCTACAATGTAGAAAATAGTACAAATAAAGAAAAACCCTTGAATGAGTAGGTGTTCTAAAACTTTTGACCAGTAGTGTACACTTACATCCAAATATTTTGCATTTATCACACTGCGTTATGTTCGGCCACAAAAGGCTCTTACATAACCCAAATATGTGAGAAGGGAGACTAATTCAAAGGACAATAGAATGGATGAAGTGGGCTTCCTCAATCCATCCACCATGCAGGTCAGTCGGCGTGCACCAACCATTCCATCTACTTCTTCAGTGATGTCTTTTGCTTTCCCTTCTAGTGCCACCCCAGAGATGGCGCCCTGTTTTGATGATCCACACGCGACACATTCCAATCCGATATCTTTATGAGTCGCAAAGCACGCTCCGTCTGCTCCGGACACACACAAACAAAATAAGCCCAATTCTTGTTATTCTCACGGATGCCACGTCATTCAAAGCCGTCAGTTTCAAACAAAACATCCGCTTCCGACATCTTCCTACGTTAAGTCTTCACTTAACTACCACTACTACTTCTTCTGTGGGGTTTTTTCCCCAATAAGGTGTGTTGCTGCCACCAACTGGACGGGGTTGGAAAGAAAACAAGTTTAAAAAAAAAATCCATATGTGATTTAGAAAATCTAACTTAATCCACACAACAAAAAATAATACTTTAACAAAAACAAAGCTCACTACTTCCATCCTTCAGCTTCATATCTCCCCTCTCAGGCTCTAAGGCTTGAGAGGGTGGTAAGGCTCTTGCCAATACTCCATGCATCTCCTCCGCTGAGAAGTCTTCCAGTCCCAGGAACTGCTCTGCCACATCCACAATGATGGTTATTTTCCTGGACTTCCTCTCCACTTTGGCAGTGCCGTTAACCACCATAGTTATAAAGGCCACAAAGTCCACCAGCTTGACATGCAAAATGTCTGGCAACCCCTGCAGAGAAGGCCCATTCACCACCATAGGCTCTTCAGGACCATTAGATCTCTCAATCCTTTTTACAGCTGTTTCATATGAAATGTTCTGGTTGGCCCTGACTTCAGCGACCTCATCCTCTTCCACCCTCGTCGGCCATTCTTAAGATGTCGCTTCATGATCCCCACCACAATCGCAACACTTCACATGCTCCTCACTTTTACAACACATGAGATGATCTCTTCCACAACATGGACATCTCGAATTGTCCCTTCTGCAGACACTTTTTCACATGTCCATAACCCCTACAGTGATTACACTGCGTTGGTCTTTGGATAAACCCTCTTACATGGTAATTTATATTACCCAAACTGCACATGGGTACGGATGGACTCGTAAAAAAAACTCTGCTCACCACACGATTCATCCGCCGTGCATCAATCACCCCATGGATACCTTTTTATTTCTGCAACATCGATTTCCCACAAGACTCCTGCACAGGACGTTGGTGGCACCTTAATTGGGCAGAACGGGCTTGAGGTAATGGCTGGAGCGGCATCAGTGGAATGGAATCAAACTCAGTTTTCATGTTTGCCATTCCATTTGCTCTGTTCCAGCCATTTATGAGCTGTTATCCCCTCCGCAGCCTCCTGTGGACGCCAGATATGACCCCCTTGAGGGGTGCCCTGCTCAGAATAGCCACGCATGACATGGCAACCTTCTCGAATCGGGTGAAACACAACACCCGCTCCTTCTGTTCCTCTGATGTACAAGAAATCAGAACAAGTCTTCTCATAATCCACACAGAATTCCCTTTTACCATCACTCTTTCCACCAGTCTGGATATCTCAAATGGATTACTCTGATTTGGCAACTTGTTCCGCTCCTCTTCAACAAACGTTCTCCTATAAGACGAGGGGACATACACAGAACTGGACGTTTTATTTCCTAACTCTGCTTTGCTCTGTTTTCCATGCTGTCAGACGCTATAATGGCACAGATATAAAGAAGAGTCCTCCATCTATCTTTATGATCCACACCTCCTCCTGCTTGCGCCATCTTGCACCTACGAGTCACATCCTCACTTCTGTTTACACTGAAGAGAAAGGATCGTATTGGTTGGGAATCATAGCTCAAAGGGTGTGGTTAAATGAAAATGTATGTGTGCGGTTCTTTGAAATATGATACTGCTCCATTACACATCAAACCTTCTTCTTGTGCATTTCCGGCAGACTAGACGCTGTATCGCTGCATTTCTCAGGTCAGAGTGCAAATTACACATTTAAATATCTAATAACCTCACACCAGTAGATGCAGGCCGGTGGAATACAACCGCTTCCTTGTTATTTCGATTTGCCTATCATTTGAGCTCAATCAAATGTATTTATAAAGCCCTTTTTACATCAGACGTGAAAGTCCTAGCTCAAAATGGTTACAGGCGAAAATGCGGTTAGTCAGGTCACAGAATGTCCTATCCTCAGCATACCACCGGCAATATAACATACTTCAATCTCTACCTCACCACATTCCTCACACTTCCCGTCTGTGTGTTTCCCCACTAACAATAACCCACTACCCAATCCACAATGACCCAACCACAGCCTTGTCAACAGAACCCCATCCCTCCTGTCACACCCCAGATACCCGACCTCCCTCTCAGAATTCTGGATAGAGAAACTGCCTTCCCCACTCCCCCCTCTCTCTCCCACTCACGTTGCCACTCCTGGGTCAGCCCCTCTGCTATGATGCTCGTACATTCCATCCCCCCTAATGGGACCAGCTTATGCACCGCCTCCTTCACAGCTGCTTTCGGCTACCTCATCTGCTGCCTCATTTCTCCCTACCCCAACATGAGCTGGGCAGTGGCGGTTGTAGACCATTTCAACTGGGGGGGGGCCAAGCTGGGGCCAGTTGTACTGTTAGAGGGGCCAGATACATTAGACGTTATTGTTGTCATATTGTTTTCTTCACTGCATTGCAGGCAAAAGACCATGTTCATAATCATCATCGTTGCCACTGTCTAATAACGGATGTAAAAAAAAAAAAAGCGATAGCAAAAACGAGTTATGTAAAAATGATTTCATACTCCATTTAGGGGGGCCACAAGGGGGTAAAAAATAGTTGTCACAGGGGCACTACTAATTGTTTCTCATTTATTAACAGATTTGATCACAAAGGAACAGGTGCAACCTGACTATGCCAAATGATAGCAAGGACCCCCGGAGGGCAAGGACCGAGCTTTAAAGAGTTTCCACTATGTTCCACAGGTACAAAGTCCAAAAAATGTAGGGTATTGTAAAAATGTATGAAAACTTAGTTTTTGGCTTAATTTCAGTGTTTTTTTGGCTATGCCAGCACACCAAACAACAAGCCTGTATCATGTGAGCATCCCCAGATAATCAACTAAAAGGACCTAGTAATCCCCCAAAAATTCTGACCCCAGTAGACTTAATGAGAACTACAATATTTCAGCTAAAGAATAGCTACAATTTCTCCCTGTTGTGGACATGCCTATGTCTGATGAGGTAACTCAAGAAGGAGAAGCTCTTGTAACATAGTTTGCACTTGAAGGGCCTCTCCTTGGTGTGAACGGTCTGGTGCTGCTTCATATATTTTGTCTTAGCAAAGAGCTTCCCACACGTGGGGCAGGCAAACGGCTTATCGGCGTCCGTCCTAATGCTCGGCATCCCATGTTGTGACCCAATGACACCAGAGGAGGTAGAAGCATGAGTCACCACCCTCAGGTGGTTAGTGTTGGAGCTCCCTCCTTGACCTCTAGCCATTGTTTGGGTGTTGTTGGGATTGTGTGCTGTGTTATAGGCTAGGTACGTCTCGTTGTGAACACCGATCCTGACCCTGTTTGTATTTATGGGGTAACCATGAGGTAGCTGAGGAAGGCTAGACCCAGATTCAGGCCCAGGCCTTCTATGAACCCAGACCCCACCAGGCATTAGATGAGACCCTGAAGGAGAAGACCGACTACCACCAGGGGGGTCTCCCACCACTACCTGTGAAGGCTGAAGCCCAGGGTGACCTGCTCTATTTATCATAGATACTGTGGTGTTTGTATCATAGGAACAGGAGGGTCTATCTCCATCAGCCCCAGGCCCTGTATCATCCCTGCACTGAGACTGTGAAGAGAAGGGTATGGGCTGCAGACTGGATCCCTGACTGGAGCCTCGGTCTCTCTGATGACCACCAGGACTGAGGTTGTTCAGTCCACCTGTCCACCGGTTGTGTTCTGTGTGGTGGTGGAGTCTCTGTCCCTCTTGGTTGGGTCCTGGTTCCGATTCAGGAAGGAAGAGAGACTGCTCCGGATCCAGGGTTCTGATTTGTTGCCAGGGTTTGTGACCAGCCACTTTAGAGGTCCAGTCTCTCCCGCCAGTAACACAGGATATCAGCAGGTCTTCATGGACTGCAGACTATAAACACAAATTGAACAGAAGAACAAAGGTTTATGTAAGAAACTCTTTGCTGTACATACAGAAACATGACATTCTAAAATGTTAACCACAGTCAAGCAAATATCTAACAATGTGAATCAAGTACCTAACAATATAGAGCCATTGGAATGATACAAAAATAAAATGAAAACAAAATGGCATTACAATCAGGTGACAAGTAAAACTGAACAAGTTCCACAGACATGTGACTAACAGAAATGGAATAATGTGTCCCTGAATAAAGTGTGTGTGTGTGTGTGTGTGTGTGTGGGGGGGGGGGTCCAAATCAAATGTAACAGTCAGTATCTGGTGTGGCCACCAGCTGCATTAAGTACTGCAGTGCATCTCCTCGTCATGGACTGCACCAGATTTGCCAGTTCTTGCTGTGAGATGTTACCCTACTCTTCCACCAAGGCACCTGCAATTTTCCGTACATTTCTGGGGAGGGGAATGGCCCTAGCCCTCACCCTCTGATCCAACAGGTCCCAGACGTTCTCAATGGGATTGAGATCCACGCTCTTCGCTGGCCAAGACATTCCTATCTTGCAGGAAATCAAGCACAGAATGAGCAGTATGGCTGGTCGCATTGTCATGCTGGAGGGTCATGTCAGGACGAGCCTGCAGGAAGGGTACCACACGAGGGAGGAGGATGTCTTCCCTGTAACGCATAGCGTTGAGATGATGCTGTGACACACCGCCCCAGACCATGACGGACCCTCCACCTCGATCCCGCTCCAGAGTACAGGCTTTGGTGTAACGCAAATCCAACCATCACCCCTGGTGAGCCAAAACCGCGACTTGTCAGTGAAGAGCACTTTTGCCAGTCCTGTCTGGTCTAGCGACGGTGGGTTTGTTGCCGGTGATGTCTGGTGAGGACCTGCCTTACAACAGGTCTACAAGCCCTCAGTCCAGCCTCTCTCAGCGTATTGCGGACAGTCTGAGCACTGATGGAGGGATTGTGCCTTCCTGGTGTAACTCAGGCAGTTGTTGTTGCCATCCTGTTCCTGTCCCGCAGGTGTGATGTTCGGATGTACCGATCCTGAGCAGGTGGTTACACGTGGTCTGCCACTGCAAGGACGATCAGCTGTCCGCCCCGTCTCCCCGTAGTGCTGTCTTAGGCATCTCACAATACAGACATTGCAATTTATTGCCCTGACCACATCTGCAGTCCTCATGCCTCCTTGCAGCATGTTCACACAGATGAGCAGGGACCCTGGGCATCTTTCTTTTGGTGTTTTTCAGAATCCATAGAAAGGCCTCTTTAGTGTCCTACGTTTTCATAACTGTGACCTTAATTGCCTACTGTCTGTAAGCTGTTAGTGTCTTAACAACCGTTCCACAGGTGCATGTTCATTAATTGTTTATGGCTCATTGAACAAGCATGTGAAACAGTGTTTAAACCCTTTACAATGAAGATTTGTGAAGTTAATTTGTAAAAATACAAATATCTTTGAAAGTCAGGGTCCTGAAAAAGGGCCATTTCTTTTTTTGCTGAGTTTAGAATAACTTGTCTCACTATGTTAACACTTGACATTTTCTGTAAATCTGGTACCCTCCCTTTGATAAAAATGTATTTTATAATACTCTGGAAAAGGTTCAAAATTACATTCTGTAAACATGAAACTTCATCAGTGAAGCATTTTAGGACACCAACCATCACCATATCCTCTACTCTGCCTCATCATCATACTCTATTTCCTCAGTTCATCTCATCCAGTAATCTACTACATCCTAAACCAATAGAATTAACTACAAACTAACTAGTTCTACACTACATGTCACTATACAGGGGCCGTGTGCATTTCCTGCTGGTGTATCCTGAGGTAGCTCCTCTCTGAGAACCTCTTCCCACAATGCGTACAGCTGAACAGCATTTTTCCAGTGTGGACCTTCAGGTGCACCTTCAGCTGGTGCTGACGGGAGAACCTCTTCTCACACTGGGGGCAGCTGTAGGGTTTCTCCCTTGTGTGGACCCTCTGGTACCACTTCAGGTTGGAGGAGTGGGAGAAACTGGCCCGGCACAAGTGGCAGACTAACGATTTCTCCCCCGTGTGCATCCTTTGGTGGATATCCAGGCTTTCCCACAGAATGAACACGGGAAGCGCTTCTCTTTGCCACCGGATCTACTGATAGCGTTACTACTACTAATACTGTCATTTGTCAATGGGCTTGTGTAGTCATTTAGTGTTGAGGCACGGATATTGTCTGAGGTCTGGTTTAACATTCGGAGAGTGTGAGGAGGACGAATGCCAGGGAGTGTCTGATGTCACAGGGTCCATGTTCCAGTTGATAGATCCTATAGAAGGCAGGCTGAAGGCAGCTCCTGTTAGGGGGTTAAACTGAGGTGCCATCAGGTCTCCCGGGTGGCACAGTGGTAAAGGGCGCTGTACTGCAGCGCCAGCTGTGCCACCAGAGACTCTGGGTTCACGCCCAGGCTCGGTCGTAGCCGGCCGCGACCGGGAGGTCCGTGGGGCGACGCACAATTGGCATAGCGTCGTCCGGGTTAGGGAGGGTAGTCCTTGTCTCATCTTGCACCACTTCTGTGGCGGGCCGGGCACAGTGCACGGTGTTTCCTCCGACACATCCGGGTTTCCTCCGACAGCTTCCGGGTTGAATGCGCGCTGTGTTAAGAAGCAGTGCGGCTTGGTTGGGTTGTGTATTGAAGGACGCATGACTTTCAACCTTCGTCTCTCCCGAGCCCATACGGGAGTTGTAGCGATGAGACAAGATAGTAGCTACTAACAATTGGATACCTCGAAATTGGGGAGAAAAAGGGGGTAAAATAAAAAAAAATTAAAAGAACTGAGTCACCATCAGTCTCTCTGAATCACATCTATAGGATCAGGATGGATACGGACACGTCCTCGCAGACCAAATCTACACCTTGCCCTGGTCTCAGCCAGTCTATTGTCATGGAGCCTAAAATTGGATGTTGTTTTGTGTTCATGTCCATGTTTTGTGTTCATCCACTGACCTTCACTATGTCACCTCTAGTCCTGGCCGCCTCAGTGATGTTGTCCCCTGGACCCTTGGCTGGACCCGCCTGGGTCTGGGAATCCAAGATGGCCGTCCAGTCTCTGTTAGCTTCCAGCCAACCACCTGCAGGAAGAGGTTATAAAATGGGCTTGACAAACATGTGAGAATTCTACATGTTTTTTTTGGTCAATTACTAGGTCAAGTTCATATATTGTGTGTTTTTGTATGTAAACACAAGTTGTGTTGATTTTCATTTTAATAAATATCCAGATCCATCACTATTCCCATTGAAGATCTATTACTGTATGTAGGCTATATGTCTTTCTCCCTTACCTTGCTCCCCCACCTTTAGTCCACTCAGCAGATCAATGCTCTCTGGTCCGTCTTGTATTGTCTCCTCTTTGACCAGCAGCAGATCAATCTTCCCATCCTCCATGTCTACTGACTGTAAGAGATACAGAGTGAGAGGATGTTGGATCAAGAAATCTGATATGAGCACCCTGCTATGGAGCATTTTCTGATTGGGCAATGAGGGATTGCTGTGAGTACTATGCAAACATGTTAATTGATTTAATTACTTGACCGTCTTTAATGGTTTGATAATTGAAAGGCATGGTCCCACACTTAAGACAAAATTAATCAGGACTTGGGCCCGTATCCACAAAGAGTCTCAGAATAGAAGTACTGATCTAGGATATTTCCATATAATTGTATTAATTGTGATCTAAAAGGCTAAACTGATCCTAGATCAGCACTCCTGCTCTGAGAGGGTTTGTAGATATGGGCCCTGACCTAATATAATTGACAGTAGTTTACAGTGGGCTCACCTCAGTGAGACTGTGTGTGGTCCTATGCTGCTCAGCTGGTTCCTCTGTGGGTTCAGGAGGTGGTGTAGTCTGGTTGTCATCCACGACTATGGCCTCCTCAGGGTTCCCCAGACCCTCATCACACCCCTCCTCCTTCACCAGCAGCACCTCTGGACCCTCCTCCTCCTCCTGGAAGTGACAGGTGATACAGATTACACAGACATACACTCCCTCAGGTACGCACACACAGATAATAAACACACTTTTGACATGGAGTCTTTATCCATCCCCACCACATTTGAGTCATATACTGTAGTTACATAATGACTTCATTGTGGTTAAACCCATCATGGTGGACATAAATATGTTGTGGGTAAATGGGTCAGCTATGATAAGTCAAGTCATCAGACAAACCTGACTAAACTATTTTGATGTGTACAGTAGGTGTTTGTTAGTGAGTAGGCATATATTTGTTCTAAAGAGCTGTCATGTTTATGCAGAACAGGGTGAGATCAGATGTGATGTATACTAAAGAGAGTCTCAATGAAAGTCTTAGAATGAAAAGTCCCATGTAGGTGTTTATTGAACATAAACAAGTTTGAAATACACCATCTGAAAACCACACATACGTCTCAATTAAACATCTGCATAAACTACACGAACTGCATTCATGTTATCTTAGTGTCTTGAGGGGGAAAAAACATGTTAAATGGAAGTAATGTACTAGGCATGTGAAAACATCATATAGCCTACACCAGTGTTTCCCAATTTCAGTTCTCAAGTACCACCAACATTAAACATTTTTATTGTGGCACTAATTCAACTTGTCAACTAATCATCAAGCCCTCTGAGTAGAATGAGGTGTGCTTGTCCGGGGCTACAATGAAAATGTGTACCGTTGGGGGACTTGAGGACTGGAGTTGGTAAAACACTGGCCTACACAGTACAAACACTAAGCAATATACTTTTTAGGCTTATACATCCTACAATGTCTGGGCCTTGTACTTCAACACTCGTAGTTGTTGTGGAAATTGACCCACTGCTGTTGTTTACTTTGTGCATCTGCGTCATCTCTCTGAGTGTTCCTTTAATGCAGGGTTTGATCTAAACGCCAGAAGCTATCGAGTGGAATGGTTACTTTTGTACGGTTCTAATTTTGAGTAAATAACTCACGGACACCAGAGAAGCTTAACCAAGTTTAATTCTTCCCAAAGGGTCGATACAGCTGTAATTCCGACACAGACATGGCTTCCCCCGTGGTAGTATTCATACCCCACTGTGGGTGGAGTCTCCTCCTTATCGCTAAACATTGCAACATTATTGCTAAGCAGGGAACTAAGTGATATGAGCCTTCAACGGTTTCTCCCCTTACCAGTACTGTCACATGCAATTGTTTTCCCTGCACTCAGCCCCCCCCCATGTCTCTTTTGTAACTAATGTTCCTATACTTCTGAGTATAAAAATGTTCCAGGTTTAACCCCGAATCCAACACTCTCTATGTTATAGAGTGGAATGGTTTTTCTGCTGGTGTATCCTGAGGCATCTCCTCTCAGAGAACCTCTTCCTGCAGTGCGTACAGGCGAACGGCTTCTCTCCTGTGTGGACCCTCTGGTGCCTCTTTAGGTGACCAGCCTGGGTGAAGCACATGTGACACTGGGTACAGCTGAAGGGTTTCTCCCCTGTGTGGACCCTCTGGTGCCTCTTCAGGGTGCCAGCCTGGGTGAAGCGCATGTGACACTGGGTACAGCTGAAGGGTTTCTCCCCTGTGTGGACCCTCTGGTGGATCTCCACATTCTGGGAGCAGCTGAAGCTTTTGTTACAGAACATGCAGAGGAACCGTTTCTCTTTACCATTGCCTGACGTGGCTCCCCCTCCCTGAGCCTGGGCTCTAGCTCTGTTGTTTGAGTTCAATTCCTGATCTAAAAGGATGTGGCCGTGTGAATCGGAAGGCCCCATCGACATGGATAATGGGTCGCGATCCCTGAACATGTGTAAAGAGGAGTGGGTCGGGACATTTAGATTTGTCTCTAAGCTTTCCCTGTAGTCTAAGAAGTCATTACTGTTGCCCTGTGAGTGTCCTTCTCTTAAGTGAGTCTCGTCTGCATTCCATGTCAGAGGAGCATCCCTCTCCACTTTCACAGTCATCTCATCTACGACCAGACCCTCCCCTTTCATATCTAGACAACCTTCAGAGTTTACACTACTACTGTACCGGTTCCAGTCTCTTCTAGACAGATCAGTCTGTCTCTCTAAACCCAAGGATATGTTTCCAGGGTCAATCTCTGTAGCGTAAGAACAAGACGGATCTTCACCTCCAGTGTCTAACGCATCACCATCTCCATGGGAATGAACAGTCTTCTGGCTCTGGTGAAATACTGGTAAATACTCTGATCCGGGAGCAGGAGAACAGCCCAGTTTCTCCAGACAAAGTTTCTCTGGGTCTGATCTGTGGTCAGATCCTGTGTGTAAGAGGCTGTGTGTTACAGTTAAAGTCTCGTTGTCTGTCTCGGACTTGAGGACGGCGTTCGGCGTTCCACTGACCTCCATGATGCTGCGTCGGGTCCTGGGCTGGGGCGCGGCGGCAGCGAGGTCCTCCGTGGCTTCAGGGGGCGCTCCAGTCTGGATGTCTCTGCAGTGACGTGGGTCCTCCTTTCCTTCAGACCTCTCCTGCTTGACCCTAGGACCTGCAGCCTCTGCATCTGCAGACTGACACAAGAGGTTATTACCGGTACATGAGTTGAATTGTATAACAATGTCGTGGGGAAGTCTCACAAGCTCCCCTGTGGCAAGTGAATAGCCGAAGGGAGCCTTTCTGAAATAAACTGGCCACATTTAATGTACTGTAAATTTGATGCAACACTAACCTCGATCACGATAACATGCTGGGTTGAGGTTCCACTCCCTTCGTCAACAGTGATTGGATGGTCATCTCTCCATGTATTATGTCCCGCTGGCTTCACAATGCTTCTGTAGCCTCCAGTGAAATGTCCTTCACCTGAGAGAGTAATTGGGGGAAAAGAGGTTAAGTTCAGTACTGTCAATGCTCAACACTACTGTACACTGTTTACAAGGCAAGGATGTTAGGGAACACTTAGCATAACTTATTGATATACTATTTATAGATCGATATTGTTTTCATTGAGGAAATAAAAGAAAATGCCATAAATCAAGAATCTGGTTAGAATGTGTCTTTGCGCAAGATCACTAAGTAATTAGGGGAATTATTGCATACTATCAAAAACTGACCAAGACCAAATTCTGGTTAACCATATCATTAACACGTCTACAGTTACACATGCTCAGAAGAGAACGGGGCTATAGGCCCCACAGGCTCTGCCATGTCGTCCAGTCGATATGTGCCAAACTTGAGGTGATGTGTTCACCTTTTCATAAAAAGTATGAAACTTGGTACACTTTGGAACCCTGAATATGTTCAGATATGGGGCTTTCACAAAAACCGGCAGTTTTTCATTCTGACACAACTAAATGTATTTTAGATGTAACGGGTTGAAGAGTGGAGTGCATGTGACCATCTAGGCCAGACCAGTTGTCAATGTACTCAAGAGTAGGGTAGAGTATACAGTACATGTCCATTATACAGATATTCATTTTAGGCCAGATTCATGGCTTGGATGACCAACAGAGTCATAGCCGATCAGAGTGTACGAGACCCTCTAGCCAGAGAGTTGTCCACAAAGGCTGACAAATCTCATTCTAAATAGATGCACATACTCATTCCACTTCATCCTCTTT
This sequence comes from Oncorhynchus keta, assembly GCF_023373465.1. Classification (NCBI taxonomy): domain Eukaryota; kingdom Metazoa; phylum Chordata; class Actinopteri; order Salmoniformes; family Salmonidae; genus Oncorhynchus; species Oncorhynchus keta. The sequence continues at coordinate 46,579,070 of NC_068449.1, read as the reverse complement.
GGGACATTAGGCCATAATGAGTCAAAACTGTGGGCATTCTGAGAATGTGGGCAAGTCATTGTCTCTTGATGTGTTGTGACATTTGGTCAACTGGTCTTCTTGTATAACCATACTGAAGTACTTCTTGTATTTCATTCGGCCGACGTGTCTGGAGGATTTAATATCATCCACAGCCTAATTATTAACTTGACCATGATAGTCCATGTCTGATGTGTTATTGTTACCCATCTACCAATCCCCACCTTTCTTTATGAGGCTTTTGAAAATCTCCCTGGTCTTTGTAGTTGAATCTGTGCTTGAATGTCAATGCTTGACTGGGGGACCTTACGGATGTATGTATTGGGGACCGGGGAAGAGGTAAACATTCAAAAATCATGTCAACCTCTTATTTCATAAGAAGTCCATGTAAATTGTGATTTCTAAGCCAACTTCTGAACTAATTTAGGCTTGCGTAACCAAAAGGGGGTAAATACTTATGCAACAACTATTTGTTAATTTTTATGAATTTGAAGAATAAAAACTATTATATACAGTTCCAGTCAAATGTTTGGACACACCTACTCATTCAAGGGGTTTTCTTTATTTTCTACATTGTAGAAAAACAGTGAAGACAAACTGAAATAACACATATGTAATCATGTAGTAACCAAAAAAGTGTTAAATACAAATTTTATTTTGAGATTCTTCAAAATAGTCAACCTTTGCTTTGATGACAGCTTTGCACAATTTTGTGTAATTTCTTTCCTTAATGAGTTTGAGCCAATCCGTTGTTGTGACAAGGTAGGGGTGGTATATAGAAGATAGCCCTATTTGGTAAAAGACCAAGTCCATATTATGGCAAGAACAGCTCAAATAAGCAAAGAAACGACAGTCCATCATTACTTTAAGACATGGGTCAGTCAATACGAAACATTTCAAGAACTTTGAAAGTTTCTTCAAGTGCAGTTGCAAAAACCATCAAGTGCTATGATTGTACTGGCTCCCATGAGGAACACAACTAGAAAGGAAGACCCAGATTTACCTCTGCTGCAGAGGATAAATTCATTAGTTACCAGCCTCAGATTGCAGCCCAAATAAATTCTTCACAGAGTTCAAGTAACAGACACATCTCAACATCAACTATTCAGAGGAGACTGTGAATCAGGCCTTCATGGTCAAATTGCTTCAAAGAAACTACTAAAGGACACCAATAAGAAGAGACTTGCTTGGGCCAAGAAACACAAGCAATGGACATTAAACCTATGGAAATGTGTCCGTTGGTCTGGGGTCCAAATTTGAGATTTTTGGTTCTAACCATCCTGTCTTTGTGAGACGCAGAGGGTGAAATGATGATCTCTGCATGTGTGGTTACCGCCATGAAGCATGGAGGTGGTGGTGTGACGGTGCTATGCTGGTGACACTGTCAGTGATTTATTTAGAATTCAAGGCACAAATAACCAGCATGTCTACCACCGCATTCTGCTTCGATACGACATCCCATCTGGTTTGCGCTGAGTGGGACAATAATTTGTTTTTCAACAGGACAATGACCCAACACACACCTCCAGGCTATGCAAGGATTATTTGACCAAGAAGGAGAGTATTGACCTGGCTGCCACAGTCACCCGAACTCAACCCAATTAAGATGGTTTGGGATGAGTTGGACCGCAGAGTGAAGGAAAAGCAGCCAACAAGTGCTCAGCATATGTGGGAACTCCTTTTAAGACTGTTGGAAAAACATTTCTCATGAAGCTGGTTGAGAGAATGCAAAGAGTGTGCAAAGCTGTCAAAGGAAAAGGGTGGTTACTTTGAATAATCTAAAAAATATTTTGATTTATTTAACACTTTTGGTTGCTACATGAGTCCATGTGTTATTTCATAGTTTTGATGTATTCACTATTATTCTCCAATGTAGAAAATAGTAAAATAAAGAAAAACCCTTGAATGAGTAGGTGTCCAAACTTTTGACTGGTACTGTGTGTATGTGTATGTATGTATGTATGTATGTATGTATGTATGTATGTATATATTTTTTTTTTTACTTTGATAAACGTGCAGACTGTCAAATCAAAGACACTCCTTCGATTATAAAGTTGTTTTTGACAAATTAGAACAGGTTATTGTGATGACTTGTTCAGCTACTTGAGACATTGGAATCTATGTCGTGCCTTCAGATTGAGAAAAGTAACAAATATTCACTTCTCCCATTGACTTCCCAAACCCCTGGCTGGTCTGTCGAGTCTGCTTTGAGAGGTGTTCCTGTGCTGGCCACTTGGAACTTTGGGTTTGAAAACTCTTGTATTGCCCATAATTGAGGGTTGTGCCACCAAGTTGTGGGTAGTGTTAGTGCCAAATAAAGTAACAGGGTTGACAATTTCATCCTAAATCATCAGTAAATCCCCTTATGACAGGGGGAATGGAAGCTTGTTGTGGGCAACAGGGAGGGGTAATTGAATGTGTCCTTCACAACCACAAATCATTGTTAAAAAAACATTTATAGCATGTCTATCTATGGGTAACAAGGTTGATGTGTAATGCTCGACCTGCTTAGTTTTACAGCACAAATCACCAGAAAATGGACGATAAAAAAAAAAGGAAGAGTAGAACCAGCTCAGCTTTTACACTATGATTAGTCTATTAGATGTTTTAATATATTTAATTTACTTTTCTGCTCTTTTGCACACCAATATCTCTACCTGTACATGACCATCTGATCATTTATCACTCCAGTGCTAATCTGCAAAATTGTAATTATTCGCCTACCTCCTCATGCCTTTTGCACACAATGTATATAGACTCCCCTTTTTTTTCTACTGTGTTATTGACTTGTTAATTGTTTACTCCATGTGTAACTCTGTTGTCTGTTCACACTGCTATGCTTTATCTTGGCCAGGTCACAGTTGCAAATGAGAACTTGTTCTCAACTAGCCTACCTGGTTAAATAAAGGTGAAATACAAAAAAATAATAATAATAAAAATAGTGAAACTATTGAACAAGAGTTCACGTAACAGGGTTGACCTTAAAATGAGGGACAGACATTTCACGTGAGGAGACGAACCACTAATCACATGAAATAAATAAAATTTTCAGAAATGCTTTACAATGATGGTGAAAACTTGGGAGAAATGTTGGGGTTAAGTGGGTTAAAATATTCTAAGTCACAGAAGAGACACAGAGGGCGACATGTCAAAATGCTGAATTGTGGCACATTAGGAAGTGTTTATTCATATAGACAAATCAGATTTAATCAATGTTCCATGTGGTCTATATTAAGGGAAACGTCATTTAATATAAACAGGCTTTAAATGTAATATTGGTGCACAATTTCTACTTAAAATATCAAAGGAACGCACAAGGTACTCATTTGGTGAAACGACCCTTGAAGTAGTCAAAAAATGTCCATGTTTGTAACTATCTTGAGAAGCATACCATAGAATCTCAATCTTCCAGCACCATGCATACTACCAAAGCCTTCTTGAAGTCTATGGTTAAAAAGTTAAAGTGGGGGGGGGCCACACATGTCCCTGTCCTGTTCAGAATCCTGCTTGCTATTGCCTTAGATTGGTGTCAATAGCTGACTCCATGCTACTTCATTCATAGACGCAAAATATTGCACCTATTGGCGATAGTATCTTCTGACCTGGGTAGCTTTGTTATTAAGAGCCCCAACACTTGCTTTCAACATTTAACATACATCGCTTGCAGTACGGTTTTGGGAACATAAGGAACGTATCTTTCATATCAGCAATACCTTTTTATAGGGTTACCACACAGCCATATTAACATATTACAGTGCTTGTTTATGGAAAACAGAAGGATGACAGAGTGGAATACCTGTGTTAGTTAGCTACCTGCTCTCCGAACACCTGTGTAAACGGAAGACGGACGCCACAAACACGTCACTGAAAAATACTGTCGGTTGGTTGCAACCGTGTTTAATTCAAACAAGTTAACAGTGTACAGTAAGTGTGTATTTTTGCATTTGTGAAATAATTTTGATGTGATATGAATGTAAAGGTCTTTATGCTTCTACAACAGTACCTCAATTGAGAATCAATTCATGTTTAGAAATAGTGTTTGGCTGTTTTGGCTTCCAGAGACAATTCGCCTTTAAACAAAACATTTTAGGCTCATTTAGTCCAATATTGGCCTAACTCTATGAATACATTTCCAGTAAAGCAGAATCATTTTTTTTTTAAATGGTTGATTCCGCATTGCTCCTAAACTGGGACTCACTTTCAAGTGTTGTTTCTCAAAAAAAAGTTTTTTTAAAATCAACAGAAATAATATTCTATGGTGTATGTTGTGAGAAATGGCGATTTCATAGGATACCTTCCCATGGCAGTCCACCATTATATAATTATCGGAACTGTTTATGATGTTGTACTTGACCATCAAAGCATACACTACATGGCCAAAAGTATAGTCACCTGCTCATCGACACTCTCCTTCCAAAATCATAGGCTATAATATGGAGTTGGTCCCCCCCTTTGCTGCCATAACAGCATCCACTCTTCTGGGAAGGCTTTCCACTAGATATTGGAAAATTGCTGCAGGGATTAGCTTCCATTCAGCCATGAGCATTAGTGAGGTCGGGCACTGATGAGAATGCGTTTCCACCCGGCTCGCAGTCGATGGGGTTGAGGTCAGGGCTCTGTGCAGGCCAGTCAAGTTCTTCCACACCGATCTCAACTAAACATTTCTGTATGGACCTCGCTTTGTGCACGGGGGCATTGTCATGCTGAAACAGGAATGGGCCTTCCCCAAACTATGGCCACAAAGTTGGAAGCACAGAATCGTCTAGACAGGCCTGGAGAACTCCAGTCCTCGGGGGCCTGATTGGTGTCACACTTTTGTCCCAGCCCCAGCTAACACACCTGACTCTAATAATCAATTAATCATGATCTTCAGTTCAATGCAATTAGTTGAAATCAGGTGTGTTTGCTAGGGATGGGGGGAAAGTGTGACACCAATCAAGCCCCGAGGCCTGGAGTTGCCCAGACCTGGTCTAGCATGTCACTTGAACTAAGGAGCCGAGCCCGAACCATGAACAACAGCCCCCGACCATTATTCCTCCTCCACCAAACTTTACAGCTGGTGCTCTGGATTTGGGGCAGGTAGCATTCTCCTGGCACTTCAGGGAATGCGTTTCCACTGTTCCAGAGTCCAATGGTGGCAAGCTTTACACCCCTCCAGCCAACACTTGGAATTGTGCATGGTGATCTTAGGCTTGCGTGCGGCTGCTTAGCCATGGAAACCCATTTCATGAAGTTCCTGACGAACAATTATTGTGCTGACATTGCTTTTAGAGGCAGTTTTGAACTCGGTAGTGATTGTTGCAACCGAGACAAGACGCTCTATGCGCTTCAGCAGTCCCGTTCTGTGAGCTTGTGTGGCCTACTACTTCGTAGCTGAGCCGTTGTTTCTCCAAGACATTTCCACTTCACAATAACAGCACTTACAATTGACCGGGGCAGCTCTAGAAGGGCAGAAATTGAACGAAATTGAACTCATTGAAAAGGTGGCATCCTATGATTGTGCCACATTGAAAGTCAAAGCTCTTCAGTACAGGCCATTCTACTGCCAATGTTTGTCTATGGAGATTGCATGGTTGTGTGCTCGATTGTTTACACCTGTCAGCAATGGGTATGGCTGAAATAGCAAATCAACTAATTTGAAGAGGTGTCCAAACTTTTGGCCGTGTAGGTGTCATTTTAAAAATATTTTTTATAAATCACATTCTGTGTTGTTTGGTTCAGCAGATATGACAGAAAATGCATTGTCCGGTTATGGTGGAATAGCAAAATTGTTTGATGTTGTGCATGGCATCCTTGTAGTCATTGACCATCAAAACATAGGGGTGGGTATACATCACATTTTCTGTAATATCATGTTAGATTATTTGGTTATGGTGGAATGGAAAAAAGCCACCAGGATGCGTTTTTTTTTTTTTTTTTTTTTACGATGGCTGCATGTGTGTTCAGGGCCCCAAAACTCTACTTGTGTACTAAGGGTGTGTTCGTAAATTCAGAACGTTTCGCTCTCGGAGTGCACACTGGACGCTCTGATCGAGGAACTGGGTTCATCCGAGCGTTGACCTCAAAACTGTAGTCAAGCACCCAAGCTAACAGGCTAAAGTTGGCTAGCTACTTCCAGACACATGAGAGAACACCTCACTCTGACCATTTTACTCGCCGTAGCAGAGCAGGTTAGGCTGTTTTCATGTTATCTAGACCGTTGGTGACAAACTGCTGGCAACAATAGAATCCCTTTTTTTGCCGAGGTTTACTGACACCGGTCACTTTTAACCGGTGTTGCGCGTTCGTAAATGCATGTTATTCTGCCCTCTCTGGCACACCCAGACGAGAGTGCGCTGAAATCAGAGTAGATAGATTGAATTTACGAACGCACCCTTGGTGTCATGCTTTTATGAAAGCGTGAACATAATTTCCACATATTGCCAGGGCTATTCTGAAAAATGTACCTCTTGCCGTTGCTCTGTATCGGTCGAGGATCTTGACACTTCTGGGACTGGCGAGAACGCGCTCTCGCATAGTCTTCTCTGTGCGCTCCCGTGACACTTTCATTTCCAGAAGCTGTAGTTTCCTCCTCAATGTCCTGTTTTCTTTCTGGCTTTGAGTTATTTCCAAACGAAACACTTCATAGTCGTCGTCTACGACTTTACAGATCTCTGCCACGGCTGCATTCGCTAGCACCTCCATGATGGAGGCTATTTGAGTGTGGAAAACCATACTGTTCACGTTAGCCATTGTTAGATGCTATCTAGGTAACGTTAGTTATCAGTCAAGTCCTGTCTCCAAATCGAATTAAAGACTACATTGGATAAGTATGTGCTGCTGTGCAATTAAATGAGTAATATTTTTGCTAAAACGCTGACGTTTTCTTGATCACTGTTTACTTCCTTTTTACTTCTTCTTCGGAGTTTAACGGCGGTTGGCATCAAATATGTTGCATTGCCTCCCCCAACTGGACTATAATATAAATCCATTATACTTTCTGATAATAAAAAAATAAACATTTTTAATTGGAAGACAAATATATATTTTTAAATAAATAAACACCCTTCCAACTAACCCTACACTCATTAACCCACTACTTTGACCCTATCTGCTCCTGCACCATGCCAAAGGCCTGGTATTTATAAATGCATTTATAAAGCCCTTTTTACATAAGCAGATGTCAAAGTGCTATACAGAAACCCAGCCTAAAACCCCAAAAAGCAAGCAATGCAGATGTAGAAGCACAATGAGGTTAATTTTGAGAAAAGACTGCTAACCTTGATAGCTATCTATGTATAACTAATTTCTCTCACAATTATAAAGCAAACAAAAACTCAGCATATTATTGGCCTAAAAGGTTTGCTGTGTTAGCCCAGTCTATCTTATCTAGGGTCCAGGGTCAGGATTGCCTTCAGAAAGTATTCACACCCCTTGAATTTTTCCACATTTTGTGTTAGCCTGAATTTAAAATACATTAAATTATTAATTCCTTTGTCACTGGCCTACACACAAAACCCCATAATGTCAAAGTGCAATTATATTTTTTGAATTATTTTACTAATGAATTAAAAATGAAAAGCTGAAATGTCTTTAGTAATTAAGTATTCAACCCCTTTGTTATGGTAAGTCTAAATAAGTTGAGCATTAATGTTTAACTTTTTTTTAAGACTTCATCTCTGTACCCCACACATGCAATTATCTGTAATGTCCATTTAGTCGAACAGTGAATTTCAAATACAAAGACCAGGGAGGTTTTCCGATGCCTCGCACAGAAGGCCACCTATAGGTATTTCAATATATATATTTTTAAAGCAGACATGAAATAACTCTTTGGGCATGGTGAAGTTATTACACTTTGGATGGTGTATCAATACATCCAGTCGCAACAAAGATACAGGCATCCTTCCTAACTCAGTTGCCTGAGAGGAAGGAAATCGCTCAGGGATTTCACCATGAGGTCAGTAGTGACTTAAAAATAGTTAAGAGTTTAATGGCTGTGAGAGGAGAAAACTGAGGATGGCTCAAGAAAATTAGAGTTACTCCACAATACTATCCTAATTGACAGAGTAAAAATAAGGAAGCCTCTACAGAATAACAATATTCCAATACATGCATCCCGTTTGCAACAAGGCACTAAAGTAATACTGTAAAAAATGTGGCAAAGCAATAACACTGTAATCAGGGCAAAAAAGTGTATGTTCAGGGCAAATCCAATTCAACACATTACTGTGTCCACTCTCCATATTTTCAAGCATAGTGGTGGCTGCATCATGTTATAGGCATGCTTGTAATCGTTAAGGAATGTGGGGGTTTTCAGGATAAAAAGTTAACGGAATGGAGATAAGCACAGGCACAACCCTAGAGGAAAACCTGTTTCAGTATGCTTTCCACCAGACATTAGGAAATTAATTCACCTTTCAGCAGGACAATAACCTAAAACAAGGCCAAATATACACTGGAGTCGCTTACCAAGATTGATGTTAAATGTTTTGACTTAAAGCAGCTTAAATCTATGGCAAGACTTAAATGGCTGTCTAGCAATGATCCACAACCAACTTGCCAGAGCTTGAAGAATTGAAAAAATCGTGTGCAAATATTGGACAATCCAGGTGTGCAATGCTCTTAAGAGACTTAGCCAGAAAGACATTACAGCTGTAAACACTGTCAAAGGTGATTCCAACATGTATTGACTCAGGATTGTGAATACATATGTAAATTAGATAGCACATTTCTTAAATGAAATACAGTTAACATTTCTAAAAACATGTTTAGATGGATGAGAGAAAAAAATATATTGAATACCTTTTGAATTCAGGCTGTAACATGACAAAATGTGGAATAAGTCAGGGGCTATGAATACTTTCTGAATGCATTGTATTTCCAGCCCCCAAACATGGAAACGGAAAGAGACGTCTGTCACACAAAACACCACAAAGTCTAATGACATTTTGACGATTTTTCATTAGGCCACTGTTGTCCACGTGTCTCTGTCAGCCATTCATCACTGCCTTGGAAAAATGTCAGTGTTCCCGTCGAACCACGTCGAATTTTGGAGAAGTTATACCACTGTTTTTCAAGTCCATTCGCAAATTGTTCATGCCTCAGCTATGCCGCAGCCTAATGAAAAATAATGGTGTAATAGCCTACAGTTTTCTTGACATTTTGCTTGCATTATTGTGATTGGCTCATGTTTTACCGGTACGGCGTACCCCCACTATTTATTTTGCCGGGACGCCACCAGGACCACCTTACTTTCATCCTGATTACATGTCACCATAGTCTATACAAGGGCCGTGTGCATTTTCTGCTGGTGTGTCCTGAGGTAGCTCCTCTCTGAAAACCTCTTCCCACAGTGCGTACAGGAGAATGGCCTCTCTCCTGTGTGGACCTTCAGGTGCATCTTCAGCTGGTCTTGGCGGGAGAACCTCTTCTCACACTGGGGGCAGCTGAAGGGTTTCTCCCCTGTGTGGACCATCTGGTGCCTCTTCAGGTGGTCCTGGCGGGAGAATCTCTTCTCACACTGGGTACAACTGAAGGGGTTCTCCCCTGTGTGGACCCTCTGGTGGATCTCCACCTTCTGGAGGCACCTGAAGCCTTTGTTACAGAACATGCAGAGGAACCGTTTCTCTTTACCATTGCCTGATGTGGCTCTCCCTCCCTGAACCTGGGCTCCAGCCCTGTTGTTTGAGTTCAATACCTGATCGAAATGGTGTGAACCGGAAGGCCCCATCGACGTGGACACTGGGTCGCGATCCTTGAACGCATGTAAAGGAGAATTGGTTGTGACGTTTAGATTTGTCTCCAAGCTTCCCCTGTAATCTAAGAAATCTCTGCTCTGTGAGTGTCTATCTCCTAGGTGACTATCTGCATTCCGTGCAGGAGGAGCATCGCCCTCCACTTTCACAGTCACCTCATCTACCACAATAACCTCCCCTTTCCTATCTAGACACCTTTCAGAATATACACTACAACTGTACCGGTTCCAGTCTTCTCTAGACAGATCAGTCTGTGTCTCTAAACCTAAGGACATGTTGCCAGGGTCCATCTCTGTATCATAAGAACAGGAGAGATCATCAACCCCAGTGTCTAGCACATCACCATCTCCAAGGGAATGAACCGTCCTCTGGCTCTGATGAAATACCGGTAAGTAATCTGAGCCAGGAGCAGGAGGACAGCCCAGTCTACCCAGCCCCTCTGGGTCTGATCTGTGGTCAGACCCTGTGTGTAAGAGCCGGTGTGTTACATTTAAAGTATCAGTGTCTGTCTCTGACTTGAGATTGACATTCAGAGCGGTGGCCAGGTCCTCTGAGGCTACAGGGGGCGCCACTCCAGCCGCTGCTCCAGTCTGGATGTCTCTGCTGTGTTGTGGGTCCTCCTCTCCTTCAGTACTCTCCTGCTTGACCCCAGGACCTGCAGCCTCTGCATCTACAGACTGACAAGAACAGAGGAGGTTATAATCGATATAATTGGATAATAATGTCTTAGGGAGTCTCACAAACTCCTACACGGCATATACATATTGATGCAAGCCAGTGAATAGCTGAGGAAAGCATTTATGAAATTAACAAGCCACATTTAATGTACTGTAATTCTGATGTTACACTATGACACTAACCTCTATCACGATAGAATGCTGGGTTGAGGGTTCACTCCCCTCATCTATAGCTATGGGTTGGTCATTTCTCCACCCATTGTGTCCCGCTGGCTTTACAATGTTCCTGTGGCCTCCAGTGAGATGCCCTTCACCTAAGAGAGTGATTGGGGGAAAGGGGTGGTTAGATTAGATCATGTGAATGCTCAACGCTATATTATACATTATTTACACAGTCTACAATTGGCAGGAATGTAAGGTAACACTTCTTATAACTTGTTGAGATACTATTTATTGATTGATTATGTTCCATGCATCACATTATTTTAAAAGTATGATAATAGGAAATTCAGTAAATCAAGAATCTGGGTAGAATATGGTGGTGTCTTTGTGCAAGAATTTGTCCTTAATTTGTCCTGACTGGTAAAATACAACAAATGTGCAAGATAGTGTGCAATTCTTCCCCTGATTACTTAGCAAGACCCAATTCTGGGTAACACTTCTAAACGCATGCGAAACGGGACGAAAGCCCCCGCAGCCTCGGCCTCCTGCAAAATGTACCTCTTGCCATTCCTCTGTATCGCTCTCGCATTGTCCTCTCTGCGCGCTCTCGTGCTGCCTTCAGTTCCAGTAGCTGTAGTTTCCTCCGCAATGCCCTGTTTTCTTTCTGGCTTTGAGTTATTTCCAAACGAAACACTGCATAGTCATCGTCTACGAGTTTACTGATCTCTGCCACGGCTGAATTCGCTAGCACCTCCATGATGGAGACTATTTGAGTGTGAAACACCATACAGTTAGCCATTGTTAGTTAGCTAGCGTTACCTAGATAACGTCTATCAACCAAGTCCTGTATCCAACGAGAATTAAAGACTACATGGGGTAAATATGTGATGCTGTGCAGTTAAATTAGTAATACTTTAAATTAACTTGGTGTTAATAAACGTCAAAATAACAACAATAAAAACGCCAAGGTGGAAATTGTTCTTCGTCATTGTTTCCTTCCGTTTACACTGTAGAGAAAGTATGTTATTGGTTAGCGTCATAGCGCAAATGGTGTTGCAAAATAAAAAGTTGTGCGCTCTGTTCTTTGAATTACGGTACCAGAGATACTGGATACAATGACGAGATGCTTGTATCCCCGCCCTAACAATGGGACTCGTTGTCCACAGAGCGGAACGGCTCACTGTCAAACTCCAGCCTATGCCTATGGAGACCCTTCGTGGCTTTGGTGGAGAAGAAGAAAAAAAAAAACAGCCAGACTAAATCGTTCGCTCAGTTTTGTTTTATTTGTTCCGCCTGTTTTCTTTTTATCCATTCCATCTTATTTTATCATTTCCCTCAGAATTTGTTTTATCAATTCCTGTGTTTGTTTTTTTTAAAGTCTGGGGGGCCAGAGTTTAGCCTTATCTGGTTGGCTAAACCAGAGGTTCTCAAACCTGTCCCTGAAGACCCCCAGCCGGTTCATGTATTTGATCTGTCCCAGAGCTAACGCATCTAATTTAACTTGCAAACTAATCATCAAACCCTTGACTAGGTGAATCAGTTGAACTAGTTCAGGGCTCAAACAACATTGTGAAACATCTGGGGATCCCCGAGGAGAGGTTTGAGAACCACGTTATATGGGCAATGATGGAACCAGATTGTTTCTAATCAGGTCATATGGTTTTAAAAAAAATAGACATCTGTGATTGGACAATAGAACGAACAGGGCTGAGTTTGCTTTAAGAAGGGTTGCAATTGTGTAGGAATTTGCATCTGCAATTAAAAAGTTACTCACACAGTAAGTCATCAATATCGTGCTGGTCTATTAATTCCAGTCAATTATTTTGGATGGATAAGGTCTAGGTAGACTAGCCACCCGAAGTTGGAATATAAAGCAAATTTGGTCACATTCACATTTTCTCTTAACACAAATAAATAGGCCTAATTTAGGCTATAAATACATGACTTAAGATATAAATACACAACTTTACCGCTTCGTTTCCCCTGGCAGGAGGGGATCAGAGCCGATAGGCTTCACTAGGCTACCGCAGCTGTGGCTGTTATCAGTAGGCTACAGTTGATCAGACTGAAACACAGATTAATTGTGCACAAGTTGACAAATCATGAAGCAAATCAGTGTAAACATGTTCAATGCCTTTGTGTCAATATTTCTTTATCACACAGAATCAAAAGTGTTGGGGCACATGCCAGCTCAACACACGTTTTCCTGGCGGCCCTGCTATGCTTATCTCTGCAACACGGATTGATGGAAATCGCCACACAATGCTAGAAATGAAGAAACATATGTAAATATACATACATGTATACAGTTGAAGTCGGAAGTTTACATACACTTAGGTTGGAGTTTGTGCATGACACAAGTGATTTTTCCAACAATTATTTACAGACAGATTATTTCACTTATAATTCACTGTATCACAATTCCAGTGGGTCAGAAGTTTACATACACTAACTCGACTGTGCCTTTAAACAGCTTGGAAAATTCCAGAAAATGATGTCATGGCTTTAAAAGCTTCTGATAGGCTAATTCACATTATTTGAGTCAATTGGAGGTGTACCTGTGGATGTATTTCAAGGCCTACCTTCAAACCTAGTGCCTCTTTGCTTGACATCATGGGAAAATCAAAAGAAGTCAAGACATTTGTCTTGGCTGTGGAAGCTCGTGGAAGGCTACCCGAAACGTTTGACCCAAGTTAAACAATTTAAAGGCAATGCTACCAAATACTTTTTGAGTGCATGTAAACTTCTGACCCACTGGGAATGTGATGAATTAAATAAAAGCTCAAATAAATCATTCTCTCTACTATTATTCTGACATTTAATATTAAAATAAAGTGGTGATCCTAACTGATCAAAAACAGGGAATTTCTACTAGGATTAAATGTCAGGAATTGTGAAAAACTGAGTTTAAATTTATTTGGCTAAGGTATATGTAAACTCCCGACTTCAACTGTATATATATATATATATATATATATATATATATATATATATATATATAAAATGTCAAGATGTTAAATATCTTGACATTTTGAGACAGTATACATTTTGTTATTTTTGGGGGGTGGCGGGAATGGGCTTCCAAACCTTCCTCCCTCTGATGAGTCATGTACAATTGTTAACATAAACATACCATGGCGCTTGGCTGCACCATGTTTTACTGGCCGTATATAGCCCTAATATCATGCATAAGGGGTAAAATACTGGGTCGCGGGGATAAGAGGCGCGCAAAATGGACAACTGTCGAGTTTGCACAAAGTTTCGCCTATTTGATTTGCATCATAAACATTCAGTTATGAATGTTAGTGAAATTCCTGTCTTTTCATCGTAATTTGAATCATATAATTAACAGAGTATAATTACATTTAGGCTGCAATGTTTTTGCCCACGTGGAATCGTCATGGTAGCCTACAAAAGGAGAATGCCGTTTAGGCCTAGAGATCGGGATACCCCTCCAGACCTCGTAGGGTAAGAGTTGAATCTCACGTTAACCGCCTAGATTCAATACAAAAGAGAGTGAGATGTTATGCTAGCCTCATGAATAGACCGTCTCCAATTTTAAGAGACAACTCCGATATAATGTGTTTGTTTTTTCTCTCGAAGTTCCCATAATGTCACGTGCATCACACTTACTGTATATGTAGGCCATGCTATTTTAGACAACGTTTTCACAAAAAAAAGACAGTCCCTAAATTCTTTACAATAATTTGATGGATTTGGACTTTGTTGGCAACCCCTAGAGCCTGAACATATATTCTGTGCTAACTGGCTTTTGGACCGCGAAGCCAGTTCCACTTGCTTGTTTTTATTGTTCCCCTCTAATCAGATACTGATTTAGACGTGGGTCCAATTAATTATCAGGTAGAACAAAACCAGCACATGCCAGACCTCGTAGGGTTAAGGTAGAATACCCCTGATCTGCAGCCGCCACAATCATCATCGTCTCATCTCTGGTAGGAACTGAGATAATTGAGTGCGCTCAAATGTTATTTTTTATTGGGTACCCAGTTCATTAAATATTTGTATTTCTGTATTGGATACAACTATTGTGAACGAATGACACTTGTCATTGCGGTTGATCTTAGAACATAAGAGAATTAAAACGATTTCAACAATAAATAAACTTACATTTCAAACATATCACTGAGTCCACTATTCATTCGTTTTTTTCTTGCTTAATTAGATGACATTGCTTTAGATGTAGATAAATGTAAACTTTTTTTAGGCTTACAGTGTCTTCTGAAAGTATTCACACCTTGACTTTTTCCACATTTTGTTGTGTTACAGCCTGAATTTAAAATGGACTAAATTGTATATATATTTTTGTCACTGGCCTACACACTAACACATTCATTAGAATCTAAAAAGGTGAAGTGTCCTGAGTCAATAAGTATTCAACCCCTTTGTTATGTCAAGTCTAAATAAGTTCAGGAGTAAAAATGTGCTTAAGTTGCATGGACTCACTCCGTGTGTAATAAGTGTTCAACATGGCTTTTGAACTGAGACAATTATCTGTAATGTATGTGGGGTACCTCATCTCTGTACCCCCACATACAATTATCTGTAATGTCTCTCAGTTAAGCAGTGACTTTCAAACACAGATTCAACCATAAAGACCAGGGAGGTTTTCGAATGCCTTACGAAGAAGGGCACCGATTGGTAGATGTCAAATTAAATTTCAATCATTTAAAAAAGCAAATATTGAATATCCCTTTGGGCATGGTGAAGTTATTCATTACACTTCAAATCAAATTTTATTGGTCACATACACATGGTTAGCAGATGTTATTGAGTGTAGCGAAATGCTTGTGCTTCTAGTCCCGACAGTGCAGTAACACCTAACAATTCCACATCTATCTAATACACACATCTAAGGGGTGGTATATAAATATATGGATGAGCGATGACCGAGCGGCATAGGCAAGATGCAATGGATGGTATAAAATACAGTATATACATTGGATGGTGTATCAATACGTCCATTCACTACAAAGATACAGGCATCTTTCCTAACTCAGTTGCCGGAGAGGAAGGAAGCCGCTCAGGGATTTCACGAGGCCAATGGTGACTTTAAAAGAGTTCGAGTTTAATGGCTGTGATAGTAAACGGAGGATGGATCAACATTGTAATTACACCACAATACTAACCTAATTGGCACAGTGAAAAGAGAGCCTGTACAGACCAAAAAACATGCATCCCGTTTGCAACAAGGCACTACAGTAATACTGCAAAAAAATGTGGCAAAGCAATTCACTTTTTCCTGAATACAGTTATGTTTGGGGCAAATACAACACAGTGAGTACTACTCTCCATCTTTTCAAGCATAGTGGTGGCTGCATCATGTTAGATTTATTTGAACATTTAAATCCATTCAACCACGCATCTGGATAACGCATTTTAAAGTAATCGAGGATGACAAGTTTGAAAACGTATTTCCATTGTGGTCCTCTTAATTAAATGGCTCAAACAATTTAAGAACATTAACATGTAGACCCAACCTACTATGAATACTTGGGTTACAGATATGAATACATTTTTGAACTAGTATAGTGCTTTTCAAAGACTCAAAGCGTATAAATAGTCAAACAAATGTAAATGATCGAGATTGAAAGATTCAGGCAGCTTGAGATGAAGTTGAGGCAGTTTGGACTTTAGGGTCAGTGGAAAGGCAGTGGAGGTTCAGTAGAGGGAACAGCCAAGGTGAAACAAAGACAGTCTGAAAGAAAACAGGCCACCGCACCTGCTTCTCTGAATGGTCAGTCACTCCATTGGAGCTGCTTCTCTGGTACTGGTCCTGGTCCTCCATTGACAGGAATGTAGCACCCACCTGGGTGATGCCACCGCTGCTGAAAAGCCACATCTTGGCAGTGGTTAGGTGCACTCCCTGAACTTTCTCTGCTACAGTGGTAAGAAAAAGGTATGTGAACCCTTTGGAATTACCTGGATTTCTGAATAAACTGGTCATCAAATGTTCTGTTCTTCATCTAAGTCACAACAATAAACAGTGTGCTTAAACTAATAACACAAATTATTGTATTTTTTGTGTCTATTGAATACAAGATTTAAACGTTCAGTGTAGGTTGGAAAAAGTATGTGAACCCCTAGGCTAATGACTCCTCCGAAAGCTAATTGGAGTCAGGAGTCCGCCAACCTGGAGTCAAATCAAGGAGATGTTGGTGAGAGCTGCTCTACCCTAAAAAAAAATCCAAAAAAATGTAGTTTACTATTCACAAGAAGCATTGCCTGATGTGAACCATACCTTAAGTCTTCTGAGATCTCTTTTGTTTAAGATTAAGAAATGTTGACTTGCATAAAGCTGGAAAGGGATACAAAAGTATCTCTAAAAGCCTTGATGTTCATTAGTCCATGGTAAGAAATATTGTCTATAAATTGAGAAAGTTCAGCATTGTTGCTACTCTCCCTAGGAGTGACCGTCCTACAGAGATGACTGCAAGAGCACAGAGCAGAATGCTCAACGAGGTTAAGAATCCTAGTGTCAGCTAAAGACTTACAGAAATCTCTGGAACATCTCTATTGACTAGTCTACGATAAGTAAAATACTAAACAAGAATTGTGTTCATGGGAGGACACCACATAAGAAGTCCCTGCTGTCCAAAAAAAACTGCTGCACGTCTGAAGTTTGCAAAAGTGCATCTGGATGTTCCACAGCGCTACTGACAAAATATTCTGTGGACAGATGAAACTACAGTTGAGTTGTTTGGAAGTAACACACAGCACACCAACATCAAAACCTCATCCCAACTGTAAAGTATGGTGGAGGGATCATCATGGTTTGGGGCTGCCTCAGGTCCTGGATAGCTTGCTATCATCAATGGAAAAATGAATTCCCAAGTTTATCAATACATTTTGTCGGAGAATGTTAGGCTGTCTGCCAATTGAAGTTCAACAGAAGTTGGGTGATGCAACAGGACAGCGACCCAAAACACAGAAGTAAATCAACAACAGAATTGCTTCAACAGATGAAAATATGACTGACCTGAGTCCTGACCTCAACCCGATTGAGATGCTGTGTCATGACCTCAAGAGAGCAGTTCACACCAGACATCGCAAGAATATTGCTGAACTGAAACAGTTTTGTAAAGAGGAATGGTGAAAAATTCCTTCTGACCGTTGTGCAGGTCTGA
This sequence comes from Oncorhynchus keta, assembly GCF_023373465.1. Classification (NCBI taxonomy): domain Eukaryota; kingdom Metazoa; phylum Chordata; class Actinopteri; order Salmoniformes; family Salmonidae; genus Oncorhynchus; species Oncorhynchus keta. The sequence continues at coordinate 46,561,331 of NC_068449.1, read as the reverse complement.
TCCGCAACTACAGAAAACTGCCAAAGGATGGTCAACCAGTTATTAAATCCAAGGCTTCACTTTTCCCACCCTGCACTGTGAATGTTTACATTGTGCTCAAAGACATGAAAACGTATCATTGTTTGTGTGTTATTAGTTTAAGCAGACCATTTGTCTATTGTTGTGGCCTAGATGAAGATCAGATCAAATTTTATGACCAATTTATGCAGGAATTCAGGTATTTCCAAAGGGTTAACAAACTTTTTCTTGCCACTAAGTATTCAACCCCTTGGTTAGGAGCTTTAACTGGAACTTTCTCTGTTACCTCTGGACACAGCATGCAGTCCTTGTTGTAATATTTCCAAACAGATTAAACAAACAGCCAGCAAGCTATCAAGCCAAAATACTTCATTTACGATCCTGCAACTTTAAGAGTCAAAACTACAGGATATAGTGATCAAACCCTAGAGCAGCCAAAACAAAAATATAAAAATGCAAAAAGAAACAATCAAAATCATTTTTAAAAAGATATACAATATTCACACTACTCTTCCTAGGCTTATGTCTGCTTGTAATCGTTAAGGACTGGGGAGTTTATCAGGATAAAAAAAAAATAACAGAATGGAGCGAAGGACCTGAAATTGTTGTCGAGCAATGATCAACAACCAATTTGACAGAGCTTGACGAATTTTGAGAATAATAAAATCGCCACACGTTGCACAAACCAGGTGTGGAAAGGGCTTACAGCGATTACGCTGCCAAAGGTGATTCTAACATGTATTGACTCGGAGGGTTGAATACTAAGCTAATAAAGATAGTTATTTTTATTTTTTTAAACAAATGTAAGAAATTCAATTTTGTGTAGATCATTGACAATTAAATCCATTTTAATTCCACTTTGTATCAACAAAATGTGGAAAAAGCCAAGGGGTGTGAATACTTTCTGAAGGGACTGTATATATATGCCTTTATTTTACACCATGTCTGGATGCAATATTCTACCCAGGAATATTAAACGCTGAAATCTAAACATCAGATATTGGGTGGAATGGTTACTTCCTATGTTATAGAGTGGAATGGTTTTTCTGCTGGTGTATCCTGAGGCAGCTCCTCTCTGAGAACCTCTTTCCGCAGTGAGTACAGGTAAATGGTCTCTCTCCTGTGTGGACCTTCAGGTGGATCTTAAGCTGGTGCTGGCGTGAGAACCTCTTCTCACACTGAGAGCAGCTAAAGGGTTTCTCCCCTGTGTGAACCCTCTGGTGTCTCTTCAGGCTGCCAGCCTGGGCGAAGGGCATGTGACACTGGGTACAGCTGAAGGGTTTCACCCCTGTGTGGACCCTCTGGTGCCTCTTCAGGTTGCCAGCCTCTGCGAAGCGCAAGTGACACTGGGGGCAGCTGAAGGGTTTCTCCCCTGTGTGGACCCTCTGGTGGATCTCCACCTTTTGGGAGCAACTGAAGCCTTTGCTACAAAACATGCAGAGGAACCTTTTCTCTTTACTATTGCCTGATGTAGCTCCCCCTCCCTGAGCCTGGGCTCTAGCCCGGTCGTTTGAGTTCAATACCTGATCGAAAAGAACGCGGCCGCGTGAATCAGAAGGCCCCATCGACGTGGACACTGGGTTGCGATCCCTGAACGCCTGTAAAGGGGAGTGGGTTGCGACATTTAGATTTGTCTTTAAGCTTTCCCTGCTGTCTAAGAAATCTCTGCCTTGTGAGTGTCCGTCTCCAAGGTGACTATCTGCATTCCATGTGGGAGGAACATCGCCCTCCACTTTCACATCATCTACGATCAGACCCTCCCCTTTCTTATCTAGGCACCCTTCAGAGTATACACTACCACTGTACCGGTTCCAATCACCTCTAGATGGACCAGTTTGTGTCTCTAAACCCAAGGGCGTGCCAGGGTCCATCTCTGTAGTGTAAGAACAAGATGGTTCATTGCCAGTCTCGTCACCTGAGTCTCGATGGGAATGAACCGGGCTCGGGTTATCGTAAAGTAAATACTCTGAGCTGGGAGCAGGAGGACAGCCCAGCCTCCCCAGCCCCTGTCTCTCTCTGTGTAAATGCCTTTGTGTTACAGTTAAAGTCTTGGTGTCTGTCTCTGACTTGAGGACGGCATCTGGCCTTCCACTGACTTCCGTGATGCTGCTTCTGATCCTGGGCTGTGCTGGGGTGGTGGTGGGGTCCTCCGTAGCTACAAGGGGTGGTCCAGTCTCTACAGTCTGGATTTCTTTGCTGTGCAGTGGGTCCTCCTCTCCTTCAGACATCTCGTGCTTGATTCCAAGACCTGCAACCTCTGCAGACTGACACGAAAGGAGGTTATTACTAGTACATGAGTTGATGTCGTAGGGAAGTCTAACAAACTTCCTTATGGCAGATAAATGAAATAAAAAGGCCACATTTGTTTTATAAAAAGTAACTAATTTTAACATAACACTATTACACTGACCTCTATCATGATAATGTGCTGGGTTGAGGTTCCACTCCCCTCATCAACAGTGATTGGTTTATCATCTCTCAGTGTATTATGTCCCACTGGCTTCACAAAGATCCTGTGTCCTCCAGTGACATGTTCTTCACCTGAGAGAGTGATTGGGGGAAAAGAGGTGGTTAAGTACTGTTAATGCTCAATGGTATATTGTACACTATTGACTATTGACACAGAAATGGCAAAGATGTCAGGTAAAACTTCACATAACTTCTTGATATACTAAACTCAGCAAAAAATGTCTAAACACTTTCAACTGTGTTTACTTTCAGCAAACTTAACATGTGTAAATATTTGTATTAACATAAGATCCAACAACTGAGACAAACTGAACAAGTTCCAAAGACATGGAATAATGTGTCCCTGAACAAATGCGGGGTCAAAATCAAAAGGAACAGTCAGTATCTGGTGTGGCCACCAGCTGCATTAAGTACAGCAGTGTATCTCCTCGTCATGGACTGTACCAGATTTGCCAGTTCTTGCTGTGAGATGTTACCCCACTCTTCCATCAAGGCACCTGCAAGTTCCCGGACATTTCTTGGGGGAATGGCCCAAGCCCTCACCCTCCAATCCAACAGGTTCTAAACGTGCTCAATGGGATTGAGATCCGGGTTCTTCGCTGGCCATGGCAGAACACTGACATTCCTGACTTGCAGGAAATCACGCACAGAACGAGCAGTATGGCTGGTGGCATTGTCATGCTGGAGAGTCATGTCAGGATGAGCCTGCAGGAAGGTTACCAAATGAGGGAGGAGGATGTCTTCCCTGTAACGCATAGCGTTGAGATTGCCTGCAATGACAACAAGCTCAGTCCGATGATGCTGTGACACACCACCCCAGACTATGACGGACCCACCACCAAAAAAAAAAAACGATCCCGCTTCAGAGTACAGGCCTCGGTGTCACGCTCATTCCTTTGACGATAAACATGAATCCGACCATCACCCCTGGTGAGATAGAACCGTGACTCGTCAGTGAAGAGCACTTTTTGCCAGTCCTGCCTAGTCCAGCGACGGTGGGTTTGTGCCCATAGGTGACGTTGTTACCGGTGATGTCTGGTGAGGACCTGCCTTACAACAGGCCTACAAGCCCTCAGTCCAGCCTCTCTCAGCCTATTGCGCACAGTCTGAGCACTGATGGAGGGATTGTGTGTTCCTGGTGTAACTCGGGCAGCTGTTGCCATCGTGTACCTGTCCCGCAGGTGTGATGTTCGGATGTATCGATCCTGTGCGGGTGTTGTTGCACGTGGTCTGCCACCGCGAAGACGATCCCCTGTCCATCCTGTCTCCCTGTAGCGCTGTCTTAGGCGTCTCATAGTAATTTATTGCCCTGGCCACATCTGCAGTCCTCATGCCTCCTTGCAGCATGCCTAAGGCACGTTCACGCTCATGAGCTGGGACCCTGGCATCTTTCTTTTGGTGTTTTTCAGAGTCAGTAGAAAGGCCTCTTTAGTGTCTTAAGTTTTCATAACTGTGATCTTAATTGCCTACCGTCTAAGCTGTTAGTGTCTTAACGACCGTTCCACAGGTGTATGTTTATTAATCCGGAAAAAGGGACGTTTCTTTTTTTGCTGAGTTTATTTACAATCAATCTATTAAATTCCATGCATCACATTGTTTTCATTCAGTAAATAATAAGAAATGCGGTAAATCAAGAATCTGATTCGAATGTGATAGTGTCTAAGCCAATCAGGCGAATTATTGCATATTTTCCAAAAACTGACCAAGACCCAATTCTGGGTAACACATCTGAACACATGCAGCGTTGAACCGAGCGACATGCCTTCCGCAAAATGTACCTCTTGCCATTCCTCTGTATCGGTCGAGGATCTTGACACTACTGGCGAGGACGCGCTCTCGTGTTGTTCTCTCTGCGCACTCCCGTGCCACCTTCAGTTCCAGTAGTTTCCTCCGCAATGCCCTGTTTTCTTTCTGGCTTTGAGTTATTTCCAAACGAAACACTGCATAGTCATCGTCTACTAGTTTACAGATCTCTGCCACCGCAGCATTTGCTAGCACCTCCATGATGGAGGCTATTTGAGTGTGAAAAACCATACAGTTAGCCATTGTTAGCAGTTAGCTAGCATTACCTAGATAACATCTATCAACCAAGTCCTTAACCCGAATTAGACATTACATGCGGTAAGTATATGATGATGTGCAGTTAAATTAGTCATTTTAAGTTCCAGGGTTTTAATAAACGTCTAAATAAAAACGTTAACGTGGAAATTGTTCTTGGTCACTTCACTTCCGTTGACTTATTTTTCTTCCTGTGAGTTTCCAGCAGACTATCTGCTGTCTTCTTCGTCGTCTTGTGCGTTTCCGGCAGACTAGATGATGTACTGTGAATTGCTGTCTTTCTCAGGTCGGAATGCGAATTAATAATAGCCTCACACCAGTAGGTGCAGGCCGGTGGAATATAGAAAAGACAACAGCTTCCTTGGTATTTCGCTTTGCCTATCATTTGAGCTCAAAATTGTTACAAGCAAAAATGCGGTTAGTCAGCTCATGGAAGAATGTCCTATCCTCAGCATACCACCGGCAATATAACATACTTCAATCTCTACCTCGCCACCTTCCTCACACTTCCTGTGTGTTTCATCACTAACAATAACCCACAATAACCCAACCTCATTCCCCATACCCACTGACCTTCCTCACAGAATTATGGATCGAGAAAAACTGCCTTCTTCTTCTCTCCCACTCACGTTGCCACTCCTGGGTCAGCCCCTCTGCTATGCTCCAACATTCCATCCCTCCTAATGGGACCACCACATTTACCTCCTCCCTCTTCAGAGCTGTCTTCGCTACCTTATCTGCTGCTTAATTTCCCCAACCCCAACATGAGCTGGGGGACCACTGTTCCCTTAATTCTTTGGGTGGCACTGAGCAAATGTCAGTTTGTGTGGACATAAACTAGAATGTTGTGAGAATTCTGTGGAACTTCCTGCGTGCATTTTAGGTCCTGTACCCGCTTTAAGTTGAAGTTTTAGACTATCCAATAGGCTATTGTGGCTATTTGAACATAATGTGGTCCTATCAGAGTGTCCTAGCAACAAAACCACTGATGCAATAACATTTTCACGTGGAAATAGCTTTTGAATTCTATGATATTACATTTATTATGGATCCAGCAAAATTAAGGCAGTTATACAATTTTAAAAACAGCCCTCAGTCCCCTACCACATATCTACAACACACAATCCATTGGTACTTGTGTGTATTGCGTACAGTACATTTGGAAAATATTCAGACCCCTTGACCTTTTCCACATTGTTACGTAACAGCCTTATTCTAAAATTGATTAAGTTGTCGTCCCCCACATAAATCTACACACAATACCCCATAATGACAAAGCAAAAACAGGTTTTTAGAAAATTTAGCAAATGTATTAACAATAAAAGCAGCACATTTACATAAGTATTTCAGACCCTTTACTCATTACAGCCTTGAGTCTTCTTGGGTAAGATGCTACAAGCTTTGCACACCTGTATTTGGGGAGTTTCTCCACTTCTCTGCAGATCCTCTCAAGCTGTCAGAATGGATGGGGAGCATTGCTGCATAGCTATTTTCAGATCTTTCCAGAGATGTTCAATTGGGTTCAAGTCCTGGCTCTGGCTGGGCCACTCAAGGACATTCAGAGACTTGTCCCGAAGCCACTCTTGCGTTGTCTTGGCTGTGCGCTTAGGGTCGTTGTCCTGTTGGAAGGTGAACCTTTGCCCAAGTCTCAGCTCCTGAGTGCTCTGGAGCAGGTTTTCATCAAGGATCTCTCTGTACTTCGCTCCATTCATCTTTCTAACTAGTCTTCCCTGCCGCTGAAAAACATCCCCACCGCATGTTGCTGCCACCACCATGCTTCACCGTAGGGATGGTGCCAGACTTCCTCCAGACGTGACACTTGACATTCAGGCCAAAGAGTTCAATCTTGGTTTCATCAGAGTAGAGAATCTTGTTTCTCATGGTCTGAGTCTTTATGTGCCCTTTGGCAAACTCCAAGAGGGCTGTCATGTGCCTTTTACTGAGGAGTGGCTTCCGTTTGGCCACTGATTGGTGGAGTGCTGGAGAGATGGTTGTCCTTCTGGAAGGTTCTCCCATCTCCACAGATGAACTGTGGAGCTCTGTCAGAGTGACCATCGGATTCTTGGTCACCTCCCTGACCAAGGCCCTTCTCCGCCGATTGCTCAGTTCAACCGGGCGGCCAGCTCTGGGAAGAGTCTTGGTGGTTTAAACTTCTTCCATTTAAGAATGATGGAGGCATCTGTATGCTTGGGGACCTTCAATGCTGCAAAAATGTTTTGGTACCCTTCCCCAGATCTGTGCCTTGACAAAATCCTGTCTCGGAGCTCTACAGACAATTCCTTGGACCTCATGGCTTGGTTTTTGCTGTGACGTGCACTGTCAACTGTGGGACCTTATATAGGCAGGTGTGTGCCTTTCCAAATCATGTCCAATCAATAGATTCTATTTTTATTTATTTAATTGAACCTTTATTGAACTAGGCAAGTCTGTTAAGAACAAATTCTTATTTACAATGACAGCCAAACCCGGACTACGCTGGGCCAATTGTGCGCCGCCCTATGGGACTCCCAATCACGGCCGGTTGTGATACAGCCTGGATTCGAACCAGGGTGTCTGTAGTGACGCCTCAAGCACTGAGAGGCAGTGCCTCAGACCGCTGCGGAAACAGAATGCACCTGAGCTCAATTTCGAATCACATAGCAAAGGGTCTGAATACTTATGTAAATGTGATATTTTTTAAATTCATTTGCAAACATATCTAAACCTTTTTTCGCTTTGTCATTATGGGATATTGTGTGTAGGTTGATGAGAAATATAATTTAATCAATTTTAGAATAAGGAAAACGTAACAAAATGAGGACAAAGTCAAGGGGTCTGAATACTTTCCCGAATGCGCTGTACGTTATTGTGTGTGTGTATGTCTGTTTGTGTTGCTTCACGGTCCCCGCTGTTCCATAAGGTGTATTTTAATATTTTTTTCTTAAAAAAAAAAAATCTAATTTTACTGCTTGCGTCGGTTTCTTTATGTGGAATAGAGTTCCATGTAGTCATGGCTCTATGTAGTACTGTGTGCCTCCCATAATCTGTTCTGGACTTGGGGGCTGTTTAGAGATCTCTGGTGGCATGTCTTGTGGGGTATGCATGGATGTCTGAGCTGTGTGCCAGTAGTTCAAACAGACAGCATTCAACATGCCTCAATACCTCTCACAAATACAAGTAGTGATGAAGTCAATCTCGAATACACTTTCAGCCAGGAGAGATTGACATGCATGTTATTCATGTTAGTTCTCTGTGTACATCCAAGGGCCAGCCGTGCTGCCCTGTTCTGAGCCAATATAGGCTATGTAGTGTTTTTTTATTAGACCTACAAGGACATTTTATTAATCTGACAGTATTTTTGATGTAGAGATTCCGGTAAACTCTGTTTCCTTTCATGTGTCCTACCAATAATTATTAAATTATTCACCATGGTAACCAGTTAGTATAAAAACAGAATTAGCAGTTATTTCTCAGTTTTCAGTCAGTAACTTTAGGGAGTGAACATTATTCAAAATCGGACCTCTCTGAAATGAAAATGTATGGCCCTCCCTTCAGCAAAATATATTTGACCTAAACCCTACCTGAACGCTTGAAGAAAATAAAAAAAGTGACTCTCCACTATACCCAAAATAATAAGTGGATAGCAGATAACAAAGCTACCATTTACCCTCACTTCTTGGACAGACCAGAGCCTTAGATATGCAGTTTTACAAACTGTTCTTCGTCCTGTAAGCATTACTTGGCAATGCAGGAATTTTGATAACGCAAAGGGCTGCGGGCCAGAAGGTTGTGGGTTCGCAGACCACCGTGAACAAGAGTAGGGGTGGAAAGATCTCCTTTTATAGTAAAAGCATTGCATGAATCTATCATCATATTTGCAGGTCAGAGAAATTGAAATGTCATGCAACTCTATGTCCTTTTACATCAAACAAATTTGCGAAATTACAGGCTAAGAATGGACTGATGTGTTCATCTTACCATATTTCTCCAATGCCAAATCAGTGTGTTTTGTTTGCAGCAAAACTGTCCGTTTGCAAATCATTTAATTTGTGACATCATTAGGAATCTGAGCATGGTACATTCAAAAGTTGGGCCTATACCTTTTCGAACCCAAACAGAGTAGGTCTACCAACTAAGAAAATGTAAGCTTTAACTGCTGGCGACTCTTCTTCTGTGGCTTAACCCAAAGAGAGGTCACAAGTGTTCCCCTAAAAGATGTCTGGGTTTGAACAGATTCTGTTGTACAGAAAAACAAATATTCCAAAACGTACATCATTAATGCTGCAAAAAATTTGGCAAAGAAATTCACTTTTTGTCCTGAATACAAAGCGTTTAGTTTGAGGCAAATCCAACAACACGTCACTGATTACCACTCTTTATATTTTCAAGCATGGTGGCGGCTGCTTCTTGTTATGGATATGCTTATCATCGGCAAGGACTAGGGAGTTTTTTTTGGGGAAAATAAAATAGGTGAATGGAAGTAATTAAATAGGCATTTGTGAACATCATATAGCCTACACCAGTGGTCGCCAACCTATTCTGAGTCAAGATCCCTTTGAGTCAAAATGCATGCCGAGATCTACCGTTCTGATTTATTAAATAACATGACTTAAATGTAACGCTATGCAACATTAAGCAATTCAAAACAGTAGTGTAGCAATGAGGTTTGTGCAGTAAGCTATAAGCCCAATACATTATCACAGCATACTGGCTTTGCTTGAATTTACCTGCCAATGCATTGTTGTTCGGGACATTTTCTGTATTTATATTTCAAAATTTGAGGCAGGCTATATGATCACACCGGTAATAGATCCATTGTTGTATTACTTGTGAGGGACAGCTGAGTGAGCATACATTTAAATGATTTGCTTTTTATTAGTGTAAGAATCGCGAAACTCGAGTCGCACTACATTATTTCTGCCTCATGCACAAATTCATGTTGTTACTGCTATGAACAGAGAAAGTGAAATATTCCTTGATATTAAAAAAGTCCCAAGCCGCAAAGAATAACAAGGCTTATAGAGCCACTTTCCTCCTCATTCATTACTGCTGCACTGCTTGTTGTAGCGCTGAGTGGAAATAGGAAGAATGTGCATTGTATTGTTTATAAAAGTGTGAAATACAAAGTGTTGACAGTTCTGAGTAAGAACTTAAACATGAATTCACTCATAAAAACAGCAGCTCTTTGCTGTGTTCGTTGACAGTCTTTCTCTAGTCATGGTTTTAAACGTTTTGAAATCTCACAGTATCAATTTTGTCATAGCTTTCATTCATGCCTGCTACGTTACTGCAGACTCTGTCATCTGAGCATTCTGATTGGCCAGCGGTAGCATAGTGCACTTGATTTCCTCTCCAGGCCCACCGGAAGGCAGAGTTTGTACCTTCAGACACATGAAATGGCAACAGTTTGCCTACCCGGCACGCAGGGTAGCTGAATTGGCTGCACCTACCACCAACAGCCTGAGACCAATTAAAAAAAAAAATAGGAACACAAGGCTTTATATAGAAATGTTGGGCGATCGACTAGAAATGCCTTGGAGATTGACAGGTCGATCGAACGATTGGTGACCACTGGCCTGCCTACACAGTAGAAACACAATGACCATTATGCTCTTTCCATGATACTGACCAGGTGAATCCAGCTGAAAGCTATGATCCCTTATTGTTGTAACTTGTTAAATCCACTTCAATCAATGTCGATGAAGGGGAGGAGACAGGTTAAAGGAATTTTAAGCCTTGGAGGCGATTGAGACAGGGATTGTGTATGTGTGGCATTCAGAGGGTTAATGGGCAAGAGAAAATATTTAAGTGCCTTTAAAACAGGGGATGGTAGTAGGGGCACTGGTTTGTGTCAAGAACTGCAACGCTGCTGGGTTTTTCAAGCTCAACAGTTTCTCGTGTGTATCAAGAATAGTCCACCACAAAGGAACTTGACACACATGTGGGAGGCAATGGAGTCAACACGGGCCAGCATCCCTGGGAAATGCTTTCGACATCTTGTAAAGTCCATGTCCCTGACGAATTGAGTCTGTGCTGAGGGCAAAAGGGGGTGGTACGACTCAATATTAGGAAGGTGTTCTTTATGTTTCATACACTCCGTGTATATCACACAATGCCTGGATGCAATATTCAACACTGAAATCTGTTACACTCGTTATTCTAAACGAATCTGTGGATATTTTCCGCTGACAACAATATCAATTTTTCTTTGTGCAGGGTTTCATCTAAACGTCAGAGGATATCAAGTGGAATGGTTACTTTCTATGTTATAGAGTGGAATGGTTTTTCTGCTGGTGTATACTGAGGTAGCTCCTCTCGGAGAACCTCTTCCCACAGTGTGTACAGGCAAACGGCTTTTCTCCCGTGTGGACCTTCAGGTGCATCTTCAGGTTGCCAGCCAAGGCGAAGCGCATGTGACACTGGGTACAGCTGAAGGGTTTCTCCCCTGTGTGGACCCTCTGGTGCCTCTTCAGGTCACCAGCCTGGGAGAACCTCTTCTCACACTGGGGGCAGCTGAAGGGTTTCTCCCCTGTGTGGACCATCTGGTGTCTCTTCAGGTTGCCAGCCAGGGCGAAGCGCATGTGACACTGGGTACAGCTGAAGGGTTTCACTCCTGTGTGGACCCTCTGGTGGATCTCCACCTTCTGAGGGCAGGTGAAGCCTTTGTTACAGAACATGCAGAGGAACTGTTTCTCTTTACTATTGCCTGATGTGGCTCCCCCTCCCTGAGCCTGGGCTCTAGTCATGTCGTTTGAGTTCAATACCTGATCGAAGAAGATGCGACCATGTGAATCGGAAGGTGCCATTGATGTGGACACTGGGTCGCGATCCCTGAATGCGTGTAAAGGGGAGTGAGTCGGGACATTTAGATTAGTCTTTAAGCTTCCCCTGTAATCTAAGAAATCTCTGCCATGTGAGTGTCCTCCTAAGTGAGTCTCGTCTACATTAAATGCCAGAAGAGCGTCGCCCTCCACTTTCACAGTCACTTCATCAACCACTATAACCTCCCCTTTCTTATCTAGGCACCCTTCAGAATATACACTACTACTGTAGGTGTTCCAGTCCGCTCTAGACAGATCAGTCTGTGTCTCCAAATCCAAGGGCATGTTGCAAGGGTCCACCTCTGTAGAGTAAGAACAAGACGGATCATTGCCAGTCTCTAATGGGTCACCTGAGTCCCGATGGGAATGAACAGTCCTTGGTCTCGGATTACTGTAAAGTAAAAACTCTGATCCGGTAGCAGGTGGACAGACCAGTCTCCCCAGCCCCAGACTCTCTGGGTCTGGCCTGTGGTCAGATCCTGTGTGTAAAAGCCTCTGTGTTACAACTAAAGTCTCTGTGTCCATCTCTGACTTGAGGGCCGCGTTCGGAGTTCCACTGACCTCCACCATGCTGCATCGTGTCCTGGGCTGGGGCGCAGCAGTGGATAGGTGATCCGTGGCTGCAGGGGGCACTAGTACAGCCGCTGTTCCAGTCTCGATGTCTCTGCTCTGTTGTGGGTCCTCCTCTCCTTCAGTCCTCTCCTGCTTGACCACAGAGGATCCTCCAGGACCTGCAGCCTCTGCAGACTGACAAGAAGAGAGAGGGTTATTACCGGTACATGAGTTGAATTGGATAACAATGTCGTAGTGAAGCCTCACAAGCTCCTCTATGGAAGATAAATGAGGACGTACATGTATGCAGGTGAATAGCTGAGGGGACCCTTTCTGAAATAAATGGCCACATTTGATATACAGTCACAATTATGTTTAATGCAACCCTATTCCACTAACCTCTATCATGATAACGTGCTGGGTTGAGGTTCCACTCCCCTCATCAACAGTGATTGGTTGGTCATCTCTCCATGTATTGCGTCCCGCTGACTTCACAAAGCTCCTGTGGCCTCCAGTGAGATGTCCTTCACCTGAGAGAGTGATTGGGGGAAAAGAGATGGTTAGGTTAGGTACTGTCAATCATCAACAGTACATTGTACACTATTGATACTGTCTACAATTGGCAAGGATGTAAGGTAATACTTCTCATAACTTACTGATATACAATGTATTGATCGATATATTATGTTCCATGCATCATATTGTTTTCATTGAGTAAATAATAGGAAATGCAGTAAATCAAGAATCTTGTTAGATTCACATGCATACAGTATGCAATAATTCCTCTGATTAGCTATCTAAAAACTGACCAAGACCCAATTCTGGGTAACAAATCTAGACATAAATGACAGGCAGCCTTGGCCTTCTGTAAAATGTACCTCTTGCCATTCCTCTGTATCGGTCGAGGATCTTGACACTACTGGGACGACTTGCGACGACGCGCTCCCGCAATGTCCTCTCTGCGCGCTCCCGTGCCACCTTAACTTCCAGTAGTTTCCTCCGTAATGCCCTGTTTTCTTTCTGGCTTTGAGTTATTTCCAAACGAAACACTGCATAGTCGTCGTCTACGAGTTTACAGATCTCTGCCACGGCTGCATTCGCTAACACCTCCATTACGGAGGCTATTTGAGTGTGAAAAACCATACAGTTAGAGTTAGCCATTGTTAGCAGCTCGACAACTAGCGTTACCTAGATAACATATATCAACCAAGTCCTGTCTCCAACGCGAATTAAACACTATAGCCGGTAAGTATTTGATACTTTGCAGTTAAATTAGTCACATTTTGAATTCCAGAGTGTTAATAACCGTTTAAATAACAATAATAAAAAGGCTAACGTGTTAATTACTCTTGGGCACTGTGCGCGTCCGTTAACTTCTTCGTGTTAACGGACTAGACGCTGTGTTGTGGTATTGCTGCCGTTCACAGTTCGGAGTGTGAATTGCACATTTCTCGAATCCCGAAATTGAGATCTGAGCCGAATTGGATCTGTAAAATTCCCAACCGAGACCTACAGGACCCCGTCATTTTGAATCCAAGTTGGGTCGACCCAAAATATTTCAGAGATGAGGGTGAATCAGATCCAAATTGGGTCTGGTCTATCAGACCCAAATAGATCCAAAATATATATATTTTTAAATCTGCTTTATTGCTGCGCAAGCCAGCATAATTGTTTTCACTGGTCTGGCAGGCAGTTAGCCATTTATCATGACTCTCAGTTCCATGACATTACACATCAAAGTAATTGGACGAAGGTGTCTTCTGTATGGGGAAGATTAGTTTAAGATCCCCGACACCCAAGCTTTTTATTTTTATTTTGCCTTTATTTAACCAGGTAGGCTAGTTGAGAACAAGTTCTCATTTACAACTGTGACCTGGCCAAGATAAAGAAAAGCAGTGCGACACAAAGAACAATACAGAGTTACACATGGAATAAACAAGCGTACAGTCAATAACACGTTAGGGGAAAAGATAAAGTCTATATACAGTGTGTGCAAATGGCGTGAGGAGGTAAGGCAATAAATAGTCCATAGTAGCGAAGTAATTACAGTTTAGCAAATAAACACTAGAGTGATAGTTGATGATGTGCAGGTAGAAATACTGGTGTGCAAAAGACCAGAAAAGTAAATAAAAACAATATGGGCATGAGGTAGGTAGATTGGATGGGCTATTTACAGATGGGCTATGTGCAGCTGCAGCGATCGGTTAGCTGCTCAGATAGCTGATGTTTAAAGTTAGTGAGGGAAATATAAGTCTCCAGCTTCAGCGATTTTTCAATTTGTTCCAGTCATTGGCAGCAGAGAACTGGAAGGAAAGGCGGCCAAAGGGGGTGTTGGCTTTGGGGACGACCAGTGAGATATACCTGCTGGAGCGCGTGCTGCGGGTGGGTGTTGTTATTGTGACCAGTGAGCTGAGATAAGGCGGAGCTTTACCTAGCATAGACTTATAGATGACCTGGAGCCAGTGGATCTGCCGACGAATATGTAGCGAGGGCCAGCCGACTAGAGCATACAGGTCGCATTGGTGGGTGGTATAAGGGGCTTTGGTGACAAAACGGATGGCACTGTGATAGACTGCATCCAGTTTGCTGAGTAGAGTATTGGAAGCTATTTTGTAAATGACATCGCCGAAGTTGAGGTTCGGTAGGATAGTCAGTTTTACGAGGGTATGTTTGGCGTCATGAGTGAAGGAGGCTTTGTTGTGAAATAGGAAGCCGATTCTAGATATAATTTTGGAATGGAGATGTTTAATATGAGTCTGGAAGGAGAGTTTACAGTCTAGCCAGACATCTAGGTATTTGTAGTTGTCCACATATTCTAAATCAGAACTGTCCAGAGTAGTCGGGCGGGCAGGTGTGGGCAGCGATCGGTTGAAAAGCATGCATTTGGTTTTACTAGCGTTTAAGAGCAGTTGGAGGCCATGGAAGGAGTGTTGTATGGCATTGAAGCTCGTTTGGAGTTTAGTTAACACGGTGTCCAAAGAAGATGGACAGAATGGTGTCGTCTACGTAGAGGTGGATCAGGGAATCACCCGCAGCAAGAGCGACATAGTTGATATATACAGAGAAAGGAGTCGGCCCGAGAATTGAACACTGTAGAACCCCCATAGAGACTGCCAGAGGTCCGGACAACAGGCCCTCGGATTTGAAACACTGAACTCTGTCTGAGAAGTAGTTGGTGAACCAGGCGAGGCAGTCATTTGAGAAACCAAGGCTGTTGAGTCTGCCGATAAGGATATGGTGATTGACAGAGTCGAAAGCCTTGGCCAGGTCGATGAAGACGGCGGCACAGTACTGTCTTTTATCGATGGCGGTTATGATATTGTTTAGTACCTTGAGCGTGGCGGCAGCTTTCCAATCTTTAGGGATCTCAGACGATACGAAAGAGAGGTTGAACACACTGGTAATAGATGTTGCAACAATGGCGGCAGATAATTTTAGAAAGATAAGGTCCAGATTATCTAGCCCAGCTGATTTGTACGGGTCCAGGTTTTGCAGCTCTTTCAGAACATCTGCTTTCTGGATTTGGGTGAAGGAGAAGCTGGGGAGGCTTGGGGTGCGGAGCTGTTGGCCGGGGTTGTGGTAGCCAGGAGGAAAGCATGGCCACCCGTAGAAAAATGCTTATTGAAATTCTCGATTATCGTGGATTTATTGGTGGTGACAGTTACCTAGCCTCAGTGCAGTGGGCAGCTGGTAGGAGGTGCTCTTATTCTCCATGGACTTTACAGTGTTCCCTAACTTAGAGTTAGAGCTACAGGATGCACATTTCTGTTTGAAAAAGATAGCCTTTGCTTTCCTGACTGACTGCGTGTATTGGTTCCTGATTTCCCTGAAAAGTTGCATATTTCGGGGGACTATTTGATGCTAGTGCAGTCCGCCACAGGATGTTTTTGTGCTGGTCAAGGGCAGTCAGGTCTGGAGTGAACCAAGGGCGACATCTGTTCTATATTTTTTGAAAGCATGCTTATTTAAGATGGTGAGGAAATTACTTTTTAAAGAACGACCAGGCACCCTTGACTGACGGGATGAGGTCAATATCTTTCCAGAATACCTAGGCCAGGTTGATTAGAAAAGCCTGCTCGCAGAAGTGTTTTAGGGAGCGTTTGACAGTGATGAGGGGTGGTCGTTTGACAGCGGACACATAACGGATGCAGGCAATGAGGCAGTGATCGCTGCGATCCTGATTGAAAACAGCAGAGGTGTATTTGGTGGGCAAATTTGTCAGGATAATATCTATTACGGTGCCCATGTTTATGGATTTAGGGTTGGACCTGGTTGGTTCCTTGATCATTTGTGTGAGATTGAGAGCATCTAGCTTAGATTGTAGGACTGCCGGGGTGTTAAGCATATCCCAGTTTAGGTCACCTTGCAGAACGAACTCTGAAGATAGATAGGGTGCAGTCATTTCACATATGGTGTCCAGGGCACAGCTGGGAGCTGAGGGGGGTCTATAACAGGTGGCAACAGTGAGAGACTTATTTCTGGAGAGATACATTTTTTAAATTAGAAGCTCCAACTGTTTGGGCATAGACCTGGAAAGTATGACATAACTTTGCAGGCTATCTCTGCAGAAGATTGCAATTCCTCCCCCTTTGGCAGTTCTATCTTGACGGAAAATGTTGTAGTTGGGGATGGAAATCTTTTTGGTGGCCTTCTATAGCCAGGATTCAGACACGGCAAGGACATCAGGGTTGGCAGAGTGTGCTAAAGCAGTGAGTAAAACAAACTTAGGGAGAAGGCTTCTGATGTTAACATGCATGAGACCAAGGCTTTTTCAGTTACAGAAGTCAACAAATGAGAGGGCCTGGGTTAACCTCCACATCACCCGAGGAATAGAGGAGGCGTAGGATGAGGGTATGGCTAAAGGCTATCAAAACTGGTTGTCTAGTGCGTTGGGGACAGAGAATAAAAGGAGCAGATTTCTGGGCGTGGTAGAATAGATTCAGGGCATAATGTACAGACGGGTATGGTGGGGTGCGGGTACAGTGGAGGTAAACCCAGGCACAGAGTGATTATAAGAAAGGTTGCATCTCTGGACGGGCTAGTTATGTTGGGTGAGGTCATCACATGTGTGGGAGGTGGGACAAAGGAGGTATCTGAGGTATGTTGAGTGGGACTAGGGGCTCGACAGTAAACTAAGAAAATAACTATCCTAAACAACAGTGTGCAAGGCATATTGACATTTGAGAGAGACATAAAAGCGAGGCATAAAGCAATCACGGGTGTTGATTGGGAGAGCTAGCTAAGGCAACAACGTAACAAACATGCGTCACTTTCGGTACGGTTTTGGAGGCATATGTACCTTATCAGCGAGAATAAAACATTTAAACTAAAGTTTCAATTGAGACACCATGATAGGGTTAGTGTTCCAAAACGGCCATATCTCAATGTCACAGTGGTTGTTTACTGAAGACAACCCCTGCTCATTAGCTATCTAGCATGTATGGATCTGTGTGTAAAAACAATGCTACAGTAAATGTATCTTTATTATTTTAGATTCTTTCTTGCTTGTGAAAGATAAGGACCATATTTTTCGAGAGACAAATCACAAGAGGTTTCTAAACGTTAAAACACAGCATCAGCAGGATTGTAGTTGGGAGAAGACTGAATGCCGCCTAGTGTTTTTGAGAGCGAGTAGGCAGTGAACGTTAACATCATCCTCTACTCTCTTTACTGATTCAGCATAAAACCTGTCTCTCGCACCAGGCACTTCTAATCCCCAGCAACATGGGCACCCCCACAATTGACAGAGTTTATTTTTCAACTGATACCACACAGTTCCATACCCTCCTGCACACTTCTCACATCTCGGACTCTTCCTCCTACACACTGCTGCAACATCGCCATAAGCTTGGGATCTAAAACATCCTTTGTGGGTTTGGCTAAAAAGCTCTCACAGGATAACTGGCATATCCTAACATTACTTTTTCTGGTAAAGACTCCGCTTCAAAACTCAAAATGACAGACAGTGTCTTCTCAGTTTCACCTTTGTGTGAGTTTCTCAGGCAGACTACACGCTGCATTGCTGCCTTTCTCAGGTCGGAGTGTGATTACACATTTTAAACAACTAATAGCCTCACACCTGTAGGTGCAGGCCGGTGGAATAGAGAAAAAAAACAACCGCAGTCTTGTCAACAGCACCCCATTCTGCCTTTTACTCCCCAGATACCTACTGACCTTCCTCTCAGAATTCTGGATAGAGAAAAACTGCCTCCCCCCCCTCTCTCTCCCACTCACGTTGCCACTCCTGGGTCAACCCTTCTGCTATGATGTGCCTACATTCCATCCCCCCCTAATAGGACCACCTACTACGTCCATCTACGTCCCTCTTCAGAGCCACCTCATCTGCTGACTCATTTCTCCCTATCCCAATATGAGCTGGGGCTCTCTGAAAACCTACTTTACACCCTTTCTTCCCCACCCTATAAAGTGCCATCAACAGCTGTTATCAGGTCTGGGCGTGCCTTTGACTAACCTTCTCTCAGCCTGACCGGGCTAGTCGCAGAGTCTGAACACACAATTACCCCTTTAGGCCCCACTTCTTCCACCCATCCCAATACCCACACTAGTGCTAGCATTTTAGCAGAGAAAACTGAAGCTCCATCAGACAGCCGCCTACCCTGGTGTATCTGAAACTGGGGAATATGTATCCAAAACCCTGTTCTCCCACTGTCTGGGTCCCTTGACCCATCTGTGAAAATCTGCAATTAGGGACCCCACAACGGCCACAGATGCACCTCAACCATCACAGAAGGCTTTCCGCAGTCCTCTGACCTTATTTCACAGAGAACAGCCACCGAGGAACACACGGCCAGCAGACAGGAGTCACATAGCTTGGCCTACCTCTTCCTCTTCTCACTCCAGTTCCCTCACCTCCCCATTCCCATGTCTCTCCCAACAGACACCTTGCGGGGTGAGATGAGACATGCTTAGCTCGTCGCAGCCTCAACGAAACCACCCCCATTTCAACCAACAAAGCAGGGATAGGGGGAATAGACACTGTGCTGCATATTGCTGCCTCTTACAGGTCAGAATGTGAATTGCACGTTATCAAAAAAAAGTGGGGAAGGGAAAAAAATAAAAAATAATCTAACCCTACACATGCACTGAGTGTACAAAACATTAAAGACATCTGCTCTTTCCATGAGATAGATTTCACCTGGATTCACCTGGTCAGTCTATGATCCTTTATTGATGTCACTTGTTAAATCTGCTTTAATCAGTGTAGATGAAGGGGGGAAGACAGGTTAAAGAATGATTTTTAAGCCTTTAGACACTTGTGCCATGGATTGTGTGTGTGCCATTCAGAAGGTAAATGGGCAAGACACAATATCTGAGTGCATTTGAACGGCGCACCGGTTTGTGTCATTTGATCCACCTCTACACTCAAAACTGCAAGGCACATGACGTGGAGTGCCAGCTGCCTCTGGGCGGAGGATGACGGCACGCGTCACAAACTCCAGGAATATCATTTGATCCACTTCTACACTACCCCATGTGGCATCCTGCTCTGGAGAGCAAGGCATAACAGGTCAATCACCGCGGCGTGGGATATGGAGCATCTGTTGTCTCTGGGCAGAGAATGCACAAAAAATCTAAACCCTTCCCCTCCTCGAAAATTTTACAGATGTAACAGTTCCCAGTTTGTCTTTTACCCAGCTTGAAACAACATATAGGTCAGCCAAAAAGCAGGGATCCACTTTTTAAAAAATCCTCACTTCTAACGATCAAAAAAATAATATCTGATAGGATTCTCAGGGATAACGTTGGAAGTCTCAATCACACCTGTCACCGCAGGTACTTTATCCTGGTCAGGCTCATTTCCAAACTCTGTCACTCCCTCCATGGTTACTTGTTGTAACAGTAGACAGGCTCTCACACTGAGTAGTTGATCTGTACTCTTTAACACCATTACTAGGTATATAGTCAGAAGATGGAGATTTGAGCCTTGTGCATTTCTTCCCATTCTTCCATGTCTGTGTTATGACTCCGAAGCCTCCTCAGTCCTCTCTGGCCTCCTTTTGAAAAAGGTCAAAGGTAATTGAGGAGAGGGAAAGTGGACGAAGTGGACATCCCACTTTTTTAATAGAAAAACAACATTGGATGTTCTAAGTCCATAACAATGCTTAAACCACATCAGGAGACAGACCACTTTTGAGGCCTGGGAAAAATCTACAAAATGTTGGTTTCTGAGTGTAGTTGGCCTTTAATTGAAAACGCACAGGCACCTAGCACTGTTTGGTTAGTGGTGTTTCTGTAGCACGTGAGATGAGTTTGCAAAACAAATGGCCACTGGATTGAAGCAAATAATCATATTCTGCCAGGTAGACATAGGCAACTTTATAGCTAGTTAACATTTGATTGAAATGGTTTTCTGGAATGCCTTTTCATCTACGAGAAGACAGTTAGGCCTATCATTAGCGTCGCTATATTTTTCCTGTTCCTTAATTGTTTGAAACCTGGACGTTTTACTTCATATTATGAGGCATGTTTTACCGTAGCGTATAGCCAAAATCCCACCATAGAAACGTGGAGTCAATTATTTTATAACGACTTCCTCATACATTTTCCTGAAAAGCCAACTGTCATTTACTCCCGAGGTGTTGACCTGTTGCACCCTCTACAACCACGGATTATTATTATTTGACCCTGCTGGTCATCTATGAACATCTTGGCCATGTTATAACGTTATAATCTCCACCCAGGACAGCCAGAAGAGGACTGGCCACCCCTCAGAGCTTCTGCATTGCTTGCTGTTTGGGATTTTAAGCTGGGTTTCTGTATAGCACTTTAAAAAAAAAAAATGTTTACCCCCTTTTCTCCCCAATTTCGTGGTATCCAATTGTTACTATCTTCTCTCATCGCTACAACTCCTGTACGGGCTCGGGAGAGACGAAGGTCGAAAGCCTCCGAAACCTGCTTCTTAACGACAGAGCCTGGACGTGAACCCAGAGTCTCTGGTGGCACAGCTAGCACTGAGAGGCAGTGCCCTAGACCACTGCGCCACCCGGGAGGCCCATCTGTATAGCACTTTTGACATCGGCTGATGTAAAAAGGGCTTTATAAATTTGATTCTATTGGTTTTCTTTCTTTCATTGTCTAACAGCCAATGCATTATCCTAGTCATATTAGCAACCCATGATAGTTGTTGCATCTTTAGATCTCCCCTCTTTCTAAATTTCTAACAGCTATTACCATCTCTGTCCAGGAAACCGCTTGAATGTGCGTTGTTTGGTGTTTACCTGGAAATTGCATTTTGGAACATTCCCACTGAGGCCTACTGCTGTGTGCACATTCCTACTGCTGTGTGCACATTCCTACTGCTGTGTGCACATTGCTGCACCTAAAATGTGAAGCAATAATAGTTTATCAACATTTTAAGCTAAACATTCTGATATGTTCCATCTGCCTTATTAATGTATGCAGTGTATACCTCCACTACACTACTTTTATACGCATTATGGGGATTTTAAGAAGTGAGTATACGCAATGCACACTGACAAATAAGTGGATATAGGTGTATACCTGCATATACCCTACACTACTGCAGAGGACGGACTTTTGCCCAAATGAGAAAAGGCCAGAGAGAACTAGACAAATCAAGACACACCACTTCCGTTAACACTGAAGAGAAAGGATCTTATTGGTTGCCGTCAAAGCTCAAAGGGTGTGGTTAAAATAAAAAGGTGTGCCCTCTGTTCTTTGAATACGGTACTACTTCTTACAATACATGTCAAATCTGCCATGATCAGTATCTTTTAATCAGAGAGCACACTTGTTTGGAATGAACAGTGTGTTTGCAAGAATAGAGAAATTTATAGAACTTTATTCCATCTACATCACGTCAATAACGTAAATATTAAACTGTCATTGTTTTAGCCTAGTTTTACTGTCACTCTAAAAACAGGTATTTACACAAGCCTGTTACAAATTACAAGTTAACAAAGGGTTAATGAGGGGTATGTGGTTAATTACCCTCTTATCCCAAGACACTTCACAATATAACTATGTCAGCTAAAGAATGGTTCCCAGACATCCCCTGTGTACATCTCAAGCCACACTGCTACAATTTCTCCGCATTGTGGACACTCCTATGTCTGATAAGGTTACTCCGGAAGGGGAAGCTCTTGTAACATAGTTTGCACTTGAAGGGCCTTTCCTTGGTGTGAACTGTCTGATGCTCCTTCAAATAGTTTGCCCGGGTGAAGTGCTTCCCACACGTGGCGCAGCTGTACGGCTTGTCGGCGTCTGCCCTAATATTTGGCTTGCCACATTGTGACCCAATGACACCAGAGGAGGTAGAAGCAGGAGCTTTTGAGCTCCCTCCTTGACCTCTTGCCATCGTTTCGGTGTTGTTGGGATTGTGCGCTGTGTTATAGGCTAAGTACTTCTTGTGGTGAACACC
This sequence comes from Oncorhynchus keta, assembly GCF_023373465.1. Taxonomy (NCBI): domain Eukaryota; kingdom Metazoa; phylum Chordata; class Actinopteri; order Salmoniformes; family Salmonidae; genus Oncorhynchus; species Oncorhynchus keta. The sequence continues at coordinate 46,539,032 of NC_068449.1, read as the reverse complement.
TATCCTGACCCCGTCTGTATTGGTGGGGTAACCCTGAGGTAACCGAGGAAGGCTAGACCTAGGTCCAGTCCCAGGCCTTCTATGAACCCAGTCACAAGGCATTAGACGAGACTCTGAAGGAAAAGACAGGCTTCCTGATAGGCTACCACCAGGGGGGTCTCCCACCACTCGCTGTGAATGCTGAAGCCCAGGGTGACCTGCTCTGTTCATCATGGATACTGTGGTGTTTGTATCATAGGAACAGGAGGGTCTATCTCTATCAGCCCCAGGTCCTGCTTCATCCCTGCACTGAGACTGTGAAGAGAAGGGTCTGGGCTGCAGACTGGAGCCTCTGTCTCTCTGATGACCACCAGGACTGAGGTTGTTCAGTCCACCTGTCCACTGGTTGTGTTCTGTGTGGTGGTGGAGTCTCTGTCCCTCGTGGTTCAGTCCTGGTTCAGACTCAGGAAGGAACAGTGATGGCTCCTGATCCAGGGTCCTGATCAGGGGCCAGGTTTTGTGACCAGCCTCTTCAGAGGTCCAGTCTCTCCTGCCAGCAACACCGGATATCAGCAGGTCCTCATGGACTGCAGACTATAAACACAAATTGTACAGAAAAGCATAAAGGTTTATATAAGTAACTCTTTGCTGTACACACAGAAACATGACATTATAAATGTCAACCACAGTCAAGCCCATCTCTAACAATGTGATTAAATTAAGGTAGCCTAGTGGTCAGAGCATTGGGCCAGTAACCGAAAGGTTTCTGGATCGAATCCCCGAGTTGACAAGGTTACAAATCTGTTGTTCTGCCCCTGAACAAGGCAGTTAACCCACTGTTCCCCGGTAGGCCATCATTGTAAATAACAATTTGTTCTTAACTGACTTGCCTAGTTAAATAAAGGTTACATGTTTTTAAAAGTACCGAACAATATGGAGCCATTGGAGTTTATTATAGAAAATGGCCATATGTGTTGATTCAGGAATTAAGTATAATGGAAACTCAGTCCCTGCAATGACACAAAAATAACCAAGTCAGTCAACACATGGTTAACTTGGCCAAATGGTCAAAGTACTTTGTGTGTGTGATGCATCTAGTGCCTTAGTGTAGTGGTAGTTAGTGCTTGCCGCCTGCCTGCTTGCTACTTTCTACTTTCAGCTATTCGGTAGTATTCAGACCCCTTCCCCTTTTCCGCATTATGTTACAGCCTTATTTTAAATGGATTAAGTTTTTAAAAAGTCCACAATCTACACACATTACCCCATAACAAAAAGTAAAAACAGGTTTAGAAATTGTTGCACATGTAAAAAAATATATATATAAAACAGAAATAAATACCTTACTTACATAAGTATTCAGACACTTTGCTATGGCACTCAAAATTGAGCTCCGGTGCATCCTGTTTCCATTGATCATCCTTGATGTTGCTACAACTTGATTGAACTCCACCTGTGGTAAATTCAATTGATTGGACATGATTTGGAAAGGCACAGATCTGTTTATATAAGGTCCCACAGTTGACCATGCATGTCAGAGCAAAAACCAAGCAATGAAGTTGAAGGAATTGTCCGTAGAGCTCCGAAACGGGATTGTGTCGAGGCACAAATCTGGGGAAGGTTACCCAAAACATTCTGTAGCAATGAAGGTCCCCAAGAATACAGTGGCCTCCATCATTCTTAAATAGAAGACTTTGGAACCACCAGACGCTTCCTAGAGCTGGCCACCCTGACAAACTGAGCAATCAGGGGAGAAGGGCCTTGGTCAGGGAAGGTGACCAAGAACCAAATGGTCACTCTGACAGAGCTCCAGAGTTCCTCTGTGAAGATGGGAGAACCTTCCAGAAGGACTCTCAAAACATGAAACAAGATTCTCTTGTCTGATGAAACCAAGATTGAACTTTTTGGTCTAAGTGTCATGTCTGGAGGAAACCTGGCACCATCCCTACGGTGAAGCATGGTGGTGGCAGCATCATGCTGTGGGGGTGTTTTTCAGTGGCAGGGACTGGGAGACTAGTCAGGATTGAGGGAAGATGAATGGAGCAAAGAACAGAGAGATCCTTGATGAAAACCTGCTCCAGAGTGCTCAGGACCTCAGACTGGGGCAAAGGTTCACCTTCCAACAGGACAACGACCCTATGCACACAGCAAAGCCAATGCAGGAGTGGCTTCGGGACAAGTCTCTGAATGTCCTTGAGGTGCCCAGCCAGAGCCCAGACTTGAACCCTATCAAACATCTCTGGAGAGGCCTGAAAATAGCTGTGCAGTGACACTCCCAATCCAACCTGACAGAGCTTGAGAGTATCTGCAAAGAAGAATGGGAGAAACTTATACCCAATAAGAATCAAGGCTGTAATCGCTGCCAAAGGTGCTTCAACAAAGTACTGAGTAAAGGGTCTGAATACTTCTGAATATTTCTGTTTTATTTTTAATAAATGTGCAAAAATGTCTAAACCTGTTTTTGCTTGTCATTATGGGGCATTGCATGTTAGTTGACAGGGGGGGAAACAATTCCATCCATTTTAGAATAAGGCTGTAACTTAACAAAATGTGGAAAAAGTCAAGGGATTCAAATACTTTCCGAATGCACTGTATGTAAGTCTCCCCTGCCAGTACATAGCCTCTCCACCACCAAGACTACTGTAGTGCAATACATCATAACTGGGTATCGAGCGACCCCATATTAAACTACAGGGGATCTCGGAGCAGTACTGGGTCCCAGAGACGAGTTGTGCAGTGAGCAGACATGCCCTGGCGCCCGTCAATCTCTTACCCACCTATGGGTTAAATAGCAGCAATGCATTGTGGAGTGCACGAAGGCAGGACACACATGTCCCTGACCATCCACTGGAGCTGAAGAAGCTTCCAGCCGCAACATTTACCGTGCCTCTGGGCCCTAGCTTTGGACGCAGAGACAGTGGGACTTTCTCAGTGCAACGGCTCTCCCACTATAATTAACTCACCCACAGGTACCTCATGCTAACATCACTTCTCTACAGCCTTACAGTGGTGGGGGAATGGCGAATGGACAGGGAGAGATGTTCACTGGCAGTCGTAGCCATGAACCTGCATGTTGGCGGTCCAGGATATTGGCCGCTCATCTGCGTAACCAGGACAGAGAAAATGTGTGGCAGCACCCTGGATGTCTGAGCAGCCCTTTTAGGACAGCACTGTTCATTCTAACCTAGGGAAGGGGCTAGAAAAGGTGCCCTAGAAATCTCCTGCTCTACTGAATCTGTCCAGCTTACCGTGGCTGGCAGATCATTCCCCAAACGGTAGAAACACAAGCGATATAAACAAAAAAGAAACAACAGGCAAACCGGTAAAAAATAAGCTCATAATAGCTGCTTGGAACGTTAGAACAATGGACAACATCCCGAGAGAAGAACTCCCTTGCTGTGCAGAGAACTGAGCAGATGTAAGATCAACATAGCAGCTCTGAGTGAAACAAGGTTAGCTGACGATGGCACCATCAGTGAACGTTTTTCTGGAAAGGGAAACCAAACTATGAGGATAGAATACATGGGTTGGGACTTGCCATGAAAACCAACCTTCACAGGCACCTGCAAGACTTCAGTAGTGGGCCCCAGACAAATTAAACAACTTCTTTACCCTCTTGGAGGACAATATAGTTCCACCGACACGGCCAGCGACCAAAGACTGTGGGCTCTCCTTCTCCGTAGTGTGTTTACGGACATATTCAATCAATCTCTATCCCAGTCTGCTTTCCCCACATGCTTCAAGATGGCCACCATTGTTCCTGTTCCCAAGAAAGCAAAGATAACTGATCTAAATGACTATCGCCCCGTAGCACTCACTTCTGTCATCATGAAGTGCTTTGAGACAAGTCAAGGATCATGTAATTTCCACCCTACCTGTCTCCCTAGACCCACTTCAATTTGCTTACCGCCCCAATCGGTCTAGACGATGCAATCGCCATCACACTGCCCAATCCCATCTGGACAAGAGGAATACCTATGTAAGAATGCTGTTCATTGACTACATCTCAGCATTCAACACCATAGTACCCTCCAAGCTCATCATTAAGCTTGAGACCCTGGGTCTCGACTCCGCCCTGTGCAATTGGGTCCTGGAATTCCTGACGGGCCGCCTCCAGGTGGTGAAAGTAGGAAACAAAATCTACACTCCGCTGATCCTCAACACTGGGGCCCCACAAGGGTGCATGCTCAGCCCCCTCCTGTACTCCCTGTTCACCCACGACTGCGTGGCCATGCACACCTCCAACTCAATCATCAAGTTTGCCCTCACTAACTTTTACAGGTGCACAATTGAGAGCATGCTGTTGGGCTGTATCATCGGCTAACCATGTGTATGTGACCAATAAAATTGTATTTTATTTGACTTACCCTCCGACATAAATGAGAGGCTAATGAAAATCAGGATTCCTCTCAACAAGACCAGACATGCCACAATAATCAGTGCTAATGCACCTACATTACCAAGCCCTGACAATATGAAAGAGCAGTTCTACTCATCCAACAACTCCCCGGAGTGACAATCTAATCATTGCTGGAGACTTCAATGCCAGGGTGGGCAAAGACGGCACCAACTGGCAAGGAGTGATTAGCAAATATGGAGTGGGAACCATGAATGGAAATGGGCTCCTGCTCTTGAGCAAATGCTCAGAGCATAGCCTCGCGATCATCAACACCATTGTCGGGCAAGCAGAGAAGTACAAAACTACATGAATGCACCCAAGATCCAAGCACCTGATGGATTATATCATTGTGCAACAGACCGACATTAAGGATGTCAAGATACTAAGAGCCATGCATGGCGAAGAGTGCTGCACATAGAATGGTCAGAGCGATCCTTGGTATGTACAGTGGGGGAAAAAAGTATTTAGTCAGCCACCAATTGTGCAAGTTCTCCCACTTAAAAAGATGAGGCCTGTAATTTTCATCATAGGTACACTTCAACTATGACAGAAAAAATCTGGGGAAAAAATCCAGAAAATCACATTGTAGGATTTTTAATGAATTTATTTGCAAATTATGGTGGAAAATAAGTATTTGGTCACCTACAAACAAGCAAGATTTCTGGCTCTCACAGACCTGTAACTTGTTCTTTAAGAGGCTCCTCTGTCCTCCACTCGTTACCTCTATTAATGGCAACTGTTTGAACTTGTTATCAGTATAAAAGACACCTGTCCACAACCTCAAACAGTCACACTCCAAACTCCACTATGGCCAAGACCAAAGAGCTATATCTGGGGAGCACCATCTCCAAGGATGACTCACTCGACCAAGAAATAACTAGCAGAATCCAGAAAGAAAGCCAGTCATTGGAAAGGCTGAGGAACAGAATACTAAACGATAACATCACTCTTTTCACAAAGGTGAAAATCTACAATGTGGTAGTCATCCTAACTCTGTTGTATGGTAGTGAAACTTGGACCCTGTACAGTCACCACTTCAAACAGCTGGAGACATTCCATACACAATCTCTGAGATCTATTATGGGTATCCGGTGGCAAGACAAGGTCTCCAACCTGGAGGTACTGCATAAAGCTAACAGCACCAGCATTGAGACTAAGATCATTAAGGCACAGCTCCGATGTACAGGCCACATCATCAGGATTTTCTTTGGCAAGCTGCAGCAAGGGCACTAGAATATAGGCCGACCCCAAAAAGCGCTTCATAGACCACCTTAAACACAACCTCAAGTTTTGCAATATCCTGCCCAACCAACTCAGACATCGCCTCTACCCGATATCCACCTGGCACTCAAACGCTCACCGCTGTAGACAATTTAGAGCGGGACAGAAACATCTATCTGCAGCCAGAGCAAAGCATCATTCTTGCACAACCTCGCCCAGAACACCACCAGAAGTACATGTCTGTCCCTCATGCCTCAGTTTGCTCTTCAAAACTGACTCCTGAGACACTGAAGAACCCACAATAAACCAAAATGACATCCACGAGTCGTCACCGTCGGACCACTAGAGAGAGGGAGAAGGAAGATTCAGTCCCTGCAATGATACAAAAATAGCCAAGGCAGTCGACACAGTTCACGTTGTATTTAACAAAATGGTCACACACTCACATAATATGAAGTACATTACTTTTATTGCACAAAACAATACGTGACAAGTCGAATAACTTATCACTATGGTAACACTACCTTTTCTGTAAATCTGGTACCCTCGCTTTGATAAAAATGTATTTTAGAATACTTATGAAAAGGTTCAACATTACACACATCTTTACTACTTCATGTCAGGTAAACATGAATTAAGTCACTATCATTATCAGTCTATAAAACACCAGTATCAACCTAAAGGGACAAAGTTTGTCACTCTTCATCAGTGAAGCATTTTTACAGACACCATCAAATCAACCATCACCATATCCATCTGCCTCCATCATCATCATCATCATCATCATAATAGAATAATAATACATTATATTTGGAAGACACCTTTCAGGGAAATCAAGGTAATCTTACATTAAACGTAGGCCTACATAAAATCAATAACTGTACAAAAGATCAAATCAAGTGCATCAATCAAATTAATATTTAAATAAAGGACCAGACAAAACAGGGCAGATAAAAAGAGGGAGGAGTTGGGTAAAGGATATGGACCCGGTTCAGGGTGCGGGATAGGGACACACATACAGTGCATTCGGGAAGTATTGGGACCCCTTTTTCCACACTTTGTTAGTTTAAAGCCTTATTCTAATATTGATTCAATTGTTTTTCCCCCCTCAATCTACACACAATACCCCATAATGACAAAGGAAAAACAGGTTTGTAATTTTTTGGGTAAATAAAAAGTAACAGATATATTCCCTTTACATAAGTATTCAGACCCTTCACTCAGTACTTTGTTGAAGCTACAAGCTTGGCACACCTGTATTTAGGGAGTTTCTCCCATTCTTCTCTGAAGAGCCTCTCAAGCCCTGTCCGGTTGCTGCACAGCTATTTTCAGGTCTCGTCAGAGATGTTTGATCAGGTTCAAGTCCGGGTTCTGGCTGGGCCACTCAAGAACATTCAGACTTGTCCCGAAGCCACTCCTGCGTTGTCTTGACTGTGTGCTTATGGTAGTTGTCCTGTTGGACGGTGAATCTTCACCCAAGTCTGAGGTCCTGAGCGCTCTGGAGCAGATTTTCATCAAGAATCTCTCTGTACTTTTCTCCATTCATCTTTGCCTCGATCCTGACTGGTCTCCCAGTCCCTGCCGCTGACAAACATCCCCACGGCATGATGCTGCCACCACCATCTTCACCGTAGGGATGGTGCTAGGTTTCCTCCAGATGTGACCCTTGGCATTCAGGCCAAAGAGTTCAATCTTCATTTCATCAGACCAGAGAATCTTGTTTCTCATTGTCTGAGAGTCCGTTAGGTGCCTTTTGGAAAACTCCAAGAGGGCTGTCATGTGCTTTTTACTGAAGAGTGGCTTCCGTCTGGCCACTCTACCATATAGGCCTGATTGGTGGAGTGCTGCAGAGATGGTTGTCCTTCTGGAAGTTTCTCCCATCTCCACAGAGGAACTCTGTCAGAGTGACCATCGAGTTCTTGGTCACATCCCTGACCAAGGCTCTTCTCCCCAATTGCTCAGTTTGCCCGGGCAGCCAGTCTTGGTGGATCCAAACTTCTTCCATTTAAGAATGATAAGAGGCCACTGTCCTTGGGGACCTTCAATGCTGCAGAAATGTTTTGGTACCCTTCCCCAGATCTGTGCCTTGACACAATGCTGTCTTGGAGCTCTACAGACAATTCGTTCGATATGATGGCTTGGCTTTTGCTCTGACATGCACTGTCAACTGTGGGACCGAATATAGACAGGTGTGTGCCTTTCCAAATCATGTCCAATCAATTGGATTTACCACAGGTGGACTCCAATCAAGTTGTAGAAACATGTCAAGGATGATGAATGGAAGGATGCACCTGAGCACAATTGTGTCTCCTAGCAAAGGGTCTGAATACTTATATAAATGTGATATATTTTGTATTTTTTGTATGTGCAAAACATTCTTAATTTGTTTTTACTTTATCATTATTGGGTATTGTGTTAATGAGATTTAAAAACATATATATATATTTTATAAGGCTGGAATGTAACAAAATGTAAAAAGTCAAGGTCTGAATACTTTCCGAATGTACTGTAGGTGCCTTAAGAAGGTACTCATACCCTTTGACTTATTCCACATTTATTTGTGCTAGTCTGAATTCAACATTGATTAAATACATCTCACCCATCTACACACAATACCCCATAATGACAAAGTTAAAAACTGTTTTTAGAAATGTTTGCAAATGTATTAAAAAATAAAGTACAGAAATCTAATTGACATACGTATTCACACCCCTGAGTCAATACTTTGTAGAAGCACCTTTGGCAACGATTACAGCTAGAGTGTTTCCGGGTAAGCCTTTAAGAGCTTTTCACACCTGGACTGTGCAACATTTTTCCAATATTCTATTCAAAATTCTTCAAGCTCTGTTGAATTGGATGTTGTTCATTGCTAGACAACCCATTCCATGTCTTGACATAGAACCCAGCCACTCGGGAACATTCATTGTCTTCTTGGCAAGCAACTCCGGTGTATATTTGGCCTTGTATTTTAGGTTATTGTCCTGCAGAAAGTTGAATTAATCTCCCAGTGTCTGGTGGAAAGCAGACTGAACCAGGTTTTCCTCTAAGACTTTGTTTGTGCTTAGCTCTATTCCGTTTATTTTTATCCTGAAAAACTCCCCAGTCCTTAAAGATTACAAGCATACCCATAACATGATGCAGCCACCACAATACTTGAAAATATGGAGAATGGTACTCAGTAATGTACTGTATTGAGTTTGCCCCAAACACAACACTTTGTATTCAAGAAAAAAGGTGAATTGCTTTGCCACATTTTTTGCATTATTACTTTATGCTTTTGTTGCAAACAAGATGCATGTTATGGACTATTTCAATTCTATACAGACTTCTTTCTTCTCACTCTGTCTATTAGGTTAGTATTGTGGAGTAACTACAATGTCGTTGATCCATCCTCTGTTTTCTCCTTTCACAGCCAGCTACTGGGATTTTTGCCCATTCTTCAAGGCAAAACTGCTCCTGCTCTTTCAAATGGGATGGGTTCCGCTGGTGTAGAGTAATCTTTAAGTCATACCACAGATACTCAATTGGATTGAGGTCTGGGCTTTGACTAGACCGTTCCAAGACATTTAAATGTTTCCCTTTAAACCACTCGAGTGTTGCTCTTGCAGTATGCTTAAGGTCATTGTCGTACTGGAAGGTGAACCTCCGTCCCAGTCTCAAATCTCTGGAAGACAAAGAGGTTTCCCTCAAAAATGTCCCTGTATTTAGCACCATCCTCCAATTCTGACCAGTTTCCCAGTCCCTGCCCATGAAAAACATCCCCAAAGCATGATGCTGCCACCACCATGCTTCACTGTCGGGGTGGTGTTCTCAGGGTGATGAGAGGTTATGGATTTGTGCCAGTCATAGAGTTTTCCTTGATGGCCAAAAAGCTCAATTTTAGTCTCATCTGACCTGAGTACCTTCGTTACCCTCTGAGTACCTATGTTTGGGGAGTCTCCAACATGCCTTTTGGCAAACACCAAACATGTTTGCTTATTTTTTTCTTTAAGCAGTGCCATTTTTTTCTGGCCGCTCTTCCATAAAGCCAAACTCTGTGGAGTGTACAGCTTAAAGTGGTACTATGGACAGATACTCCAATCTCCGCTGTGGAGCTTTGCAACTCCTTCAGGGTTATCTTTGGTCTCTGTTGCCTCCCTGATTAATGACCTCCTTGCCTGGTCTGTGAGTTTTGGTGGGCGGCCCTCTCTTGGCAGGTTTGTTTTGGTGCCATATTCTTTCAATTAAAAAAAAATGGATTTAATGGTGCTCCGTGGAATGTTCAAAGTTTCGGATATTTTTCATAACCCAACTGATCTGTACTTCTTCACAACTTTGTCCCTGACCTGTTTGGAGAGCTCCTTGGTCTTCATAGTGCCACTTGCTTGGTGGTGCCCCTTGCTTAATGGTGTTGCAGACTCTGGGGCCTTTCAGAACAGGTGTGTGTGTATATACTGAGATCATGTGACAGATCATGTGACCCTTAGATTGCACATTCTTTGAAACAAGTAATTTTTTTCATCTTCACTTCACCAATTTGGACTATTTTGTGTATGTACATTACATGAAATCCAAATAAAAACCTATTTAAATTACAGGTTGTAATGCAACAAAATAGGAAAAACGCCATGGGGTACAAATACTGTTGCAAGGCACTGTAAATGTTCTATTTAATCCTGTAACACAACAACATGTGGAAAAAATCAAGTGGTGTGAACTGAATACTTTCTGAAGGCACTGTAGGTATACTGAGAAGACACGGGGGGTTAATGATAGGCTATAGGTTATAGGCATCCTTGAAGAGGTGTGTTTTTAGGATGTTTTTGAATGAGATGACTGAGTCTGCATGTTGTATGTTTGGGGTGTGTGCATTCCAGAGCCTGGTGCAGAGCAGTTGAAGGTTCAGGCAACTATGGTGGAGAGGCGGCAGGTAGCCTAGCGGTTAAGAGAATTGGGCTGGTTACCAAAAATGTCGCTGGTTCCAATCCTTCAGCAGACTAGATAAAACATCTGTCAATGTACCCTAATTGCTCCAGTATCGCCGTCAATAATGGCTGATCCCTGCCCGTGACACTCTCCCAGGGTGACTGAGGGCATTGGGAAATAAAAAAAAAACACATTTCCATTTCACACTGGTTAACCACTAATAAATGCAGTGAAACAGGACAAATATAAGCACCCTCTATTTGACCTGTGAATGGGGGGGTGACATGTAAAGAGGAGGAGCAGAGGGGGCACGTGCTGGGTGAAGGTCAGAGAGGTAGGTGGGTGTCAGGTTGTGGGGGGCTTTGTAGATGAGGAGGAGTACCTTAGAAGTTAATACGGGATTGCACAGGGAGCCAGTGTAGATTGATGAGGATTGGTATAATGTGATCGGTTGATCTGGGTGAGGATTCTGGCAGCAGAGTTCTGGACCAGTTGAAGTCTGTTGGTGAGTTTGGGAGGGAGAGTGTTGCAATAGTCCAAACGGGAAGTGATGAGGGCATGGATGAGGGTTTCGGTCCAAAGTGACCCCAAGGCTTTTGACTTGTGTTGACAGAGGGACCGTAAAAACTATCTATGGTGATGCTGAGGTTGTACTGGGCATTGTAAGTAGGTGTTGGTGAATGTCATGGATTTTCAGGAACTTGTTGCACTGTTTGGGGGAGGAGTCTGCAGGGAAGTTGTCAGGAGACTGAAGTAGGCGGTTCACTGTGGAGAAGATAACTTTTGGGTTGTTTTTAAACAGAGTTGATGTCGGAGTAGTAAAATGTTCTTGCAGCTGAGAGGGCGTTCTCATATTTTAACAGGTGGTCTTTGTATGTTTGAGAATTAACTACTAGACCAGTCCCCTTGCAGTCCACTGGCTTTTAACTGGCATAGCTCGGGGGTGTACCATAAAGCAGTGTTGGTGAAGGAGACTGAGCGGGTTTTGATGGGAGCGAGGGTATCCAGGGAAAAAGGCAGTCATTGCAGTTAGTGATGAGGTCAGGAGGGGACTAGGAGTAAGAACTGGGGTATGTATTAATAAGGCTCATGAGATCAGTGGGGTTTATGTCACCATACTCATTCTTTCCTCATTTCATATAATCCAGTTCCCTAATACATCCAAAACCAACATAATTAACTACAAACGAACTAGTACTACATGTCACTATACTCTATACATGGGCCGTATGCATTTTCTGCTGGTGCATCCTGAGGTAGCTCCTCTCTGAGAACCTCTTCCTGCAGTGAGTATAGGCAAACATTCTCCCGTATAGACCTTAAGATGCATCTTCAGATGGTACTGGTGGGAGAACCTCTTCTCACACTGGGGCAGCTGTAGGATTTCTCCCCTGTGTGGACCCTCTGGTGCCGCTTCAGGTGGTGCTGGTGGGAAAACCGCTTCTCACACTGGGGACAGCTGTAGGTTTTCTCCCCTGTGTGGACCCTCTGGTGCCTCTTCAGGTTGAACGAGCGGGAAAAACTGGCATGGCACAGGTGGCAGCCAAATGATTTCTCCCCCGTGTGCATCCTCTGGTCGAGCTGCACCTGTTTGGGGAAATTGAAGGCTTTCCCACAAAATGAATACGAAAACCGCTTCTCCTTGCCACCGGATCTACTGACAGCGTCACTACTACTTTCATTTGTCAATGGGCTTGTGTAGCCATTTAGTGTTGAGGCACTGGCATTGTCTGAGTTCTGGTTTAACATTAGGAGAGTGTGAGGAGGATGAAGGCCAGGGACTGTCTGTGTTGTCGCAGGGTCCATGTTCCAGTTGATAGATCCTATAGAAGGCAGGCTGAAGGCAGCACCTGTTAGGGGGTTAACCTGAGGCGCCATCAGTCTCTCTGAATCACAATTATAGGAGCAGGACGGAGCATCGCTAGCCGCATCTGTGTCTGTTTTCTCCTGCCGCATAGGGACACCTCCCCGTCCCTGCAGACCAAATCTACGCCTCACCCTGGTCTCAGCCAGTCTGTTGTCATGGAGACTAAATTCAGACGTGGTTTTGTGTTCGACTGTCTGTTTCTGGTTAACAGTGTTGTTCCCCAGCCCAGAGTTGAGGACGCTGTCCCATCCACTGACCTCCACTATGTTGTCCCGCGGGCCCTTAGCTGCATCCGTCTGGGTCTGTGAATCCAAGATGGCTGCCCAGTCTCCTCTGTCATCCTCTAGCCAACCACCTGCAGAAACATAAACATGGCAGAAAATAAACATGGCAGAGAACTCTAAATATGGAGTTTTTTTCTCTCAATTATCTGGTCAAGTTCATACATATCATGTGTTTTTGTATGTAAACATAAGTTGTATTGATTTCATTTTACGAAAGACAAAATCATAGCCAGGTGCATCACTATTCCCATTGAAGATGTATTACTGTATGTAGGCTATATGTATTTCTCCCTTACCTTGCTCCCCCATCTTTAGTCCACTCAGCAGGTCAATGCTCTCTGGTTCGTCTTCTATTGTCTCCTCTTTGACCAGCAGCAGATCAGGCTTCCCATCCTCCATGTCTACTGGCTGTAAGAGATACAGAGTGAGAGGATGTTGGATCAAGAATGAGGGATTGCTATGAGTATTATGCAAACATGTTAGTTGATTTGATTACTTGAAACGCTTTAATGGTTTGATCATTTAAAGGCATGGTCCCACACTTAAGACAAAATGAATCAAGACCTGGGCCCGTATCCACAAAGCATCTAAGGTTAAGAGTGCTGATCTAGGATAAGGTCCCCACTTGCCTATATAGTTTTATTCATTAGGATCTAAAAGGCTAAACTGATCCTAGATCAGCACTCCTGCAATGAGAGGCTTTGTGGATACAGGCCATGACCTAAAACCATTCAGACAGAAGTTCACAGTGGGCTCACCTCAGTGAGACTGTGTGTGGTCCTGTGCTGCTCAGCTGGTTCCTCTGTGGGTTCAGGAGGAGGTATAGTCTGGTTGTCCTCCATGACCATGGTCCCCTCAGGGTTGCCCAGACTCTCCTCACACCCCTCCTCCTTCACCAGCAGCACCTCTGGACCCTCCTCCTGGAAGAGACAGGTGACACACAGATTAAACATGGAGTGTTTACCCATCCTCACTACGTTTGAGTCCTATACTGTAGTTACATAATGATTTCATTGTTTTTAAACCCATCATGGTGGACATATAGTCAGCATCAGACAAGTCAAAAGTCATCATCAGACAAGCCTGACTAAACTATTTTGTTGTGTACAGTAGGTGTTTGTTTGTGTGGTTATGTGAAGGTATATTTAAGTGTATATTGGTTATAAAGCGCTGTCGTGTTTATGGTGAGATCAGTTTTAAATACACCATATGAAAACCACACATACACATGTCTCAACAGAAAATGTGCATGAACTTGATAAATTGCAGGGGGTGTGGTATATGGAGGGGGTGGTATATGATCAATATACTATGGCTAAGGGCTGTTCTTATGTACGACGCAACGCGGAATGCTAGGACACAGCCCTTAGCCGTGGTATATTGGCCATTTATCACAAACCCCCGAGGTGCCTAATTGCTATTATAAACTGGTTACCAACGTAATTAGAACAGTAAAAATACATATTTTGTCATAACAAATGGTATACCATGGCTTTCAGCCAATCAGCATTCAGGGCTCGAACGACCCAGTTTATAATAGGCTATAGGAAGTGCATGCTCGGAGAAGCACAGGAAAAAGTTACACGTCAAACTTCGTTCCCGAGTTTTTGTGCTGCTGAGATGGTGAAAATAAAACGAGGCTGCACTGCATTACACACTGCAATTGATATTCCAATTATGAGCCCTGCTCTGCTCTTGCTGATGTAAACATGTTTGTGCTGTCTATCTAATGGCTGTGCTGTGTATGGTGGCACTTTGGGAGGCAAGTCAAAGGCTTCTTCAGATGTTTTTTTATTTATCCAAAAAATGCAATATACTGTACTTGTGGAGGGACTGTTCAAGGGTGGACCAAGAGCTATAGTAGGAGTTGACTGTACTGATAGTGACACCGTTGTCTGTGGTGATAGTTAAGTTTGGAGCGGACCGTACTGATAAATGCATAGATCTGAATAACGTGACACAACAGATGATAAATGAAAATAATGCTGTTGAACCACCAAATCTGAAACAAATTGTATGAGGATGTTGGGGAGGATCAGAAAGTTAAGAATCATCCCATTTTTTTACCAAAAAAAAATGTTATTAAATACAGTTTTGGATTATCATGCTATTTCAATGGCGAAACATTTGACTTCCAATTTTGGGAGGAAGTTGCCAAAAACTTTGCAATGGCAAATTGGAAAACCCACTGTCATTAAACAGTGTCAAATGGTAGGAATATGTGTTACAATAATAGAGGTCATATTTAGACATTCTATTGCTCGTGACAACAAGGTGAAATTGAACAAAATGGTACAAACAGAGAATGTATATGAGGCTCAGCTACAAAACCTATTGCCTGTAGAGAGTTTAAATGAGGGAATGTCAACTGCTCAGAGAAGACCCTCAGACTGCCAACTTAATATGCAAAATGGACACACTTTTGAGGATAAAGATGCATCCAAGAGTGTCAGCGGTGCATACTACCACTTAGAGACAGAAAGTTGTGGTAGACGTTTATCAGATGATCAGATGAGGAAATCATATAGTGGAGGGCACCAATATCTATAGTTGTATATAATATCGATTTGAGCGAGGCATTTTGTGATATTGGTTTATTCTTCCTTTTAACCTACACTATTCTCTAAAAAAAACATACATGACTGCTTTTTTAGCATACTTCAAAAAACTATCAATAAAACAAAAACGGGTTGCTTAGCCTACTTAATTATCTGCTGATGGACCGTCAATTGTGGATGGGCTTCTCATTGTATTCAATCTGGTTAGGTAGGTTTATACCACCAGAACACACCTGGCCACATGGGCATGCCGCAAGCAGTTGTCTGGACTTTGAACAATCACAGTTTCAAAGTATTTTCTACGAACCAATATCAATATCAGAATAAAAACATTTCCATTTCGGGGGTTCCCATCACTAATTCAGTGGATTATTCTGAGGGATCGCAACAAATGAATGTATCATAACGTGTGTTAAATTCATTGTCTCTGCCGAAACATTTTATGAAATGGGGGACTGAAATTATTGAATGTATCCTAGAGTGTGTTTGACCATGATTTTTAAATGGTACACATCTGATAAAATTGGTGACTGTAGTGACTGTGTACCTATAGCCTGGTTGATGTTCATTACATTTAAAATTGTAAATGAATTCATTTTTGTTTAGACAACAGAAATTAGCCTTGTGTTGTTTTTTTTGTGCTGATATTTTAGTGTGTGTATATAGGTTTGTACTCCCAACCCCATGTTTACCGCTGCACAGAATATTTTTTCTCTATAAGCCAATATGTAATGTGTAGGCAGGCCTACAGTGTATTGCATTGCGACTAATGGAGTGGGTGGAGTAAAAGGTGTTGCTGTGCATATAGACCTCAGTCCCCCATGAAATAACTCCATATATAGATTCTGTTTTAAAATCCAAATGTAATGTCACCTAAATATGCAGAAATATGAATCACTGTTAATGTTCAGACAATTCTTTTTCATTTCATTAATAAATACAGGTTGACACTTCGACATGGAGGACTTTTATTTTGAAAAATTATGAGATTCCGTGACCCGGAAATACTTAGCAGTCTTATGGCTCGGGGGGGTAGAGCATGTTGGTCCGAGACTTGGCGCTCCGGTACCACTTGCCGTACAGTAGTAGAGAAAACAGTCTGACCTGGGTGACTAGAGTCTCTGACAATTTTATGGGCTTTCTTCTAGCACCGCCTATTATATAGGTCCTGGATTGCAGGAAGCTTGGCCCCAGCAATGTAAAGTTTGTTGGTGATGTGGACACCAATGAACTTGAAACTCTCGACCCGCTCCACTACAGCCCCGTTGATGTGAATGGGGGCCTGTTCGGCCCACCTTTTCCTGTAGTCCACGATCAGCTCCTTTGTCTTGCTCACATTGAGGTTGTTGTCCTGGCACCACACTGCCAGTTCTCTGACCTCCTCCCTGTAGGCTGTCTCTTCCTTGTCGGTGATCAGGCCTACCACTGTGTTGTCAGCAAACTTAATGGTGGTGTTGGAGTCGTGTTTGGCCACGCAATCGTGGGTGAACAGGGAGTACAGGAGGGGACTAAACAGCAGACGTGTTTTGCCTACCCTTACCACCTGGGGGCGGCCCATCAGGAAGTCCAGGATCCAGTTGCAGAGGGAGGCGTTTAGTCCCAGGGTGATGAGCTTAATGGGCACTGGTGTTGAATGCTGAACTGTAGTCAATGAACAGCATTCTCACATAGGTGTTCCTTTTGTTCAGTTGGGAAAGGGCAGTGTGGAGTGCAATTGAGATTGCGTCATCTGTGGATCTGTTGGGGCGGTTTGAGAATTGGAGTGGGTCTAGGGTATCCAGGAGGATGCTGTTGATGTGAGCCGTGACCAGCCTTTCAGAGCACTTCATGGCTACCAATGTGAGTGCTACGGGGCAGTAATCATTTAGCCAGGTTACCTTCGCTTCCTTGGGCACAGGGACTATGGTGGTATGCTTGAAACATGTAGGTATTACAGAGTCAGTCAGGGAGAGGTTGAAAATGTCAGTGAAGACACTTGCCAGTTTGTCCGCGCATGCTTGGAGTACACATCCTGGTAATCCATCTGGCCCCCTGCGGCTTTGTGAATGTTGACCTGTTTAAGGCTCACATCGGCTACCGAGAGCGTTGTCACACAGTCATCAAGAACAGGTGGTCTTCTCGTGCATGCTTCAGTATTGCTTACCTCGAAGCGAGCATAAAAGGCATTTAGCTCGTCTGGTAGGCTCGCGTCACTGGGCGGCTCACGTCTGGGTTTCCCTTTGTAGTCCGTAATAGTTTGCAAGCCCTGCCACATCCGACGAGCGTCAGAGCCGGGGTAGTAGGATTCAATCTTAATCCTGTATTGATGCTTTGCTTGTTTGATGGGTCGTCTGAGGGCATAGCGGGATTTCTTATAAGCGTCCGGATTAGTGTCCCGCTCCTTGAAAGCGGCAGCTCTAGCTTTTAGCTAGATGCGGATGTTGCCTGTAATCCATAGCTTCTGGTTGGGATATGTATGTACGGTCACCGTGGGGACGATGCACTTATTGATGAAGCCAATGACTCAGGTGGTGGTGGTGCTGTATACTCCTCAATGCCATTGGATGAATCCCAGAACAAATTCCAGTCTGTGCTAGCAAAACAGTCCTGTAGTGTAGCATCTGCATAATCTGACCACTTTGAGCAAGTCACGGGTACTTCCTGCTTTAGTTTTTGCTTGTAAGTAAGAATCAGGAGGATAGAATTATGGTCAGATTTGCCAAATGGAGGGCGAGGGAGATTTTTTTTTATGGATCTCTGTGTGTGGAGTAAATGTGGTCTATTGTTTTTTTTCCCTGGTTGCACATGTGACATGCTGGTAAAAATGTGGCAAAATGGATTTAAGTTTGCCTGCATTAAAGTCCCCGGCCGCTAGGAGCACCGCTTCTGGGTGAGCATTTTCTTGTTTGCTTATGGCCTTATAGAGTTGGTTGAGTGCGGTCTTAGTGCCATCATAGGTCTGTGGTGGTAAATAGATGGCTACGAATAATATAGATGAGAACTCTCTTGGTAGATAGTGTGGTCTACAGCTTATCATTGGGTACTCTACCTCAGGCGAGCAATACCTCAAGGTTTCTTTAATATTACACATTGCGCACCAGCTGTTATGGACAAAAAGACACACACACCCATCCCTCGTCTTACCAGACTGCTTCTCTGTTCTTACAAAAGCTTCTCTGTTCTGCCGGTGCATGGAAAATCCCGCCAGCTCTATATTATCGGTGACGTCGTTCAGCCACGACTCTGTGAAACTTAAGATATTACTGTTCTTAATAATTAATGTGCCATTGGTAGGGTAATCGTAGGTCATCAATTTTATTTTCCAATGATTGCATGTTAGCAATTAGAATGGATGGCAGTGGGAGTTTACTCGCTCGCTTAAGAATTCTCAGAAGGCAGCCCGATCTGCGTCCTCTTTTCCTCCGTCTTTTCTTCACGCAAAAGACTGGGATTTGGGCCAGTTTCCGGGAGAGCAGTATATCCTTCTCGTTGGACTCGTTAAAGGAAAAAGCTTCTTCCAGTTCGTGGTGAGTAATCGCTGTTCTGATGTCCAGAAGTTATTTCCATTCATAAGAGATTGTAGCAGCAACATTATGTACAAAATAAGTTTCAAAAATAAGTTCAACAACACAAAAAAACTAGCACAATTGGTCAGGAGCATGTAAAACGTCAGCCATCCTCTTCAGCGCCATCATAACAAGCTCCCCATATGGCAGATAAATTAGGATGTACATGTAAGCAAATGAAAAGCTATGCATAGCCTTTCTGAAATAAACGGGCCAAATTTGATGTACTGTAACTTTTAATGTTACACTTACAGTGCCTTTCAAAAGTATTCACCTGCCTTGGAATTTTTCCTATTTTGTTTCATTATTTAAAAAAATGGAAAGAATATGGCACCACAACAAACCTGCCAAGAGAGGGCCGCCCACCAAAGACTCACGGACCAGGCAAGGAGGGCATTAATCAGAGAGGCAACAAAGAGACCAAAGATAACCCTGAAGGAGCTTCAAAGCTCCACAGCAGAGAATGGAGTATCTGTCCATAGGACCACCTTAAGCCGTACACTCCACAGAGCTGGGCTGTACAGAAGAGTGGCCAGAAAAAAGCCATTGCTTAAAAAAACATATAATATGTTGGCCAAAAGGCACGTGGGAGACTCTCCAAACATATGGAAGAAGGTACTCTGGTCAAATGAGACCAAAATTGAGCTTTTTGGCCATCAAGGAAAACGCTTTGTCTGGCACAAACCCAACACCTCTCATCACCTTGAACACCATCCCTGTCAATGTTTTTCCATCGGTAGGGACTGGGAAACTGGTCTGAATAGAAGGAATGATAAATGGTGCTAAATGCATGGAAATTCTTGAGGGAAACCTGTTTCAGTCTTCCAGAGATTTGAGACTGGGACAGAGGTTGACCTTCCAGCAGGACAATAACCCTAAGCATACTGCTAAAGCAACACTCAAGTGGTTAAGGGGAAACATTTAAATGTCTTGGAATGGCCTAGTCAAAGCCCAGACCTCAGTCCAATTGAGAATCTGTGGTATGACTTAAAGATTGTTGTACATCAGCGGAACCCATCCAACTTGAAGGGGCTGGAGCAGTTTTGTCTTGAAGAATGGGCAAAAATCCCAGTGGCTAGATGTGCCAAGCTTTCGAGACATATGCCAAGAGACTTGCAGCTGTAATTGCTGCAAAAGGTGGCTCTACAATGTATTGACTTTGGGGGGGTGAAAACTTGAGCATGCATAACTATTCATTTTTTTTGTATTTCTAGTTTATTTCACAAAACATATTTTGCATATTCAACGAGGTAGGCATGTTGTGTAAATCAAATTACCCCCAAAAAATCTATTTGAACTCCAGGTTGTAAGGCAACAAAATAGGAAAATGCCAAGGGGGGTGAATACTTTCGCAAGCCACTGTATGACACCAACCTCAATCACGATAACATGCTGGGTTGAGGTTCCACTCCCCTCATCAACAGCTAAGGGTTGGTCATCTCTCCACGTATTGTGTCCTGCCGGCTTTGCAAAGCTCCTGTGGTCTCCAGTGAGATGTCCTTCACCTGAGAAAATTATTGGGGGAAAAGGGGTGCTTAAGTTTGGTACTGTCAATACTCAACACTATATGGTACACTATCACTATTGACACTGTCTAACAATTTGCAAGGATAAGGTTACACTTCTCATAACTTCTTGATATACTATGATTGATTGACTGTTCCATGCATCACATTCTTTTGGAGTATGATAATTCAACATTCAGTTTATCAATAATATACTTAGAATATGATCTTGTCTTTGTGCAATAATCATTTGTTCTTAATTGGTCTGCCTAGTAAAACAAAGGTAAAATAAAGTTGTGCAAGATGGGGTTAGTATTGCATACTATCCAAAAACTGTCCAAGACCCAATTCTGGACAACACATCTGAACACATACGCAGAGGAGAACGGGGCGACAGGCCCCGCAGCATCCGCATTCTAAAAAAATGTACCCCTTGCCGTGCCTCTGTATCGGTCGAGGATCTTGACACCACTGGGACGACTGGCGAGGGCGCGCTCTCGGATTGTCCTCTCTGCGCGCTCCCGTGCCACCTTCAGTTCCATTAGCTGTAGTTTCCTCCTCAATGCCCTGTTTTCTTTTTGGCTTTGAGTTATTTCCAAACGAAACACTGCATAGTCGTCGTCTACGAGTTTACAGATATCTGCCACGGCTGAATTCGCTAGCACCTCAATGATGGAGGCTATTTGAGTGTGGAAAACCATACAGTTAGCCATTGTTACGTTTAGCTAACGTTAGCAACTAGCTAGCTAGCGTTACCTAAATAACGTCTATCAACCAAGTCCTGTCTCCAACGCGAATTAAATACAACATTGGGTAAGTATGTGATGCTGTGCAGTTAAATGAGTCATATTTTTAGTTCCATCGTGTTAATAAACATCTAAATAACAACAATAAAAACGCTGACGTGGAAGTTGTTCTTTGTCATTGTTTACTTCCGTTTACACTCTTCTTCTTGTGCGTTTCCAGCAGACTAGTCGCTGTATTGCTGCCTTTCTCAGGTCAGAGTGCGAATTACACATTTAAATACACTACATTACCAAAAGTATGTGGACACCTGCTCATCGAACATCTCATTCCAAAACCTTGGGCATTAATATGGAGTTGGTCCCCCATTGCAGCAATAATAGCCCCCACTCTTCTGGGAAGGCTTTCCACTAGGTGTTGTAACATTACTGCGGGGAATTGCTTCCATTCAGCCGCAACTGCATTAGTGAAGTCAGGCACTGATTTTGGCTGATTAGGACTCCAATTCATCCCAAAGATGTTCGATGGGGTTGAGGTCAGGGCTCTGGGCAGGCCATTCAAGTTCTTCCACCTCGATCTCGACGAACCATTTCTGTATCGACCTCGCTTTGTGCATGGGGACATTGTCATGCTGAAACAGGAAAGGGCTTTCCCCAAACTGTCGCCACAAAGTTGGACGCACAGAATCGTCCAGAATGTTGCTGCAGCGTTAAGATTTCCCTTCACTGGAACTAAGGGGCCTAGCCCGAACCATGAAAAACAGCCCCAGACCATTATTCCTTCTCCACCAAATTTTCCAGGTGGCCCTATGCATTGGGGCAGGTAGGTAGCATTCTCTTGGCATCCGCCAAAACCAGATTCATCCATCAGACTGCCAGATGGTGGGTCGTGATTCATCACTCCCAGAGAACGCGTTTCCAATATTTCAGAGTCCAATGGCAGCGAGCTTTTCACCACTCCAGCCGATGCTTGGCACTGCGTATGGTAATCTTAGGCTTGTGTGCGGCTGCTCGGCTATGGTATCAAATCAAATCAAATCAAATTTTATTTGTCACATACACATGGTTAGCAGATGTTAATGCGAGTGTAGCGAAATGCTTGTGCTTCTAGTTCCGACAATGCAGTGATAACCAACAAGTAATCTAACTAACAATTCCAAAACTACTGTCTTATACACAGTGTAACGGGATAAGGAATATGTACATAAGGATATATGAATGAGTGATGGTACAGAGCAGCATACAGTAGATGGTATCGAGTACAGTATATACATATGAGATGAGTGTGTAGACAAAGTAAACAAAGTGGCATAGTTAAAGTGGCTAGTGATACATGTATTACATAAGGATGCAGTCGATGATGTAGAGTACAGTATATACATATGCATATGAGATGAATAATGTAGGGTAAGTAACATTATATAAGGTAGCATTGTTTAAAGTGGCTAGTGATATATTTACATCATTTCCCATTATTAAAATGGCTGGAGTTGGGTCAGTGTCAATGACAGTGTGTTGGCAGCAGCCACTCACTGTTAGTGGTGGCTGTTTAACAGTCTGATGGCCTTGAGATAGAAGCTGTTTTTCAGTCTCTCGGTCCCAGCTTTGATGCACCTGTACTGACCTCGCCTTCTGGATGATAGCGGGGTGAACAGGCAGTGGTTCGGGTGGTTGATGTCCTTGATGATCTTTATGGCCTTCCTGTAACAACGGGTGGTGTAGGTGTCCTGGAGGGCAGGTAGTTTGCCCCCGGTGATGCGTTGTGCAGTCCTCACTACCCTCTGGAGAGCCTTACGGTTGAGGGCGGAGCAGTTGCCGTACCAGGCGGTGATACAGCCCGCCAGGATGCTCTCGATTGTGCATCTGTAGAAGTTTGTGAGTGCTTTTGGTGACAAGCCAAATTTCTTCAGCCTCCTGAGGTTGAATAGGCGCTGCTGCGCCTTCTTCACGACGCTGTCAGTGTGAGTGGACCAATTCAGTTTGTTCCGGGTCGCCTCTGAGAATAACAATGATATATACACGGACATGGTGACTGAATTCATCAGGAATCGATAGGGGATGTTGTTCCCACGGTGACTACCCAAACCAGAAACCGTGGATAGATGGCAGCATTCACGCCAAACTGAAAGCGCGAACCACCGCATTTAACTATGGCAAGGTGACTGGGTATATGGTTGAATACAAATAGTGTAGTTATTCCCTCCGTAAGGAAATCAAATGGGTAAAACGTCAGTACATAGACAGTGGAGTCGCAATTCAACAGCTCAGACACGAGACGTATGTGGCAGGGTCTACAGACAATAACGGACTACAAAGGGAAAACCAGCCACGTCACGGACACCGACGTCTTGCTCCCGGACAAGCTAAACACCTTCTTCACCTGCTTTGAGGATAACACAGTGCCACCGACATGGCCCACTCCCAAGGACTGTGGGCTCTCGTTCTCCATGGCCGACGTGAGTAAGACATTTAAGCGTGTTAACCCTCACAAACCTGCCGGCACAGACGCCATCCCTAGACACGTCCTCGGAGCATGCGCAGACCAGCTGGCTGGAGTGTTTACAGACATATTCAATCTCTCCCTATCCCAGTCTGCTATCCCCACTTGTTTCAATATGTCCACCATTGTTTCTGTACCCAAGAAAGCACAAGTAACTGAACTAAATGATTATCGCCCCATAGCACACCACTTCTGTCATCATGAAGTGCTTTGAAAGGCTAGTTAAGGATCATATCACCTCTACCTTACCTGTCACCCTTGACCCACTTCAATTTGCTTACCGCCCCAATAGATCCACAGACAATGCAATCGCCATCACACTGCACAAAACAAAGGAGCTGATTGTGGACTTCAGGAAACAGCAGAGGGAGCATGCCCCTATCCACATCAACTGCAGTGGGGAAGGTGAAAAGCTCAGCATACACATCACTGTCAATCTGAAATGGTCCACCCACACAGACAGTGTGGTAAAGAAGGCGCAACTGTTGGGCTGTTTCACCGCCTGGTACGGCAACTGCACCACCCGTAACTGCAGGGCTCTCCAGAGGGTGGTGTGGTCTGCCCAATGCATCACCGGAGGCAACTGCTTGCCCTCCAGGCCACCTACAGGCTACCATCCAGAAGGCGAGGTCAGTACAGGTGCATCAAAGCTGGGACCGAGAGACTGGAAAAACATGTTCTATCTCAAGGCCATCAGACTGTTAAACAGCCATCACTAGCCGTCTAACACCCGGTTACTCAACCCTGCACCTTAGAGGCTGCTGCCCTATGTACATAGACATGGAATCACTGGCCACGTTAATAATAGAACACTAGTCACTTTAATGATGTTTACATACTGCTTTACTCATCTCCATATGTACATACTGTATCCTAGTCAATGCCACTCCATCATTGCTCGTCCTAATATTTATATATTTTCTTAATTCCATTCTTTTACTTTTAGATTTGTGTATTGTTACTACTGCACTGTTGGAGCTCGGAACACAAGCATTTCGCTACACCCGTAATAATAACTGCTAAATATGTTTGTGACCAATACAATTTTATTTGAAATCTATATGCTGGCCATCTGCCCAAGGTTGTTAAACAACTTTTAATGAAGCCCATTTTCACTCCTATTTGCAGAGCGAAATGTGCGTGCGCTGCAGACTTAACACCAAATGTACACATGGTTGGGGGCGGACCACAGCTGGGGGCGTGTTGTCTCTGGGCAATTAGGCATCATTGGCAAATGTAATTAATCCATACCCAGCCCTTCAACAAGTTGTGACAAGCACACTCACTAAACTCTGTTTTGGACAAGACTAACTTCACACTTTGTAGTACGTTTTGACACTAGAATTAATGTTTGACTTGTATTGATGCGACATGGGCCATTTAAAGCTGGAGATTTTGGTTCTAAGGGGCAGTTGACCTTGAACAAATCACCTACTCTGTAACATGGACTCACTTGGTGAAATAATAGGGGTTGACATGATTTTTAAATGACTCCACCTTCCGCTGTCCCCAATTCATACAACATCTGCAAGGTCCCTGAGTCAAGTAAAGCACATATTAATATACAAAGCTTTTATAAAGCCTCATAAAGAAGGGCAGTGATTGGTAGATGGGTAACAATAACAAATCAGACATCGAATATCTATTTAAGCATGCTGAAGTTAATTTCCTTACAAAAAGATATTTCAGTTTTGAAACTACTGTAAAAGTGAAATAACTGCAGTTGACTGGTATTTTGGACACAGTAATTGCAGAATTACTGTTAATTATAAGTTATACTGCACTCTAACTGCAGTTACCTTGCAAAAATTACTGCAGTAAAAAAATATTTTGGATGCAGTATTTGCAGTATACTACAGTTATACTGCACTCTGACTGCAATCTTTTTTTCGTAAGGGTTAAGCTGTGGATGATGTATTAAACCACTCAGACACATAAAAGATGCAGTCGTCATTCTGAACTGAGCTGCAGGACAGGAAGTAAACTGCTCAGGAATGTCCCCATTAGGACATTGGTGATTTTAAAACGGCTACAGAGTTCAATGGCTGTGATGGGAGAACTGAGGATGGATCAACAACATTGTAGTGACTCCACAATATTGACCTAAATGACAGAGTGAAAAGAATACGAATACACAGAAAAAAAATATTCCAAAACATTCCTGTATACAACAAGGCACTAAAGTAATTGTACTTTTTTGGTTGCTTAAATTCAAAGCCTTATGTTTTGGGCAAATCCAACACATCACTGAGTAACCGCCTCATTTTCAAGCATGGTGGTGGCTCTGAACATGGTCTGGGTATGCTGGAACTCTGCAAAACTGGGGGGTGTTTCAGTATAAAAAGTAACGGGATGGAGCAAAGCACAGGAAAAATCCTTGGGGAAAACCTGCTTCTATCTGCTTTACACCAGACACTGAGAGAGGAATTCACCTTTAAGCGGGACAATATCCTACAAGGCCAAATCTACATTGGAGTTGCTTACCAAGAAGACAGGGAATGTTCCTGAGTGGCCAAGTTAGTTTTGAATTAAATCTGGGGGTGAATACTTAGCTAATCAAGGTATTAGTTTTTATTTTTCATTCATCTTTCAAAAATGTTGGAATCTTTCTTCCACTTTGACATTGTAGATCATTGACTAAAAATGACAATTCAATCAATTTTAATCATACTTTATTACAACATTTGAAGAAATCCAAGGATGGTGAATAAGTCTTAATGAAAAGTCCCATTATATGTTATTCAACATAAACAAGTTTTAAATACACCATTACAACAAAAAATCTGCATGAACTTGATACTGCATTCATTTTCTCAAGTGTTTTGGGAAAAAAATTAAATAGTTGAATGGAAATAATTAAATAGGCATTTATGAACATTATATATCCTCCACAGTAGAAACACAATTATATAACAGACCTTTTAGGCTTATATATCACCTTATATATCACACAATGTCTGGATGCAATATTCCACCCAGGAATATTCAACACTGAAATCTGTTACTCTTGTTATTCCAAATTCATCTGTGGATCTTTTCTGATGGCAACAATGAAAATTAATCTTTGTCTATAATGCAGGGTTTGATCTAAACGTCAGAAGCAATCGAGTGGAATGTTTACTTTCTATGTTAGAGTTGAATGGTGTTTTTGCTGGTGTGTCCTGAGGTAGCTCCTCTCTGAGAACCTTTTCCCACAGTGTGTACAGGCGAATGGCCTTTCTCCAGTGTGGACCTTCAGATGCATCTTCAGCTGGTCCTGGCGGGAGAACCTCTTCTCACACTGGGGGCAGCTGTAGGGTTTCTCCCCAGTGTGGACCCTCTGGTGCCTCTTCAGGTGGTGCTGGTGGGAGAACCTCTTCTCACACTGGGTACAGCTGAACGATTTCTCCCCTGTGTGGACCCTCTGGTGACTCTCCACCTTCTGGAGGCAGCTAAAGCCTTTGTGACAGAACTTGCAGAGGAACCGTTTCTCTTTTGTATTGCCTGATGTTGCTCCCCCTCCCTGAGCCTGGGCTCTAGCCCTGTCATTTGAGTTCAATACCTGATCAAAAAGAATGCGGCCGTGTGAATCAGAAGGCCCCATTGACGTGGACTCTGGATCGCGATCCCTGAACGCGTGTAAAGGGGAGTGGGTTGCGACATTTGGATTTCTCTCTAAGCTTTCCCTGTAGTCTAAGTAGTCACTGGTGTTGCCCTGCGAGTGTCCTATGTGAGTTTCGTTTGCATTCCATGTCAGAGGAGTGTCGTCCTCCACTTTCACAATCATGTCATCTAAGACTATAACCTCCCCTTTCTTATTTAGGCACCGTTCAGAGTATACACTACTACTGTACCGGTTCCAGTCCCCTCTCATTGGATTAGTCTGTTTATCTAAGTCCACAGATATATCACTAGGTATCATCTCGGTCTCTGTAGCATATGAACAGGACGGATCATTGCTAGTCTGTAACGCGTCACCTGTGTCCTGATGTGATAGAACTGTCCTCGGGCTCAGGTTACCGTAAAGTAAATACTCTGAGCGGGGAGCAGGAGGACTGCCCAGTCGCCCCAGCCCCGTTAAAGTCTCGGTGTCTGTCTCTGACTTGAGTACGGCGGTCAGCGTTCCACTGACCTCCGTGCTGATGCGTCGGGTCCTGGGTTGCACTGGGGCAGTGGTTGGGTCATCCATGGCTACAGGGGGCACTCCAGTCTGGATGTCTCTGCTGTGCCGTGGGTCCACCTCTCCTTCAGACCTCTCAAGCTTGACCTCAGGGCCATCAGCCTCTGCATCTGCAGACTGCAAAGGAGAGAGGGTTACTACCAGTACATGAGTAGAATTTGATAAATATGTTGTAAGTCTCACAAGCTCCCCATTGGCAGATAAATTAGGATGTACATGTAAGCAAGTGAATAGCTGAGGGAAGCCTTTGAAATAAATGGGCCACATCTGATTTACAAAGTAACTGTAATTTGTTATGCAACACTATTACACTAACCTCTATCATGATAATGTGCTGGGTTGAGGGTCCACTCCCCTCACCAATAGTGATTGGTTGGTCATCTCTCCATGTATTGTGTCCTGCTGGCTTCACAGAGATCCTGTGGCCTCCAGTGAGATTTCCTTCACCTGAGAGAGTGATTGAGGATAAAGAGGAGGTTATGTTTGCTACTGTCAATCCTCAACGCTATATTGTACACTATTGACAATTTGGACACTGTCAACAATTGACAAGGATGTAACTTAACACTTCTTGATATACTATTTATTGATCTCTGTATTATGTTCTATGCATCACTTTGTTTTCATTGAGTAAATAATAGGAAATGCAGTTAATCAAGAATATGGTTAGAATATGATACTGTCTTTGTGAAAGATATTTAAGTAATCAGGAGAATTATTGCATACTAGCCAAAAAACTGACCATGGCCCAATTAACACATCTGAACACATGTGCAGAGGAGAACGTGGTGACAGGCGCTGAGCTATATATTTTTCAGCTAAATGTACCTCTTGCCATTCCTCTGTATCGGTCCAGGATATTGACACTACTCGTAGTCGAACTACCTGGGACGACGCGTCCTCGCGTCATTGTCCTCTCTGCGCGCTCCCGTGCCTCCTTCAGTTCCAGTAGCTGAAGTTTCCTCCGCAATGTCCTGTTTTCTTTCTGGCTTTGAGTTATTTCTAAACGAAACACTGCATAGTCGTCGTCTACGAGTTTACAAATGTCTGCCACGGCTGCATTCGCCAGCACCTCCATGATGGAGGCTATTTGAGTGTGAAAAACCATACAGTTAGCCATTATTAGCTAACGTTAACAGCTAGCTAGCGTTACTTATATAAAACCTATAATTTATGTCCTGTTTCCAACGCGAATTAAACACTACCTGGGGTAAGTATGTGATGATGTGCCGTTAAATGAGTCATATGTTGAGTTCTAGGGTGTTAATAAACGTCTAAATACAACAATAAAATGCTAACTTTGAAATGATTGTTCACTTCCGTTTACTTTTTTTTGTTTGGTTTTCCGGGAGACTACGTCTTCAGTAGGTTTAATTCCGGTTGGCATCCAATATTAACGTTACATTACCGCCATCAGCTGGACTGGAGTATAATTGGGAAAAGGAAAAACCCTGCCAACTTACCCAACATTCATTAAAAACTCACCCCCAATTCCGCTATGTTGATCCTATCTGATCATACACCATGCCAACAGCCTGGGAGGACAGAACACTACCATTCAACACACCATGTAACACTTCCGTAGTAATTTCTCGTAATCCCAAGCACTTCTCTGCAGCTGCCACCACAACACCTATTTTCTGTGATTTACATTCCATTCCGGCGGTACAGTCCTTACTGAAGCATGTTTCGTTTGTAGGCCTATCACTCTACTGACAAAAGTCTACTACTCAACTGGAGCCTCTTAGGATCCTTGACCCATCTTCACTGACTCCGCATACGACATCTGACTAGATGCTTTGTTGCGTATTGCTGCCCTTCACAGGTCGGTGTGAATCGCACATTTTGTTCACAGAAAAGGGGAGTAGGAAAAAATAAATTGCACCTCCATCTAACCCTTCATATACACCACTATCCCCAACAAACCCACCACTCCTTCCCACTACTTTGGCCCGAACGAATATGGAAGCCTTTCTCTCAAAATTCCCTGTAGTTCTTCTGCGCCTAAAATCTGTGACACCCAAAAAACGTCCCTGCTGCTGCTACTAAAAAATCTATATTCTGGGATTTCCATTCCATCCGTGCGGTACAATTTAATGACCATAGCAATAAACACCAAGAAGCCAACCTTGCCTCTGACCCTGGCAACCTCACGCTGGGACATTTCTGATCCCCAACAACATGGCCACCTCCACAATATCACACCAAAACGACACACTACTGTACAAACGCTTACCTTATCCTAACATTACCTTATCAAGACCATTTCGAGGACATAGCAATAAACACCAAGAAGCCAACCTTACTAAAGCCTAAACTATTCAAGTCACTCTGCACTGGCCTACTACTGGCCTACTACCTCTTAGGATCTCTCACCCATAGCGCTCCATCTTCTACTTTCCTCAATGCCTCAGCATATGACACTTTCCGCTCTGCTCTCACCCTGGCAACCTCACGCTGTCTCACTCACACAGGACATTTCTGATCCCCAACAACATGGCCACCCCCACAATTGACAAACAGCTTTTCACACCAAAACGACACACTCTTTTGTCCCACTGTAGGGGGTTTGGAACAAACGCTCTTACTGGATAACTTACATATCCTAACATTACCTTATCAGGTAATAACTCTGTATCAAAACTCAAAAGTACCGACAGGGTCACTTCAGTCTTGCGTTCTCCACCGGGTCTGCGTCACACCAAACGGTGCCCCCTTTTACACTGAAGAGAGGATCTTATTGGTTGGGATCATAGCTCAAAGGGTGTGGTCGTTCCATTTTATTTCAATAACTTTTTGATTTGATGCCAACTTTCTACACATATTTGCACATTGTAGAAGTGGTCAAGAAAGTGACTTTTTGGGTCTGATTGCCAAAACATTTAGGAGATAGAGGTGCTTAAAGTTGATCCATTTTGCACCATTAGACATCCTGCGCACTGACGTCAGTTCAATGTCTACTTTTGATTTACATTTGGTTGATTTGTCAATTAACCTGAAGTAAATGTAAAATCAACAAAAAATGTAACTGGATTTAGGTTAAAAGTTATTCATTTGTATGACTTTTTAAAATAAATGATAAAATAGTTTGACAACCCTGTTTGTAAGCTCTTAAATTCTATCAAACTCAACTGTTTATCTTTCCCAGTGATGAAGACATGGATGTCTCATGGTATGGTGGGGTATGCAAATTTGATAAACTTTAAGCACCTCTATCTCCTAAATGTTTTGGAATTCAGGTCCAAAAATGCACTTTCTGACCATTTCTACCATGGGCAGATATGTATAAAGGGGTGTGGTCAAAAGTGATTAAAATCAGATGGAACAACCCGAGAATGACTATTCCATCTACATTACCTCAGTGTGGTAAATATTAAACTCTCCATGTTCTAGCCTAGGTTTACTGTTTCTCTAAAACATTTACTCAAGCCTGTTTCAAATGACAAGTTAACAAAGGGTAATGAGGGGTATGTGGTTAATTACCCTCTTACCCCAAGACACATGATAACTATAATATGTCAGATAAAGAATGGTTCCCAGATATCCCCTGTGTAAAACTCAAACCACACTGCTTTCTCCCCATTGTGGACACTCCTACATACTTTGCACTTGAAAGGCCTCTCCTTGGTGTGAACGGTCTGGTGCTTGGCCACATTGTTTCCTGCTCTGTTCATCATGGATACTGTGGTGTTTGTATCATAGGAACAGGAGGGTCTGTCTCTATCAGCCCCAGGCCCTGTATCATCCCTGCACTGAGACTGTGAAGAGAAGGGTCTGGGCTGCAGACTGGATCCCTGACTGGAGCCTCTGTCTCTCTGATGACCACCAGGACTGAGGTTGTTCAGTCCACCTGTCCACTGGTTGTGTTCTGTGTGGTGATGGAGTCTCTGTCCCTCATGGTTCGTTCCTGGTTCTGATTTGGGAAGGACGAGCGACGGCTCCTGATCCGGGGCCAGGGTTTGTGACCAGCAATCTCAAAGGTTCTACTCTCTCCTCTCACCAGCAACAGCAATATCAGCAGGTCCTCATTAACAGAATCTATGGCAATCTTTGGTTGTTTATACTTTAATAGCTAAACACATTTGTTCATATATATTGTTCATTTATTATATCTGTGTCCATATTGTCCATGAGTTTCTAGTAGATAGACCATATGGTTCAAGAGAAAATAGTCAATTTAATGAAAAAGTTATCTAATCAACATTGGCATTATTTTCAATTAACTCTATTGACTGGGTTCACAACTGACACCAGTTTGACAACAAATGCACATTGACATTATAAAATAAATAAGCATGTAAAAAAATATATTTCCTGCTGTAACCCTCATATTAAACACCAATGGTATTCACTAAGGCCCGATTCTGACCCGAGGTGAACCTGTGTAAATGGAATGTTATTCCCTTGTCATGCACTCTCTATGCGTATCTTGATCTTGAATTTAAGCAAGAGAGTAGCATGCTATTCACCTGCTATTCGTTTAGGGTGTAGAACTAAAAAATGAAGGTGTGACCGGGGTGTGTTTACAGATAAGGTGTATTCTGACTTTGACTGAATTCCCCTCATAATTCCACCACCTTTACATGCGAGGACACCATGAATAAGGTCGCCGCAAACCTGCCAGTTCCACGTGTAAAAAGCATCTACCTTTTACAATAGAATTAACAGCATTCTCCATGCACTGTAATTTCTAAATGGACAAGAGCTATTGATAACAGCTCGGTAAATGAGTAATCCGTTTGGAGAAGGGGATTGTAAATACACATTGCAATTGTTTTAAATTCATTTTCCTAATGATCCCTGGAGATGAATGGAAAACCAGTCATATGGAAGCAAACTGAAATTCATATCAACATGACATTTATTGCTGCCCCTTTTCCACGGTGAAAAAGGCTACAAATAGCTGTGCTGTTATTCAGAATTTGAATTGTGTGCCCTCGTAATTTGATGCATATGCGCATTAGAATGTTTGAATTATAGCCTATACCCGGGTATTTCTCAGTTTGATTTTACAATTTGTATCATTTTCAAAATGTGCCACTATCGGGAGTAAATCAGAAATACCCACATACATTTATAACGGTCACTTGTGTTAGTTTTCTTCCATTTGTAGCCTACATTTTGCATCATTCTATTCCCTTTATTTCCTGTCACAACCTTGTAAATTGTTCCTGGGGGTCGCTAGGATTAGTGGATCATATTAGGCTAACGCTGTGCAATAATTTGGGACATGTAGACTGTCTTAATCATTATGCAACTCAGACCACACTTAGCAGGTTAAACCTGGAGCCTGGCGCACCGTTCACGAAGACTGGAGCGTTGTAATACAGTTCCATGATTAGTGAGAATTAGGGTTGTTTTTTAGGACTATTGTTCAACCCCTATTGCCCCCCCTTCCAATATTTCATGTTGAACTTGAATATGACCATTTTCAGGATGAATCAAAACACTATTTATTATTCATCAATATATTTAGTGTATAAAATAATATATATAAAATAATCGTATTTTTTACATCTACCAGCTGTTGTTGAAATGGAGATGAATATGCATATATTTAGATATTTATTTGATCCTGATTTTCTGAATCCATTCTTACAATGTATTCTAGTCTGTCGACAAAATTAGAATTAAAGGTACACCGTATTTAAAGGGATGGCTTAAGATAAATGTTCTGAAAGCTTAATGTGAAAATGTGTTTGCCAGCAAATGGGAGGGTTTTCAGCAGTTTATTTTTTTTTAAAGCAAAGCAAAGTTACGCACCTGCACAAGGTAAGTCTGAATACCAACTACTAAGACGTGCATGGGAAAGGCATGCGTAAGAAAGGCGTAATTTCAGTCAGAATCGAGCCTTATGTTGGTTTTTATTTAGGATAATGTTTTACAGCTTTGTCATTCTATTTTAAAATAATCTTATCTAATTATTTCATATATTAGGGCACACAGGGGGCCAGAAATGATTACAGACACCTGTGATAATCTGAAGTACCCAAAAAGGCCACTAGATGTCTTATGATAGATTACATAAAATCCTAGAAAGACACCAAAATTCTGGTAGTTTACAGGTAAACCTCAAAGGTTTCCAGTAACATACCTGCCCTAGTCAGCAGAGTCAATTTAGTCTTTTAATTCAAACAAAATGGTCATACACTGACTTTACAGTACAGTACTTTATTGCACAAAACAATACATGTGAAGTTAAATAACTTTTCTCACTGCTCAGAGCAGTCAAAAGACTAATGACTGTCTAGATCCCATTTTGTATTTTTGTATTTTTTATTAACTAAGCAAGTCAGTTAAGAACAAATTCTTATTTTCAATGACAGCCAATGAACAGTGGGTTAACTGCCTTGTTCAGGGGCAGAATGACAGATTTTTACCTTGGCAGCTTTTACAGCTCTGCTGTAAAGCCTTTCGGTTACTGGCCCAACGCTCTAACCACTAGGCTACCTGCCGCCCCCCGGTGGCAAGGGCAGAAACCTATAGGTTAGAAGGAAGCCAAGGAGACGAAGGCCCTTTTAATTCTAAATGATAAACAAGCAAATCAAAATCAACACTTCAAAAGGACAACATTAATTCTCATTTGACAGATTTGATCACCTAATTATAACTACATAGAACAGGTACCACCAGATTTCATGTTATCTCGAGAGTTGGTGACTGTCACTGTGCTGCTGGCATCAATTTAATATATTTTTCTGTCAACGTTTACTGACACCGGTCATTATATCGGCGTAGGTAGCCAGAGTGAATTTATGTACGAACTGATACTGTTACACTTCAATGACAGCGTTTTTTTTTTTACAACGCCAGCAAAACAAACAACATGTCTGTATCATGTGAGCGCACCCAGATGCTCAATTGAGGGAATTAGTAATCCCCCAAAAACTCTTACCTCAGGACACTTCACATGATAACTGGAATATTTCAGCTAAAGAATGGGTCCCAGATATTCTCTGTGTACATCTCAAGCCACACTGCTACGGTTTTCCCCCCATTGTGGACACTCCTATGTCTGATGAGGTTACTAAGGAAGGAAAAGCTCTTGTAACATAGTTTACACATGAAGGGCCTCTCCTTGGTGTGAACGGTCTGGAGCTGCTTCACATAGTTCACCTTAGCGAAACGCTTCCCACACGTGGGGCAGGCGTACGGCTTGTCGGCGTCCGTCCTAATGCTCAGCCTCCCACGTTGTGACCCAGTGACACCAAAGGTGGTAGAAGCTGGAGCCACCGACCTCAGGTGTTTAGTCTTTGAGCTCCTTACTTGACCTCTAGTCATTGTTTGGGTGTTGTTGGGATTGTGTGCTGTGTTATAGGCTAGGTACCTCTTGTGGTGAACACCCATCCTGACCCTGTCTGTATTGGTGGGGTAACCTTGAGGTAGCGGAGGAAGCTGAGAAACTACCACCAGGGGGGTCTCCCACCACTCTCTGAGAAGGCTGAAGCCCAGGGTGACCTGCTCTGTTCATCATGGATACTGTGGTGTTTGTATCATAGAAATAGGAGGGTCTATCAGCCCCAGGCCCTGCTTCATCCCTGCACTGAGACTGTGAAGAGAAGGGTCTGGGCTGCAGATTGGATCCCTGACTGGAGCCTCTGTCTCTCTGATGACCACCAGGACTGAGGTTAATTCAGTCCACCTGTCCTCTGGTTGTGTTCTGTGTGGTGGTGGAGTCTCTGCCCCGTGTGGTTTGATCCTTGTTCCGACTCGGGAAATAAGAGTAACAGCTCCTGATCCAGGGTTCTGATCTGGGGCCAGCTGCTTCAGATGTCCAGTCTCTCCCACCAGCAACACCAGATGTCAGCAGGTCCTCATGGACTGCAGACTGTAAACACAAATTGTACAGAAGAACATAAAGGTTTATATAATAAACTCTGCTGTACACACAGAAACATGATATTATAAAATGTTAATCACAGTCAAGCCCATCTCTAACACTGTGATTCAAGTACCCAACACTATGGAGCCATTGGAGTTTCTTATAAAAAATAATAACACACGTGTTGATTCAAGAATGAAGTATAATGTTTTGGTTTGACTGAGAGAAGGGAAACTCAGTCCCTGCAATGCTACTAAAATAACCAAGTCAGTCAGCACAGAGTCAATTTTGTATTTGTCATACAAAATGGTCATACACTCACATAACGTGAAGTACAGCACTTTTATTGCACAAAACGATAAATGTGACAAGTAGAATAACTTTTCTCACTATGGTAACACTTTACCTTTTCTGTAAATCCGGTACGCTCACTTTCATGAAATTAATTTTCGAATCATTTGGAAAAGGTTAAACCTTACATTACACACCCAACCTACATGTACAAATGACCTCAAACAACCTGTACTCCCGCACATTGACTCGGTACCGGTATCCCCTGTATATAGCTTTGTTAATTTTATGTAATTGTGTTTGTTTTTATTTTATTTTTTATTTTATAACTCTATTTCTTGAACTGCATTGTTGGTTATGTAAGCATTTCACGGTAAGGTGACAGGGGGGATGTGACAAATAAAAATTGATGTGATATTTACTACTTCATGTCAAGAAAACATGAATTAAGGCACTCATTATTTCACTATAAAACACCAGTATCAAACTAAAAGTTTGTCACTTTATCAGTGAAGCATTTTACAGACACAATCACACCAACCATCACCGTATCTACTCTGCCTCATCATACTCATTCTTTCCTCAGTTCTTCTCATCCAGTTCCCTACTACATCCAAAATGACAGAATGAACTAACTAGTACTACATCACATGTCACTATACTCTATACATGGGCCGTGTGCATTTTCTGCTGGTGTATCCTGAGGTAGCTCCTCTCTGAGAACCTCTTCCTGCAGTGAGTACAGGCAAACAGTCTCTCTCCAGTGTGGACCTTCAGATGCATCTTCAGCTGGTGCTGGTGGGAGAACCTCGTCTCACACTGAGGGCAGCTGTAGGATTTCTCCCCTGTGTGGACCCTCTGGTGCCTCTCCTGGTTAAAGGAGTGGGAGAAATTGACCTAGCACACTTGGTAGCCGAACGTGTGTATCTTCTGGTGAATCTCCACCTGTTTGGGGAAACTAAAGGCTTTCCCATAGAACGAACACGGGTAGCATATGTACTATTGTCATTAGTCATCGGGCTTGTGTAGCCATTTAGTGTTAAGGCACTGGCATTGTCTGAGGTCTGGTTTAACATTAGGAGAGTGTGAGGAGGATTAAGGCCAGGGAGAGTCTGTGTTGTCTCAGGGTCCATGTTCCAGTTGATAGATCCTATAGAAGGCAGGCTGAAGGCAGCACCTGTTGGGAGCAGGATGGAGCATCGCCAGCAGAGTCTGTGTCTGTTCTCTCTCGCCGCATAGCATATGGACACACCTCAAATCTACACCTGCACCTGTCTGGGAATCCAAGATGTTCGTCCAGTCTCCTCTGTTAGCCTCTAGCCAACCACCTGTAGGAAGAGGTTAGAAAATGGACTTTAAAATCACGGCAGAGAATTCTTCATGTGGAGGGTTTTTTTTGTTTTCAATTACCTGGTAAAATTCTAACATTATAATGTGTGTTTTTGTATGTAAAGATCAGCTGTATTGATAAAAAATGTTGAATGAAGAAAATGATGGAAAAAAAACAATAGCCAGGTACATCACTATTCCCATTGAAGATCTATTACTGCATGTAGGCTATATGTATTTCACCCTTACCTTGCTCTCCCATCTTTAGTCCACTCAGCAGGTCAATGCTCTCTGGTCCATCATCTATTGTCTCTTCTTTGACCAGCAGCATATCAGGCTTCCCATCCTCCATGTCTACTGACTGTTAGAGATACTGAGTGAGAGGATGTTGGATCAAGAAATCTGATATCATTTTTTAAAAATTGGTCATATACACATGGTTAGCAGATGTTATTGCGATTGTAGCGAATGCTTGTGCTTCTAGTTCCGACAGTGCAGTAATATCTAACAAGTAATCTAACAATTCCTCAACAACTACCTATTACACACAAATCTAAAGGGATGGAATAAGAATATGTACACCTAAATATATGGAGCACCCTGCTATGGATCATCTTCTGATTGGGCAATGAGGGATTGTGATGAGTATTATGCAAACATGTTAGTAGATTTGATTAGTTGACACACTTTAATACTTTGATGATTCAAAGGCATGGTCCCACACCTCTCCTCCTCTGAGATACTTTGTAGATACGGGCCCTGATCTAATACCATACAGACAGTAGTTCACAGTGGGCTCACCTCAGTGAGATTGTGGGTGGTTCTGTGCTGCTCAACTGGTTCCTTTGTGGATTCAGGAGGAGGTGTAGTCTGGTTGTCCTCCATGACCATGGTCCCCCAGGGTTCCCCAGACCCTCCTCACACCCCTCCTCTATTAGCAGCACCTCTGGACCCTCCCCCTCCTGGAAGAGAGAGGTTATACAGACATCCACTCCCTCAGGTACGTACACACAGATAATAAACACACTTTCAACATGGAGTATTTACCCATCCCCACTACATGAGTCCTATACTGTAGTTACAGAATTACTTCCTTGTTGTTAAACCCATCATGGTGGACATAAATATGTTGTTGTGGGTAACAATAAGTCCACTATAATAAGTAAAAATGAATCAGCAGACAAACCTGACTAAAAACTATTTTGACGTGTACAGTAGGTGTTTGTTAGTGTAGGTATATTTAGTAAGTGTATAATGGTTATAAAGTGCTGTCAGTGTATGCAGAATAGAGTGTGATGTTTACTGAAGGGAGTCTCAATGAAAGTCTTAGAATGAAAAGTCTCATTTTGTGTTTATGAACCCTTTTCCACGGCCTACAATGCCTTCAGAAAGTATTCATACCACTTGACTTTTTCCACGTTGTTGTGTTACAGCCTGAATGCAAAATGTATCAAATTTAGATGTTTAAGTCACTGGCCTACATACAAATACCCCACAATGTCAAAGTGGAATTATGGTTTTAGAAATTCTTAGAAATGTCTAAAAAACTAAAAGCTGAAATATCTCGAGTCAATAAGTATTCAACCACGTTGTTATGACAAGCCTAAATAAGTTCAGGAGTAAGAATTTGCTGAACAAGTCTCATAAGTTGCATGTGTAATAATATCAACATGAAATCAACATGATTTGAATGACTACCTCATCTCAGTAGCCTACAGGTTTTCCAATGCCTCGCAAAGAAGGGCACCTATTGGTCGATGGGTAAAAAAAAATACATTTAATATCCCTTTGAACATGGTGAATTTATTAAATGACACTTTGGATGGTGTATAAATACACCCAGTCACTACAAAGATACAGGCGTCCTTGTGATAGGAGAATACTGAGGATGGATGAACAACATTGTTGTTACTCCACAGTACTAACCTATTTGACAGAGTGAAAAGAATTGTGCACTTCACATTTCACTTTTCAAGACCTCTGCAATCCACCCTGGCATGCTGTCAATTAACTTCTGGGCCACATTCTGACTGATGGCAGACCATTCTTGCATAATTAATGCTTGGACTCTGTCAGAATTTGTGGGTTTTTGTTTGTCCACCCGCCTCTTGAGGAATGACCACAAGTTCTCAATGGGATTAAGGTCTGGGGAGTTTCCTGGCCATGGACCCAAAATATCGATGTTTTGTTCCCTGAGTCACTTAGGTATCACTTTTGCGTTATGGCAAGGTGCTCCATCATGCTGGAAAAGGCATTGTTCGTCACCAGTGAACCCACTCCCTTGGCTGAGAGGCAACCCCACACATGAATGGTCTCAGGATGCTTTACTGTTGGCATGACAAAGGACTGATGGTAGCGCTCACCTTGTCTTCTCCGGACTAGCTTTTTTCCGTATTCCCCAAACAATCGGAAAGGGGATTCATCAAAGAAAATGATTTTACCCCAGTACTCAGCAGTGGCTTCTTTGCTGCCCTTCTTGATACCAGGCCATCCTCCAAAAGTCTTCGCCTCACTGTGCGTGCAGATGCTGCCATTCCTGAGCAAGCTCTGTACTGGTGGTGCCCCGATCCCGCAGCTGAATCAACTTTAGGAGACGGTTCTGGCGCTTGCTGGACTTTCTTGGGCGCCCTGAAGCCTTCTTCACAACAATTGAACCTCTCTCCTTGAAGTTCTTGATGATCCGATAAATGGTTGATTTAGGTGCAATCTTACTGGCAGCAATATCCTTGCCTGCGAAGCCCTTTTCTTGTGCAAAGCAATGATGACGGCACGTGTTTCCTTGCAGATAACCATGGTTGACAGAGGAACAATGATTCCAAGCACCACCCTCCTTTTGAAGCTTCCAGTCTGTTATTCAAACTCAATCAGCATGACAGAGTGATCTCCAGCCTTGTCCTCGTCAACACTCACACCTGTGTTAACGAGAGAATCACTGACATGATGTCAGCTGGTCCTTTTGTGGCAGGGCTGAAATGCAGTGGAAATGTTTTTGGGGGATTCAGTTAATTTGCATGGCAAAGAGGGACGTTGCAATTAATTGCAATTCATCTGATCACTCGTGATAACATTCTGGAGTATATTCAAATTGCCATCATACAAACTGAGGCAGCAGACTTTGTGAAAATTAATATTTGTGTCATTCTCAAAGCTCTTGGCCACGACTATATATGACATGAGTTTTATGATATGGAAATGTGAAGTGCACAATTGGACTCATGAGTGTTTGGCTTGCTTGTATGACATCAAAGTGGTATTTATTATAATCCTTAACATCTCATCTTTCAAAATAGATTCAGTCCTCTTAATTTATAGCATTTCCTTCACTCAGACAACAAAAACGTTGCCAAATTAGCGGGAGCGATGGGGGCAACTTGTTGCGTGTTGTGCTCAAGTTCAGAACAGCTGTCAGTCAAAACCCAAACCGAGCCTGAGCACTGACGTCATTTATAGCATATTACTGTACAGCCACTGCATTAGAATTTAGGTGCTTATCATTGGCCAAATCTGCCACTTTCAACCCGTATACAGATACGAGTCTAAAGGGCTACACAAACAAGTGTTATATACACCATGTGAAAACCACACATACACGTATCAACAATAAATACACATACATTTTCTCATTAGGAGTCTTGGGGGCCTCCCGAGTGGCGCAGCGGTGTAAGTCTCTGCATCGCACTGTTAGCTGCGTTACTACAGATCCTGGTTCGATACCGGGCTGTGTCGCAGCCGGCCATGACTGGGAGACCCATGAGGCGATGCACAATTGTCCCAGCGTCGTCCGGGTTAG
Source organism: Oncorhynchus keta (assembly GCF_023373465.1). Taxonomy (NCBI): domain Eukaryota; kingdom Metazoa; phylum Chordata; class Actinopteri; order Salmoniformes; family Salmonidae; genus Oncorhynchus; species Oncorhynchus keta. Next base: position 46,498,138 of record NC_068449.1, on the reverse strand, counting down.
GGGAGAGTATGGCCGGACGGGAAGTCCTGGCGACTCCTGTGACGGCCCGGGCGCAGTGCAAGCCAGGTGTTCGGTGTTTCCTCCGACACATTGGTGCGGCTTGGCGGGGTTGTGTTTCGACCTTCGCCTCTTCCGAGTCCGTACGGGAGTTGCAGCGATGAGACAAGACTTAAACTAACAATTGGATATGACGAAATTGGTGAAAAAAAGGGGGTATTTTTTTAATTTTTTTAATAACAAATAGAAAGTGTCTTGGGAAACAATTGAAGTAGTTAAATGGAAGTAATAAAACATATAGCCTAAACAGTACAAACACATTATGTAACAGACTTTTTAGGCTTATAATATGCCTTATATATCACACAATGTCTGGATGCAATATTCAACACTGAAATCTGTTACTCTTGTTATTCCAAATGCATCTGTGGATCTGTTCTGTTGACAACAATGAAAATTCACCTTTGTCTTTAATGCAGGATTTGATCTAAATATCAGAAGCAACAGTATCAAGTAGAAATGGTTACGTTCTTGGTCTGTTATAGAGTGGAATGGTTATTCTGCTGGTGCACCCTGAGGTAGCTACGCAAACGGCCTTTCTTCCATGTGGATCTTCAGGTGCATCTTCAGCTGGTCCTGGCGGGAGAACCTCTTCTCACACTGGGGGCACCTGAAGGGTTTCTCCCCCGTGTGGACCCTCTGGTGCCTCTTCAGGTCACCGGCCTGGGCGAAGCGCATGTGACACTGGGTACATTTGAAGGGTTTCTCTCCTGTGTGGACCCTCTGGTGCCTCTTCAGGGTGCCAGCTTGGGCGAAGCGCATGTGACACTGGGTACAGATGAATGGTTTCTCCTCTGTGTGGACCCTCTGGTGGATGTCCACCTTCTGGGTGCAGCTGAAGCCTTTGTTACAGAACTTGTACAGGAACCGTTTCTCTTTACTATTGCCTGACGTGGCTCCCACTCCCTGAGCCTGGGCTCTAGCCCTGTCGTTTGAGTTCAATACCTGATCGAAAAGGACACGGCTGTGCGAATCGGAAGGCCGCATCGACGTGGACACTGGGTCGCGACCGCTGAATGCGTGTAAAGGGGAGTGGATAACGACATTTGGATTTGTCTCCAAGCTTTCCCTGTTTTCTAAGAAATCTCTGCCCTGTGAGTGTCCGTCTCCTAGGTGACTATCTGCATTCCATGTGGGAGGGAGATCGCCCTCCACTTTCACAGTCACTTTATCTACGACCAGACCCTCTGCGCACCCTTCAGAGTATACACTACTACTGTACTGGTTCCAATCCCCTCTAGAGAGAACAGTCTGTGTCTCTAAACCCAAGGGAATGTTGCCAGTGTCCAGCTCTGTAGTGTAAGAACAAGACGGATCATTGCCAGTCTCTAACACGTCACCTGAGTCCTGATGAGAATGAACCGTCCTCGGGCTTGGGTTACCGTAAAGTAAATACTCTGAACTGGGAGCAGGAGAACAGCCCAGTGGCCCCAGTCTCTCTGGGTCTGATCTGTGGTCAGATCCTGTGTGAAAAAGCCTTTGTGTTACAATTAAAGTCTCTGTGTCGGTCTCTGACTTGAGGACGGCGTTCAGCGTTCCACTGACCTCCGTGATGCTGCGTAGCGTCCTGGGCTGCGATGGGGTGGTGGAAGAGTCGTCTGTAGCCACAGGGGGAACCACTCCAGCCGCTGCTCCAGTCTGGATGTCTCTGTTGTGTTGTTTGTTTTCCTCTCCTTCGGACCTCTCCTGCTTAACCCCAGGACCTGCAGCCTCTGCATCTGCATACTGACACAAGAAGGCTGCATTTAGACAGCAGCCCAATTCAGATATTTTTTCTCAATAATTGGTCTTTTGACCAATCAGATCAGCTCTGAAAAAGATCTGATGTGAAAAGATGTCTTTTGACCAATCACATCACAACAACGACGACAACAATGTCGTAGGGACGTCTCACAAGCTACCCTATGGGGCATTCCATTTAATTTCAATCACTTTTTGACCGCACTCCTTTTGATTTGAATGAAACTTTCCATGGTAGAAGTGGTCAGAAAGTAACATTTTGGACCTGAGTGCCAAAACATTCAGGAGATAGAGGTGCCCAAAGTTGACCCATTTTGCATACCCCACCATACCACTGCAGACGATAAACGGGTGAGTTTGATATGATTTCAAAAGCTTACAAACAGGGGTCTATTTTTTGATTTCTCGAAAAATAAAAAGGTACCTTTTTTTTCTTTAACACCATTGATCTAAATTAGTCCACTTTTCTTGCAAATGTTGTAGCTTATACTATTTTACATCATCTGAGGTGTTTGTGTTGTGCCAGTCAACAGTTGAGGCACGCTCTTGAAAACAGGGTGATGGGTTTCATGTTTTGACTGATAAAGGTACTAAAAAGGGAATACAATTTTAACTTTCAATTGGTACCAAAAGAGGTTTGGCAGTCCATACATCAGAGAATGTTGACTTGAATGGGAATATCAGCTGTTTTATATTATACTGTGAATATATCCATAGGAAACCTATTGAAATCATAGAACTATAGATAACAGAATATACATTCTTACTTAAGTTGACATTCAACGGTGAATTGACCGGCGGCCATCTTTGTGGTCGTAATTGGACGTTTAAATGCCCACACCAGTAGAAATCAACTTTTTCAAACTGAAAGATGATGGCCATAGCTTACCCATGATGTTGCACAATGATTTAAGTCAATAAGTCATTGTTTTAATCAAAGTATGATATATTTGGGTTTGAAGTGACAAATCCGAACTGTCCACTTTGTGCAAATCCATGTGAATGCGGTGTGTTTTCCTATGATACGACATACAAATGCTTTTCAAACTACTTTTCATTTCAGGGCTGGGTTTTATTTGAATGTTACCACCCACCAACATGGCATTGTCCATTCATCAGAAACAGCTGGAAAGTTATTCCCATTTGCGACTGAGATGAGCCAAACAGCCTTGTGTCTGTATTAAATATACATATAACTGAATAGTTTATAAATGGTATAATTGAGTGATATGATCGCATTATGCAAACCTGTCGCCCCAAAATCAATGGTTTTGACCATTCAAGTTTTGCTTCACTTCACACAACACTGCTTTGATTGGTGTAACGTTAGCTAGAAACCACAAGTGTCTATCCAGATAATGAAAAGGCACCGGTGAAAGTAAAATTCAAGGAACTTATAGTTACATGCAGGGCCTAAAATGAACACACCCCCCCACCTGCCAAATGCAGATAGAATTTGGCATTGGTGTGTAAAATGTCTATTTCACCAGCCAGGTTGACGGGTGGTCAGGGCTCCACAGTGCGAGCTTTTCACTCGCTTTTCTGAATATAAATAGTCAAGTATGATCACATTTATAGTCAAATAAATGCTGCAGTAGCTATTTTAAAAGTACTTCCTCCGTTTTGTTTCATAGCTGGTAAATTAATCGCACAAAATCAAAGAACTATGAATCCTATATAGCCTATTCCACCTCGCTCTGTGAAGAGCTGAGTGAAATATACATTTCTGGAAAATCTGCGAGCAGGCATAATAATTTCTGGGGAAAATAACTGGCCACATTTGATTTACAAAGTAACTAATTGTTAATGCAACACTATTACACTAACCTCTATAACGATAACGTGCTGGGTTGAGGTTCCACTCCCCTCATCAACAGTGATTGGTTGGTCATCTCTCCATGTATTGTGTCCCACTGGCTTCACAAAGCTCCTGTTGCCTCCAGTGAGATGTCCTTCACCTGAGAGAGTGATTGAGGGAAAAGAGGTGGTTAGGTTAGGTACTGTCAATGATCACTCGCTATATTGTACACTGTGGACACTGTCTAGAATTGGCAAGAATGTAAGGTAACACTTCTCATAACTTCCTGACATACTATGTATAAGTCAATTTATAGTTCAATTGATTATGTTCCATGCATCATATAGAAAATTCAGAATATTATGTTGTGCCTTTGTGCAAGATATCTTAGTAATCAGGTGAATTCTTGCATACTATCCAACTACTGACCGAGACCCAATTCTGGTTAACTATAATGTGGTTGATGCATCTAAAGCCACATGCACCGAGGCGAACGGGGCCACAGCTCCCGCAGCCTCGGCCTTCTGCAAAATGTACCTCTTGCCATTCCTCTGTATCGGTCGAGGATCTTGACACTACTGGGACGACTGGCGAGGACGCGCTCTGCGCGCTCCCGCGCCACCTTCAGTTCCAGTAGCTGTAGTTTCCTCCGCAATCCCCTGTTTTCTTTCTGGCTTTGAGACATTTCCAAACGGATGACTGCATAGTCGTCGTCTACGAGTTTACAGATCTCTGCCACGGCTGCATTTGCTAACACCTCCATGATGGAGGCTATTTGAGTGTGAAAAACCATACAGTTAGCCATTGTTAGCTAGCGTTACCTAGATAACATCTATTAACCAAGCCCTGTCTCCAACGGGAATTAAACACTACCTGAAGTAAGTATGTGATGCCGTGCAGTTAAAGTAGTAATATGCTGAGTTCCATGGTGTTAATAAACGTCTAAATAACAAATTAAAACGCTAAAGTGGAAATTGTTCTTGGTCACTGTTCACTTCCGTTTACACTGAAGAGAAAGGATCTTATTGGCGTGCGTCATAGCTCAAAGGGTGTGGTTGAATGAAAAGGGGTATGCGCGCTGTTCTTTTGAAGTACGGTACTGTTTTACTACGTTAACAACAAGTCCAGGGCTCTCTTTTCGGCTGGCGCAAACAGTGTTTTGACCGGAACTGGCACCTAAGCTTGACAACGCTTCGCTCTAAAATATTGGCTGCTTCGTGGGCATAGTCGTGAACCTATTAAACTTATTAAATACATACCGTTAGTGAAATATCACATCACTATGGAATTAACATGGTCCACACGCACCAACAGTCGTGAAGAAGACACGACAACGCCTCTTCCCCCCTCGGGGGCCTGAAAAGATTTGGTTCTACCGCTGCACCATTGAGAGTCCCCATTACATATGTCACTAGTATGAAATGTACCATTAATGCCCTTCATTTGGTTACATTCATTTCTGTTAATGCATGTATTAATTACAGTCAGTGGCGATTTTAGCATGTGCATCTTGGTGGGGCAAAAACATTATGTGGGCTGCATGCCAGCAAAGTCACAATACATGAATTGCACAATAACGGTGCCCACAAACTGTTATGGCCTACATAAAGCTGCCCCAACATCAGTCCTGAACACCTTACCACTGCTACACCTGGCTATCAGCGGAGCCTTGTCTGGCAGCGAAACAGTTCATTCAGCCTCATTTACTGCCTTTTAGAAAAACATAGCTGACTTGCTTTAACAAATGTGGTTTCTACTGACAATTGAGATGTACAAACTATGGCACAAGGGGACGACAAGCGGTATGAGGCAATCCGTAATTTAGATTAAGACATTAATGAGGGAGCTAAGACGGACCTAGTCAATATAACTATTTGTTCAGCGCTTTTGAAATGTACAGCAACAGAATTCAGAACCTGGGTGGGCCGGTCTTACAGTGTTCTCCCTGTACACCTAGTCAGAACCGTAGGATAAATAAAGGGCAGGCAATGAAAGCTATTACAATATTTGATTATTACATTTCTCAAAAACAGGTTATAGGCTACATGTGCACCACCAAGTCAGAACAGTAGGCACAATTAAGAGGTGAAAATAGACCAAATTATTAGGGTGAGGCACATAGGCTACTAACAGCTTACTACACAACATACACTTAATTACTTTCTTAGCTACAGTATACATATCTCCCTGACATATTACATAATTTATGCAGCAGCATACAATACATTTTTGGACTCACCTTGTGCTGTGCTCACTTGTCATCTTGTTTCCGGCGCCGACAGAGATGGCCGCCTCGCTTCGCGTTCCTAGGAAACTATGCAGTTTTGTTTTTTTACGTGTTATTTCTTACATTAGTACCCCAGGTCATCTCAGGTTTCATTACATACAGTCGAGAAGAACTACTGAATATAAGATCAGCGTCAACTCACCATCAGTATGACCAAGAATATGTTTTTCGCGACGCGGATCCTGTGTTCTGCCTTACAAACAGGACAACGGAATGGATCCCATGCAGCGACCCCAAAAAAAACGACTCTGGAAAAGAGGGAAACGAGGCGGTCTTCTGGTCAGACTCCGGAGACGGGCACACCGTGCACCACTCCCTAGCATTCTTCTTGCCAATGTCCAGTCTCTTGACAACAAGGTTGATGAAATCCGAGCAAGGGTAGCATTCCAGAGGGACATCAGAGACTGTAACGTTCTTTGCTTCACGGAAACATGGCTCACTGGAGAGACGCCATCCGAGGCGGTGCAGCCAACGGGTTTCTCCACGCATTGCGCCGACAGAAACAAACATCTTTCTGGTAAGAAGAGGGGCGGGGGCGTATACCTTATGACTAACGAGACATTGTGTGATGAAAGAAACATACAGGAACTCAAATCCTTCTGTTCACCTGATTTAGAATTCCTCACAATCAAATGTAGACCGCATTACCTACCAAGAGAATTCTCTTCAATTATAATCACAGCCGTATATACCCCCAAGCAGACACATCGATGGCTCTGAACAAACTTTATTTAACTCTTTGCAAACTGGAAACCATTTATCCGGAGGCTGCATTCATTGTAGCTGGGGATTTTAACAAGGCTAATCTGAAAACAAGACTCCCTAAATTTTATCAGCATATCGATTGCGCAACCAGGGGTGGAAAAACCTTGGATCATTGTTACTTTAACTTCCGCGACGCATATAAGGCCCTGCCCCACCCCCCTTTCGGAAAAGCTGACCACGACTCCATTTTGTTGATCCCTGCCTACAGACAGAAACTAAAACAAGAGGCTCCCACGCTGAGGTCTGTCCAACGCTGGTCCGTCCAAGCTGACTCCACACTCCAAGACAGCTTCCATCACGTGGACTGGGATATGTTTCGTATTGCGTCAGATAACAATATTGACGAATATGCTGATTCGGTGTGCGAGTTCATTAGAACGTGCGTTGAAGATGTCGTTCCCATAGCAACGATTAAATCATTCCCTAACCAGAAACCGTGGATTGATGGCAGCATTCGCGTGAAACTGAAAGCGCGAACCACTGCTTTTAATCAGGGCAAGGTGTCTGGTAACATGACCGAATACAAACAGTGCAGCTATTCCCTCCGCAAGGCTGTCAAACAAGCTAAGCGTCAGTACAGAGACAAAGTAGAATCTCAATTCAACAGCTCAGACACAAGAGGCATGTGGCAGGGTCTACAGTCAATCACGGACTACAGGAAGAAATCCAGCCCAGTCACGGACCAGGATGTCTTGCTCCCAGGCAGACTAAATAACTTTTTTGCCCGCTTTGAGGACAATACAGTGCTACTGACACGGCCTGCAACGAAAACATGCGGTCTCTCCTTCACTGCAGCCGAGGTGAGTAAGACATTTAAACGTGTTAACGTGTTAAAGGCTGCAGGCCCAGACGGCATCCCCAGCCGCGCCCTCAGAGCATGCGCAGACCAGCTGGCCGGTGTGTTTACGGACATATTCAATCAAACCCTATACCAGTCTGCTGTTCCCACATGCTTCAAGAGGGCCACCATTGTTCCTGTTCCCAAGAAAGCTAAGGTAACTGAGCTAAACGACTACCGCCCCGTAGCACTCACTTCCGTCATCATGAAGTGCTTTGAGAGACTAGTCAAGGACCATATCACCTCCACCCTACCGGACACCCTAGACCCACTCCAATTTGCTTACCGCCCAAATAGGTCCACAGACGATGCAATCTCAACCACACTGCACACTGCCCTAACCCATCTGGACAGGACAAGAGGAATACCTATGTGAGAATGCTGTTCATCGACTACAGCTCGGCATTCAACACCATAGTACCCTCCAAGCTCGTCATCAAGCTCGAAACCCTGGGTCTCGACCCCGCCCTGTGCAACTGGGTACTGGACTTCCTGACAGGCCGCCCCCAGGTGGTGAGGGTAGGCAACAACATCTCCTCCCCGCTGATCCTCAACACGGGGGCCCCACAAGGGTGCGTTCTGAGCCCTCTCCTGTACTCCCTGTTCACCCACGACTGCGTGGCCACGCACGCCTCCAACTCAATCATCAAGTTTGCGGACGACACAACAGTGGTAGGCTTGATTACCAACAACGACGAGACGGCCTACAGGGAGGAGGTGAGGGCCCTCAGAGTGTGGTGTCAGGAAAATAACCTCACACTCAACGTCAACAAAACTAAGGAGATGATTGTGGACTTCAGGAAACAGCAGAGGGAACACCCCCCTATCCACATCGATGGAACAGTAGTGGAGAGGGTAGCAAGTTTTAAGTTCCTCGGCATACACATCACAGACAAACTGAATTGGTCCACTCACACAGACAGCATCTTGAAGAAGGCGCAGCAGCGCCTCTTCAACCTCAGGAGGCTGAAGAAATTTGGCTTGTCAACTAAAGCACTCACAAACTTCTACAGATGCACAATCGAGAGCATCCTGGCGGGCTGTATCACCGCCTGGTACGGCAACTGCTCCGCCCACAACCGTAAGGCTCTCCAGAGGGTAGTGAGGTCTGCACAACGCATCACCGGGGGCAAACTACCTGCCCTCCAGGACACCTACACCACCAGATGTTACAGGAAGGCCATAAAGATCATCAAGGACATCAACCACCCGAGCCACTGCCTGTTCACCCCGTTATCATCCAGAAGGCGAGGTCAGTACAGGTGCATCAAAGCTGGGACCGAGAGACTGAAAAACAGCTTCTATCTCAAGGCCATCAGACTGTTAAACAGCCACGACTAACATTGAGTGGCTGCTGCCAACACACTGACACTGACTCAACTCCAGCCACTTTAATAATGGGAATTGATGGGAAATGATGTAAATATATCACTAGCCACTTTAAACAATGCTACCTTATATAATGTTACTTACTCTACATTATTCATCTCATATGCATACGTATATACTGTACTCTATCATCGACTGCATCCTTATGTAATACATGTATCACTAGCCACTTTAACTATGCCACTTTGTTTACATACTCATCTCATATGTATATACTGTACTCGATACCATCTACTGTATCTTGCCTATGCTGCTCTGTACCATCACTCATTCATATATCCTTATGTACATATTCTTTATCCCCTTACACTGTGTATAAGACAGTAGTTTTGGAATTGTTAGTTAGATTACTTGTTGGTTATTACTGCATTGTCGGAAATAGAAGCACAAGCATTTCGCTACACTCGCATTAACATCTGCTAACCATGTGTATGTGACAAATACAATTTGATTTGAAGTCTGGCATTCTCTGTATTTGTGGTGCTTTCAATACAATTGGGAACTCAACAACAACATTTAAAGGTTGAATCATGCTGTCAGTGATCTTCAGGTCGTAGCTCTCTAGAAAGGCCCGAGTTACAGAATTTACAATTCCAAGTTGGATGATCGTTCAAAACGTATTTTCCAAGAACATCTACGAGAAATGTGGGGCTGTATGACGGGTCGCCACTGATTTAGTCATTTACGTTCTCGGAGTGGAAACATTGTTTGCAGAGTTCACAACCTGCTACACTTGTGGATGTCATAAGGTGAATGCACCAATTTGTAAGTCGCTCTGGATAAGAGCGTCTGCTAAATGACTTAAATGTAAATGTAAATGTGAGAAACAAGATTTGTTTATGACATTTGTCTTTTGTTTGGGGTGCTCCGAAGCTTTTAAACATCCATTGTAAATTATACTATACTATAATTAGAGTTACTCACAGTAATCCATCTCAAAAATCTTCACAACAATGCCTCCCCCCTTGGTGATCACCAATCCTCAGTGTGAGAGCAATGGAAGTTATAGGCCTACTGCTGCACTGGCCTATAGGCTGTTTCCTGCGCTCATCTCAATGGATCATGGTGTATCAATGTGTTCATATGGCAGAGGATGGTAAATCTCGCATTAGTTTACTTTTATTTAGATTTGTATCATTTACCACATGACATTGAGAAACTGATATGGCCTCTCAGGAAGGAGAAGTTAACTGAACTGCCAAAATGATGAGTAAATTAGGGATACAAAGTATATTGAAAGCAGGTGATTCCACACAGGTGTGGTTCCTGAGTTAATTAAGCAATTAACAGGGTCATGTATAAGAATGCTGGGCAGGCCATCTGGTCTGTGGTGACAGTTACCTGTAGTTTGCACTTAAAGGCATCTCCTTGGTGTGAACGGTCTGGTGCTCCCATAGTTCCCCTTAGCGAATCGCTTCCCACATGTGGAGCAGTCATACTCCTTGTCGCCGTCTGTCCTAAATCTGGGCCTCCCACGTTGTGTGACCCAATGACACCAGAAGAGGAGCCAACGCTCTCAGGTGGTTCATCTTTGAGCTCCCTCCTTGTTTGGGTGTTGTTGGGATTGTGTGCTGTGTTATAGGCTAGGTACCTCTTACGGTCAGGATGGACATTCACCTTGTCTGTATTGGTGGGGTAACCATGAGGTAACTGAGGAAGCCTAGATACAGATTCAGGCTTTCTATGAACCCAGTCACCAGGCATTAGACGAGACCCTGAAGGAGAAGACAGACTACCAACAGGGGGGGTCATCTATGGTAGAAAAATGATAAGATTGTTTAATACTGTTTATGCTTTGATGCAACCTGTGTCTGTGGGACTGAGTTGGGCCTCTGGGGCTTGAGCTGACAATTGATTGATGATGGCTAAAGACTGCATTCCATAGACAAGATGTGGTGTGTGTGACCCGAGATAGAGCCTGGAGGAATTGAACAAACCCCTCATTGTATCTGGGAAACTGAGCCGATTTGGGGGTAAAACAACACCTAGTGCAGATAACCATGAGGTGGCTTATGATGCCCCCCGATCTGCTTGGGAGGGGTGGAACCAGCTATGACTAAGCATTTTTAAATGTACCATGTAAGAACTATGCATTTTTCTGTAAGGTTAAGCTCTCGGTCCAACACTCATGAGTGTGGGGTTGACAGTTTCATTATTGCAATAATTAATCAATCTTAAATTAAGATTGACGAAATGAGTCTCTCTCACTTGATTAGAATATTCCATGACCGGTCTCACCACTCTCTGTGAATTCTGAAGCCCAGGGTGACCAGCTCTGTTCATTATCGATACTGGTATTTGGTATTGGTATTTGTGGTATTTATCATAGACCCTCCTGTTCCTATCTCTAAGCCCCAGGCCCGGCTCTGGGGCTGTTGACTGGAGCCTCTGTCTCTCTGATGACCACCAGGACTGAGGTTGTTCAGTCCCAGGGCCAGGGTTTGTGACTAGCCGCTTCAGAGTTCCAGTCTCTCCTGCCAGCAACACCTGGTCCTCATGGACTGCAGACTGTAAAGTTGTACAGACAAGCATACAGTGCCTGAGGAAAGTATTCTTGAGAAGATTGGGAGGAAGTCCCCAAGTGCAGGTGTGCCAAGCTTGTAGCGTCATACCCAAGAAGACTCGAGGCTGTAATCGCTGCCAAAGGTGCCTCTACTAGGTACTGAGTAAAGGGTCAGAATACTTATAAAATCAGCAAAAATCTCTAAACCTGTTTTTGCTTCGCCATTATGGGGTATTGTGTGTAGATTGAGGAGAAAAAAATATTTAATCAATTTTAGAATATGGCTGTAATGTAAAAGGTTAACGGGTCTGAAAACTTTCCGAAGGCACTGTACAGAATTAACATGACATATTATAAAATGTTTACCACAGTATATCCCATCTCTAACACTATGATTCAACTACCCAACAATAGAGAGCCATTGTAGTTTTTTATTTGAAAAAAAATGGTTTCAACAATTAAGCATAATATTTTGGTTAGACGGAGAAAAGGGAAACTCAGTCCCTGCAACGACACAAAAATAACCAAGTCAGTCATCAATCAATTTTGTATTTAATTTCATCAAAATGGTCACACTCAATGTTGAAGTACAATACTTTTATTGCACAAACAATAAGTGACAAGTATATTCAAATATATAAAATAGTTAATGGTATTGAAAAAACATCCCGTGCCTATTTCCAAATGCCCCAGTACACGGTATACCGCCCAAGCCTACACAGTAGGGTTGTTACCCAGAGATTATTTGATAGAGATAAAAACAGATACATTGGGCTTTTAAGATGAATGCACTGTCACTCTGAATAAGAGTGTCTGCTAAACTGTAAGTGGAATAACTCACTATTTTAACCCTACCTTTTCTGTACAACTGGTACCCTCGCTTGGATAAAATTAATTTTACAATACTTTGGAAATGTTCAACATTACACATATCTTCACTACTTTGTCAAGTTAATTAAGGCATTCTCACTATAAAACACCAGAATCAACCTAAGGGACATAGTTGTCACTTCATTAGTGAAGCATTTTTACAGAGCGGTTAACAAAGAAACAGGTACTCCTTATATATGCTTTATTTAGAGTTATGTAAATGTTGTGAAACTTTTAGCTATATGTTAGGATTTTTAATACATTGTAAGGCTGCATGATGTGACTAATGACGATTTGAAAAAATGTGCTTTCTTTTTTTTGTGTGCAGGCTGTACACACTTCATCAGTCTCTCATTTAAAATTTGACAAGCACTTGATAATGCCTAGAATTTCCCGGCGGCATCCCCTTTGTGTGGCCGTAATGCCCCCTAAAAAAAATCCATGCATTTTACGGCCAGTGGCTGTTGTGCCCTTGGGCTGAATATAATAATTATAATTTCCTTCTGGCTGAGTGCTCTGAAGCACCTCTCACTCACATGGTTTTCCATCACGTAATCAGCTCTTTCTCACAGGCTACAAGTGAAGACGGATACGTTGGGGATGCAACTGCGCATGTTCTTATCCAATTCCGAGGCGCATATTGAAGATATTGGAAGAACTGTCCACATTTACTTTGTCAGCCAACAAGATGAGTAGGCCTAACAAAACAGCAAAAGCACTAGCCTATGTCAATCTACTATTCCCCATAGTACAAAAGTTGACCTATTCTGCACAAGAAGTAGCCTGGGACAGTTGTGGGATGCGATAGATCCCAAATTAATACAACCACTAGCATCAAAACCTTTTTTAAGCAATGAGGCTGATGAAAAAGATCAGGATGTTTAGCTTAAAATGTTAATAAACTATTAGGCTATTGCTTCACATTATAAGTGCAGCAATGCGTGAATGTTCCATTAGCGGGAAAACACCATTCTCATAGCAAACTCTTTTATGCATGGAATCATTTTATTATAAAAGGTGCATTTTAAATCTGATGGGATCCTCTTTTTAAATGGAGGCCATCACTCTGTTTTCTCAAGCAATTGCATAGTCTATAGAAATGTTGTGCAACATAGGCTCTCATGAAGTGTTTGATTACATTTGCATTGATGTTAGAGAGATAAGAGAGTGCTGAGCACTAGGCAGCTAGCAAGTTTGGTAGGCTACTAATGATCATCAGCACCATGAGAGCTTGGAGAAGCTTAATTACCGTGACTAAATGGTCACGTGGAGTTTGACTGCTGTCATGAGACGTGACCGCCGCTATGGCGGTCACTGTAACTAACAGCCCTACACCCACATGGTGTCCCAGGTCTAAATCAGTGTCTGATTTAGAGGAGAATGAGAAAAAAAAAACACTGTGGAACTGGCATTGAGGTCCAGAGATGAGTTTGAGGGCTATACTCTATACATGGGCCGTGTGAATTTCTGCTGGTGTATCCTGAAGTACCTCTTCCCCGCAGTGTGTACAGGCGAACGGCCTCTCTCCTGTGGACCTTCAGCTGAATCTTCAGCTGGTGGGAGAACCTCTTCTCACACTGGGTAAGCTGTAGGACTTCTCCCCCCTGTGGACTCTCTGGTGTCTCTTCAGGTTGGACGAGTGTGAAAAACTGGCCCGACACATGTGGCAGCCAAATGGTTTCTCCCCTGTGTGGACCCTCTGGTGCCTCTTCAGGCTGGACAAGTGTGAAAAACTGTCCTGACACATGTGGCAGCTGAACGGTTTCTCCCCCGTGTGCATCCTTTGGTGGATCTCCACCTGTTTGGGGAAACGGAAGGCTTTCCCACAGAACGAACACAGGAAGCGCTTCTCTTTGCCACCGGATCTACTGATAGCGTCTCTACTACTGTCATTTGTCAATGGGCTTGTGTTGCCATTTAGTGTTGAGGCACTGATATTGTCTGAGGTCTGGTTTACCATTAGGAGAGTGTGAGGAGGATGAAGGCCAGGGAGAGTCTGTGTTGTCGCAGGGTCCATGTCCCAGTTGATAGATCCTATAGAAGACAGGCTGAAGGCAGCACCTGTTAGGGGGTTAACCTGAGGCGAAATCAGTCTCTCTGAATCACAACTATAGGAACAGGACGGAGCATCGCTCGCCGAGTCTGTGTCTGATCTCTCCTGACGCATATGGACACCTCCCCGTCCCCGCGGACCAAATCTACCCCTCGCCCTGGTCTCAGCCAGTCTGTTGTTTTGGAGAATAAGTTTGGTTGTTGTTTTGTGTTTGACTGTCTGTTTCTGGTTAACAGTGTTGTTCCCCAGCCCAGAGTTGAGGACGTTGTCCCATCCACTGGCCTCCACTATGTCGCGTCTGGTCCTGGCCTGCTCTGTGATGTTGTCTCCTGGGCCCTTGACTGCACCCGTCTGGGTCTGGGAATCCAAGATGGCCGTCCAGTCTCCTCTGTTAGCCTCCAACCAAACACCTGCAGAAAGAGGTTAGAAAATAGACTTTACAAACATGGCAGAGAACTCTACATATGGAGATTTTTTCATTGTCAAGTTCGTATATTGTTTCAAATCATAGCCAGGTGCATCACTATTCCCATTGAAGATCTATTACTGTATGTAGGCTTTATGTACTTCTCCCTTACCTTGCTCCCCCATCTTTAGTCCACTCAGCAGATCAATTCTCTCTGGTCCGTCTTCTATTGTCTCCTCTTTGACCAGCAGCAGATCAGGCTTCCCATCCTCCATGTCTACTGACTGTAAGAGATACAGAGTGAGAGGATGTTGGATCAAGAAATCTGATATGAGCACCCTGTTATGGAGCATCTTCTGATTGGGCAATGAGGGATTGCTATGCAAATGTATTACTTAATTTGATTACTTGACACTTCAGACCAAATTAATCAAGACAGTATCCACAAAGTGTCTGTAAGAATTTGTCGGAAGTTTACCTACACCTTAGCCAAATACATTTAAACTCCGTTTTTCACAATTCCTGACATTTAATCAGAGTAAAAATGCCCAGTCTTAGGTCAGTTAGGATCACCAATATATTTTAAGAATGTGAAAATGTCATAATAATAGTGATTTATTTCAGCTTTTATTTATTTTTCATCACATTCCCAGTGGGTCAGAAGTTTACATACACTCAATTGAGTATTTGGTAGCATTGCTTTAAATTGATTAACTTGGGTCAAACATTTTGGGTAGCCTTCCACAAGCTTCCCACAATAAGTTGGGTGAATTTTGGCCCATTCCTCCTGACTGAGTTGGTGTAACTGAGTCAGGTTTGTATGCCTCCTTGCTCGCACACGCCTTTTCAGTTCTGCCCACCAGATTTCTATAGGATTGAGGTCAGGGCTTTGTGATGGCCACTCCAATACCTTGACTTTGTTGTCCTTAAGCCATTTTGCCACAACGTTGGAAGTATGCTTGGGGTCATTGTCCATTTAGAAGACCCATTTGTGACCAAGCTTTAACTTCCTGACTGATGTCTTGAGATGTTGCTTCAATATATCCACATAATTTTACTTCCTCATGATGCCATCTATTTTGTGAAGTGCACCAGTCCCTCCTGCAGCAAAGCACCCTCACAAAATAATGCTGCCACCCCTGTACTTCACGGTTTTTGATGGTGTTCTTCGGCTTGCAAGCCTCCACCTTTTTCCTCCAAACATAACGATGGTCAATATGGCCAAACAGTTCTATATTTGTTTCATCAGACAAGAGGACATTTCTCCAAAAAGTATGATCTTTGTCCCCATGTGCAGTTGCAAACCATAGTCTGGCTTTTTATGGCGGTTTTGGAGCAGTGGCTTCTTCCTTGCCGAGCGGCCTTTCAGGTTATGTTGATATAGGACTTGTTTTACTGTGGATATAGATACTTTTGTACCCGTTTCCTCCAGCATCTTCACAAGGTCCTTTGCTGTTGTTCTGGAATTGATTTGCACTTTTCGCACCTTTTCGTACATTCATCTCTAGGAAACAGAACGCGTCTCCTTCCTGAGCATTATGACGGCTGTGTGGTCCCATGGTGTTTATACTTGCATACTATTGTTTGTACAGATAAACATGGTACCTTCAGGCATTTGGAAATTGCTCCTAAGGATGAACCAGACTTGTGGAGGTCTCCAATTCTTTTTTTCAGAGGTCTTGGCTGATTTTTTTAGAATTTCCCATGATATCAAGCAAAGAGGCACTGAGTTCGAGGGTAGGCCTTGAAGTACATCCATAGGTACACCTACAATTGACTCAAATGATGTCAAGTAGCTTATCAGAAGCTTCTAAAGCCATGCCATCATTTTCTGGAATTTTCCAAGCGATATAAAAAGGCACATAGTAGATGTCCTAACCAACTTGCCAAAACTATAGTTTGTTTAACAAGAAATTTGTGGAGTGGTTGAAAAACAAGTTTTAATGACTAAAACTTAAGTGTATGTAAACTTCGACTTTCAACTGTAGCTTTATTCATTATAATCTAAAATCCTAAACTGATCCTAGATCGGCTTTGTGGATACAGGCTCTGACCTAATACCATAGACAGTAGTTCAGTGGCTTCACCTCAGTGAGATTGTGTGTGGTTCTGTGCTGCTCAGCTGGTTCCTCTGTGGGTTCAGGAGGAGGTGTAGTCTGGTTGTCCTCCATGACCATGGTCCCCTCAGGGTTCCCCAGACTCTCCTCACACCCCTCCTCCTTCACCAGCAGCACCTCTGGACCCTCTTCCTCCTGGAAAAAGACAGGTGACAGAGACATACACACAGATAAACACATTTTCAACATGAAGTGTTTACGAATCCCCGCTACGTTTGAATCCTATATTGTCATTAGTTACTTCATTGTTAAACCCATCACAGACATTAATATGACATTGTGGGTAAAATGAAGTCCATTATAAGTCAAAAGTCAGACAAACCTGACTAATTTATTGGTGTACTGTAGGTGTTTTGCTTCATAGTTTGTTCTCCATATTCTTTTTAAAATAGGGAGCCAATTTGTTTTCACTACTTTTATTTCCATAAGTGTTCTAATGGAACTCTTGTCCCTCTGCAACAGACTTATGGTGAGAAATGTTTGAACCATGGAACAGCTATCAAATCACAGTATTGAATCGCAATACATATTGTATTTTGTGATATTGTATCGAGGTCCCTGGCAATTCCTGCCCTAATTTGTTATAAAGTGTGGATGTGTGTTTGCAAAACAGGGTACGATCAGATGTGATGTGTACTGAAGAGTCTCAATTAAAGTCTTGAATTTTGTGTTTATTCAACATAAAACAAGTTTTAAATACACCATACGAAAACCACACATACGTGTTTCTCTGCGTACCCGGCCCACCACCTCAAGCTCAACAAGACGGAGCTGCTCTTCCTCTCGGGGAAGTCCTGCCAGCTCCAAAACCACATCACGGTTGATTGACAACTCCATGGAGTACAAAGAACAAAGTAGTGACTTCCTGCAACTGTGATATATGGTTGTCTCACCCAGCTATCTTAAGATTGATGCACTACTAAGTCGCTCTGGATAAGAAAATATGTTAAATGACTTGCATGTAATATTACAACAACACAAAAAAATCTGCATGAACTTGATAAACTGCATTCATTTCCTCATTAAAAGTGTCTTAGGAAAAATAAAGTAGTTGAATGGAAGTAATGAAATAGGCATTTGTGAACATCATATAGCCTACACAGTACAAACAATATGTAACAGACATATTTTTTATATATATCACACAATGTCTGGACACAATATTCAACAATGAAATTTGTTACTCTCGTTATTGCAAATGCATCTGTGGACCTTTTCTTCTAACAACCAAAATGAATCTTTATATTTAATGCAGGGTTAGATCTAAACATCAGAAGCTATTGAGTGGAATGGTTACTTTCTATGTTATAGTGGAATGGTTTTTCTGCTGCTTCCCTCTGAGAATCTCCCGTGTGGACCTTCAGGTGCATCTTCAGGTTGCCAGCCAGGGCAAAGCGCATGTCACACTGAGTACAGCAAAATGGTTTCTCCCCTGTGTGGACCCTCTGGTGCCTCTTCAGGTCACCAGCCTGGGAGAACCTTTTCTCACACTGGGGGCAGCTATATGGTTTCTCCCCTGTGTGGACCCTCTGGTGCCTCTTCAGGTCACAAGCCTGGGAGAACCTCTTCTCACACTGGGGGCAGCTGAAGGGTTTCACCCCTGTGTGGACCCTCTGGTGGATCTCAACATTCTGGAGGCAGCTGAAGCCTTTGTTACAGAACATGCAGAGGAACCGTTTCTCTTTACTACTACCTGATTTTGTACACCCACCCTGTGCCTTGGCCCTTTGGTCCTTTGAGTTCAATACCTGATCGAAAAGGATGCGGTCGTGTGAATCCGAAGGGGCCATCAACGTGGATACTGGGTCGCAATCCCTGAAATTGTGTAAAGCGTAGTGGGTGGTGATATTTAGATTAGTCTTTAAGCTTCCCCTGTAATCAAAGAAATCTTTGCCTTGTGAGTGTCCTCCTAAATGAGTCTCATCTACATTCCATGTCGGAGGAGCGTCGCCCTCCACTTTTACGTCATTTACAACTATAACCTCCCCTTTCTTATCTTTGCACCCTTCAGAGTATACACTACTGTACCGGTTCCAGTCCCCTCTAGACAGATCAGTCTGTGTCTCTAAACCCAAGGATATGTTACCAGGGTCCATCTCTATAGCGTAAGAACAAGACGGATCATTGCCATTCTCGAATGTGTCACCTGAGTCCCGATTGGATGGAGCGGTCCTCGGGCTTGGGTTACCGTAAAGTAAATACTCTGAACTGGGAGCAGGAGAACAGCCCAGTGGCCCCAGTCTCTCTGGATCTGACCTGAGGTCAGATCCTGTGTGTAAAAGCCTTTTGGTTACAGTTAAAGTCTCGGTGTCTGTCTCTGACTTGAGGACGGCGTTGGGCGTTCCACTGACCTCCGTGATGCTGTGCCGTGTCCTAGGCTTGGGCGCGGCAGCGGTGTGTAGGTCCTCCGTGGCTACAGGGTGGATGTCTCTGTTGTATCGTGGGTCCTCCTCTCCTTCAGACTTCTCCTGCTTGACCAGAGACGATCTTCCAGGACCTGCAGCCTCTACATCTGCGGACTGACACAAAGAGAGGATGTTATTAAAGGCATTTTAACTGGATAACAATGTCGCAGTGAACTCACAAGCTCTGTTATGGCAGATAAATAAGGATGTACATGAATAGCTGAGGGGAGTCTTTCTGAAATAAACAGGACACATTTGATGTACTGTAACGTTCTATTACACTATGACACTGACCTCTATCACGTTAACATGCTGGGTTGAGGTTCCACTCCCCTCATCAACAGTGATTGGTTGGTCATCTCGCCATGTATTGTATCCCGCTGGCTTCACAAAGGTCCTGTGGCCTTCACCTGAGTGAGTGATTGGGGGAAAATAGGTGGTTAGGTTAGCAACTCTCAATGATCAACGGTATATTGTACACTAATGACAGTCTACATTTGACAAGGATGTAAGGTAACACTTCACCTAACTTCATATACTATTTATTGATTTATTTATTATGTTCCATGCATCACATCCTTTTATTAAGTATTACAATTGGAAATATGGTTAGAATATGATACGGTCTTTGTGCAATAAGAACAGTCTTAATTGACTTGTAAAATAAAACAAATTGTGCAGGGTAAGTATTGCATTACTATCCAAACACTAACCAAGACCATAGACTTAGACAGACATCACATTGTATCTGTCCCATTATGAGTCAGTGAGAGCATGGGCAGCACCATTGTAGTACAGACTGAGATATGTTCCCGGATTCATCCAAAGGCATTGAGATTACCAATAAGGAGGAAGGGGCGCGGCTCTGTTGCATCATACCGCAGTGTGTGTTACGTTTGATGTGGCGTTCTTTTATGTTTTTAATTTGTACACTTATTTCACAAACAATCTGCCAACGATGGATTTACAGTGATGGGGTGTTGTAGTGATCTTGTACATACCCGCTACAAAACTGACTAAATGATCAACGCTGCTGGCCACAGAATCCAATACAGCAGAGTTCCTACTACAGTTGTGGCCAAAAGTTGAGAGAATGACACAAATATTAAATTTCCACAAATGTTGCTGCTTCAGTGTCTTTAGATATTTCTGGCAGATATTACTATGGAATACTGAAGTATAATTTCAAGCATTTCAGAAGTGTCAAAGGCTTTTATTGACAATTACATGAAGTTGATGCAAAGAGTCAATATTTGCAGTGTTGACCCTTCTTTTTCAAGACCGCTGCAATCTGCCCTGGCATGCTGTCAATTAACTTCTGGGCCACATCCCGACTGATGGCAGACCATTCTTGCATAATCAATGCTTGGAGTTTGTCAGAATTTGTGGGTTTTTGTTTGTCCACCTGCCTCTTAAGGATTGATCACAAGGTCTCAATGGGATTACGGTCTGGGGAGTTTCCTGGCCATGGACCCAAAATATTGATGTTTTGTTCCCTGAGCCACTTTGTTATCACTTTTGCCTCATGGCAAGGTGCTCCACCATACTGGAAAAGGCATTGTTCGTCACCAAACTGTTCCTGGATGATTGGGAGAAGTTGCTCTCTGAGGATGTGTTGGTACCATTCTTTATTCATGGCTGTGTTCTTAGACAAAATTGTGAGTGAGCCCACTCCGTTGACTGATAAGCAATCCCACACATGAATGGTCTCAGGATGCTTTACTGTTGGCATGACACAGGACTGATGGTAGCGCTCACCTTTCCGGATGCCCCAAACAATCGGAAAGGGGATTAATCAGAGAGAATGACTTTACCGCAGTCCCCAACAGTCCAATCCCTGTACCTTTTTCAGATTATCAGTCTGTCCCTGATGTTTTTCCTGGAGAGAAGTGGCTTCTTTGCTGCCCTTCTTGACACCAGGCTATCCTCAAAGTCTTCGCCTCACTGTGCATGCAGATGCACGCACACCTGCCTGCTGCCATTCCTGAGCAAGCTCTGTACTGGTGGTGCCCCGATCCCACAGCTTAATCAACTTTAGGAGACGGTCCTGGCACTTGCTGGACTTTCTTGGGCGCCCTGATGCCTTCTTCACAACAATTGAACCTCTCTCCTTGAAGTTCTTGATGATCCAATAAATGGTTGATTTAGGTGCAATCTTACTGCCCTTTTAGTGCAAAGCAATGATGACGGCATGTGTTTCCTTGCAGGTAACCATGATTGACAGAGGAAGAACAATGATTCCAAACACCACCCTCCTTTCCAAGCTTCCAGTCTGTTATTCAAACTCAATCAGCATGTGTTAACAAGAGAATCACTGACATGATGTCAGCTGGTCCTTTTGTGGCAGGGCTGAAATGCCGTGGAAATGTTTTTGGGGGATTCAGTTCATTTTCATGGCAAAGAGGGTCTTTGATATTAATTGCAATTTATCTGATCACTCTTCATAACATTCTGGAGTATATGCAAATTGCCATCATACAAACTGAGGCAGCAGACTTTGTGAAAATGAAAGTGTCATTCTCAAAACTTTTGGCCACGATTGTACAATGCAACACAAACGCGATGGATATCCCAATGGCCCATCTAATCCCCGATTGTCTGCGAGTGGTTTACAAACCCAAACGTGGAAAGAGGAAAAACTTCCCTGACCCATCAGTTGTTAATCAATGCCCAGTCACTGAGGGGGAAAAGCAGATGAGCTGTCAGCGAATCTGAGCTTCCAACACGAATACCGGGAGGCCTGTTTGCTGGCATTTACTGAGACTTGGCTCAATGACAGAGTCCCGGCAGGGAAGTGGAGCTGGCCAGCTTCACTCTGGTCAGAGCGGACCGTGATCTGACAGTCACAGGGAAACATCACGGCGGGAGCATCTGCCTGCTTGTCAGGGACCAGTGGTGTAAATCGATCCTGCTGAGAGAGACTCTGTACCCCCGACATTGAACTGCTTTCTGTGTCACTGCAACCCTATTATCTGCCCCGTGAGTTCCCCCAATTGTTTGTTACCGTTGTGTACATTCAACCTAAAGCTAATATAACAAAGGCATCAGAGATTATTTATCTGTCACAGAAACAGGGAATATATCTCCTCCGACGCACCCACATTTATTTTAGGGGATTTGAACAGCTGTACTTTGCACAAAGTCCTGAGCACATACCATCAGTATGTGAAATGTCACACTAGGAATAATAAGACTTGATTTGTGCTATGGGACAATACCAAATGCGTTCTCTGCCACTACCAGACCTCCCCTGGGGACATCAGACCACAATGTGGTCTTCCTCAGGCCAACCTACTGTTGCCTCCTGGAATGGGAGAAACCTACAGTTAAAAAAACATACAGATCTGGAAGGACAACAGTATCACTCGTCTCCAGGGGAGTTTTGACTGTACCATGTGGGAGGTATGAGGCCAGCAGCTCTGCTCTTGATGAACTCAGATGTTTCAGACTAATGTAAACTTCTGTGTTGAGTCAGTTGTGCCTACTAAAACCTGTAAAATCTTCCCTAACAATAAGTCTTGGGTATCAAAACATCTAAAACCACTACTTAATCGAAAGAAGGTAGTTTATGCTGAGGGTGATAGACAGGCTTTAAGAGATGTACAACGTGAAATCAAAAGACAGATACTGGTGGACAAGGAGGCATACAAGCAAAGGGCGGAGAGGACCATCCTCAGGAAACTCAAGGGTGGCCTGGCAAGGGATTAAATCCATGGCTAACACCCCCCACATAGGCAGGGGAAAAAACAGTTCTGACCTTGCTAGACATGAGGGCCAGAACATTGCTAATGAACTGAATGGTTCACAAATGGAAGCATCATTAAATGTTTGAGAGGGTTGTTGTTAAACAGGCTGATGTTTTGAAGTTGTTCAGGGGATGTAACGCACACAAAAGCCCAGGCCCAGACAGAATAAGTGGGCATGTGTTAAAGCACTGTGTTGAACAATTGGCTGGTATTTTTACAGACATTGTCCAATCCTCGCTTGACCAGCAAAACATACCAGTATTGTGGAAAAAGTCAATAAATATACCAATTCCTAAAGCATCTAATCCCTCTGTGCTGAATGACAACCGCCTTGACGTCTTTCATAATGAAATGCCTTGAGAGAATTGTGAAAAGTCATTCTCGGTGTCACCCAGATGCTCCTCGACCCATTTCAGTTTGCCTATCAGCCCAGCAGAGGAGTTGATGATGCCATTCTTACGCTCCTCAACATGGTCTACGGACTTCTAGAGGGTGCCAAATCCCATGTCAGAGTTTTGTTTGTTGACTTACCTTCTGCCTTCAACACAAACCAGCCTTACATTCTGGCAGAGACTCATTCAGGACTTCTCCTTAGATGTGGGGCTGGTTTTGTGGCTGTTGGACTTCCAGAGCCAACAGTCAGAGCAGGTCAAAGTAGGTCCCCATGTGTCAGACATACCCAACAACACAAGCTCTACTCTGGGATGTGTTTTGTCCCCACTCCTGTACATCTTGTACACTAGTAGTTGTACTAGTTCCCATCCTGACAGACACAGCGTTAAGTTTGCTGATGACTCAGCCTGTTCCATGATGACGAGGAACACCATGGCCCGGTCCTAAATGACTTTGTAGAGTGGCGTGACGAATCACACTTGGTCCTCAATACCAATAAGACCAAAGAGATGTGCATAGACTTCAGGAAGCATACAACACCTACCAGAAATCAGAACATAGAGATTGTAGAGAAATATAAATATCTGGGTGTCCTCCTGGGCAATACGCTTCAGTGGAGTAAATGTACAGACCTCCAAAAAGAGTCTACAGAGACTGTACTTTCTCAAAAAACTGGGATCTTTTAATGTTAATTGTACTATACTGACTCTGTTATACAAATCTTTAATTGAGAGTATTTTTAACTCTTTGTATTGTTTGTTTGTTTGGCAATTCCACTGTCAGCCAGAGAAGTATGCTGAGAAGGATTATCACCACAGCAAGCAAGATACTTGGAGTCAAACAGACAGCCCTCACCTCCTCCCTGTAGGCCGTCTCGTCGTTGTTGGTAATCAAGCCTACCACTGTTGTGTCGTCCGCAAACTTGATGATTGAGTTGGAGGCGTGCGTGGCCACGCAGTCGTGGGTGAACAGGGAGTTACAGGAGAGGGCTCAGAACGCACCCTTGTGGGGCCCCAGTGTTGAGGATCAGCGGGGTGGAGATGTTGTTACCTACCCTCACCACCTGGGGGCGGCCCGTCAGGAAGTCCAGTACCCAGTTGCACAGGGCGGGGTCGAGACACAGGGTCTCGAGCTTGATGACGAGTTTGGAGGGTACTATGGCGTTAAATGCTGAGCTGTAGTCGATGAACAGCATTCTCACATCTCATCCAGGCCCTGTACCCTGACTTTGAACTACTCCCCTCTGGGCGCAGGTTTAGGGCACCCCTCGAGAGGAAAAACAGATCTAGACAATAATTTGTGCCAGGTGTAATATCCCTCCTAAATAGCTCGGGCTCATGTCCCTATTGACCCAGTAAGACCGGCAGGCTAGTCTCTTTTTATTGGTATGTAAAGTGAAAGTTGTATTGTCAATTTGTTTTGTTATTTAAATGCCACTTTAAAACTAGTACGTGACACTGCAAATACATTTCCCCATGGGGACAATAAAGTCAGTAAAGTAAATAAGTGCATGGCCGACGTCTTCCCACAAAGTGACCATATGAATGTATCCAAACCAAAACCCATGGATTTCTGGCAATATCCACGCTGGGCTAAAGGCTAGAGCTACCGCTTACAAAGAACAGGACACAGACATGAACACCTACAAGAAAGCCTGCTACGACCTTTGACGAGACATCAAACATGGAAAAGGACAATGTAGGAGGAAGGTGGAATCCTATTACTGGCTCCGACGCTCTTCGGATGTGGCAGGGTTTGCAGACTGTGAAATGCCCATTGATGCAGAACTCCCAAGCGAGCTAAATGCCTCGTATGCTTGCATCAAAGAAAACATGGAGTAATGCATGCAAGCCCATGTTGTTCCGGATGACTGTGTGATCTCGCTCTCCATGGGCGACGCGAGTTAAACACTCACAAGACTGAAAACCAGGGAGTGTTCTCAGAGCCTATACAGACCAGTTGGCACATGTCTTCAGACATTTTCAATCTCTCCTTGTCCCCGTATGTAATGGAAAGATGGCGCTGACAGACATGGTCGCCTTGTTTCAGGCTCCTAAGCAACTGTATAGTTTCTTTTTTTCACTCTCAAATTATTAGCCCAGAATGTTATTTGCATTATTACATACAGCCTGAAATAATTTTGGGATATCAGAGAGGCGGTAACTCATCAGCATTTCAACCAGGAATATGTCTTTCTTGAATAGGATCCTTTGTTCGTACCTTCCAAGGTGATAGAACTTATCCCAAAGGCTGCTCCAAAACGCCACCGGCGGAGAAGAGGTATTCGGAGTGGACTTTTAGTCCAACTCAGGAGGCGTGCACACCATCCACCGCATCGGAGTATATTACTCTCTAATGTTCAGTCTCTGGACAATAAAGTAAACGAGCTCAGGGCGAGGATCTCCTAACAGAGACATCACGGACTAACATATTCCGTTTCCATAAATCATGGCGCTCTCTGGATATACTGTCCCCGTCCATAACGCCAGCTGGGTTTTCAATACATTGTGCAGATAGGAATAAGGAACTCTCCGGCAAGAAGAAAGACGGAGGTTAACCACTCACGGTGTGATTGTGGTAACATACAGAAACTCAAGTAATTTTGTTCACCCAACCTAGAATACCTCACAATCAAATGTTGACCACATCCCCTCCCTAGAGAATTTTCTTTGGTTATCATCACAGCCATATATATTACCCTTGGAGCAGATACCATGACAGCTTTCAAGGAACTACACTGGACCTTGTGAAAACTGGAAACTGCATATCCTGAGGCCGAATTTATTATAGTTGGACTTTAATAAAGAAAATCTAAGGAAAAGGCTACCTAAGTTCTATTAACACATCGCCTGCAGTACTCACACTTCAAAAACTCCCAACCATTGTTACTCTCCCTTCCGGGATGGCTACAAGGCCCTCCTCCGACCTTCCTTTGGCAAATCAGATCACAACTGCATTTTGATCCTCCCTTCCTATTAGGCAGAAACTCAAAACAGGAAGTACCTGTGCTAAGGTCTATTCAATGCTGGTCTGACCAAATGGAATCCATGCGTCACGACTGTTTTGATCATGCAGACAGACTTGTTCAGACTGACATGGTGGATGAGTTCATCAGGAAGTGTATTGGGGATGTTGTTCCCATGGGGATGATTAAAACCTATCCAAACAAAATTGTGGATAGATGGCAGCATTCCTGCAAAACAAAGTGTGAACCACCGCATTTAACCACAGCAAGGGCAAGGTGACTGGGTATATGATTGTTTGTATTCAGTCTAGTTATGCCCTCCATAAGGCAATCAAACAGGCAAAATGTCAGTACAGAGAAAGTGGAGTCGCAATTCAATGGTTCACACACAAAACGTATGTGGCAAGGACTCCAGACAATCATGGGTTTTAAAGGGAAATCCAGCCACGTCACGGACACCGACGTCTTGCTCCAGGACAAGCTAAACCCCTCCTTCGCCCGCTTCGAGGATAACACAGTGCTGCCAACACGGGCCACTCCAGAGGACGGTGAGCTCTTGTTCTCTGTGGCCAATGTAAATAAGACATTTCAGCGTCTTAACCCTCGTAAGGCTGCCAGCCCATACAGTATCCCTGGCCTCATTCTCAGAGCATGCGCAGACCAGCTGGCTGGAGTGTTCACAGGACATATTCAATCCCAGTCTGCTATCCCCACTTGCTTCAAGATGTCCACCATCGTTCCTGTACCCAATAAACAAAACTGAACTCAATGACTATCGCCCTGTAGGACTCACTTGTCATTATGAAGTGCTTTGAGAGGATAGTTAAGGATCTAATCGACTAGACCCACTGCATTTTGCAAACTGCCCCAATAGAGCCACAGACAACGCAATCGCACTGCCCTATCCTATCTGGGCAAGAGGAATACCTATGTTAGAATGCTGTTCATTGATGACAGCTCAGCCTTCAACACCATAATTCCCTCCAAGCTCATCATTAAGCTCGGGGCCCAGGGTCTGAACCCCACCCTGTGCAACTGGGTCCTGGTGTTCAACAGGCTGCCCCCAGTTGGTGAAGGTAGGCAACAACACCTCTACTATGCTGATCCTCAACAGAGGGGCCCCACAAGGGTGCATGCTCAGCCCCCTCCTGTACTCAGTTTACCCATGACTGTGTGGCCACTCACGCCTCCAACTCAATTATCAAGTTTGCAGATGACAACAGTATAGGCCTAATTATTTATTATTATTATGTATATGTAGTGTATTCTAGTCAAGTTCATCATATTCAACTATTGCTGTACATATACTATTATATCCACGTATTCTTCAGATATATATACACACATAAATATATATATACATATATACTGTCCATAATGTCTAAAATATATATATATATATATATATATATATATATATAAAATGTAAAGTGTTGGTCACATGTTTCATGAGCTGAAATAAAAGACCCCAGTAATGTACCATACACACAAAAAGCTTATTTCTCTCAAATTGTGTATATATTTGCTTACATCTCTGTCAGTGAGTATCTCTTTGCCAAGATAATCCATGCACCTGACAGGTGTGGCATATCAAGAAGCTGATTAAACAGCATGATCATTACACGGGTGCACCTTGTGCTGGAGACAATAAAAGGCCCCTCTAAAATGTGCAGTTTTGCCAACACTCAATTCCACAGATGTCTCAAGTTGAGGGAGCGTGCAATAGGCATGCTGACAGCAGGTATGTCCACCAGAACTGTTGCCAGATAATTTAATGTTCATGTCTCTACTATAAGCTGCCTCCAATGTCGTTTTAGAGAATTTGGCAGTACGTCCAACCGGTCTCACAACTGCAGACCATGTGTAACCATACCATCCCAGGATTCCACATCTGGCCTCCTTACCTGCGGGATTGTCTAAGACCAGCCACCCGGACAGCTGATGAAACCCTTTGTCGGTCGACGACATCCGATCCTCGTTTGCTAAGTCAAACAACACCGCTGGTTCTGCTCACACTGCCCTACCCTGTGCTCTGACCTCTTTCTCCCCTCTCTCTCCAGATGAAATCTCGCGTCTTGTGACGGCCGGCCGCCCAACAACCTGCCCGCTTGACCCTATCCCCTCCTCTCTTCTCCAGACCATTTCCGGAGACCTTCTCCCTTACCTCACCTCGCTCATCAACTCATCCCTGACCGCTGGCTACGTCCCTTCCGTCTTCAAGAGAGCGAGAGTTGCACCCCTTCTGAAAAAACCTACACTCGATCCCTCCGATGTCATCAACTACAGACCAGTATCCCTTCTTTCTTTTCTCTCCAAAACTCTTGAACGTGCCATCCTTGGCCAGCTCTCCCGCTATCTCTCTCAGAATGACCTTCTTGATCCAAATCAGTCAGGTTTCAAGACTAGTCATTCAACTGAGACTGCTCTTCTCTGCATCACGGAGGCGCTCCGCACTGCTAAAGCTAACTCTCTCTCCTCTGCTCTCATCCTACTAGACCTATCGGCTGCCTTCGATACTGTGAACCATCAGATCCTCCTCTCCACCCTCTCAGAGTTGGGCATCTCCGGCGCGTCCCACGCTTGGATTGCGTCCTACCTGACAGGTCGCTCCTACCAGGTGGCGTGGCGAGAATCTGTCTCCTCACCACGCGCTCTCACCACTGGTGTCCCCCAGGGCTCTGTTCTAGGCCCTCTCCTATTCTCGCTATACACCAAGTCACTTGGCTCTGTCATAACCTCACATGGTCTCTCCTATCATTGCTATGCAGACGACACACAATTAATCTTCTCCTTTCCCCCTTCTGATGACCAGGTGGCGAATCGCATCTCTGCATGTCTGGCAGACATATCAGTGTGGATGACGGATCACCACCTCAAGCTGAACCTCGGCAAGACGGAGCTGCTCTTCCTCCCGGGGAAGGACTGCCCGTTCCATGATCTCGCCATCACGGTTGACAACTCCATTGTGTCCTCCTCCCAGAGCGCTAAGAACCTTGGCGTGATCCTGGACAACACCCTGTCGTTCTCAACTAACATCAAGGCGGTGGCCCGTTCCTGTAGGTTCATGCTCTACAACATCCGCAGAGTACGACCCTGCCTCACACAGGAAGCGGCGCAGGTCCTAATCCAGGCACTTGTCATCTCCCGTCTGGATTACTGCAACTCGCTGTTGGCTGGGCTCCCTGCCTGTGCCATTAAACCCCTACAACTCATCCAGAACGCCGCAGCCCGTCTGGTGTTCAACCTTCCCAAGTTCTCTCACGTTACCCCGCTCCTCCGCTCTCTCCACTGGCTTCCAGTTGAAGCTCGCATCCGCTACAAGACCATGGTGCTTGCCTACGGAGCTGTGAGGGGAACGGCACCTCAGTACCTCCAGGCTCTGATCAGGCCCTACACCCAAACAAGGGCACTGCGTTCATCCACCTCTGGCCTGCTCGCCTCCCTACCACTGAGGAAGTACAGTTCCCGCTCAGGCCAGTCAAAACTGTTCGCTGCTCTGGCCCCCCAATGGTGGAACAAACTCCCTCACGACGCCAGGACAGCGGAGTCAATCACCACCTTCCGGAGACACCTGAAACCCCACCTCTTTAAGGAATACCTAGGATAGGATAAGTAATCCTTCTCACCCCCCTAAAAGATTTAGATGCACTATTGTAAAGTAGCTGTTCCACTGGATGTCATAAGGTGAATGCACCAATTTGTAAGTCGCTCTGGATAAGAGCGTCTGCTAAATGACTTAAATGTAAATGTAAATGTCTTGATGACAGCTTTGCACACACATACGTGCCATTTTCTCAACCAGCTTCACCTGGAATGCTTTTCCAACAGTCTTGAAGTAGTTCCCACATATGCTGAGCACTTGTTGGCTGCTTTTCCTTCACTCTGCGGTCCAACTCATCTCGATTGGGCTGAGGTCAGTTGATTGTGGAGGCCAGGTCATCTGATGAAGCACTCCATCACTCTCCTTCTCAGTCAAATAGCCCTCACACAGCCTGGAAGTGTGTTGTCCTGTTGAAAAACAAATGATAGTCCCCCTAAGCACAAACCACATAGGATGGCGAATCGCTGCAGAATGCTATGGTAGCCATGCTGGTTAAGTTTGCCTTGAATTTTATATAAATCACAGACAGTCACCAGCAAAGCACCCTCACACCACCTCCTCCATGCTTCACAGTGGGAACAACACATGCAGAGATCATTCATTCACCTAGTCTCCATCTCACAAAGACACGGCGGTTGGAACCAAAAATCTCATTTGGACTCATCAGACCAAAAGGACAGATTTCAACCGGTCTAATGTCCATTGCTCAAGTTTCTTGGACCAAGCAAGTCTCATCTTCTTATTGGTGTCCTTTAGTAGTGGTTTCTTTGCAGCAATTCAACCATGAATGCCTGATTCATGCAGTCTCCTGTTTACAGTTGATATGTGTCTGTTACTTGTAGAGCATTTATTTGGGTTGCAATCTGAGGTGCAGTTCACTGTAATGAACTTATTCTCTGCAGCAGAGGTAATGGAGGCTTCCTTTCCTGTGGCGGTCCTCATGAGAGCCAGTTTCATCACAGCGCTTGATGGTTTTTGTGACTGCACTTGAATAAATGTTAAAGTTCTTGACATTTTCCATACTGACTGACCTTCATGTCTTAAAGTAATGATGGGCTGTTTCTCTTTGCTTATTTGTGTGGTTATTGCCATAATATGGACTTGGTCTTTTACTAAATATGGCTATCTTTTGTATACGACCCCTACCTTGTCACAACAAAATAAATTCCACAAATTAACTTTTAACAAGGCATACCTGTTCATTGAAATGCATTCCAGGTGACTACCTCATGAAGCTGGTTAAGAGAATGCCATGTGTGCAAAGCTGTCATCTAGGCAAAGGGTGGCGACTTTGAAGAATATGAAATATATTTGGTTATCACAGTTTGTCTTCACTATTATTAGACAATGTAGAAAATAGTAAAAATTAAGAAAAACCCTGGAATTAGTAGGTGTGTCCAAACTTTTAACTGGTACTGTATGTGTATATATTTATTTATTTATACTCCGGACACCAACATTGCTCGTCCTAATCTTTCTATATTTCTTAATTCCATTATTTTACTTTTAGATAAGCGTGCATTGTTAGATATTACTGAACTGTTGGAGCTAGGAACACCTGCAATAACATCTGCTAAACTGTTGTATGTGACCAATAAAATTGAATTTGATCTCAACGTTTCAAACTGACCACCATTGTCCCTGTTCCCAAGAACTCCAAGGTAACCTGCCTAAAAGACAATCATCCCGTAGCACTCACATCTGTAATTGTGAGTGCTTTGAAAGGCTGGCCATGACAACATCATCATCCCAGATGCCCTACCCTGGACCCCCTCCAAGTTGCATACTACCCCAACAGATCCACAGATGACACAATCTCAATTGCACTTCACACTGCTCTCGCCCACCTGGACATGAGGGGAAATAACTATGTGAGGATGCTGTTCATAGACTACAGCTCAGCATTCAAAATGAAGAGGGTTAAACCAAGGCCTCATACCTTTTAAATGGTTAATAAATTGTGTTATGATAAACTGTAAGGTCACCTCTTCTCGGAGACCTGTGTGTGTCTTAACACCTGTTGAGTGTTGTGCCCTTCAGACATTATCAGAAGGCGGAAACTGCCTACGTTCATACATACGCCTCCTGTCTGGGCCCCACCTGGCTATCGGTTCTGAGAATACGACTAGTTTTCTGAAAACACAAGGCCGCCGCAGGCCTGATGAAAACAGACACCTGTCAGAAGATGCGTGGACTCGTTCCCCTTATGACCCTATACTTGTGATGAAAGGTCAAGTTTCGGTTAAACCCACTTCTGAGCTTTTAATTGCTGATAAGATGGTTGCTGCAGTCAGGGGAAGGTTAGATTTGTTAAAATGTTGCCATGGAAACTCACGCAAGGATTGGGAGAAGCTATATGAATTACAGGATGTCTTAGACATTTTGCAGAACCTGGGGAGAGCTATTATGTACTGTACTCTGTACCAACTTCTGCCTACAATTGTATTACTAAAGGAGTATTTTAATACTTAAAACAAAGTCTGTTTCCTTTCCATTACTAATGTATGTTTGATAATTATATGGACCTGATCATTTGTTGAAGAAATTGACCAACAAAAACCATAGTCCCCCCCCCCCAAGCTTGGGACCCTGTGACTGAATGCCTCCCTCTGAAACTGGATCCTGGACTCTCTGACGTGCCGGCTCTAGGTTGAGGGTAAGCAACAACACCTCTGCCATGCTGACCCTCAACATGGGGGCCAATCAGGGGTGCATGCTTAGTCCCTTTCAGTAAACCCTGTTCACCCACAACTGCATGGTCCAGTCATTTCATTCTCAACCAGGATTTCATCATACATGTCAAGCAGTGAAGTTTCAGCTCTGTCTGTCAATGGCCTCTCTTCCTCGGTGCACACTGTCACTGTGTCCGTTTCCATCTTGTCCAGCTATGTATGCAACACTTCACATAAAACCTGTTTCTTGTCTGCATTGAAGTAGTGGTCCTTGTACTTAGAATCGAGCATGAAGATGGCACAGTAAAGAGAGAATGCCACGAATCGCTTGTTCACAGCCTGTTTGGCGGTTTTGTTGAACAGGTGTTTCAATGCCATGACAGAGGGTATCGCGTATGCTGCAGGTGAAGTTGATGAGCTTATTTCTCGAGTCAGTTGTTAGAATGGAGCTAGCTAGTGTGTTCATATTTCCAAGTTCCAAACACATTCTCAAATGCCATTGAAAAGGCAGCAGCGCTATGACAACCAGCACATTCATGAGCATGCAATACGACTTTCCTCAGTACCAAATCCTTGGCGACCCACTGTGCTGTCAGACTCAGCATGCTCATTGGGCTGATATCGCTGGTCCAAATGTCAGTCATGACGCTATTACTGTGTAACTCCGGGTAGAGCAACATCTGCAAAAAAACGCACTTGGTAGTGTGTACCGGTGCTCGACCAGTCAGTGAAAGCAAACATCACCCACGAAAGAGAACGGTTGACTGTCAAGGGAAATGACATTATCTTGGCCTTAATGTATTTCGCCTTTGCGTTGTCTCGCTGAAATATTCTTACTCTTTCAAATGACTTGTTGACTGCTCGATCCACACAGCAGACATTGTGGGCTAGGTTAGGAATGCTGTGTTGCACGTGTAGCGCAAAATTCTTGCATCATTATGTCATGTACCTACGTTATATAGGTATGCAAGTCAGATTTGACATCAGTTTTGCACATTGGCGTTAAACTAGACATTGAACATTTTTAGCTAATATCGGCCGATTCCAATATGTTTACCGATATATCGTGCATCCCTACTACAACCCCCCACACACACTGATATCACACATCATATACTGCTGCTAAACTGTTCTTTATTTTACGCTTATTATCTATTCTGATACCAAGTTACACTACCCTGCCTTTATGTACATATCTACCTCAAATATCTTGTACCCCTGCACAGTGATAGGGGTAACCCAGACAGGTCACAGGGGCTATAAAGCTGAAGCAGCCGTTCATTACATTTTTTTCACCATCAAATATGGTAGTGAGAGGAAGTCCAGTTGCTGGCGCCGGAGGGGATGGCTGCCGACTTATCGGCTCATAACCAACCATGCTATTCTGTTTGTTTTTTCGTGTTGTTCATAACTTGTTTTGTACATAATGTTGCTGCTACTCTCTCTACATTAGAAAAGAAAGAACTTAATATTTGGTACACAAACCTTTGTTTGCAATTACAGAGATCATACATTTCCTGTAGTTCTTGACCAGGTTTGCACACACTGCAGCAGGGATTTTGTCCCACTCCTCCATACAGACAGTCTCCAGATCCTTCAGGTTTCGGGGCTGTCGCTGGGCAATACGGACTTTCAGCTCCCTCCAAAGATGTTCTATTGGGTTCAGGTCTGGAGACTGGCTAGGCCACTCCAGGACCTTGAGATGCTTCTTACTGAGCCACTCCTTAGTTGCCCTGGCGGTGTGTTTCAGGTCGTTGTCATGCTGGAAGACCCAGCCACGACCCATCTTCAATGCTCTTACTGAGGGAAGGAGGTTGTTGGCCATGATCTCGCAATATATGGCCCCATCCATCCTCCCCTCAATACGGTGCAGTCGTCCTGTCCCCTTTGCAGAAAAGCCTCCCCAAAGAATGATGTTTCCACCTCCATGCTTCACGGTTGGGATGGTGTTCCTGGGGTTGTACTCATCCTTCATCTTCCAAACACGGCAAGTGGAGTTTAGACCAAAAAGCTCTATTTTTGTCTCATCAGACCACATGACCTTCTCCCATTCCTCCTCTTGAACCACCCAGATGGTCATTGGCAAACTTCAGACGGGCCAGGATTTGAATCCATGACGGCGTAGTGTGTTAGTAATGGTTTTCTTTGAGACTGTGGTCCAAGCTCTCTTCAGGTCATTGACCAGGTCCTGTCGTGTAGTTCTGGGCTGATCCCTCACCTTCCTCATGATCATTGATGCCCCACGAGGTGAGATCTTGGATGGAACCCCAGACCGAGGGTGATTGACCGTCATCTCGAACTTCTTCAATTTTCTAATAATTGCGCCAACAGTTGTTGCCTTCTCACCAAGCTGCTTGCCTATTGTCCTGTAGCCCATCCTAGCCTTGTGCAGGTCTACAATTTTATTCCTGATGTCCTTACACAGCTCTCTGGGTTGGTAGGTGATCAAATACTTATGTCATGCAATAAAATGCAAATGAATTACTTAAAAATCATAGAAATGTGATTTTCTGGATTTTTGTTTTAGATTCCGTCTCTCACAGTTGAAGTGTACCTATGATAAAAATTACAGACCTCTACATGCTTTGTAAGTTGGAAAACCTGCAAAATCAGCAGTGTATCAAATACCTGTTCTGCCCACTGTGTGTGTGTGTGTGTGATATATATATATATATGTGTATATAGATGTAATAATGACAATTACAATAATACTGAATGAACAATGAACACTTATTTTAACTTAATATAATACATAAATAAAATATTTTTAGTCTCGAATAAATAATGAAATATTCAATTTGGTTTAAATAATGCAAAAACAGTGTTGGAGAAGAAAGTAAAAGTGGAACATGTGCCACGTAAAAAAACAAAACATTTAAGTTCCTTGCTCAGAACATGAGAACATATGAAAGCTGGTGGTTCAATATTCCCAGTTCTTCAATATTCCCAGTTAAGAAGTTTTAGGTGGTAGTTATAGGAATTATGACACGTTGACTAGTTCTCTCCATACCATTTGTATCTCATATACATTTGACTATTGGATGTTCTTACAGGCACTTCAGTATTGCCAGCCTAATCTCGGAAGTTGACAGGCTTGAAGTCAAACAACGCTGTGCCTCAAACCTTGCTAAGAGCTGCTGGCATAC
The DNA here is from genome assembly GCF_023373465.1 of Oncorhynchus keta. Taxonomy (NCBI): domain Eukaryota; kingdom Metazoa; phylum Chordata; class Actinopteri; order Salmoniformes; family Salmonidae; genus Oncorhynchus; species Oncorhynchus keta. The sequence continues at coordinate 46,462,387 of NC_068449.1, read as the reverse complement.
GCAGTAAAGTGCTGTTTGAATGAATGCTTACGAGCCTGCTGCTGCCTGCCACCGCTCAGTCAGACTGCTCTATCAAATCATAGACTTCATTATAATATAATAAACATAGAGATATGAGCCTTAGGTCATTTATATGGTAAAATCCCGAAACTATCATTTCAAAAAAACAAAAAGTTTATTCTTTCAGTGAAATACGGAACCGTTCTGTTTTTTATCGAATGGTTGGCAACCCTAAGTCTAAATATTGCTGTTGCATTGCACAACCTTCAATGTTATGTTATAATCATGTAAAATTCTGGCAAATTAGTTCACAGTAGGCAACAAGCCAGGCGGCCCAAACTGTTGCATATACCCTGACTCTGCTTGCACTGAATGCAAGAGAAGTGACACAATTTCCCTAGTTAATATTGCCTGCTAACAATTTCTTTTAACTACATATGCAGGTTTAAAAATATACTTCTGTGTATTGATTTTAAGAAAGGCATTGATGTTTATGGTCAGGTACATTTGTGCAAAGAATGTGTTTTTTTCGGGAATGAGCTTTTGTTAAATCACCACCCGTTTGGCGAAGTTGAAGTAGGCTGTGATTTGATGATAAATTAACCACCACATTGAGCATATGCAACGCAGGACAAGTTAGTTAACCTAGTAATATCAATCATGTGTAGTTCATTAGTTATGATTGATATTTATATTTGTTGTGTTCGGCGCATGTGACAAATAAAATGTGGTAGTGGGAGAGGATGGTGAAGCTGCAAATTCTCAACCATGAAACGTCTGATCCCAAAACTATAATCTCGTATGAACACAGTGCACTAAGTTTGATAGACTTGACCCTTTGCCCCCCAAAAATGAAATTGCATTGTGTTGGAATGCAATGTCAAATTGAGTTTGTGCACATGCACACTTCAGAGGTGGTGTTCCCTAATGGAAATATGCAAATACACACTACAACACACCAATAGGATCTTGCTAGCTCGTGCTTGGCTTTGCCCACCTCCTTGCTTGTTCTGACCACTATGCTTCATTTGCTCCCACTGTAAATGACACAGATTAAATATATCTTTGGTGATATGGTACTCTTTTTCCATGTATATAGCTTCAATCTTGTGTGTTTTACACCTCATTTTACAATTTGTATTTTGCTTATTTTTTACTCTGCATCATTGGGAAGCGCTTGTAAGCATGCATTTCAAAGTGAAGTCTACACCTGTTGTATTTGGCACATGTGACAAATACAATTTGATTTGAGGCCATCTCCATTTTGAAGTCCATTTTATTTTTCTACTACTTCTATGAGTTGGCAAACAAACTGGAAGTGTGCATACTGCCACCTGTACTGTGTTGTTTGAACATGTATAAAGCCAAAGTTGGCGATGCACTGCCACCTGCAGTTATGGAATGTTTACTCACGAGTATAATTCGTTAGTTGATCAAAGATCCCTGAATGGCATAATGTGGCCCTTCCTTCACCCATTGGAAGTCCCACCCAGTTGACTGCTTCAAAACGCTGCCCATTGCTAACAAGCTTGAGTCCACTATCATTCTCTAGGACCAAGACACCATTTTGGGTAACACATCTGAACACATGCCCAGAGGGGGCCCGCAGCCTCGGCCTTCTACAAAATGTACCTCTTGTCGTTCCTCTGTATCGGTCGAGGATCTTGACACTACTGGGACGACGCTCCCGTGCCACCTTCAGTTCCAGTAGCTGTAGTTTCCTCCGCAATCCCCGGTTTTCTTTCTGGCTTTGAGAAATTTCCAAACGAAACACTGCATAGTCGTCGTCTACGAGTTTACAGATCTCTACCACAGCTGCGTTAGCCAGCACCTCCATAATGGAAGCTATTTGAGTGTGAAAAACCATAACGTTGCCATTGCAGTTAGCCATTGTTAGCTAACGTTAGCAGCTAGCTAGCGTTACCTAGATAACATATCGACCAAGTCCTGTCTCCAACGTGAATTAAAGACTACCTGAGTTAAGTATGTGATGCTGTGCCGTTAAATTATTTTGTGTTCCAGGGTGTTAATAAACGTCTAAATAACAACATAAACGCTAACGTGAAATTGTATTTTGTCACTCTTAATTTCTCTTCTGTGTAGAAGGAAGTTATCTTATTGGTTGGCGTCATTGCTCAAAGGGCGTGGTTAAAATAAAAAGTTATGCGCACGTTTTTTTTTAATACGGTACTACAGATTACATTACACATCAAATCTCCTATGATCAATGATTTTGTCCGAATAACAATACTAGCGTACTATGCGTTTAATAATTAAACTTCATACTAATATAGTTTGATTTAGTAGAATTCACTCGTCTTTTTCGACTCGCATGTTTGACGCGCTGTAGCAAAGTGAACGAATGGTAGGAGTAAACGCAATTGTGCATTCGAAATTTCATATACTATTTTTTTGCATAACATACTTGTTTAGAAATAAGTGTGAGTAAGAATATAGTAATAAAAAATAGAACAACTTTATACCATCTAAATCTAATTGTATTAGTCGCATGCTTCCTAAACAACAGGTGTGGACTAACAGTGAAATGCTTACTTATGGGCCCTTCCCAACAATGTAGAGAGAAAGAAAATAGAGCCATAGGGTGGGTTTGTAAATTCTCTCTGGCTATCTACTCCGATTTCACTGCGACCTGTACACTCTCGTTGGCTGGCCCTTGAGTAATACTCGTTGCCAAACCCACTGGCTCCAGGTCATCTACAAGTCTCTGCTAGTTAAAGTCCCGCCTTATCTCAGCTCACTGGTCACCATAGCAGCACCATGGCACGTGCTCCAGCAGGTATATCTCACTGGTCACCCCCAAAGCCAATTCCTCCTTTGGCCGCATTTCCTTCCAGTTCTCTGCTGCCAATGACTGGAACAAACTGCAAGAGACTCATATCTCTCTCACTAGCTTTAGAGCAGCTCACCAGCTGTCAGAGCAGCTCACAGATCACTGCACCTGTGCATAGCCCATCTGTAAAAAGCCCATCCAACTACCTAATCCCCATACTGTATTGATTTATTTATTTATCTATCTTGCTCCTTTGCGCCCCAGTATCTCAACTTGCACATTCATTTTCTGCACATCTATCACACGTGATTAATTGGTATATTGTAATTACTTCGCCACCATGGCCTATTTATTGCCTTTACCTCCCTTATCTTACCCCATTTGCACACACTGTATATAGACTGTTTCTACTGTATTATTGACTGTATGTATGTTTATTCCATGTTTAACTCTGTTGTCGAACTGCTATGCTTTATCTTGGCCAGGTCACAGTTGTATACGAGAATTTGTTCTCAACTAGCCTACCTGGTTAAATAAAGGTGAAATAAAATAAATAAAAAACATGTACATATAATTACGAAATAAAGTGACATAGCAGCAGCTTATGTGATGAGTATAAAAAGTTGGTGCAAAAAGGGTCAATGGACAATGTTCAGGTAGCTACTTGGTTAACTATTTAACTAACTACTTAGCAGTCTTATGGCTTGGGTGTATAAGCTGTTCATGGTCCTGTTAGATCCAGACTTTGTGCTTTGGTACCACTTGCCGTGCGGTACTGGAGATTACAATAAGACTTAGGTGGCTGGAGTCCGTGACAATTTTTAGGGCCTTCCTCAGACCACCATGTCGCGTCTGATGCAGAGCTCACTGAGCAGCCTGCTAGCCCGACCACCGAGGTTGAGGAGCCTATCAGCAAATTCGATACCCGCCCATACCCCATACCGCCTGCAGACCCAACAAGATTGAAAATAGCCATGGCCTAGCACCAACAGCACGAGGGAAACATCATCACCAAACACCTCTGTTACTCCAGCCACTAGCACCTGAAAGTAGCGGTGCGTTGGTAAAATCCCCGGGGAAGCCAAGCCAGGAACAAAAATACCATATTACAACCTGTGTTGTGATAATAGCATTGTTTGCTCTATAACCTGTTAGTTCATATGCCTTGACACCGTGATATATAGGCCTACGGCTGAGACAATAAGACGACACAGTGGCAGAATAAATTCAACCACACCCGCGTTTCATCACAAAACCAGAGAGCAACATCTGTCCGGTGAAGTCCACAAGGCATATTGCAAGTAACAAGCAGTTACATGACCTACACAGCATGGTCAAGAAAGTTAATGTTTCCGACATTTTTGGACTCCTAACAACTATTGATTTAGAACCATGGAGAGTTAAGCAAGTCACAAATAAAACACTGTTCCAACACAATTTCAACATTTCATCATCATCAAATCACCCATGCTTAGTCTAATACAGTGACAGCTAATAGATACCAAAAACAATTTAATCCAACGTAAACTAAATACAGTATGATTTGGCTGTCCATGGTACTGATTTCACGTGTGTTCGTGCGTGCTTGCAAGTAGAACATGTTGACTCACCCTACTTGTAGAGAAACGCCAATGACATCCTCTTCTCATGTTGCCAAAACGGTCCGACTGTCATACAGTTCTTCCATTTAGTTTTTGTTGTCCTAGGCTACCTGATAAATGATTTAGTTTTTTTCTTGGTTCATATATTGCATCCAATGAATATACGCCACTGCTATCGACGACCCCGGTGATGAGGAGGCAGAGCCTCCCGTCTTGACACTTACCCAAGCCGCATTTTCAGTGGGAGAAAACAGGCTTTTTGTAGCGCCCGGTTCAAGGTCTGCAGTTGGTTGTGGTGTACGCTGTCGTCTGAGGAGGCGATAGATTGACAAGGTAATGTATGTAGCTCCCTGTACAATTTCTTTAGGAAACCCACGGTGGCTGCACAGTACAGTGGGGGAAAACAACTGAAAAGGCTGCTTGATCAGAGACGGAATGGCCACCTTGCCATGATGTTAGTCATCTTTAAATCAAGTGACATCACAGAGATGCTCGATGAAGTGGAATCTACTCGCGTATATGGTGCTGCTATGTGAGACTTGAGATCACAGGCATACTGAAAGCAGTGACAGAGCCGAGCATTAAGTTTATTGCTAACACGACTCACAAAATCCTGGGGCTCCTTGACCCTCTTAACAAGTTACTGCAGTCTGAAACTACTGATTTACAGACCGGTGTCAAACTTGACCGCAGTACCTATGGGTGAAAAACGGCTATGTCATGCTGAATTCTGAAAGCTTTGGGAGGCATTCCAGGAGGGAGGGCAGGAGCATATCTGCTCCAAGCAAATGATGGAGAGTCATGAGAAACTCTGCAAGAGTATCTATTTGAACAGCCTTGTCTCATAGACTAGAAGTAACATAGTAACACATTTTTTTGCAGGTGCATGGTAACAATTGAATACAATGAGAAAAAAGAAGAAACCCACATACAGGAATATGATTCCAAATAAATGACATTATTACATGTTCCACCACCCATGTTATCTACATTATTAAATGTCCACGTGGGCTATGTAGGTAAAACCTCTCGTTCTCTCAAGCAGATCATTTGTGAACATAATGGTTGAAATCAGGAGAAACGACAGGTATTATCCAGTCGGCAGTACATTTTAATGACCTGAAATATGACATTTCTACCTTTTAGATTTTGTGGTATAGAGAAAATTAAGATATCAGACAGGGGAGTTGATATAAATAATACTCTGAGTAAAAATAATGTTTTGGGGATTTTCATCCAGACATTATTTCCTAAAGGTCTTAATGATGAAATCACTATATGAAATCGACAAAAAAAAAGAAACATCCCTTTTTTCAGGACCCGGTCTTTCAAAGATCATTCGTAAAAATCCAAATAACTTTATAGATCTTCATTGTAAAAGTGTTTAAACACTGCTTCCCATGCATATTCAATGAACCTTAAACCATTAATGAACATGCACCTGTGGAATGGTCGTTAAGGCATTAAAAGCTTACAGACACTAGGCAATTAAAGTCACAGTTCTGAAAACTTAGGACACGAAAGAGGCCTTTCTACAGACTTTGAAAAACACCAAAAGAAAGACTCCCAAGGCCCCTGCTCATCTGCGTGAACGTGCCATAGGCATACTGCAAGGAGGCATGAGGGCTGCAAGGAGGCATGAGGACTGCAGATGTGGCCAGGGCAATAAATTGCAATGTCCATACTGTGAGACGCCTAAGACAGCGCTACAGGGAGACAGCTGATCGTCCTCACAGTGGCAGACCGTCCTCGCAGTGGCAGACCGTCCTCGCAGTGGCAGACCACGTGTAACAACACCTGCACAGGATCGGTATATCCGAACATCACAACTGCGGGACAGGTACAGGATTGCAACAACTGCCCGAGTTACACCAGGAACACACAACCCCTCCATCAGTTCTCAGGCTGTCCGCAATAGGCTGAGAGAGGCTGGACTGAGGGCTTGTAGGCCTGTTGTAATGCAGGCCCTCACCAAACATCACCAGCAACACAGTCGCCTATGGGCACAAACCCACCGTCGCTGGACCAGACAGGACTGGCAAAAAGTGCTCTTCACTGACGAGTCGTGGTTTTATCTCACCAGGGGTGATGGTCAGATTCACGTTTATAGTCGAAGGAATGAGCGTTACACCGAGGCCTGTACCCTGGAGCGGGATTGAGGTGGAGGGTCCGTCATGGTCTGGGGGCGGTGTGTCACAGCATCATCGGACTGAGCCCGTTGTCATTGCAGGCAATCTCAACGCTGTGCGTTACAGGAAAGACATCCTCCTCCCTCATGTGGTACCTTTCCTGCAGGCTCATCCTGACATGACTCTCCAGCATGACAATGCCACCAGCCATACTGCTTGTTCTGTGCGTGATTTCCTGCAAGACAGGAATGTCAGTGCTCTGCCATGGCCAGCGAAGAGCCCGGATCTCAATCCCATTGGGCACATCTGGGACTTGTTGAATCGGACGGTGAGAGCTAGGGCCATTCCCCCCAGAAATTTCCGGGAACTTGCAGGTGCCTTGGTCGAAGAGTGGGGTAACATCTCACAGCAATAACTGGCAAATCTGATGCAGTCCATGAGGAGAAGCAGCACTGCAGTACTTAATGCAGCTGGTGGCCACACCAGATACTACCTGTTACTTTTGACCCCCCCCCCACATTATTCTATTTATTTTAGTCACGTCTGTGGAACTTGTTCAGTTTGTGTCTCAGTTGTTGAATCTTATGATCATACAAATATTTGCACATGTTAAGTTTGCTCAAAACAAACGCAGTTGACAGTGAGAGGACATTTCTAACACCCTCCCAACATATCCTCCAAACACTGGGTTCGAGGCCATTATCACTTTTATACAACGGGTTACCAACATATACAAATAATGATTTGACGTATTTTCAATAAACTTGAATTATTCACCCTTCCACGGGCTATAGTCCTGACACAAATCTAGTGCTGCTACCCAATCCGGATGGTTGTTCATTCTATCGGATAGGTTGCCAGAGACGCTACCCTCTCTAACCAAATCGCTAACAGTGACAAAAAATAAAAATCAGTAACAGAATGACTGCAATTGAATTGGCCACAATAGGAAATCATAGTCTCAAAACAGTTACAGTAAAGCAGAGTAGACCACAGTAAAGTACAGCAAAGAAGATTATAGTTCAGTACAGTATAATGTAATATACTCTACTGGACTTTACTGTAATGTCCAAACTTGTTAAACATAGAAGTCTATGATTGGTACAGATTTGGTCCGGTCTTGACCAACCAAATTTGGTCTTGTTTGGGTGCGGAGCTCATTAGAATAATAGCCAGTGTGTAGTATAATACTCAAACATGCAAAGGAGGATTACATTTTTTTCTACCTTGGTACCTATTCAGGATATATCACCATGAAGAGAATTACACTCATAATTATGCATTTCTATATAGTACAGATCAAGGACCCATGATGTCATTATGTTACTGGGTGTTGATCCACTTCACTGACTGAAGTTCAATCATCTACATTGTTTTTTTCAAACTCAAGGTGTCATATCATAGCTGACACATTCTTTCTGCAGACATATTTTAATCATAATTCTGAGTTTTTGGAAAAAAGTGGTCACAAAAAAACAAATTCTTTCATCAAAATTTGCATCTGCACTGTCCCTCAAATAAATGTGTTTTAGTAACATTGTCAGTGGCAATTGTTAAAAGTAGACTTCTGCATATACAGTTGAAGTCGGAAGTTTACATACACGTAGGTTGGAGTCATTAAAACTCCCTTTTCCACCACTCCACAAATTTCTTGTTAACAAACTATAGTTTTGGCAAGTCGGTTAGGACATCTACTGTGTGCATGACACAAGCAATTTTTTCCAACAATTGTTCAGATTATTTCACTTTTATTACAGATGACTTTTATTACAGACTATTACTTATAGCTCACTGTGTCACAATTCCAGTGGGTCAGAAGTTTATATACACTAAGTTGACTGCCTTTAAAAAGCTTGGAAAAATTCCAGAAAATGATGTCATGACTTTAGAAGCTTCTGATAGGCTAATTGACATAATTTGAGTCAATTGGAGGTGTACCTGTGGATGTATTTCAAGGCCTACCTTCAAACCCAGTGCCTCTTTGCTTGACATCATGGGAAATCAAAAGAAATCATCCAAGACCTCAGAAAAAAAGTGGACCTCCACAAGTCTGGTTCATCCTTGGGAGCAATTTCCAAATGCCTGAAGGTACCACGTTCATCTGTACAAACAATAAGTTTGTACAGCAAGTATAAACACCATGAGACTACGCAGCTGTCATACTGCTCAGGAATGAGACACGTTCTGTCTCCTTGAGATGAACGTACTTTGGTGTGAAAAGTCAAAATCAATCCCAGAACAACAGCAAATAACCTTGTGAAGATGCTGGAGGAAACAGGTACAAAATCATTTATATTCACAGTAAAACAGGTCCTATATCGACATGACCTGAAAGGCCTGAAAGGCTCAGCAAGGAAAAAGCCACTGCTCCAAAACCGCCATAAAAAAGCCAGACTCCGGATTGCAACTGCACATAGGGACAAAGACCGTACTTTTTGGAGAAATGTCCTCTGGTCTGATGAAACAAAAATAGAACTGTTTGGCCATAATGACCATTGTTATGTTTGGAGGAAAAGGGGGATGCTTGCAAGCCTGAAGAACACCATCCCAACTGTGAAGCACGGAGGTGGCAGCATCATGTTGTGGGTGTGCTTTGCTGCAGGAGGGACTGGTGCACTTCACAAAATAGATGGCATCATGAGGATGGAACATTATGTGGATATATTGAAGCAACATCTCAAGACATCAATCAGGAAGTTAAAGCTTGGTCGCAAATGAGGCCACCAAATGGACAATGATCCCAAGCATTATTCAAAAGTTGTGGCAAAATGGCTTATTAAGGAGAACTAAGTCAAGGTACTGGAGTTGCCATCACAAAGCTCTGACATCAATCCTATATAAAATGTGTGGGCAGAACTGAAAAAGCGTGTGCGAGCAAGGAGGCCTACAAACCTGACTCAATTTCACCAGCTCTGTCAGAAGGAATGGGCCAAAATTCACCAAACTTATTATGGAAAGCTTGTGGAAGGCTACCCAAAACGTTTGACCCAAGTTAAACAATTTAAAGGCAATGCTACCAAATAATAATTGAGTGTACTTCTGTCCCATTGGGAATGTGATGAATTAAATAAAAGCTGAAATAAATCACTACTATTTTTCAGACATTTCACATTCTTAAAATATATTTGTGATCATAACTGACGTAAGACAGAGAATTTTTACTAGGATTAAATGTCAAGAATTGTTTAAATGTATTTGGCTAAGATGTTTGTAAACTTCCAACTTCAACTGTAGGTGTATGTATGGTTTGTTAAACTTTGCAATCAATGGTTTTCACTTAGCATACATAAAATGAAAAAGTGAGCATCAGCGTCACTGTTAGCGTGGAATTGCACACGACATACATCTTCACTACTTCATCAAGTAAACATTAATTAAGGCACTATCATTCTCACTATAAAACACCTAAAGACAAAGTCTGTCACTCTTCATCATTGACGCATTTTTACAGACACCATCACACCAGCCATCACCATATTATCTACTCTGCCTCATCATACTTTTTCCAAAGTTCTCCTCATCCAGTTCCCTACTATATCCCAAACCAACAGAATTAACTACAAACTAACTAACTAGTACTACGTTACATGTCACTATTCATGTGCATTTTCTGCTGGTGTATCCTGAGGTAGCTCCTCCCTGAGAACCTCTTCCTACAGTGCGTACAGGCGAATGGCCTCTCTCCCTTGTGGACCTTCAACTGCATCTTCAGCTGGTGGGTGAACTTATTCTTACACTGGGGCAGCTGTAGGGTTTCTCCCCTGTGTGGACCCTCTGGTGCCTCTTCAGGTTGGAGGAGTGTGAGAAACTAGCCCGGCACAAGTGGCAGCCGAACGGTTTCTCCCCTGTGTGAACCCTCTGGTGCCTCTTCAGGTTGGAGGAGTGGGAGAAACTAGCCCGGCACAGGTGGCAGCCGAACGGTTTCTCCCCCATGTGCAACCTCTGGTGGATTGCCACCTGTTGGGGGAAACGGAAGGCTTTCCCACAGAACGAACACGGGAAGCGCTTCTCTTTGGCGCCGCCACCTTTACTAATGCTGCTTCCACTACTGTCATTTGTCAATGGGCTTGTGTTGCCATTTAGTGTTGAGGCACAGGCATTGTCTGAGGTCTGGTTTAACATTAGGAGAGTGTGAGGAGGACGAAGGCCAGGGAGTGTCTGTGTTGTCGCAGGGTCCATGTTCCAATTGATAGATCCTATAGAAGGTAGGCTGAAGGCAGCATCTGTTACAGGGTTAACCTGAGGCCCAATCCGTCTCTCTGAATCACAACTGTAGGAGCAGGAAGGAGCATCGCTAGCAGAGTCTGTATCTGTTCTCTTCTGCCGCATACAGACACCTCCCCGTCCCTGCAGACCAAATCTACACTTCGCCCTGGTCTCATCCAGTCTGTTGTCATGGATCCTAAGATCGGATGTTGTTTTGTGTTCGACTGTCTGTTTCTGGTTGTGGTTAACAGTGTTGTTCCCCAGCCCAGAGTTGAGGACACTGTCCCATCCCCTGACATCCACTATGTCACCTCTGGTCCTGGCCTGTGAATCCAAGATGGCCACCCAGTCTCCTTTGTTAGCCTCCAGCCAACTACCTGCAGGAATAGGTCACAAAATAGAGTTTAAAAATATGGCAAAGAAAACTCTACATATGGAGTTGTATGGAAAAAATAGCCAGGTGCATCACTATTCCCATTGAAGATCTACTACTGTATGTAGGCTATATGTATTTCTCTTACCTTGCTCCCCCATCTTTAGTCCACTCAGCAGATCAATGCTCTCTGCTTCATCTTCCATTGTCTCCTGTTTGACCAGCAGCAGATCAGGCTTCCCATCCTCCATGTCTATTGACTGCAATAGTAAAGGTTGGGTTTAGTTGGCACTATTTGCCGAAGCAGCAGCAAAAGTCTTCATGGGGTCCACAAAAAACCACAAAGGACGACAAGTAACAAAACACTTAGTGATAGACAAGGACAGTCACACAAATTTAAAATACTATATACAAACAATACAACAACAAAAATGTGTGTGTTAGTGTGTCGCCTCACAGACCCCACCGGTCAATGAGATGCTTGAGTAATAGGAGATGGAAGGGAGTTCCATGCGATCACGGCTCAGTATAATACTATGCGTTTCCATGAATTTGTTTTTGGACTTGGGGACTGTGAAGAGACCCGTGGTGGCATGTCTTGTGGGGTATGTACGGGTGTCTGAGCTGAATGTTATTTGATTATGTAGACAATCGGGAATTTTCATCACAGTAATATTTCCGGATGAAAACTGGAATAGAAGCAGTTCATCTCTCGTCAACCCTTTAGTGCTCCTGAGTGGCGCAGCGGTCTGAGGCACTGCATCTCAGTGCTTTGAGACAGATGCAGCTTTGCTCGGTAGGTCTTTCTTTGCTGCACTTGACCATATTACCAGACAGTAATCAAGATGGGCCAAGACCAGACCTTTAGCAGTTCATTTTACAGTGCAGGTGATTTGTACTGTAACACAGAACCACAGACATGGGAGGAAGGAATATACTGTACATGCATATTTATCTGCATGTCATTGTGCCAGTAAGGGGAAAAACACTGCATGAAACCTTTACTCTTTAGTTAACAGGCACACACAAACTGTCGCTCTCACTCTCAAAAAAACACACACCACTCTCTCTCCCCCACAAACACACACTACTCCCAACTTTTACAACGTTAGGCACCAAACTGAATTTAAGGAGCACCAGAAAGACATTGATTTTTGATATAGTTTAGGCTTACATTAGGCCTATCTGAATCCTATCTTTGTGCGCTGCTCCAATGTAATACATTTACAAATCTAACAGAAGACTCATCAGGGTCTGCATCCCCGCTCGCCATCACGGCAAAATGATATATTTATATTTTAAATGACAGAGGAATAGACACACATGAAGAGCAGACTGAGAGAAGCAGGTGAGTGAGGGCTGGTAGGGGATGCGGCTGGCTGATTTACAGCTGCCACGTGATATGCCCATGAAAGTTGAGTGGATAATACTGATATTACAATAATAGTGTTTAACATGCTTTTTGAATGACTACTTCATCTTTGTACCCCACACATACAATCATCTGTAAGGTCCCTCAGTCAAGCAGTGAATTTCAAACACAGATTCAACCACCAAGACCAGGGAGGTTTTCCAATGCCTGCAAAGAAGGGAACATATTGGTAGATGGGTAAACATCTTTTTTAAAAGCAGGCATTGAATATCCCTTTGAGCATGGTGAAGTTATTAATTACATTTTGGATGGTGAATCAATACTCCCAGTCACTACAAGAAACAGGTGTCCTTCTTAACTCAGTTGCCCGGAGAGGTAGGAAACTGCTAAGGGATTTCACCATGAGACCAATGGTGACTTTTAAAACAGTTACAGTTTAATGGCTCTGATAGGATAAAACTGAGGATGGATCAACAACATAGTTACTCCACAATACTAACCTAATTGACAGAGTGAAAAGGAGGCATGTACAGAATAAAATATTCCAAAACATGCATCCTGTTTGAAACAAGGTACTAAAGAAATACTCTATAATACAGCTATAATCTCAGCCAAAGGTGCTTCTACAAGTTGACTCAGGGGTTTGAATAGCTATGTAAATGAGTTATTTACGTATTTCATCTCAAATAAATATGCAAAAAATGTCTGAAAAACATGTTCTCACTTTGTCATTATGCGAAATTGTGTGTACATGAGTGAGAAAAAAAATACATTCTATCCATTTTGAGTTCAGGATGTAACAACAATGTGGAATGGGTCAATAGGTATTAATACTTTCCAAAGGCACTGTAATTAATATGGGCTAATCTTAGCCCTTTCCTGGGTAGCTTACCTGAGATGGACATAATATGAAGGGAGAAATAATAACTGTTTCGCTAAGAGTCAGTCAATCAGGCACCTGTGAGTGACAGTTGGTGTATGTATGTGATGTTGGGCTGAAGCTACTGACCCGGAAGCTTGGCTCTCTCACTCCTCCTGGGCTTTTGTGACGGAGGGTGGACAATGACCTTGTTGTAACAGATGTAAGCAATGTCCCCATGCTATCTGGCAGCTTTTATATAGCTGGGATAAGCTCTTTCTGCCTCTGGCGTACAACTTCAGAGAAGTCCTCGTTGAGGAAGATGTTGGTTCATCTCAAGTTCTTGGGTCTCTCCAGAACAGCCATATTGTCCTTGAACCTTAGAAACCAGACCACTATCAGCCTGGGTCTGTCACCTGGGCTGGTTACATGTTTTCCAGACCTGTGGGCGTGCTCCACCTCAATATTCTTTTGATCCATCTGCAGCTTTTCAGTGATCATTTTCTCACTTTCTCCTCTAACTCCATCCAGGTCTCATGTGTAGACTCTGGTAGGCCATCCACAACAATGTTCTTCCTCCTGGATTGTCCCTAGATAGTCTGTTTTCCCAGTCATCTGTAATAATGATTTGCTGATATCATCTCATGTGGATTAAGTTTGTTGTCATCTTGCTGCAAGTCTCTTCCATATGACATTCACCTATCCCTGGTCAGATCGTCCATTATTTTGTTAGTCGAGTCCACCATTATTTGGACACAGCTCTTTGAAGCCATTTTTCTGTTGCTGTAACAATGCTTGTAGACATTTTTGTTGATTTACACTGTCCTCTCCAACCTTCTTTGACTTTGGGCGGCATGATAGTAGCAACATAGGCTAACGCTGGTACTCCAGCCAGCACAGCTCGCAGGGCAGATGGGAACAGTAACAAACAGCAGGGATTTAAACAGCCACAAACTCAGGACTATCCGCGGTCCCAGCCACAAGGGCTAATCGCGTTTCAGGCTGTGTTCAAATTGTCAAAGAAACCTGGCTAGCTTGATAGTTAGCAACTAGTCTAGCTGCGTCGCTAAGCAGCAGCTCTTCAGACTTCAGGGTTTGGCAGTGTCCCGGAACAGAAAGTAGCCGTCCACAGCAACTGAGCTAACCACGTCACAGGATCCAAATTAAACAGGTAGGGTAGTTAAATTTAAAAAACAAAGGGACATTTTTCAGTAACACTTTTTTTTTTTAACTGAGCACTCTCTCATTTCACTTTCAGCATGCGTTGCACGCTGATGACGTCACTATGCAAGCACTCAGGGGTGTGCCATTGCCACTTGAGCAGGCTGGAAATGCTGCAATCGGGCCTTGACGCTTTACAGAAAGACCTGGTTGGTTTAAAATGTGTACTTAATTGTAGGCCAGACTAAATACATGTTCTCTAATTCTCGCAAAAATGTTTCAGATGGGCTACATTTCTATTAATTGGATTGTTGGTTCTCCCATCGATCAGGTTCCCAATTGTAAATATCTGGGCATTTGGATTGACAAAGATTTAATGTTCCAAAAAAAAGTTACGGATGAGCTAGTTAAAAAACTAAACTTGAAAGTGGGATTATTTTCTAGAAATAGATATTTCCTTTCCCGGAATAGCAGAAAGCAGATTGTACAGTCAACTTTTCTGATAGTTTTTGAAAACGGTGACACCATTTACAAGATTGCCGCAGCCACTAGTTTTAAACCTTTAGACGCCGTCTACCATAGTGCCATTTGTTTTATCACAGGTGACAGTTTTAATATTCACCACTGCATCCTGTATCAAATTGGCTGGTCCTCATTAAAGTCCCGAAGATCACTTCATTACTCCTTATTTGTTTGTTTAATTGTTTACAAAGCTCTACTACACAAGCTTCCAACGTACCTAACTTTGTTGTTAAAGTATAAAAATCATGAGATACCAAACCCATTCATACGGTTGGTTAACACTTGAGTTTCCTCGGGTCTCCGCCAAACTAGGTAAATCCACTTTTTGTTATAATGCACCTCATTGCTGGAACCAACTACAAAATACATTACAATTGGATGTTCTGGTGCCGCTCGGGCAATTTAAAATATTGATTGGGGGCCATCGTAACTTTTTCTTGAATATTTGTGTAATTCTGTATTATTGTTTGTTTTACATTATATCGGATTTGATTATGAATTGTATAAGCAGGGCCCCCTTGTGAAAGAGACCCTGGTCGCAATGATGACTAAATCAACAGTGGTCCCTGTAGCTCAGTTGGTAGAGCATGGCGCTTGTAACGCCAGGGTAGTGGGTTCGATCCCCGGGACCACCCATACGTAGAATGTATGCACACATGACTGTAAGTCGCTTTGGATAAAAGCGTCTGATAAATGGCATATATTACTATTACTAACATCAGGGCCGGTATCTAGAAGGTGTCTCAGAGTAGGAGGGCTCATCTAGGATCAAATTTTATTCGTCACATACACAGATGTTATTGCGGTTATAGCGAAATACTTGTACGTCTCAACGTAATAATGCTGATCTAGGATTAGGTCTGTCTACATATCATAATTCATTAGAATCTAAAAGGCTAAACAGATCCTAGGTCAGCTACCCTGCACTGAGAGGCTTTGTGGATACGAGCCCTGACCTAATAACATGCAGACAGTAGTTTACAGTGGGCTCACCTCAGTGAGACTGTGTGTGATCCTGTGGTGCTCAGCTGGTTCCTCTGTGGGTTCAGGAGGTGTAGTCTGGTTGTCCTCCATGTCCATGGTCCCCTCAGGGTTCCCCAGACTCTCCTCACACCCCTCCTCCTTCACCAGCAGCATCTCTGGACCATCCTCCTCCTCCTCCTGGAAGAGACAGGTGATACAGATTACACAGACATACACTCCCTCAGGTATATACACACAGATAAACACACTTTCAACATGGAGTGTTTACCCATCCCCACTACGTTTGAGTCCTATACTGTAGTTACAGAATGACTTCATTGTTGTTAAACCCATCATAGTGGACATGTTGTGGGTAAAAAATAATTCAGCTATGATAAGTTCTAAGTCACCACCAGACAAACCTGACTAAACTATTTTGAGGTGTTCAGTAGGTGTTTGTTAGTGTGTGGGTATGTGTAGGTATATTTAGTAAGTGTATATTGGTTATAAAGCACTGTCAGGTATATGCAGAATAGGGTGAGATCAGATGTGAACTAAAGAAAGTCTCAAAGTCTGCATGAAAAGTCCCATTTTGTATTTATTAAACACAAGTTTTAAACACACCATATGAAAACCACATATACATGTCTCAACTACAAATCTCCATGATAAACTACATACATTCTCATTAAAAAGTGTCTTGGGAAAGAAATGAAGTAGTTGAATGGAAGTAATGAAATAGGCATTTATGAACGTCAGAGCCTATACAATACAAACAATATATAAACATACTTTTTAGGCTTATATGCCTCGGGCTGGGCGATACGGCCTAAAAATCATTTAGATTTTTTCAAACTTATGGGTGATTCATGATCTATATCTCGATTTTCTAAAGTTCTAAATAAGCTTTGTTGCACAATTAAAAAGGTCAATACAATGAATTTCAAACAGTCATAAATAAATCTAATGAATTCAGGGTTTGTAAAATTATACCTAGGCTAAATATGACCTTCCACAACCATAAGACCCACAAATAATGTCATTATTTTATCAAAATATTTTAAACAGCTTTTTTTTGCATTAATCACTGACCTAGCTTTCAAGTCTATGAAAATGAAATTTATGTTACAAATGTAACCAGAACCCTGCATAACGTGCATTCACTAATAATGACTATCTCCTTGTAGCTGAAAATTAACACCAGTCTCATAAACAATCTCCACGTTCTAGTGAGTAGCCAGCTAATCTTTATATTTCAAGTCTAGCCAACTTCAAATCAAAGTTATTGGATCTATTTGGATCTATTTACTTGCTACCAAGGCAGAACAGTTGAAGTGTGATGATTACACCCTCCTGTCCATCTCCAACTGTTTGAACAACATAGCCAGTTCACTTTGTTTAGATATTGAAATCAAGTGGCCTACCTGGACAAGAAGATGCTTATTTCTCAGAATGAGAATGAGTTGCCAATTCCTTTTATGAATGTATTTTTTTTCTTTACATACATACATTGCACATTTATAAAACACAGACAAGACAGCAAGCACATGTGTGCTATGTGGCTAAAATACAGCTAGCGGTACGTAGTACCACAATACAGAGCTTGCGACAGAACTGAACATTAATTTTCCACAATCATGTTTTTTTAAATATTTTGTTTTACCCCTTCTCCCCAATTTTGTGGTATCAATTGGTAGTTACAGTCTTGTCCCATCGCTGCAACTCAGATTCAACCACAAAGACCAGGGAGGTTTTCCAATGCCTCGCAAATAAGGGCACCCCAGTAGATGGGTAAAACATTTTAAAAAGCAGACATTGAATATACCTTTCAGCATGGTAAAGTTATGAATTACACTTTGGATACACTCAGTCACAACAAATATATAGGCGTTCTTCCTAACTCAGTTGCTGGAGAAGAAGGAAACTGCTCAGGAACTTCATCACGAGGCCAATTGTGACTTTTAAACAGTTACAGAGTTTTATGGCTGAGAGAAGAAAACTGATTATGGATCAACAACATTATAGTTAATCCACAACACTAACGCAAATGACAGAGTGAAAAGGAAGCCTGCACAGGATAAAAATATTCCAAAACATGCCTCCTGTTTGCAATAAGGCATTAAAGTAATACTGCAAAAAAATATGGCAAAGAAATAAAAGTCCTGAATGCAAAGCGTTACGTTTGGGGCAAATCCAATACATCACTGAGTAACACATATTTTCAAGCATGGTGATGGCCACATCATGTTATGGGTTAGCTTGTAAATTGGCAAAGGACTACGGAATAGAGCTAGGCGCAGGCAAATGCCTAGTGGAAAACCTGGTTCAGTTTGCTTTCCAACAGACACTGGGAAGGAGTTCACCTTTCAGAAGGACAATAACCCAAAACACAAGGCCAAATATATACTGGAGTTGCTTACCAAGATGACGTTGAATGTTCCTGAGGGGCCTAAATATAGTTTTGACTTAAATCTACTTGAAAATCTATTGCAAGACTTGAAAATGGCTGTGGAGCAATTATCAACAACTAACTTTGCAGAGTTTGAAGAATTAAAAACTTATGTGCAAATATTGTACAATCCAGGTGTGGAAAGATCTTAGACGCTCAAAGCTGTAATCGCTGTGATTCTAACATGCATTGACTTAGGGGTGTGAATACTTTTGTAAATTAGATATTTCTGTATTTTCATTATGGGTTATTGTGTAGATGGTCGAGTTATTATATTTTTAATCCATTTTGAATTCAGGCTGTAACAAAATATGGAATAAGTCAAGGGCTATGAATACTTTCTAAAGGCACTGTAGAATGCAAAATATATATACAAATAAAAACAAAATTCTTGTGATACATGCATTTCAAACATTAATTTGAATTAATTGGATATAATCGCCCAGCCCTATACAGTTGAAGTCAGAGGTTTACATACACTTAGGTTGGAGTCATTAAAACTCGTTTTCCAACCACTCCACAAATTTCTTGTTAACAAACTATAGATTTGGAAAGTCGGTTAGGACATCTACTTCGTGCATGACACAAGTCATTTTTCCAAAAATTGTTTACAGTCAGATTATATCACTTATAATTCAATGTATCACAATTCCAGTGGGTCAGAAGTTGACTGTGCCATTAAACAGCTTGGAAAATTCCCCAAAATTAGGTCATGGCTTTAGAAGTTTCTGTTAGGCTAATTGACATCATTTGAGTCAATTGGAGGTGTACCTGTGGATGTATTTCAAGGCCTACCTTCAAACGCACTGCCTCTTTAATTGACATCACGGGAAAATCAAAATAAATCGGCCAAGACCTCAGAAAAAACATTGTAGACCTCCACAAGTCAAGTTCATCTTTGGGAACAACTTCCAAATGCCTGAATGTACCATGTACATCTGTACAAATAATAGTACGCAAGTATAAAACCCATGGGACCACGCAGCTGTCATACCTCTCAGGAAGGAGACACGTTCTGTCTCCTGGAGATGAACGTACTTTGGTAAGAAAAGTGCAAATCAATCCCAGAACAACAGCAAAGGACCTTGTGAAGATCCTGGAGGAGTCAGGTGCAAAAGTATCTATATCCACAGTAAAACAAGTCCTAAATCGACATAACCTGAAAGGCAGCTCAGCAAGGGAGTAGCCCCTGCTCCAAAACATGGGGACAAAGATCGTACTCTTTTGAGAAATGTCCCCTGGTCTGATGAAACAGAACTAGAACTGTTTGGCCATAACGACCATCGTTATGTTTGGAGGAAAAAGGGGGAGGCTTGCAAGCCGAAGAAAACCATCCCAACCGTGAAGCACAGAGGTGGCAGCATCATGTTGTGGGGGTGTTTTTCTGCAGGAGGGACTGGTGCACTTCACAAAACAGATGACTTCATTAGGAAGGAAAATTATGTGGATATATTGAAGCAACATCTCAAGGCATCAGTCAGGAAGTTAAAGCTTGGTCGCAAATGGGTCTTCCAAATGGACAATGACCCAAAGCATACTTCCAAAGTTATGGTAAAATGGTTTAAGGACATCAAAGTCAATGTATTGGAGTGGCCATCACAAAGCCCTGACCTCAATCCTATAGAACATTTGTGGGCAGAACTGAAAGCGTATGTGAGCAAGAAGGCCTACAAACTTGACTCGGTTACACCAGCTCTGCCAGGAGGAATGTGCCAAAATTCACCCAGCTTATTGTGGGAAGCTTGTGGAAGGCTACCTGAAATGTTTTACCCAAGTTAAACAATTTAAAGGCAATGCTACCAAATACTAATTGAGTGTATGTAAACTTCTGACCCACTAGGAATGACAAGAAATAAAAGCTGAAATAAATCACTCTAAACTATTATTCTGACATTTCCCATTCTTAAAATAAAGTGGTGATCCTAACTGACCTAAAACAGGGATTTTTTTACCAGGATTAAATGTCAGCAATTGTGAAAAACTGAGTTTAAATGTACTTGGCTAAGGTCTATGTAAACTTCCGACTTCAACTGTACATGCCTTATAGACTGCTCAAAAAATAAAGGGAACACTTAAACAACACAATGTAACTCCAAGTCAATCACACTTCTGTGAAATCAAACTGTCCACTTAGGAAGCAACACTGATTGACAATAAATTCCACATGCTGTTGTGCAAATGGAATAGAAAACAGGTGGAAATTATAGGTAATTAGCAAGACACCCCCAATAAAGGAGTGGTTCTGCTGGTGGTGACCACATACCACTTTTCAGTTCCTATGCTTCCTGACTGATGTTTTGGTCACTTTTGAATGCAGGTGGTGCTTTCCTTCTAGTGGTAGCATGAGACGGAGTCTACAACCCACACAAGTGGCTCAGGTAGTGCAGCTCATTCAGGATGGCACATCAATGCGAGCTGTGGCAAGAAGGTTTGCTGTGTCTGTCAGTGTAGTGTCCAGAGCATGGAGGCGCTACCAGGAGACAGGCCAGTACATCAGGAGATGTGGAGGAGGCCGTAGAAGGGCAACAACCCAGCAACAGGACCGCTACCTCCGCCTTTGTGCAAGGAGGAGCACTGCCAGAGCAATGCAAAATGACCTCCAGCAGGCCACAAATGTGCATGTGTCTGCTCAAACGGTCAGAAACAGACTCCATGAGGGTGGTATGAGGGCCCGACATCCACAGGTGGGGGTTGTGCTTACAGCCCAACACCGTACAGGACGTTTGGCATTTGCCAGAGAACACCTAAAGATTGGCAAATTCGCCACTGGCGCACTGTGCTCTTCACAGATGAAAGCAGGTTCACACTGAGCACATGTAACAGACGTGACAGAGTCTGGAGACGCTGTGGAGAATGTTCTGCTGCCTGCAACATCCTCGAGCATGACAGGTTTGGCGGTGGGTCAGTCATGGTGTGGGGTGACATTTCTTTGGGGGCCGCACAGCGCTCCATGTGCTCGCCAGAGGTAGCCCGACTGCCATTAGGTACCGAGATGAGATCCTCAGACCCCTTGTGAGACCATATGCTGGTCCTGGGTTCCTCCTAATGCAAGACAATGCTAGACCTCATGTGGCTGGAGTGTGTCAGCAGTTCCTGCAAGAGGAAGGCATTGATGCTATGGACCACCCATTCCCCAGACCTGAATCCAATTGAGCACATCTGGGACATCATGTCTCGCTCCATCCACCAACGCCACGCCACGTTGCACCACGGACTTTAGTCCAGGAGATCCCTCAGGAGACCATCCGCCACCTGATCAGGAGTATGCCCAGGCGTTGTAGGGAGGTCACACAGGCACATGGAGGCCACACACACTACTGAGCCTCATTTTGACTTGTTTTAAGGACATTACATCAAAGTTGGATCAGCCTGTAGTGTGGTTTTCCACTTTAATTCTGAGTGTGACTCCAAATCCAGACCTCCATGGGTTGATAAATTTGATTTCCATTGATAATTTGTGTCGTTTTGTTGTCAGCACATTCAACTATGTAAAGAAAAAAGTATTGAATAAGAATATTTCATTCATTCAGATCGAGGATGTGTTATTTTAGTGTTCCCTTTATTTTTTTGAGCAGTGTATATATATATATCAGACAACGTTGGATGCAATAATCTACACTGAAATCGGTAACTCTTGTAATTGCAAATTAGTCTGTGGATCTTTTTCGTGCCGACAACAATGACAATTCATCTTTGTCTTTAATGCAGGGTTTGATCGAACTGTCAGAAGCTACCGAGTGGAATGTTTTTTCTTCTGGTATCTCCTCTCTGAGAACCTCTTCCCGCAGTGCGTACAGGCAAACAGCCTCTCTACCATATGGACATTCAGGTGTATCTTCAGCTGTTGCAAGAATCTCTTCTGACGATGGGGTCAGCTGTATTATTTCTACCCTGTGTGGACCCTCTGGTGTCTCTTCAGGTGACCAGCCTGGGCAAAGGCCATGGGACACTGGGTACAGCTGAAGGGTTTCTCCCCCGTATGGACTCTCTGGTGCCTCTTCAGGTCACCAGCCTGAGCGAAGGCCATGGGACACTGGGTACAGCTGAAGGGTTTCACCCCTGTGTGGACCCTCTGGTGGATCTCCACCTTCTGGGGGCAGCTGAAGCCTTTGTTACAGAAAATGCAGAGGAACCGTTTCTCTTTACTTTTGCCTGATGTTGCTCCTCCACGCCGAGCCTGGGCTCTAGCCCTGTCGTTTGAGTTCAATCCTTTATCGAAAAGGACGAGGCGGTGTGGATCAGTAGGCCCCATTGATCTGGACACTGGGTCGCGATTCCTGAACGTGTGTAAAGGGGAGTGGGTAGCGACATTTTGATTTGTCTCTAAGCTTTCCCTGTAATCTAAGAAATCTCTGCGCTGTGTGAGTCCATCTCCTAGGTGACTATCTGCATTCCATGTGGGAGGAACGTCGCCCTCCACTTTCACAGTCACTTCATCTACGCCCAGAACCTCGCCCTTCTCATCTAGGCACCCTTCAGAGTATGCACTACTACTGTACTGGTTCCAGTCCCTTCTAGACAGATCAGTCCGTGTCTCTAAACCCAAGGATATGTTACCAGGGTCCATTTCTGTAGCATAAGAACAAGACGGTTCATCCCCGCCAGTGTCTAACGAGTCACCATCAACATCCGCATGGGAATGAACAGTCCTCTGGTTCTGGTGAAATACTGGTAAATACTCTGAGCCAGGAGGACAGCCCAGTCTCCCCAGGCCCAGTATCTCTGGGCCTGATGATCTGTGTTCAGATCCTCTGTGTAATTGCATTTGTGTTACAGTTAAAGTCTCGGTGTCTGTCTCAGACTTGAGGACGGCGATCGGCGTTCCACTGACCTCCGTGATGCTGTGTCTGGTCCTGGGCTGCGCAGTGGTGGGGTCCTTCGTGGCTACAGGGGGCTCTCCAGCCGTTCCATTCTGGATGTCTCTGCTATGCCGTGGGTCCTGCTTTCCTTCAGACCTCTCCTGCTTGACCCCAGGACCTGCAGCCTCTGTAGACTGACACAAGAAGAGTGGAGGTTATTAACGGATAACAATGTCGTAGTGAAGTCTCACAAGCTCCCTTATGGCAGATAAAAGAGGATGGACATGTAAGCAAGTGAAAAGCTGAGGGGAGCCTTTCTGAAGTGAACTGGTCACATGATGCACTGTAATTTAATGTAACACTATTCCACTAACCTCTATCACAATAATGTTCTGTGGTGAGATTCCACTCCCCTCATCAACAGTGATTAGTTGGTCATCTCTGCATGTATTGTGTCCCGCTGGATTCACAAAGCTCTTGTGGCCTCCAGTGAGATGTATTTCACCTGAGAGAATGATTGGGGAAAAGAGGTGGTTTAGGTGTTGTCAATGGTATATTGTACACTATTCACACTGTCTAAAATTGACAAGGATGTAAAGTAGCAATTCTCATAACTTCTTGATATAATATTTACTAATTGATGTATTATATTCCATGCATAACACTGTTTTCATTGTGTAAATAGAATATGCAGTAAATCAAGAATCTGGTTAGAATATGATGTCTTTGCGTAAGATAGCTTACTAATCAGGGGAATTATTGCACACTATCCAACAACTGACCAATACCTAATTATGTGTAATATACATCCGAACACAGAGCAGATTGGGGCGACAGTCACTAAACTATATATTAACCGTGACAGCCAGCGCAGCCTCCGCCAAAATGTACCTCTTGCCATTCTTCTGTGTCGGTCAAGGATCTTGACACTACTGGGACTGGCAACGACACGCTCCCGTGCCACCTTCAGTTCCAGGAGCTGTAGTTTCCTCCGTAATGCCCTGTTTTCTTTCTGGCTTTGAGTTATTTCCAAACGAAACACTGCATAGTCGTCATCTACGAGTTTACAGACCTCTGCCACGGCTGCATTCGCCAGCACCTCCATGATGGAGGCTATTTGAGTGTGAAAAACCATACAGTTAGCCATTGTTAGCTAACGTTACATAGATAACATCTATCAACCAAGTAGTCTTCAACGCAAATTAAACACTACATGGGGTACGTATGTGATGCTGTGCAGTTAAATTCGTTATATTTTGAGTTCCATTATGTTAATAAACGTATAAATAACAACAATAAAACCGCTAACGTGGAAATTGTTCATGGTCAATGTTCACTTCTTCTTCTCTGGTATAGTGTCGCCTTATTCTGAAACGTCACAGTGATCCTGGCGAGTTATCGGTTGCAATCGTATTTCTATTTCCGGCAACATTCGCGAAACGCTAGCGCGTGCTAGAGGCGGGAGGTGAAAGCTGCAAAAGCGGTACCTGAAAGATTAGTGGAATCTGTGTGGGTAGCTGGACAGGTAGGATGACTGACAGTGAAGGTGAACAGGTGGTCACGTGTCAGGTGACAGAGGAATGGATGAGACTGAGGCAGGAATTCCTTTGTGCTGCATCACAAAGGAAACAAATAACATGTATCCAATCAAATTCATAATCAAAGATCAAATCATATCATTCATTATTAACATAAGTTAGGGAGGTCAACAGTTCAGTTCATTAAGTCAATAGTAATCATCCGCGAGTCATTTAGGCTCGTAACTATTTATCATAAATCATGAAAGAATACAAACAGTGAATGGTTATACAATCTATAATCCCCATTATCAAAGTCAATCAGTTAGCAAACAATGACATTTCTCATTTCACTCTTTCAATTGTCTTCATGTGTACATATAATTAATTTCAATACACATGAACCATATCGATTGCATAATTGGCCAATGAGGATCCGTAGGTACGTGATCATTGACAATTGACATTACACAATATGTTTGAAGCGTGCGCTCCAAGCCACGCTCCGCGGTAATAACTATTAACAGTAACTGAATGGCCCACTCTCCCGATCGCCACAGATAATTCAGATGAAAGGTAAGAGTCGGTCGACTGACGTGGATTCATGGACGCACAGAACTTCTGGATCAGATGGAGTTAAGGAAGAGAAAGCAGCGAGATAAGGCGATGGCAATTTCCTCCTTTTATGGAGTTGTCGGACATTTCCACCTGACCTAATTAAAGCGCCCCTGGCCCAGCTGAGTAAATGGCAATGAATTAAAGGATTATTCCACCAACTCCATGGGCCTTTTCTACAGCCACCCCAGAAATTTGTTAAATTCCACACTCCTCAAAAAAGGCTCATTGCTCCTCGTCCTCTGTCATCTCAGGGAGAGGAATTAGTCGGGCAACTGGCTGGATATATGTCCGGTTCTTCACCTGGATCTCCACTGATCTAACACGACCATCGGTCCCAGGCATGGTCTTAGTTATACGGCCCACCGGCCAGGAGGCTCGAGGCAGCTGAGGGTCCACCATCATTACTACTTGGCCAGTTTCCAGGCTGGCCATTTCTCTCCACCATTTCCCTCTGTGCTGTAGACTTGGTAGGTAATCCCAAATGAATCGGGCCCAAAAATGGTCAGCTAAGATTTGGCTGTGTCGCCACCGGCGTCTGCCTACGAGGTTGGTATCAGCATACATGGCTTGAGGAAGTGACGCATCTCGGCATCCCATCAAGAGCATATTCGGTGTAACCGGATCGGGGTCAGCGATGTATGCAGAGAGATATCCCAAGGGTTTGGAGTTCAGAATCCCTTCCACCTCTATCAGGATGGTTGGCTTCCTCCAACCTGGCTTCTCCCGCCTTGAAGTTCGTACCTCTGTCAGCCAGGATCTCGTAGGGTTTCCCCCGTCGGGAGATAAACCGCCGTAGGGCCATGAGGAAGGCTTCAGTATCTAAACTCTCCAGTAGGTCCAGGTGGACACATCTGGTTGTCAAACACTTGAATAGAATGCCGCAGCGCTTTTCCACACGACGACCTAGCTTGATCATCAAGGGGCCAAAGCAATCTACTCCTGTTGACCAGAAGGGTGGTTTAAGGAGGCGCAAGCGAGCAGGGGGTAAATCTGCCATTTTGGGCACCGTAGCTCCGGCCCGCCATCTCTGACATTCTACGCAGGCGTATTGGTGCTTACGAATGGCTCCTCGTCCTCCAATTATCCAGTACTTCCGCCTCATCTCCCCATAGACCCTCTCTGGCCCTGGGTGGAGAAGCCTCTCATCATAATTCTTGATGAGGAGCCTGGTAAGAGGGTGTCTGGAGTCAAGGATAATTGGGTGGATAGCATCTGGGTCCAAAACCTCTGCTTGGAGCAGCCTCCCTCCGACTCTGATCACTCCAAGGATTGGATCATATTCTGGGGCAAGAGAGAGAAGACGGCTGTCCTTAGCCACTTCCCTACCGGCTTTCAGAGCTTTTAACTCCTCAGGGAAGCTAATTGCGTGTGCTTGCTGGAGGAGTAGGGTCTCTGCCACGAGGGAGGTGGGTATAGAAGCCACCCCATCTGAGGTCTGGTTTGTGGCGGCGATCAGATCCGGCAGTGTTTGAGATTGTGTTAGGTCAGGGAGAGCCGTTGTTGGTTCCATAGAGATGCTGTAGCATTGGGCGGACTCATGAGCTTCAGTTGGTTGCGGAGGGGCCGCACGCCTGGGGAATGTCGGCCACTCGTTCTCTGGTTAGGACAAGAATGGTGGTCCCAAGCACCAGTGATGGGGTTGAGCCAGTTCCTGAAGGGGTTTACCTCCAGTAATGTCATCAGCAGGATTGTTTATGCTATCAACATACCTCCAGTCCTGGACTTCTGTTAGGTCTTGGATTTCCGCAATGCGAGTTTCGACGAACACCTTATACCTGCAGGACTCCGACTTGAGCCAGGTCAATACAGTGGTCGAATCACTCCAGTAGATGACCCTTTGGATTGGCAAGGTGAGCTCGGCTCGCAAGGTAGAGGCCAACTGGGCTCCGGAAAGGGCAGCACTGAGTTCCAGCCTAGGCATTGACAACTGCTTCTTGGGTGCGACCCTGGACCTGGCCATGACAAAGGAGGCATGGGTGTGGCCTGCCTTATACTACACTCTAAGATAGGAAACAGCCCCATAAGCTCGCTCCGAAGCGTCACAGAACACATGCAGTTCCAGGCATGACCCCAGTTGGTCAGCACAGGATGGTACATAACATCTTGGCATTTGGACATCAGAGAACTCCGTTAACTCTGTTTCCCAACAGATCCATCGTTCCACTAGGTCAGCCGGGTGGATTGGTTCATCCCAGTCCCTCTTGGTCTGCCATAGGTCCTGGACTAAGACTTTGGCCCGTGTTGTGTATGGCAGGATATACCCAAGGGGATCGTATTGACTGGCCAGGGTCCGATAGATGGTGCGCGGAGTGGGGGTTTCGGTACTTGGGGATGAGCGGTGCTTATACCCCAGGGTATCCGGTATGCAGCTCCACCACAGTCCTAGAGTGGGCTCTTCTGGGTTACCACCAGACTGCGTTAGCCATAGTTCACTGCTACTGGACCTAGCTTGTGGCGGGAGGTGCTGGATAACCTCCGCTCTGTTACTAGCCCACTGTCGGACCTCAAATCCCCCTTTGGACAGGAGATCCCGTACTTTATCAAGAAGTACTTTCGCTTCAGCCGTGGATGGGATGCTCTGTAAGCAGTTATCCACATAGAAGGAATTTTCCACTGAATCCAATACTTCTGGGTCACTGTCTGGATGCTCCCGTGCGTGTCTCTGCAGAGCGTATATGGCACAGCAAGGACTGCAGGTGGTGCCAAATGGGAGTACCTGCCATTCATAGATTGTGTGCTCTGAATCTCGTTCCATATCTCACCATATGAACCGGAAGGCAGTAAACAAATCTGATGAAACATGGCTTTGATGTCTCCACTGATGGCTGTAGAGTGCTGCCGGAACCAGAGAAGGACACCGAGCAAGGAAGGACCTAAGGTTGGTCCGGGGATTAGTCAGTCATTCAGGCTTTGACCAGCAGCTTGGAATGAACAGTTGAAGACAAGTCTATATACTTCCCACCATGTTGCTGGATAACATGGTGAGGGAGATACCAGGATTCACAGAGTGCGTTTCCCTCTTCATGAGCTGTCACTTCAGTAACGTAGCCTTTCTTCACAAGGTTATGAATCTCTCGTGTCAGTCAGAAACTGAGCAGGAGCATGGCCAGTTCCTCTCTGTCAGGTAGTCCTGGGAGGACTTATTTTCCTCAATTAAGTTAGAAAAATAGACGAGAAGGAGAGAAGGGCTGAACTCTTGCAAGCTCAGGATTCTTCACCAGGCATCACTCCGTTCAACGCAGTAGTGGGAGTACAGCCCGTGTCGTGGTTGCCAGAGGAGGATGGTTGGGCACCCGTAGCAGTGGGGTTGCATACCTGCGAATGCCATCCATTTCAGTGGTGGTGGTGCTCTTCTCTAGGAGTCATGTTTCGAGCGAGTGACCTCCTGTAGCTTCCGGTTGGAGAAGGTGTCCATCTTCCAGAGCATCTCAACTTTCCGAAGGAGGTCAGTGGCTGCACAGGGGAATGGATCTGGATTGCTTCTGGTGAAGAGGACTTGCTGTGACTGTACAGCTTGGGTGGAGAGAAGTAGATGGGATGGACCTTGCACAGCCCAACCCAAGGATGTATGGACAGTAATGGGCCCTCCTTCTGGTCCAGCTCGTATAGGCTTAGTCGGGGTGACGAGATGTGGGTGGTCTGACCCAATCAGGATAAGTGGTGCTACTCTGGCCAGGTTAGGAAGAGGCAATCCTCGTAGATGAGGATATTGTTTCTTTAGAACACTTACCGGGCAGGAGTGCTCTGCGAGATTCAAGCCATCTGCCGTGAAGGCATTGGTGATGTTATAGGCCACGTCCCTGTTTCCTGAAGGTGAAATGCTAAAGGTTACAGCAGAGCCTTTCATTTGGATAACATCATGTCGCACCGTTTTGAGATAAAGGGTCTCGGGGGTCCCCTCAAGGTTAAGCTGACGGGTGGCCGCCGTGAGAATGAGTGTTCTTTCTGACCCATCATCTAGAATGGCGAATGTATCAATGCTTCTCCCTTCACTTTGCAGAGTGACCGTGACCATCTTCAACATGACCCTTGGAGACTGGTTCTGCTGGTCGAGGTACAGCTCCTTTGCAGCTCCTACCATGAGCATACTCTGCTCCTTCTGTGCTTGGGGAATTAGATCATGCAACACGGTGAGATGGATTTCTTTACAGCGGTTGCAGGGTTTCCTCAATGTGCAGGTCTCCGCCTTATGGCTACAGGCACACTTGTAGCATCGCTCGCCTGAAGTGATCCAGGCCTTCAATTGAGTTTGAGTGAGCTTTTTTACCCTGGGGCATGAGCCAAGGAAGTGCCCCTTACTATTGCAATATTGCCCTGGTTGGTAATTGGCAGAAAGGCAAAGGTGTGTGGCTTTGTCCAGATGGAGGAATGCTAACTTGTGTCACTGGCATAGAGGGCGTTGGCGGAGCGGCCTGTCTCCGTGCTCCGTGTTGGCTGTTGACGTGTGTGGCCATGCTGTAGGAGATGGGAAAGAAAGGCAGACAGGTGGTTCAGACCATCCCTGTGCCTCCTCCAGGAAGGATGAGACCATCCGTGCCTCCTCAGGCTTGACTGTGCCGTTGCTGTTGTGCCAGGTCCTTGGCAATGAATTCCCTTTCCTGTAGAGCTCTACTACGGGCCTGCACATCCAATTGGTGACATTGTTCATCAGCCTGTCGTTTCTCCTCAATCTGATGCTCAATTTCCTCCAAAGCTAATAGTTTCATCCTCTCTTGTAGGACAGCGGTCTGTGAATCGCTGAGGGCTAGTGAATGGCGGCTGCCATGGCCACTTCCATAGGGGTATCCACTGGTCAAACTCCCACTCCGTCTAGAGTGCTTCAACGATTTCCCATTAGTTAAGGAGTGAGCGGAGCCTGCCTCAGGAAGCTGGTCGACCTGTGCGGTGGGAGTTACCTCCTCCATAGGTTCTTCATGTAGACCACTTTCCTGCTCCAAAGCGGTTTCCAGTCCTTGGCTCAGAGGGGATGGTTGGTGGCTGAAACGTACAGTTGATCCATCAACACTTTGAGCTCTGGTGGGCATGCCCTTTGATGTCGGAAACTCGACCACATAATCCTTAAGATAACCATGTGCTTGTCTGGTTCTTCTGGTGCTGCTGGTGGTTGAGGATGAAGCCTGTGTTGCTTTAGGCTTAGCTCCTGGATATTTCCTTTGTTCCAAGACCTTTCCCTCAGCTGCTCTCTCCTCTTCTCTTCTTCCTTCCAGTGGAGACAATTCTTCCCTCTCCGCCTCCATTTCCTTTTCACCTGTCTTTGGTTCAGTCATCATCCGGCTCGAAGGACCATTGAAAGATTAGTGGAATCTGTGTGGGTAGCTGGACAGGTAGGATGACTGACAGTGAAGGTGAACAGGTGGTCACGTGTCAGGTGACAGAGGAATGGATGAGACTGAGGCAGGAATTCCTTTGTGCTGCATCACAAAGGAAACAAATAACATGTATCAATCAAATTCATAATCAAAGATCAAATCATATCATTCATTATTAACATAAGTTAGGGAGGTCAACAGTTCAGTTCATTAAATCAATAGTAATCATCCGCGAGTCATTTAGGCTCGTAACTATTTATCATAAATCATGAAAGAATACAAACAGTGAATGGTTATACAGATGGGAGCGATCAATTCACAAATGGTGTCCAGGGCACAGCTGGGAGCTGAGGGGGGTCGGTAAGCAGGCGGAAACAGTGAGAGACTTATTTCTGGAGAGAGTAATTTTTAAAATTAGTAGTTCGAACTGTTTGGGAACGTTGTGGGTACCTGTGGTTAACTAATTGTCTAGCAGCAAAAACATTTTTCAAACACAATTTTGTTTACAAAACTACATTTAAGAAACATTGCCAGCTCCCAAGCATTCTCACTATTTTGACAAACGTAATATTGTTCTTCACTCATGCCCATTTTCATGAAGGCGCTAACGTTAGCCACATAAGTGCTAGCTAATTACCAACCAGAACATTGACATTAAACTAGCCAAAACCAACAACACACTATAAACTAAAGCAACGGACTATACAAAAAAAAGTTAAATGTCTTACCTGTGATGACATTTTTTCCACACAGATAGCTAACGTTAACGTGTAGCCTACTTGGAGACCGGTTCCCCACAATTGTCCATTCTTCAACACCAAATAAATAGCCTGAAGCAAGAATGAACGTAAGGCTGTATGGTCCAGTACAGGCTCCAAGTAAAATAAATAGTGGGGGTACGCCGTCCCGTAAAACATGAGCCTATCATAATAATGAAAACAGAATGTCAAGAAAGCTGTAGGGTATTACACCATTTTTATTTTATTTTTAATTTGAAAGTTTTATTGACACAATTCCTTTAAAAACAGCTCATATATTTTTTACATCATTTATACACATAAAAACGCCAACAAAGCATAAAACACAGCATTTGAAAGTTACATTTACATTTGCTAAAAAGTACATGTTGTTAAAACCAATGAAAACAACTTTCCTTGTAAAAACATCAAATCTGTAAAAACCATTTAAAATGTGTACTAATGATCTAACAAAGGTAAAAAAAATTTAAGACATGAAAAACATGTTAAAAAGCCACTTTGTTAAAAGGCTGTCTTCGGTCCCTTGTACAGGAGCAGGGTGAGTCTTTATCAAGCTCACCTCATCCTGCTCTTCTGAATAGATCATCGTCCCGTCCTTCGGGGCCCAGAGGAGATCCCTCCCCTTGGCGCATCGCCCTAGGCGCCGCAGCACTGTCAGGCCGTGGCCGCCGGGACCTAGGGTGTTGTGGGGGACCGTTCGCCTGGGGTCGAGGCCCCCTTCCTTCCGTACCACCCCAGGGCTTCCGTGGCTACCATGGCCACTGCCTGGGGGGTGGTCTCTACGTTTTTCGCTACCAGCAGGTTACGGGAGGACCACAGTGCTTCCTTCAGGCACGTGAGGGTGGGCCAGAGCTTGGTGAAGGCCTTCGGTGGAATGGGCCTTCGGCCCACCCCATACAGCACGAGCTGAGGTGTTAGGTCCTCCCCTGCTGGCAGACACGAGGTGATCAGGGGGCCTGCTTCCTTCCACAGGTCCCTGGCGGCTCTGCACTCCCAGAGCATGTGCCTCACCGACTCTTCTTGGCCGCAGCCTGGTCGGGGGCACGCGGATGTCCTCGCCATGCCCCGTGAGTGCATAACGGCCCTGACCTGGAGGATCTCGTGGGCGACCATCCAGGACAGGTCCCGATGCCGGTTCAGGAGAGCAGGATGGGCCACGTTGCGCCAAACCGATGTGGGCTCACCTATAGCGAGCCCGCGCACTGGACACACTGGTTCCCGATCCTGCACAAGAGAGAGAAGAGAGCGGTGTTTTGTTAAGACCGTGACTGTTTCTTTTTCCAGTTTAAAATGTCTTAAAAACTTCTGGAGCTGGACGTAGTGCGGGGGTAGCAGGAAAGAGACTGGGGCTCGCAGGTCGACTGGGATCAGCCTCAGAGTCCTGAGGTAAGATCCCAGCCAGAACCGTGCGAGGGCCTGAGTCTTGTTGTTGACCGGGGAGGTGGCAAGAGTCAGATGTAACGCTGTGTAGCGGCTGCCCAGGAACAAGTAGAGGTCAGGCAAGCCTTTCCCCCCCTTGGACCTGGGCCTCTTGACCACCTCCCTCATTAGCCTCTCCCACTTGCTTCCCCACAGGAAGTAAAAAAGCATCCGCTCTAGGTCTAAAATACTCCTTCGAGGGGGGGGTAAAAACAAAACTGATTAATAAAAGCACAGGTAAAATCACATGATTAAAACCTTGCCCTCAAAAGTCAGCTGTCGTAGTCCCCAAAAACCCAGTCTCTGTCTTACTGTCCCCAGGATTCCACTCCAGTTACCGCTCCCTCCTCCCCCCCCGGTCAAACTTTACCCCCAGTACCCTTATGTCCGTCAGTTTAACTGTCAGAAGTAGTCTGGTCAAGTCTGGGTCTGCCCACGGTCCGAAGAATTGGGCCTCTGTCTTGTCTCTGATCAGTCTCGCCCCAGAGGCTCGTCCGTACCAGTCAGTCCTGTCCAGAGTCCTGTCGACGGATAAAAGGTCGGTACATAAAATGTTGACGTCGTCCATGTAAAAGACGCACTTGGCGGTCATCCCCCCACTCTCCGGGATACCCACCCCACTGATCCATTGGTCCCTTCTCAAGACCTGTGCCAGTGGTTCAATACAGGCCACGAACAGAAGAGGAGAGAACGGACAGCCCTGACGGACGCCACAGTGTACTCCCACTGCTTTTGACAGATGCCCATTTACAAGAATTTTGCTGGTGATGTCCCCATACAGCAGTCCCACCCAAGCTAAGAACCTGTCCGGGAAACCCATTTTTTGCAGTACCTTAAAGAGGTACTGGTGCGAGACCCGATCAAAGGCTTTTTCAAAATCTAAATTTAGGACTACAAGCCGCATGTTTCTGTCTCTCGCATAACAGATGGCATCTCGGATCAGTATCAGGCTGTCCGTGATCTTCCTTCCGGGCACGGCACAGGTTTGGTCCGGGTGGATCACCTCCCCTAAAACAGAAGACATTCTGAGTGTTAAAACCTTGGTCAAAAGTTTACAATCAAAGTTTAAAAGGGTTATCGGTCTCCAGTTCTTCAGGTCCGTCCTGGCATTTTTCTTATATAAAGGAGTCACGATCCCCACTCTAAAACTGTCAGGTAGTCTGTCAAGATGTTCAAAGTCGGTAAAAAACAGTCAGATGTTCGTCGGCTAAAACATCCCAAAAGGTCAAATAAAACTCCAAAGGGAGGCCGTCCTCCCCCGTTGATTTACCCCTCTTAAAATGTTTCAGTCCTTGTTCGATTTCTGTCCTCGTCAGGTCTTTTGTCAGGTCGTCTGTATTGGGTAGGGTCTTGTCGATGTATGTTAAAAGGTCCCCCATTGTTTCTTCGCACACATCTTTTACCCCAAACAGTTCCCCATAAAAATCCTCGACTACTTATTTTATTCTTTCTGTATCTGTTTTTAAAACCCCATCTTTATTTTTTAAACAAGTCATTAACCTACCCTTACTAACTATTTTCTTAAAAAAGTACCTTGTGCACTTCTCCCCCTCTTCTAATTCCCTTTCCTTGCTTCTTAAAATAAACCCCTTGCTTCTCTGTTCTGCTAAAAATGCCATTTCCTTTTTTACTTCTTTAATTTCTTAGTTAAAATCAAGGCCCTGTTGGCATAGGTTAAAATACCTTTCCAGTCGCTTTTGCAGTCCCACCATGCGTCTACCTTTTTCTCAGCTTTTTTCCTTTCCTATCTCTCTAAAGAAGGTCCTCGTCCTTCCCTTCACCATTTCCCACCACTGTGCTCGTGTGTCAAAGAAGTCCTGTAGCGTCTGCCACTGGCTGAACTGCTCTCTGTACTGACTAACTACTCTATCATCTTCTAAAAGGGAGCAGTTCAATTTCCAGGGCCCACTTCCCACAGTCACACCTGAAGTTAGTGAAAGGGTGCACGTCAGCATTACGTGATCTGAGAAGAAAGCAGGGGTTATTCTAGCATCAGTTGGGGGACAGGCCCGGGTAAACAGATAATCAATGCGAGAGGCTCTGGTGCCATCACCACTGGTCCAGGTGAAGCCCTCCTCTCTTGGATGCAGGGTTTTAAAACAGTCAGTCAGTTTAAAATCCCTGCAAAGCCCTTGCAATAAAACACTTGACCTGTCTACCTTAAAATCCCCTCTTGCCCCTCTCCTGTCTGCTCTACTTAAAACACAATTAAAATCCCCACCCACCACTAGAGGATCCCTCCCTAGCATGTGGGACTGCAGGTCCTCTAAAAGTGTGCACCGGTCATGTTTATCGTTAAAACCATACACATTTAGCACGTTAAAATCCCTCCCCATAAAAGTACAATTGGCTAAAAGAGCACCGCCACCGTGCTCCCCTTCACCACCACCTGTGGGGTCTTGATTAAAATGGCAACACCGTCTTTCTTTTTAAAATTGGAACCACTCCAAATGGAGGGCCCGTGCTGCCACTTATCCTCCCATTTCCTGTAGTAAGAGGATAAAAAGGGTAGACCACACTCCTGTGGTAAAAACACATCCAAGTTAAACCTTTTTAAAAAGGATAAAACCGACTGTGCTCTTGTTGCTGTTTTTACACTCCTCACATTTAGAGTGGTGATTTTAAAAGCCATAGAAGGGGTGAGTAAAAACAGTGCTAAAAGAAAAGGCATTGAACAGTTAAAAGGGGGTTAGTTTTCAGGGACTTTCTCTCTCTCCCTCCGGGGTAAAGGGTTTTGGAAGGGAGAGGAGGTTAAAACAGGACTTAAAAAGGAGACTTGATTGGGGGAGTTGAAGGGGAAGGTTCTGGGTTCTTCCTCCTCCTGGGAGCTCTTCCACTCCACCTTTCCCTTTTTCTCCTCACCCTGTTCGGGGTCAGAGAGCTCCTCAGCGTTTCTTTTACGTGGGGGAGGTGTTCCTCCAGAATCTCCCCCTCCTCCCCCGTACCTTCTGACACCGTCTCCATGGTGCTTTCCTACACCGACCCTATAATATCTGACCCACTTGGGGAGCTTTCGCTGAAAATCTCTCCGGAGCCGTCTTTCTCTGCATTTTCTCCTTCAGGGGTCACATTAGTCTGGGGCAGGGGGATTGGGGTGGGGAGGGTTTTGTCCTCTCCTCCCACTTCTTCCACCACTGCACCTTCCGCGCCTTCCACTACAGCCACCACCACCACCGGCTCCACAACTGTCTCCTCCACCACCACTACCGGCTCCACTATTGCCTCCTCCTCCACCACCACCGGCTCCTCCACTACCACGTCGGCAACTGCCGTTCCAGCCCTCTGGTGCTCGAAAGCCCGGTCCGCGGCCGCCCACTCCCTCCCTCCAGCCTTGACCCTGTTGGCCCAGGAGGAGGGGCAGTCGTGGATGAGGTGGGACCGCTCGCCACAGAGGTGGCACGACCTTCCGTTCGTGCACTCCTCGTAGCGTTGGCCCACCTCCCGGCACTTCATGCAGACGACCTTCTGACAGGCGTCTGCAAGGTGGCCATGTTCACCACACTTACGGCACAGCTTGGGCTGGTCCTGGTAGTGAACATGGCCCCTGTTCTCTCCGAGGACTATGGTGGATGGGATGGCTTTCAACCCACCATAGCCCCCAGGGTCCTCCCTTTGCTGGACAGGGACCCTCCAGGC
The DNA here is from genome assembly GCF_023373465.1 of Oncorhynchus keta. Taxonomy (NCBI): domain Eukaryota; kingdom Metazoa; phylum Chordata; class Actinopteri; order Salmoniformes; family Salmonidae; genus Oncorhynchus; species Oncorhynchus keta. The sequence continues at coordinate 46,425,905 of NC_068449.1, read as the reverse complement.
CCCTGTCCAGATCCCATCGAGGTCTTTTACCTGGATCAGGGGACCCTTCACGTTGCAGTACCTGCCCAGCCATACTGCAACGTCCTCCGGCTGTACGGTTTCATTATACATACGGATAATAACGGTTTTAATGCTATTATCCGTCAGCTTGGTCACCTCAAACATCGCTGTGAGGGACCCCTGGGTGTTCAGGGCGTTCTGGAGTTTCCCCCAGAACTCCTTCAGGAAGCTGGTGTTGGAAAAACTGACATCGAAGCCCTTCCTATAGGGGGGGCTAAGATGCAGTTTACCTATGCGGGATGAAAACCGAGCTCTTTCTGGAGGAATTTTCTGGAGAAATCCAATCGGGATAACTCCATTATTTTTCCTCCCTTCTCCTTTTAAAAGGAGGCGCACCGCATGGTGCCTCCTCATGCCAGCCTGTGCTGCTGACATGATGGAGGCCCCCTCCCTTTACAGCCCAACACCAGTGAGAGGGGGGAGGGGAGGGGAGGGGGAGGGGGAGGGGGGGGAGGGGAGGGAAAGGGAGTGGGGGGAGGGGTGTAAAACAGCCGAGGAACTAGCAGGCTCAGCTAGGCTGAGCTAAACAGGGCCTACCAGTACCACGGGACATACAACAAACTATCTAGCACAGCACCAAAATAATCTTTTCAACAATGGGAAGGGACACAAGTAGGGATTATTATTATTTTCTTATTATTTTCTTTCTTATAATAATTTTCCCCGAAGGGGAAAGGCACGAAAGGGAAAGACAAAAATAAACAAAACACAAACCAAACAAAAACGGGGGGGCAAACTAACAAACAAATAAATGTAGGTAAAAGGAAATAAGGGGATAACAAAAAGGGACACTGACCAACAAAACACCTGCCAAACTTGAGGGCCGAGAGAGCTAGCAAGCCTCACCAGCAAAGGACCCCAGTTGACAACACAAAACAACAAGGAACAGAGACAAAGGGCAATTCAGGGGGTAAACTAACAGGTGCAAGGTGGATGGGAACAAGGAAAATACAGTCAGACAAACAGACAAACACACAACAATGCAATGCCTGCCACGCCTACAGGGCCAGGAGGCTAGCAGTCCAAACAGCCAGAAAGCCCCTCCGGCTAGCAGGCAACACAAAACTCAAAACAGTAGGAATAATTGAAGGGGCAAGTGTAGGATACAAGGGGGAGGAGAGGTACAAAACAGGACAAACAAGGGGAAAACTGAGAGTTAAATAAAATAAGAAAGAAAAAGGACCAGAGGGCCTTTAACTCACCCTACAGGTGCTGGTAATTTTGCACGCCCAATTTTTCAGTTTTTGATTTGTTAAAAAAGTTTTAAATATCCAATAAATGTCGTTCCACTTCATGATTGTGTCCCACTTGTTGTTGATTCTTCACAAAAAAATACAGTTTTATATCTTTATGTTTGAAGCCTGAAATGTGGCAAAAGGTCGCAAAGTTCAAGGGGGCCGAATACTTTCGCAAGGCACTGTATTAAAAGTAAAATTATACATCTTTATGACTAGGCCCACAGAGATGCTATTGAATTAATAGGGAATCTCAATATAATGATGTTATTAGGCCCCACCGCCGGTGTTATGCTGAAAATCCCCCCCATTGCTTTCTTGATTGCTGCTACTTGCTTGGCAGTTGAGATTTATGCTCTTCACTCCGTTGTCAGTTTAGCCTAAATTTCACTGATCTTAGTAGCAGAAAGTATTTCCCCCCCGCAGTTTTCGGTTTGGCTATTTGTTCCAAATGTATGTGGCGGTTCTAGCTTGTATGGCGCCCTGGGCGAACCCCCCCTTTTTGCGCCCGCCCGCCCGTCCGCACCCTGGGCGGCTGCCCATGTCGCCAGCAACTAAATCCGCTACTGATCTGATTTGATTAGTCTATAAATAAATCTCTTTGCCAAAATTCGTAGTCTATGTCTTATTCGACTAGTATTTTCGAAAGTGTAAGGATAATAATTCAGCCATAGTTGTTCTGAAATGTTTATTGCTTGCCAACATTTTACTCCCTCTTCTATGTTTAATATAGCACACACATACATTAATTATTAATTTCGGTTGCCTATGCCTACGTGAAGCTTGTTCTATAGAAAGTATTTGACTCTGATCTGTGCCAGAGAAAGTATTTGACTCTATACACAAAATTAAGGAAATTAGAAGGGGGGGTTCTGGTAGGGGGGAGATTTTCGGCACAACACCCATTAGGCAGCCACCTAGAGCAGCAGTTTAAGTGCCACGTGTTCCGTGTTAAACTGACCAAGATGCACCTCCTACAACACATAACACCTCACATTACTCTGCCTCGAAACAATGATAACTTCTCTCAACCAGTGGCATGCGGCCTATTTAGGTGAGCGCTGATGCCGCACCCATGATAAGCAGTGTCCACTTTGCCAAAGGCAGGGGTGCAAAATATTATTTAGCTTGTTCATGCCCAGCACGCCTCTCAAGGGTGATGTTGGAGAGACGCAGCGCTGTGGCACTCCAACAAATTAATTTAACATAAATGATGTAGCCTAAGGTTGAAAGAGTAGTAGTCTATTTGGTTTTTATGTAGCCTATTACAATGTAGACAGACACTTTTAAATCATTAACTTATTAACCAGGAGAAAATCAACTAGAACGCACGCGGGCAGATAGCTTTGGAACGGCTGAGGAATAATGAAAAAGAGGGGGACAACAAATGGTGTTGAAAGTTATTCATTTCAACAATTGTCTTAATTTTAATTCGACTTCACTAACTACAAGAAGGCTTTGTTTGAGCCCATTTCTTCCTGTTTGAAAAACGCAATTACGCTATCCATAGATTTGTCAGAATAGCCAAATCCTCAAATACTCCTTATTAATAAACACCCCCGTGTTAATGACTATTTATTAATTATTTAACCTTTATTTAACTAGGCAAGTCAGTTAAGAACAAATTCTTATTTACAATGACGGCCTATCAAAAGGCAAAAGGCCTCCTGTGGGGACGGGGCTGGGATTAAAAATAAAAAATATAGGACAAAACATACATCACGACAAGAGAGACATAAGACAACAACATAGCATGGCAGCAACACATGAAAACACAGAATGGTAGAAGCACCACATGACAACAACATGGTAGCAGCACAACATGGTAGCAGCACAAAACATAGCACAAACATTATTGGGCATAGACAACAGCACAAAGGGTTAGAAGGTAAAGACAATACATCACAGGAAGCAGCCACAACTGTAAGTAAGAGTGTCCATGATTGGTCTTTGAATGAAGAGATCCAGTTTGAGTGTTTTTTGCAGCTCATTCCAGTCGCTAGCTGCAGCGAATTGAAAAGAGGAGCGACTCAGGGGTGTGTGTGCTTTGGGGAACTTTAACAAAATGTGACTGGCAGAACAGGTGTTGTATGTGGAGGATGATGTCTGCAGTAGGTATCTCAGATTGGAGGAAGTGAGGCATAAGAGGGTTTTATAAATAAGCATCATCCAGTGGGTCTTGCAAGGGGTATATAGAGTACTATGTAGTGCAGTGATGTGTCCTATAAGGAGCATTGGTGGCAAATCTGATGGCTAAATTGTAAAGAACATCTAGCCTCTCAAACACCCTTACCTGCCGATCTATAAATTACGTCTCCATAGTCTAGCATGGGCAGGATGGTCATCTGAATCAGGGTTAGTTTGGCAGCTGGGATGAAAAAGGAGCGATTACAATAGAGGAAACCAAGTCTAGATTTAACCTTAGCCTGCAGCTTTGATATGTGCTGAGAGAAGGACAGTGTACCATCTAGCCATACTCCCAAGTACTTGTATGAAGTGACTACCTTAAGCTCTAAACCCTCAGAGGTAGTAATCACACCGGTGGGGAGAGGGGCATTCTTCTTACCAAACCACATGTTTTGGAGGTGTTCAGAACCATGTTAAAGGCAGAGAAAGCGTGTTGGACACTAAGAAAGCTTTATTGTAGAGCGTTTAACACAAAATCCAGGGAGGGGCCGGCTGAGTATAAGACTGTATCATCTGCATATAAATGGATGAGAGAGCTTCCTATTGCTTGAGCTATGCTGATGTAAATTGAGAAGACCTAGGATCGAGCCTTGGGATACTCTCTTGGTGACAGGTAGTGGCTGAGACAGCAGATGTTCTGACTTTATACAGTACGCTCTTTGAGAGAGGTAGTTAGCAAACCAGGCCGAATACCCTTCAGAGACAAATTTCAGTCTCTCGATGTGCAAAACTGATAGAGACATACCCCAAGCGACTTACAGCTGTAATCGCAGCAAAAGGTGGCGCTACAAAGTATTAACTTAAGGGGGCTGAATAATTTTGCACGCCCAATTTTTCAGTTTTTTATTTGTTAAAAAGTTTGTTCCACTTCATGATTGTGTCCCACTTGTTGTTGATTCTTCACAAAAAAATACAGTTTTATATCTTTATGTTTGAAGCCTGAAATGTGGCAAAAGGTCGCAAAGTTCAAGGGGGCCGAATACTTTGGCAAGGCACTGTACCATTTACAATATTACATGACATTGCATTTCATAACACATTCCCTCAGGCCACTACTCTACTATCACATATCTACAATACAAAATCTGTGTACTTGTGTGTAGAGTCTGTGTCTTATCATGTATGTGTGTGTCTCTTCACAGTCCCCGCTGTTCCATAAAGTGTATTTTAATCTTTAAAAAAATAATCTGATTCTACTGCTTGCATCAGTTACCTGATGTGGAATAGAGTTCCATGTAGACATGGCTCTATGTAGTACTGTGCGCCTCCCATAGTCTGTTCTGGACTTGGGGATTGTGAAGAGACCTTTGGTGGCATGTCTTGTGTGGTATGCATGGGTCTCCGAGCTGTGTGCTAGTAGTTTAAACAGACAGCTCGATGCATTCACCATGTCAACACATCTTACAAAAAGAAGTAGTGATGAAGTCAATCTCTCCTCCACTTTGAGCCATGAGAGATGTACATGCATATTGCTAATGTTAGCTCTCCGAGTACATTTAAGGGCTGCCCTGTTCTGAGCCAATTGCAATTTTCACGAGGTCTCTCTTTGTGGCACCTGACCACACGGCTGAATAGTAGTCCAGGTGAAACAAAACTACAACCTGTAGGACCTGCCTTGTTGATAGTGTTAAAAAGGCATAGTAGCCCTTTATCCTTCTAGTCCTCTCGTTGTAGCTAGCTAGCGTTTCCATTCTGTCCGACATTGTTCCCCGCTTCCGGTCTTCTACAACAACTGTGTGACCATAACTATGACTCTATTTGACTCTGCAACTGGACCTAAGCTACAACTGTTGCAGGCCTACCCTCAAATCATAGGGCTCTTCTCGCATGCTCTAATTCCCTACGTGGGAGCATTGCGAACCGTAGGATTGGGATTTTTGACCTGGTTACATGTCAACTGTAAACTCTGTGTCAGTATTCATGTCATAAGAAAGAATTCCAGTCGACCACACCCCCACAAATTGAGGAAAACAATCATTCTTTCCCATTGAAAAAGAGCAATCTTTGTTTATTTGTTTGTTTATTTGAATGTTTGCACATTTATTGAAAATTAAATAGATAAATATCTCAGCCATTCACTGTCTTCTTGGTAAGAAACTCCAGTGTAGATTTGTCCTTGTGTTTTAGGTTATTGTCCTGCTGAAAGGTCAAGTCATATCCAAGTGTCTGGTGGAAAGCAGACTGAACCAGGTTTTCCTCTATGATTTTGCCTGTGCTTAGCTCCATTCTGTTTGTTTTATCCTGAAAAACTCCCCAGTCCTTACCGATTACAAACATACCCATAACATAATGCTTGCTTGAAAATATGGAGAGTGGTACTGAGTAATGTGTTGTATTTGCTCCAAACATAACACTTTGCATTAAGGACATTGCTTTGCCACAATTTTTGCAGTATTAATTTAGTGCCTTGTTGCAAACATGATGCATGTTTCAGGATATTTTTTATTCTGTACAAGGTTCCTCCTTTTCACTCTGTCAATCAGGTTAGTATTGTGGAGTAACTACAATGTTGTTGATCCATCCTCAGTTTTCTCCTATCACAGCCATGAAACTCTATAGCTGTTTTAAAGTCACCATTGGCCTCATGGTGAAATCCCTGAGCGGTTTCCTTCTTGTATCTTTGTATTGACTGGGTGTATTGTATACACCTTAAGTGCAATTAATAACTTCACCATGCTAAAAGGGATATTCGATGTCTGCTTTTTATATTTAACCCAGCTACCAATAGGTGCCCTTCTTTCAGAGGCATTGGAAAACATCCCTGGTCTTTGTGGTTTAAACTGTGTTTGAAATTCACTGCTCGACTGAGGGACATGACAGATGTGTTCGATACAATTCAAAAATCATGTTAAACACTATTATTGCACACAGTGAGACCATGCAACTTATGTGACTTGTTAAGCAAATGTGAACTCCTGAACTTATTTTGGCTTGGCATAACAAAGGGGTTGAAAACGTACTAACGTACTCAAGACATTTCATCTTTTCATTTTGCAAAACCATAATTCCACTTTGACATCACAGGGTATTGTGTGTAAGCTAGTGACAATACATCTCTTATTTAATCCATTTTAAATTCAGGCTGTGACACAACTAAATGTGGAAAAATTCAAGGGGTGTGAATACTTTTTGACTGTAAATATGATGTTGTGGGTAAAAATAAGTCAGCTATGATAAGTCAAGTCATCAAACAAACCTGACTAAACTATTTTGACGTGTTCAGTAGGTGTTAGTGTGTGGGTATGTGTGGGTATATTTAGTACGTCTATAATGGTTATAAAGCGCTGTTCGGTGTAAGTCTTAGAATGTTTAATAAACACAAAATGGGATTTTTCAAACAAAGTTAGTTTAAATACACCATATGAAAACCACACAAACATGTCTGAACTAAAAATCTGCATGTACTTGATAAATTGCCTTAATTTTCTTATTAAAAAATGTCAAAACAATAGTTGAATGGAAGTAATGAAACAGGCATTTGTGAACATTGTAGAGCTTACAGTACAAACACAATATTCAACAAACTTTAGGCTTTACAGTCCCTTTGGAAAGTCTTCACACCCCTTGACTTTTTTCACATGTTTTAAGTTACAGCCTTATTCAAAAATTCAATCTACACTCAATACCCCATAATAAGAAAGCAAAAACAGGTTTAGAAATGTTTGCTAATTTATTACAAAAATAAAACTGAAATATCACATTTATATAAGTGTTCAGACCCTTTACTCAGTACTTTTTTGATGCCCCTTTAGCAGCAATTACAGCCTTGAGTCTTCCTGGGTATGACACTACAAGCATGGCACACATGTATTTGGGAAGTTTCTCCCATTCTTTTCTGCAGATCCTCTCAAGCTCTGTCAGGTTGGATGGGGAGCATTGATGCACAGCTATTTTCAGGTCTCTCCAGAAATGCTTGACCGGGTTCAAGTCCGGGCTCTGGCTGGGCCACTCAAGGACATTTTGAGACTTGTCCCGAATCCACTCCTGCATTGTCTTGGCTGTGTGCATAGGGTCATTGACCTGTTGGAAGGTGCACCTTCACCCCAGTTTGAGGTCCCGAGCGCTCTGGAGCAGGTTTTCATCAAGGATCTGTTTGTACTTTGCTCCGTTCATTTTTTCTGACTAGTCTCCCAGTCCCTGCCTCCGCAGCCAACAAGTGCTCAGCATTTATGGGAACATCTTCAAGACTGTTGGAAAAGCATTCCAGGTGAAGCTGGTTGAGAGAATGCCAAGTGTGTGCAAAGCTGTCACCAAGGCAAAGGGTCTCTACTTTGAAGAATCTTTGTTTTAACACTTTTTTGGTTACTACATGATTCCATGTGTTATTTCATAATTTAATGTCTTCATTATTATTCTACAATGTAGAAAATAGTAAAAATAAAGAAAAACCCATGAATTAGTAGGTGTCCAAACTTGACTGGTACTGTATGCAAATAAGGTGTTTTTTATTTGTAATACATTTGGAAAAATGTCTAAAAATATATCTTCGCATTATGGGTTGTTGTGTTTAGATTGCTGAGGATTTGTTTAATTTAATCAATTTTAGAATAAAGCCGTAATGTAAAAATTTTTGGAAAAAGTCAAGGCGTCTCAATACTTCCCGAAGGCACTGTATATATTATATATCACACACTGTCTCGATGCAATATTCTACTCAGGAATATTCAACACTGAAATCTGTAACTCTTGTTATACCAAATGCATCTCTGTTTTTTTTCTGCTGACAACAATAAATTAATCTTTGTCTTTAATGCAAGGTTTGATCTAAACTTTGAGCATAATGGTTACTTTCTATGTTATAGAATGGAATGTTTTTTCTGCTGGTGTATTCTGAGGTAGCTCCTCTCTGAGAAACTTTTCCCGCAGTGCGTACAGGCAAACGACCTCACTCCCGTGTGGATTTTCAGGTGCATCTTCAAATGGTGCTGGTGGGAGAACCTCTTCTCACACTGGGGGCAACTGTAGGGTTTCTCCCCTGTGTGGACCCTCTGGTGCCTTTTCAGGCTGGAGGAGTGGGAGAAACTAGCCCGGCACAGGTGGCAGCTGAATGGTTTCTCCCCCGTGTGGACCCTCTGATGCCTTTTTAGGTCACCAGTCTGGGCAAAACGCATCTGACACTGGGTACAGCTGAAGGGTTTCTCCCCTGTGTGGACCCTCTGGTGGATCTCCACCTTCTGGAGGCAGCTGAAGCCTTTGTTACAGAACATGCAGAGGAACCGTTTATCTTTACTATTGCCTGATGTTGCTTCCCCTCCCTGAGCCTGGTCTCTAGCCCTGTCATTTGAGCCGTGTGGGTCGGAAGGTCCCATTGACGTGGATACTGGGTTGCCATCCCTGAATGTGTGTAAAGTGCAGTGGTTTGTGACATTTGGATTTGTCTCTAAGCTTTCCCTGTAATCTAAGAAATCTCTGCCCTGTGAGTGTCCGTCTCCAAGGTGAAGATCTCCATTCCGTGTGGGAGGAGTGTCGCCCTCCACTTTCATTTCATCTACGACTAGACCCTCCCCTTTCTTATCTAGGCACCCTTCGAAGTATACACCACTACTGTACCGGTTCCAGTCCCCTTTAGACATATCAGTCTGTGTCTCTAAACCCAAGGGCATGTTGCCTGGGTCCAGCTCTGTAGAGTAAGAACAAGACGGATCATCACTGCCTGTGTCTAACGGGTCACGATCACCATCTCCACAGGAATGATCCGTCATCTGGCTCTGACGAAATAATGGTAAGTACTCTGAGCCAGGAACAGCAGGACAGCCCAGTGGCCCCAGCCTCAGTCTCTCTGGGTCTGACCTATAGTTAGATCCTGTGTGTAAAAGCCTTTTGGTTACAGTTAAAGTCTCTTTGTCTGTCTCGGACTTGAGGACGGCGTTCGGCATTCCACTGACTGCCGTGATGCTGCGTCTGGTCCTGGGCTGGGGCATAGCGGTGGTGGAATGGTGCCCCGTGTCTACAGTCTGGATTTCTCTGCTGTGTTGTGGGTCGTCTCCTTCAGTCCTCTCCTGCTTGACCAGACACGATCCTCCAGTACCTGCAGCCTCTGCATCTGCAGACTGACAAGAAGAGAGGAGGTTATTACCGGTACATGAGTTGAATTGGATAACAATGTCGTAGGTGTTGAGATAATAGTCATAATACCAACCCAGAGATGGTGCTAGTGGGGCACATATCTAGGATAGATAAACAGGTGCATTATGACTGTCTGATTAGGATGTTGTGACCTGCAACGTGTAACACCCGAGTAAAGGATTATGATCGGAACTTATTTAAACACTCTGATGTGAGTTATTCACATATACAGTTGAAGTCGGAAGTTTACAGACACCTTAGCCAAATACATTTAAACTCAGTTTCTCACAAATTCGGACATTTAATCCTAGTAAAAATTACCTGTCTTACGTCAGTTACGATCACCACTTTATTTTAAGAATGTGAAATGTCAGATTAAAAGTAGAGAATGATTTCAGCTTTTATTTATTTCATCACATTCAAACGAGCTTCAATGCCATACAACACTCCTTCCGTGGCCTCAAACTGCTCTTAAACGCTAGTAAAACCAAATGCATGCTTTTCAACCGTTCGCTGCCTGCACCCGCACGCCTGACCAGCATCACCACCCTGGATGGTTCCAACCTTGAATATGTGGACATCTGTAAGTACCTAGATGTCTGGCTAGACTGTAAACTCTCCTTCCAGACTCATATCAAACATCTCCAATCGAAAATCAAATCAAGAGTCGGCTTTCTATTCCGCAACAAAGCCTCCTTCACTCACGCCGCCAAACTTACCCTAGTAAAACTGACTATCCTACCGATCCTCGACTTCGACGATGTCATCTACAAAATTGCTTCCAACACTCTACTCAGCAAACTGGATGCAGTTTATCACAGTGCCATCCGTTTTGTCACTAAAGCACCTTATACCACCCACCACTGCGACTTGTACGCTCTAGTCGGCTGTTCCTCGCTACATATTCGTCGCCAGACCCACTGGCTCCAGGTCATCTACAAGTCCATGCTAGGTAAAGCTCCGCCTTATCTCAGTTCACTGGTCACGATGGCAACACCCATCCGTAGCACGCGCTCCAGCAGGTGTATCTCACTGATCATCCCTAAAGCCAACACCTCATTTGGCCGCCTTTCGTTCCAGTTCTCTGCTGCCTGTGACTGGAACGAATTGCAAAAATCGCTGAAGTTGGAGACTTTTATCTCCCTCACCAACTTCAAACATCTGCTATCTGAGCAGCTAACCGATCGCTGCAGCTGTACATAGTCTATTGGTAAATAGCCCACCCATTTTCACCTACCTCATCCCCATACTGTTTTTATTTATTTACTTTTCTGCTCTTTTGCACACCAATATCTCTACCTGTACATGACCATCTGATCATTTATCACTCCAGTGTTAATCTGCAAAATTGTAATTATTCGCCTACCTCATGCCTTTTGCACACAATGTATATAGACTCACCCTTTTTTTTCCTACTGTGTTATTGACTTGTTAATTGTTTACTCCATGTGTAACTCTGTGTTGTCTGCTCACACTGCTATGCTTTATCTTGGCCAGGTCGCAGTTGCAAATGAGAACTTGTTCTCAACTAGCCTACCTGGTTAAATAAAGGTGAAATGAAAAAAATAAACATTCCCAGTGGGTCAGAAGTTTACATGCACTCAATTTAATATTTGGTAGCATTGCCTTTAAATTGTTTAACTTGGGTCAAACGTTTCGGCTAGCCTTCCACAAGCTTCCCACAATAAGTTGGGTGAATTTTGGCACATTCCTCCTGACAGAGCTGGTATAACTGAGTCAGGTTTGTAGGCCTTCTTGCTCGTACACGATTTTTCAGTTCTGCCCACAAATTTTCTATAGGATTGAGGTCAGGGCTTTGTGGTGGCCACTCCAATACCTTGACTTTGTTGTCCTTAAGCCATTTTGCCACAACTTTGGAAGTATGCTTGGGGTCATTGTCCATTTGGAAGACACCCCCCTCCCCCTTTTTCCTCCAAATATAATGACGATCATTATGGCCAAACAGTTCTATTTTTGTTTCATCAGATCAGAGGACATTTCTCCAAAAAGTATGATCTTTGTCCCCATGTACAGTTGCGAACCGTAGTCAAGCTTTTTTATGGTGGTTTTGGAGTAGTGGCTTCTTCCTTGCCGAGCGGCCTTCAGGTTATGTCGATATAGGACTCGTTTTACTGTGAATATAGATACTTTTGTACATCGTTTCCTCCAGCATCTTCACAAGGTCCTTTGCTGTTGTTCTGGGATTGATTTGCACTTTTCGTACCAAAGTACATTCATCTCTAGGGGACAGAACGCGTCTCCTTCCAGAGCGGTATGACAGCTGCGTGGTCCCATGGTGTTTATACTTGCACAGATGAACATGGTACCTTCAAGCGTTTGTAAATTGCTCCCAAGGATGAACCAGACTTGTGCAGGTCTACATGGGAAGAATGTGAATATCCTCTGGATGGTGTGGGCAGGACACATAATGAGGAGATGGGGAAGACCCCACCAGGGCAGTTTTCTGCCGACGTGCCTCCACAATTTCAAGAGGACGTGGAAGAGGAAGGAGAGGCCCTGAGGCTCCCAGAGGTGCTCAACCTTCCAGAATTGCCCAATATGCTACCACTGCACCAAACTAGGGCAAGAAAGGGAAAAAGTGTTGATAATGTAAATAGGTATATTCACTGTGGTATTAAAATGGTATGAAGTGCTCAAGCTAATTCTATATGAAAAGGAAGGTGTTGAGATAATGGGCATAATACCAACCGAGAGAAGGCGTTAGCGGGGCACCTAGGCGTTAGCGGGGCACCATTCTGAAATTCATTCACACATTCTGAAATAGACAGGCCACATTTGAGTTACAAAGTAATTGTAATTTTCAATGCAATACTGTTACACTAACCTCTATCATGATAACATGCTGGGTTGAGGTTCCACTCCCCTCATCAAGAGTGATTTGTTGGTCACCTCTCCATGTATTGTGCCCCGCTGGCTTCACAACGTTCCTGTGGCCTCCAGTGAGATGTCCTTCACCCGAGAGAGTGATTGGAGTAAAAGAGGTGGTTCAGTTAGCTACTGTTAATGTTCAACGGTATATTGTACACTATTGATGCTGTCTAGAATTGGCAAGGTAACACTTCTCATAACTACTTGATATACTATTAATTGAATCATCACATTGTTTTCAATTAGTAAATAATAAGAAATACAGTAAATAAAGGATCTGGTTACAATATGATATTGTGTCTTTGCGCAAGGTAGTTAAGTAATCAGGAGAATTATTGCATTCTATCCAAAAACTGACCAAGACCCAATTCTGGGTTACACATCTGAACACGTGCAGAGGGAAACGGGGAAACAGGCACTGAGCTATATATGAACGGCGACCTGCTCCGCAGCCTCCTACAAAATGTACCTCTTGCCATTCCTCTGTATCGGTCGAGGATCTTGACACTACTGGGACGACTGGCGAGGACGCGCTCTCGCATTGTTCTCTCTGCGCGCTCCCGTGACACCTTCATTTCCAGTAGTTTCCTCCGCAATCCTCTGTTTTCTTTCTGGCTTTGAGTTATTTCCAAACGAAACACTGCATAGTCGTCATCTACGAGTTTACAGATCTCTGCCACGGCTGTATTTGCTAGCACCTCCATGATGGAGGCTATTTGAGTGTGAAAAACCATACAGTTAGCCATTGTTAGCAGCTAGCGATACCAAGATAACGTCTAACAACCAAGTCCTGTCTCTAACGCGAATTAAATAATAGATGGGGAATGTGATGCTGCGCAGTTAAATGAGCCATATTTTGAGTTCCATGGTATTTATAAATGTCCAAATAACAATGAAAAAATGCTCATGTGTAAATTGTTCTTGGTCATAGTTTACTTCCGTACATACTGAGAAAGGATGTTATTAGTTGGTGTCTTCTTCGTGTGGCTTTCCAGCAGACTAGACGCTGTGTTGCTTATTGCTGCCTTTCGCAGCTCGGAGGGTGGATTGCACCTTTTTGGTTAAAAAAAAAAAGTAATGGGAAAATCATCAAGGTCACTGTTGCTTCTACAGTTATAAAGTTTTATCATAAATTACTGGTCCCCTCCCCATGTCAAACACTTGGATTCATTATTAAGGGGTAAGGTAACATCACCTTAACTCTCATTTTCATACAACACGATATTCTCTTATCTAATTTAAATAAGGACCACCGTGTAACCAACACCGGAAAAGGCATGTTTGCAGAGGAGCGTGGTTTATATTGCTATATAGCTACTCCACTGGTGCCAAAATTTGACAGTGAGGTGTCAGCAAATATAATTGAAAGTTTACCCTATTCATCTATTGGCTGTGCCTGGGGGTAGCTAGTTACGGTCTAGCTAGTTCTTCAGCCTGCATGGAACAAAAGGGTTGTTCAAAACTCAAACACAGTTGTCAGGTCAACACACCCGTCAGTGCTGCTGTGAACTGCATCACGAGAGACATGCCAAACGGGAGATGTTTTACAAAAAAACTGAGATGATTTTACAGCAACACTTCTCCCTGCATCCAAGTTGCTTGATATAGGTGTTTCAAAGGGCTGTCAGTCAAGGCAAGCTCACTAATATAAGCTCCCCACACACCCAACCTGTCTTTTCTAACTTCCTGGTAGTTAGTTAACAAATATGTTTCAGAATGACTGTTCAGGACCTCTAAATTGCACCACCATCTAACCCTACACCGACCCACTCTCCCCAAAAACCCACCACCCCATCAAACTACTTTGGCCCTAAGACATCCTACATCTGGCCATCAGCCTTGGAGGATGGAACCCCTTCTCTCAAAACTCCCTGTACATTTTCTGCACTAAAATCTCTCACACCCAAATATTTCTCTGTTGCTGCAACTACCACATCTATCTTCTGTGAATTCTACTCCATCAGTGCAGTGTGGTTGATCACCATGGCTATAAAAGCAGGAAATCCAACCTGACAAAATCTCTTACTCTCTGGAGCTCTCCCTTTAGGCCTACTCACTAGGGGCTCCCAGTCAAATCACTCACCTCTACTCTCTTCCCTGCCTCAGCATAGGAAACTTTCCTCCAAACTCGAACTCTGGCAATCTCAACCTGTCTCTGAGGGCGCTTCGGATCCCCAGCTGCATGAGCGCCCCCACAGTTGAGATACAATGCTTTCTCTATCCCAACTGTACATGACTATTCCCTCCTACACATTTCTCACATTGTGTGATATCCCTTCTACACACTGATGCAACATGTTTGAATCCTTGGCACCTAAAGCACCGTAGCGGGCTCGGAACATAGGCCCTCATAGAATAGCAAATATAACCTAACCTGACCTTATCAGGTAGAAACTCTGTCAAAGCTCAACAAGACAGACAATATTCTCAGTCTCACCATTGCCACCGGGTCTACAGTACGTCTCACCAAATAGCGGGCGTCACAAACTCCACAAATATATATTTTCCTTTGATCCACCTCTACACACAACACTACCCCACTGATTACCCCTTTGAGCGGCTCCCTGTTCCAGAGAGCAAAGCATGACAGAGGTTGAGCCCTGAGCAGCGAAACATCCGCTTCCTCTGGGTGGAGGATGCACACAAAAAATCCCACCAGTCCAAAATCTATTCCGGTAGGCTTCACAAGGCAAATATTGTAAGTCTACCACTTAATTCTGGTCTACCTCACCACTGCTAATGTTTTCTTGGCGGAAGGGGGTGTTATACAAAAGAGGGACAGTATATTTTTTATGAATAGAACAGACCAATTCAGAGGGGGAATACAGTTACACTTCAATGACAATATTTTGTGTATGCCAGCACACTAAAAAATAAGTCTGTTTCATGTGAGAAAGATGCTCAACTGAGGGACTTAGTAACCCCCCCAAAAAAACTCTAACCCTAAGACACTAAACATGATAACTATAATATATCAGCTAAAGAATGGTTCCCAGATATCTCCTGTTTACATCTTAAGCCACACTGCTATGATTTCTCCCCGTTGTGAACACTCCTATGTCTGATAAGGTTACTCAGGAAGGAGAAGCTCTTATAACACAGTTTGCACTTGAAGGGCCTCTCCTTGGTGAGAACGGTCTGGTGCCTCTTCACATAAGTCGCCTCAGTGAAGCGCTTCCTACACGTGGGGCAGGCGTACGGCTTGTCAGCATCCGTCCTAACGCCCGGCTTCCCACGTTGTGACCCAATGACGTCAGAGGAGGTAGAAGCAGGAGCCACCACCCTCAGGTGGTTAGTCTTTGAGCTCCCGCCTTGACCTATAGTCATTGTTTGGGTGTTGTTAGGATTGTGTGATGTGTTATAGGCTAGGTACCTCTTGTGGTGAATGTCCATCCTGACCCTGTCTGTATTGGACCCAGGTCCAGGCTTTCTATGAACCCAGTCACCAGATGAGATCCTGAAGGAGATAAACTTCCGCCAGGAGGGTCTCCTACCACTCTCTGTGAAGGCTGAAGCCCAGGGTGACCTGCTCTGTTCATCATGGATACTGTGGTGTTTGTATCATAGGAACAGGAAGGTCTATCTCTATCAGACCCAGGCCCTGCTTCATCCCTGCACTAAGACTGTGAAGAGAAGGGTCTGGGCTGCAGACTGGATCCTTGACTGGAGCCTCGATCAGGGAGGTGTTTCTTACAGAATAAATATGAAAAGCATATGCATAAACATGGTAGCAATTAAAATGGGAACAGTTAGGTGCTGATAGGGACATTATCAGACCAAAGTTGAGGACACAACATTTCACGTGATACAAGACTGAATCCCAAAATCACTATTTTTACATTTACTGCACTTTTCACCGCATTTGTTGATAATGAAATCTGAAAATACTCTGGATACATTCATTAATATGATAAGAATATTCCTGGAAAATGTGGGGTAAGTGCAACATAAGACCAGAAAATGACAAGCGTTTAAGTGAGGACTAACTGGTGACACCTCTCCAAAGTGTGCACAGTTCCTACGTAATTTCACGACACAAAGTCTTCAACTATCAGGTGCTTTTTTGAGCTCCTAGCTGTGCCATTGAGGAACTAGAGCAAACAGACTTGTAGTTGTTTTGAACACAGCCCTGCATCCCCGACATCACACAATTACTGTTGTTTACACTATCCAAAAACAGCCCATTATAAATTTCAGTCTGGGTCAGGTAAGCATAATTTGAAAGCTTGTTCTATTGCCAACATGAGGTACAATCTTAGTGTTAAGGTTTTACAGGGCAATTCAGAGAAACGGGTTGTAATTGTATAGATATAGAAAGGAGTCGGGTGCATTCAGGTGTGTGTTTCGTGACAAATTTTCTTCACAATAGACAGACTCATTCTGTTCAGAACAACCCAGGGTATGATGCCATGTCATCTAGTAAATGTACATCAAACATAGTGATCATAAATGTTCACAGTGTTTATGACATGAATTTGATGACATGGAAATGTGAAGAGCACGTCTGGACTCACAGGTTTTTGACTTGCAAGTATGACATCAAAGCAGTATTTATTATAATCCTCAACGTCTCATCTTTCAGAATACATTGAGACCTCTTAATTTACAGCATTTCCCTCAGAAAACAAAACATCTGCAAAAGTTGCCCAATTAGAGGGAGGGATGGGGGCAACTTCTTGTCGCGTGTGGTGCTCAAGTTCAGAACAGCTGTCATTCAAAACCCATCCAGCGCTGTGAAGCACAGAGCCTGAGCTCTTGACGTCATTTACAGCATTTTACTGTACAGACAATGCTTATCATTTTTTTTTGTTTACCCCCCTTTTTCTCCCCATTTTCGTGATATCCAATTACGATCTTGTATCATCGCTCCAACTCCACAACGGGCTCTGGAGAGGTGAAGGTCAAGTCAAGCGTCCTCCGAAACATGACCCACCAAACTGTGCTTCTTAACACCCGCCCGCTTAACCCGGAAGTCACCTGCACCAATGTGTCGGAGGAAACACTGCTCAACTGACAACCGAGGTCAGCCTGCAGGCGCCCAGCCTGCCACAAGGAGTCGCTAGAGCCCCCCACCCATCACACCAACCATCACCATATCATCTACTCTGCCTTTTCATACTCATTCTTTCCTCAGTTCACCTCATCTAGTTTCCTACTGCATCCAAATACAACAGAATTAACTACAAACAAACTAACTAGTAATACATTACATGTTTAGTTTATTAGGATCCCGATTAGCTACTGCACATGCATCAGCTACTCTGCCTGGGGTCCACATAAAACATACAAATACATGACAAAGTACAGAACTGTAATAGACAAGAACTAGTTATTACATTCAACAAAAAACAAAAATGAAAACGTAAGAATTAAGTGCCTTCTGAAAGTGTTCAGACCGCTTGACCTTTCCCACATTGTTACATTACAGCCTTATTCTGAAATTTAATCAATTGTTTTTTCCGCTCATCAATCTACACACAATACCCCATAATGACAAAGCAAAAATAGGTTTTTAGAATTTTTTGCTAATTTATTAAAAATAAAAAATGGAAATATTCAGACCCTTTACTCAGTACTTTGTTGAAGCACCTTTGGCAGCAATTACATTATTGAGTTTTCTTGGGTATGACGCTACAAGCTTGGCACACCTGTATTTGGGGAGTTTCTCCAATTATTCTCTAGTGGAGATCCTCTCAAGCTCTGTCAGGTTGGATGGGGAGCATTGGGGCACAGCTATTTTCAGGTCTCTCCAGAGATGTTAGATCAGGTTCAAGTCCAGGCTCTGGCTGGGCCACTCAAGGACATTCAGAGACTTGTCCCAAAGCGTGACTTGGCTGTGTGCTTAGAGTCATTGTCCTGTTGGAAGGTGAACCTTCGCCCCAGTTTGAGTCCTGAGTGCTCTGGAGCAGGTTTTCATCAAGGATCTCTGTACTTTTCTCAGTTTATCTTTGTCTCGATCCTGACTAGTCTCCCAGTCTCTTGCCGCTGAAAAATATCTCCACAGCATGATGCTGCCACCACAATGCTTCACCGTAGGGATGGTGCCAGGTTTCCTCCAAGCGGGCTGTCATGTGCTTTTTACTGAGGAGTGGCTGCTGTCTGGCCACTCTACCATAAAGGCCTGATTGGTGGAGCGCTGCAGAGATGGTTGTCCTTCTGGAAGGTTCTCCCATCAATACAAAGGAATGACCATTGGGTTCTTGGTCACATCCCTGACGCAGAATATGTTTTTATAACATACATAAATACCTCTCCCCATCTTCACAAAAACTTTGTCAATATATATACACTACTGTTCAAAAGTTTGGGGTCACTTAATTTTTCAATAATAGCACATTTTTTGTCCATTTAAAATAGCATCAAATTGATCAGAATTACAGTGTAGATAAATGTTGTAAATGACTATTGTAGCTGGAAACAGCTGATTTTTTATGGAATATCTACATAGGTGTACAGAGGCCCATTATCAGCAACCATCACTCCTGTATTCCAATGGCACGTTGTGTTAGCTAATCCAAGTTAATTTTATTAAAAGGCTAATTGATCATTAGAAAACTCTTTTGCAATTTTGCAATTATGTTAGCACAGCTGACAACTGTTCTGATTAAAGAGGCATTAAAACTGGCCTTCTTTAGACTAGTTGAGCACCTGGAGCATCAGCATTTGTGGGTTTGATTACAGGCTTCTGAAACTCGTCAGTCTATTCTTGTTCTGAGAAATGAAGGCTATTCCATGTGAGAAATTCCCAAGAAATTGAAGATCTCATACAACGCTGTTTACTACTCCCTTTACAGAACAGAGCAAACTGGCCCTAACCAAAATAGAAAGAGGAGTGGGAGGCCCCGGTGCACAACTGAGCACGAAGACAAGTACACTAGAGTGTCTAATTTGAGAAACAGACGACTCACAAGTCCTCAACTGGCAGCTTTATTAAATAGTACCCGCAAAACACCAGTCTCAACATCAACAGTGAAGAGGCGACTCTGGGGTACTGGCCTTCAAAAAATGCGCTTTTCTTTCAAAAACAATGACATTTCTAAGTGATCCCAAACTTTTGAATGGGAGTGTATATACACTGCTGAAAAAAATAAAGGGAACACTAAAATAACACATCCTAGATCTGAATTAATTAAATATTCTTATTAAATACTTTTTTCTTTACATAGTTGAATGTGCTGACAACAAAATCACACAAAAATTATCAATGGAAATCAAATGTATCAACCAACGGAGGTCTGGATTTGGAGTCACACTCAAAATTAAAGTGGAAAACCACACTATAGGCTGATCCAACTTTGATGTAATGTCCTTAAAACAAGTCAAAATGAGGCTCAGTAGTGTGTGTGGCCTCCACCTGCCTGTATGACCTCCCTACAATGCCTGGGCATGCTCCTAATGAGGTGGCGGATGGTCTCCTGAGGGATCTCCTCCCAGACCTGGACTAAAGCATCAACCAACTCCTGGACAGTCTGTGGTGCAACGTGGCGTTGGTGGACGGAGCGAGACATGATGTCCCAGATGTGCTCAATTGGATTCAGGTCTGTGGAACAGGCGGGCCAGTCCATAGCATCAATGCCTTCCTCTTGCAGGAACTGCTGACACACTCCAGCCACATGAGGTCGAGCATTGTCTTGCATTAGGAGGAACCCAGGGCCAACCGCACCAGCATATGGTCTCACAAGGGGTCTGAGGATCTCATCTCGGTACCTAATGGCAGTCAGGCTTCCTCTGGCGAGCACATGGAGGGCTGTGCGGCCCCCCAAAGAAATGCCACCCCACACCATGACTGACCCACCGCTAAACCGGTCATGCTGGAGGATGTTGT
The DNA here is from genome assembly GCF_023373465.1 of Oncorhynchus keta. NCBI lineage: Eukaryota > Metazoa > Chordata > Actinopteri > Salmoniformes > Salmonidae > Oncorhynchus > Oncorhynchus keta. The sequence goes on along the minus strand of NC_068449.1, from coordinate 46,405,643 downwards.
AGGCAGCAGAACGTTCTCCACGGCGTCTCCCGACTCTGTCACATGTGCTCAGTGTGAACCTGCTTTCATCTGTGAAGAGCACAGGGCGCCAGTGGCGAATTTGCCAATCTTGGTGTTCTCTGGCAAATGCCAAACGTCCTGCACGGTGTTGGGCTGTAAGCACAACCCCCACCTGTGGACGTCGGGCCCTCATACCACCCTCATGGAGTCTGTTTCTGACCGTTTGAGCAGACACATGCACATTTGTGGCCTGCTGGAGGTCATTTTGCAGGGCTCTGGCAGTGCTCCTCCTGCTCCTCCTTGCACAAAGGCGGAGGTAGCGGTCCTGCTGCTGGGTTGTTGCCCTGCACTACCTGAGCCACTTGTGTGGGTTGTATACTCCGTCTCATGCTACCACTAGAGTGAAAGCACCGCCAGCATTCAAAAGTGATCAAAACATCAGCCAGGAAGCATAGGAACTGAGAAGTGGTCTGTGGTCACCACCTGCAGAACCACTCCTTTATTGGGGGTGTCTTGCTAATTGCCTATAATTTCCACCTGTTGTCTATTCCATTTGCACAACAGCATGTGACATTTACTGTCAATCAGTGTTGCTTCCTAAGTGGACAGTTTGATTTCACAGAAGTGTGATTGACTTGGAGTTACATTGTGTTGTTTAAGTGTTCCCTTTATTTCTTTGAGCAGTGTATATTTTTTAACCCTTATTTAACTAGGCAAGTCAGTTAAGAACTAATTCTTATTTTCAATGACGGCCTACACCAGCCAAACCCGGACAACGCTAAGCCAATTGTGCACCGCCCTATGGGACTCTCAATCATGTCTGTGGTGACGCCTCGAGCACTGAGATGCAGCACCTTACACCGCTGCACCACTCCGGGAGGCCAAATATGACTTGACCATGATAACTGACCATCCAATGTTACTACTAGGAGTTCAGCTTCTTCAACTCATCCAATGGTAATAATAATAATAATATAATAATAATAATATTATTATTATTATTATTATTATTATTATTATTATTATTACAATGGTCACACCCTTTATGCACAACTTCAGTTGAGGTTTAGGTCTAAGAGAATGCTTTGAACCAAATACAATGCTTTTGGTTGTAGATGTATTTATGACCAGTTTATTTTTAATTATCCATTCTGACACTGACTAACTACTTGTGAAGAGTCTCAGTGGCTGTAGGTACTGGCTGTAGGTGCCGATGTGGAGAGTGTGCAATCATCAGCATACATTGTCATTTTAGACAAGTGGCAAATAATTTGTAAAAATTGAGTAACGGCCCAAGGCAACTGCCCTGAGGGATACCGCACTGTACATATCTGATGTTAGAGAAGCTACCATTGAAGAATACTCTCTTGAGTTCTATTGGATAAGTTACTCTGATATGGTAATTGTGATGGCAGGTGATGTAAAGCCATAACAAGTGAGGTTTTTCAATAACAAATCATGATTAATAACATAAAATGCAACATTGAAATCTAATAAATCTAATACAGCTCCAAATATCATCTTATTATCCATTTATTTGAGCCAAACATCAGTCATCTGAGTCATCTGAGTCATTGCAGTACAAGTTGAGTGCCTTTCCCTATATGCATGCTGAAGGTCAGTAGGTAACTTGTTTTTTAAAGAATATACTGACAAAAAATATAAACGCAATTGTAAATTGTTGGTCCCATTTCTCATGAGCTGGAATAAAAGATCCCAGAAATGTTACAAAGGCACACAAAGTTTATTTCTCTCAAATGTTGTGCAAAAATGTGTTTACATCCCTGTTAGTGAGCATTTCTCCTTTGACATGGCATATCAAGAACCTTGTGCGTGGGACAATAAACGGCATCTCACACAACACAATGCCACCAATGTCTCAAGTTTTACAGGGAGCTTGCAATTGGCATGCTGACTGCAGGAATGTCCACCAGGGCTGTTGCCAGAGAATTGACTGTTCGTTTCTCTACCAAAAACCTGCCTACGTCATTTTTAAAGAATTTGGCAGTACGTCCAACTACCCTCACAACCCGCAGACCACGTGTAAACACACAAGCCACATCCGGCTGCTTCACCTGCGGGATGGTCTGAGACCAGCCACCTGGACAGCTGATTAAACTGTGGGTTTGCACAACTGAAGAATTTCTGCACAAATTGTCAGAAAACGTCTCAGGGAAGCTCATCTGCATGCTCGTCATCCTCACCAGGGTCTTGACCTGACTGCAGTTTGGCCTCTTAACAGACTTCAGTGGGCAAACGCTCACCTTCGATTGGCCACTGGCACCCAGGAGAAGTGTGCTCTTCATGGATAAATTCTGGTTTCAACTGTACCGGGCAGATGGTGTGGGCGAGCGGTTAGCTGATGTCAACATTGTGAACAGAGTCTCCAATTAGGGTGTAATCAGCCAACAATGTCTCTGGATTTTCCCTCAGCAGTTTTAGTATGTGATGTTGTTTATAATGTTCAGAGTTTTTTTTCTGCTAGTAGATCAAATGGAATATGCCAAGCTTCTGCTACTGTTGCGATTGTTATTTTTAGAATTTGAGTATTGATGCATGTCAGTGGAGGCTGGCGGGAGGAGGTATAGGAGGACCGACTCATTGTAATGGCTGGAATGGAATAAAAGGAACGGAGTCTAACATGATTTCCATATGTTTGATACTGTTCCATACATTCCATTCCAGCCATTACAATGAGCCTGTCCTTCTATAGCTCCTCCCACTAGCCTCCACTGACATGCATGTAACGGTTTTAAATAATGCACTATTTATAATGAAAATATAATGCTATTAGTTGTGTAATTAACACTGTACACACCAATTACATTGTCCAGAACAATCCTACCTCTCCTTTGTGTGTGTTTTTGTTTGTTGGTTGACTTTCTAATGTCTTGTAATGTCTTTCCTTTAGAAATCCTCCAAATCAATTCCTTCTTTCTGTTGGTTTTATCTTCTCTTGTCCTGATGCCCTAGTCCCTCAATCTTGCCCTTGTTGCTTCTTGCCAGATGATCAAGGTGACTTAGTAGACTATCTAGTCTTTAGAGTCAGGTTGATCATTCTCTCAAAAACAAACAATCTTCTCAAAGGAAAAACATCTACTAACATCTCCAGATGTGGAGAACACAGCACTGCATTGAAACAACCAAACTGTTTACTAAATACAAAATAATTTAACAAAAAGAATAACATTTAAAAAAAAGCTCTCCCTAACTGCTGCTGCTCAGTTAGATTATGATGTCACTATACTCTATACATGGGCCGTGTGCATTTTCTGCTGGTGTATCCTGAGGCAGCTCCTCTCTGAGAACCTCTTCCCGCACTGGGTACAGGCAAACGTACTCTCTCCTGTGTGGACCTTCAGGTGCATCTTCAGCCGCTGCTGGCGGGAGAACCTCTTCTCACACTGGGTACAGCTGTATGGTTTCTCCCCCGTGTGGACCTTTTGGTGCCTCTTCAGGTTGAATGAGTGGGAAAAACTGGCCCGGCACAGGTGGCAGCTGAATGGTTTCTCCCCTGTGTGCATCCTCTGGTGCCTCTTCAGACTGGATGAGTGTGAAAAACTGGCCTGGCAAAGGTGGCAGCTGAATGGTTTCTCTCCTGTGTGTATCCTCTTGTGGATCTCCACCTGTTTGGGGAAACTGAAGGCTTTCCCACAGAATGAACACGGGTAGTGCTTCTCTTTGCCACCGTATCTACTGATAGCATTACTACTACTGTCATTAGTCATCGGGCTTGTGCAGCCATTTAGTGTTGAGGCATTGGCATTGTCCGAGGTCTGGTTTAACATTAGGAGAGTGTGAGGAGGACGAACGCCAGGGACAGTCTGTGTTGTCACAGGGTCCGTGTTCCAGTTGATAGATCCTATAGAAGGCAGGCTGAAGGCAGCACCTGTTAGGGGGTTAACCTGAGGCACCATCAGTCTCTCTGAATCACAACTATAGGAGCAGGACGGAGTGTCGCTAGCCGAGTCTGTGTCTGTTCTCTCCAGCCGCATACGGACACCTCCCCGACCCTGCAGACCAAATCTATACCTCGCCCTGGTCTCAGCCAGTCTGTTGTCATAGAGACTAAGTTTGGATGTTTCTTTGTTTTCGGCTGTCGGTATCTGATTATGGTTAACAGTGTTGTTCCCTAGCCCAGGGATGAGGACACTGTCCCATCCAATGACCTCCGCTTGGCCATTGGCTGCACACGTCTGGGAATCCAAGATGGCCGCCCAGTCTCCTCTGTTATCCTCCAGCCAACCACCTGCAGGAAGAGGTTAGTTTTTTTTTTCAATAACCTGGTCAAGTTAATTTATTATGTCTGCGTTTGTATGCAAACATAAGTTGTCCTGATTTCATTTTATGAATGAAGAAGAACAAAACAATTGTCAGGTGCATTACTGTATGTAGACTATATGCATTGTTTTATGTCAGATAGTGAGACGATCCCTCCAGCACTGATGAGGGATGAGCCTTGCATAGAAGCGATGCTACCTGTTGGAAGACAATGTGCTATATGCATTTCTCCCTTACCTTGCTCCCCCATTTTTTGTCCACTCTGCAGATCAATGCTCTCTGGTCCGCCTTCCATTGTCTTTTCTTTTACCAGCAGCAGATCAGGCTTCCCATCCTCCATGTCTACTGACTGTAAGAGATACAGAGTGAGAGGATGTTGGATCAAGAAATCTGAAATGAGTACCCTGCTATGGAGCATCTTCTGATTGGACAGTGAAGGAAGGCTATGAGTACAATGTAAACATGTTTGCTGATTTGATACTATGCAGAGATGCTAGTTTGCTTTGATTAGATAAGATGAGGTCTTATCTGCACTATCTGATATCTAGATTCTAAGAAATCTTTAGGCGCTGACAATCTGGATCCATATGTACTCAAGTGTGCGGCATCTATTAATTGCTGGTGTAGTGACGCACATTTTTAATCAAACATTTGTCGTAGGAAAGATTCCTAAATCTTGGAAAACAGCTTTTGTTTTACCCCTCCTCAAGGGAGGTGATGGTAGTGAATTGGATAATTATCGGCCCATCTCTAAGCTCTCCTGATCGGCTAAACTTCTAGAGTCATTGGTGAATAGGCAACTACAATCTTTTTTAACTGTTAACAATACTCTTTCTAGTAATCAATCTGGCTTCAGACCTAAACACAGTACTATTACGGCCACTGTACGTGTTGTAAATGAAATTACTAATGCCCTAGATAATAGAAAGTACTGTGCCGCCTTGTTAGATTTATCTAAAGCTTTTGGCACTGCAGATCATGCGATACTTTTGGGTAAGCTGTCGTCAATAGGACTGGGCCTGGATGTCTGTCGTTGGTTTCATGACTATCTAAAGGATAGAAGTCAGGCTGTTAGAGTCGACGGAATCCAGTCAGAGCCATTGGAGTTGGTTAAAGGGGTCCCACAAGGTTCTATACTTGGTCAATTTGTAAGTCGCTCTGGATAAGAGCGTCTGCTAAATGACTTAAATGTAAATGTCAATTACTGTTCACTCTCTACATAAACAATATCGGTGATGAGATAAGAAAGTGTCAAATTCATTTATATGCTGATGACACTGTCATGTACTCTATCGCTTCAACGGCTGACCAAGCATTATCACTATTGGAGACAGATTTTAAGATATTACAAGGGTATTTTATACAGCTGAAACTTGTTTTAAATGCAAAGAAAACACATTTTATGATTTTTAATAGGTTCAAAAAGTTGGCTGAAAATACACTTGCACTTACGAGCTTAGATGGTTCTCGAATTGATCAGGTCTTTGCATATAAATACTTAGGGATATGGCTGGATGATAAACTGTCTTTTAAAATGCATATTGACGAACTTTGTAAATGGCTAAAAATCAAGCTAAACTTCCTCTATAGAAACAGGACATGTTTGTCCTCTACAAATAGAAGACAAATTGTGCAAGCTACTTTTATGTCTGTTATAGATTATGGGGATATTATTTACTTGCATGCTACGGCATCAACACTTAAATCGCTGGATTCTACTTATAATTGTGCGCTTAGGTTTATTACGGGTGCTAGCTACAGAACTCACCACTGTGTTTTATATCATAATGTGGGTTGGACTTCGCTGTCCGTGAGACGAGAACAACATGCTATCGTGTTTGTCTATAAAGCACTTCTGAATAAGCTACCTTCTTATTTATCATCTCTCATCAATATTAGAATTAGAATTCCTAAACCCAGGTCTCAAGCATGGATTACACTTGAGGCCCATGCGATTTCCACAGAGTTGGGTATGACTGCCTTTTCCTGTTACGCTCCTTGCCTATGGAATAGCCTGCAGACTAAACTTAAAACTTGAGACTCTTGTCCCCCTGTTGCTCATTTTAAATATTTATTGGAGCATTTTTATTTTTGTATTGTTTGTAACTGTTTCGGGGAATGCAAGTTCTTGTGCTGTTAGTAGAATAACCTGTGTAAATGAAATCTATTGCTGTATTTTTGTTTGTTTTTTTGTGATAGTTTTGTTTGTCTTGTGTAGTTTTTTAATCATTGTACCTAAACTGTATGTGTAAACATGTATATGCAGGGCCCAGCTGTAAAATAGACCTTGGTCTTAGTCTGTGTTCCTTGTTGAAATAAAGGTATAATAATGACTTCAGTCTTTAATGGTTTGATTATTCAAAGGCATGGTCCCACACTTGATAACCCCTTACATGTGTTGATATTGGCCTATATGGATAGGGCCAAATTGAAATGTTTCTAACAGAAGAACTGTACAAAGCATATGATTTACCATGGTAGCAATTGAAAGAAAACACTTTGGAGATTATATGGAAATTATAAGACCAAACGTGAGGACATAACAGTTCACCTGACACAAAACTGAATCCAAAAATGACACTGTTGATTTGATGTGCATTTTACATTTACTGTACTTTTCACAGCATTTGTCAATAACTAAATCTGAAAATACTCTGGATACATTCAGTAACATAATAAAACATATTCATTGAAACGTTGGAGTAGGTGCACGATAAGAAAAACCTATTACAAGGGTTTGAGTGAGAAGTCTAACTGGTGTCTCTCCAAGTGGCCACACACCTCTCCAAACTGCACAGTTCCTAAGTAGTTTCAATGCATTTTTATTACGCAAAGAAAAAGCCTTCAACTACACTACATGGCCAAAAGTATGTAGACACCCCTTCAAATTAGTGGATTTGGCTATTTCAACCACACAAAAAATATTCTATATGTGTAAGGAAGTACTTATACATTTGCTTAGGTCCAACCTCTGATCGTTCCAATCATTTTTACATGCTAAAACAGGATAAAAATTGTAAGAAAAATAAGAAAACATGTCAAATCATACGTAAACGTTTCCCTCAAAACCTTCCCCTCAAGATATTTTGGAATGTTATGCTGCGATGTGTATAAAATCAAGCATGCAGCCATGCAATCTCCATACACAAACATTGGCAGTAGATTGGCATTACTGAAGAGCTCAGTGACGTTCAACATGGCACCATCGTAGTATGCCACCTTTAACAACAAGCAAGTTAGTCAAATTTCTGCCCTGCTAGAGCTTCCCTGGTCAACTGTAAGTGCAGTTTGTGTTATTTACTTATGGGCTATAGGACAATAGGCAAGCAGCTTGGTGAGAAGGCAACAACTGTTGGTGCAATCTTTAGAAAATGGAAGAAGTTCAAGATGACGGTCAATCACCCTCGGTCTGGGGCTCCATGCAAGATCTCACCTCGTGGGGCATCAATGATCATGAGGAAGGAGATGACCTGAAGAGAGCTGGGACCACAGTCTCAAAGAAAACCATTAGTAACACACTACGCCGTCATGGATTAAAATCCTGCAGCGCACGCAAGGTCCCCCTGCTCAAGCCAGCGCATGTCCAGGCCCGTCTGTAGTTTGCCAATGACCATCTGGATGATCCAGAGGAGGAATGGGAGAAGGTCATGTGGTCATATGAGACAAACATGGAGAACTACAGGAAACGTATGATCTCTGTAATTGCAAACAAAGGTTTCTGTACCAAATATTAAGTTCTGCTTTTCTGATGTATCAAATACTTATGTCATGCAATAAAATGCTAATTAATTACTTAAAAATCATCAATGTGATTTTCTGTTTTTTGTTTTAGATTCCATCTCTCACAGTTGAAGGGTACCTTTGTTCTCCCAACCTATCCAGTTGGGAGAACAAGTATTTGATATACTGCCGATTTTTTATTTAGAATTCAAGGCACACTTAATCAGCATTCTGCAGAGATACACCATCCCATCTGGTTTGTGCTTCGTGGGATTATCATTTGTTTTTGAACAGGACAATGACCCAACATACCTCCAGGCGGTGTAAGGGCTATTTGACCTCAACCGAATTGAGATGGTTAGGGATGAGTTGGACCACAGAGTGAAGGAAAAGCAGCCAACAAGTGCTCAGCACATGTGGGAACTCCTTCAAAACTGTTGTTAAAGCATTCCAGGTGAAGCTGGAATGGAGAAGCTGGAGAGAATGCCAAGAGTGTGCAAAGCTATCATCAAGGCAAAGCGTGGCTACTTTGAACAATCTAAAATCTAAAAGATTTTTGGGTTACTACATGATTCCATACAGTTGAAGTCGGAAGTTTACATACATTTAGGTTGGAGTCATTAAAACTTGTTTTTCAACCACTCCACAAATGTCTTGTTAACAAATTAAAGTTTTGGCAAGTTGGTTAGGACATCTACTTTGTGCATGACACACGTAATTTTTCCAACAATTGTTTACAGACAGATTATTTCACTTATAATTCACTGTATCACAATTCCAGTGGGTCAGAAGTTTACATACACTAAGTTGACTGTGCCTTTAAACAGCTTGGAAAATTCCAGAAATGTATGTCTGGCTTTAGAAGATTCTGATAGGTTAATTGACATCATTGGAGTCAATTGGAGGTGTACCTGTGGATGTATTTCAAGACCTACCTTCAAACTCAGTGCCTCTTTGCTTGACATCATGGGAAAATCAAAAGAAATCAGCCAAGACCTCAGAAAAATAATTGTAGACCTCCACAAGTCTGGTTAATCATTGGGAGCAATTTCCAAACGCCTGAAGGTACCACGCTCATCTGTACAAACAATAGTACGCAAGTCTAAACACCATGGAATCATGCAGCCGTCATACCGCTCAGGAAGGGGTTTTGTCTCCTAGAGATGAACGTACTTTGGTGCGAAAAGTGCAAATCAATCCCAGAACAACAGCAAAGGACCTTGTGAGATTACAGCTTCCCTCTGATTATCGTATTAACCCCTCGTTCCATGTGTCTCTCCTCAGGCTGGTGGTAGCTGGTCCGCTCCAGGAATCTGAGGTGTGGGAGGTCCCTCCTCCCCCTTGGGACATCGAGGGGGCCCCGGCGTACATAATTCGTTCCATCCTGGATTCGAGGCGGGGCCTTCAGTACCTCATGGAGTGGGAGGGGTACGGTCCAGAGGAGAGGTGCTGGGTTCCAGTTGCGGATGTTTTGGATCCCGAACTGCTGCGCGTCAGGGGGGGGTACTGTCACGACCACCGCTGAAGTCGGCTCCTCTCCTTGTTCGGCGTTCACCGTTCGACGTCACCGGCTTTCTAGCCATCGCCGCTCCCTTTTTCATATGTCCATTTGTTTTGTCTTTTTCCATACACACCTGGTTTTCATTCCCCAATCAAGCTACATGTATTTAGTCCTCTGTTCCCCATCATGTCTTTGTGTGTAATTGTTCTTTGTTTTTGGTGTATGTTCACGCGCAATACTTTTATAGTTTATGTTCCGTGTTTTTGGGCACTTGTGTCATTTTTTGTGCCTATTGTTGAACGGAATAAAAGTGCTCATGTTTACTCTACTCTGCTCTCCTGCACCTGACTTCGACTCCTTTACGCCGCCATAACACATAAAATACATATATAAATAAACAACTTAATTTTATTTTACTCTATTATTTTCTACTAACCCTACCTCCCCTTATTGGCATAAAACTAATGAACAACAACATTTTAGTTTCTACTTCCAGCTTATAAATCCATAAAAGTGCTAGAGATACTGTTGCATGTAGGTCTAAATTATTTATGGATTGTTCATTTAGAGTGATGAAAAAACATTATTTTAAGAACTACAAAGACTCCACAGCAATTACATGTGGTGCAAGAAACACTGAATTGCTGTTTTTTTTCTATCATCAAGACACCTGCTGGTAACTTTAAGCTGGTTAAGACGTCTCCTAAATACTGTATCTGTCAACTAGGCATGGCTCTTATCACTAAAGAGGCTTCACGCATAGCTTTTATTTTTACCCATCACAGTAAAATGTATCTATTCTCAGCACTTATGACAAATATTCTACTCGGAGACGCTTTGTTAATACAGACCCTGATGTATACAAAAGTGTCTCAATGGAAGTCTCAGAATGAAAAGTCCCATTTTGTGTTTATTCAACATAAACAAGTTTTAAATACACAAGAAAACCACACATACACGTCTCAACAACAACAAAAACGTAAAGAACTTGAGAAATTGAACTTGAGAAATGTTCTCATTAACCCTTTACACTTGTGGACATTTGTCTATATGGAAAGGGCCATATTGAAATGTTTCCAACAGAAGAAATATGTAAATGTATATGCATTCCCATGGTAGCAGTTGAAAGAGAACACTTTGGTCTGATCATTTCCCCATGATCTCCTAAAGGTGAGGACACAACAGTTCACCTGACAAGACTCAATCCAAACATGACACTTGATTTCATGTTCATTTTACTGGACTTTGCCACATTTGTTGATTACGAAATCCGAAAATACTCTGGATACATTCAGTAACATGATAATTATATTGGAAAAAAGGGGGTAGGTGCAACATAAGACCAACAAATGACAAGGGTTTAAGTGAGGACTAACTGGTGACTCCAAGTGGACACACACCTCTCCAAACCGTGCAGTTCCTACATAATAATTATCTTTTATGATTCAAGGAAAGAGCCTTCAAATATAAGGTGCTTTTTGAGCTCCCCTAGCTTCGATGTTGAGGAACTGAAGCAATCACACTTCTATTTATAAAAAAATATTTAAAAAATTACACAGCCCTCTGTTCCCATCATAACACAATTACTATCGTTGTTTAAGCAATGCAAACATTTTCCGTTATAAATCTCAATCTGGGTCAGGTGGGCATCATTTTAAATCTTGTTCTTTTCCCAACACGATCTTAGTGTATTCTTCTTTTTTGGGGTAGGCACAAAACTACCTCCATACTTCCAATCATTGTTTTAATCAGCACCGGTTACCTTCTGACAAGTCCTGTGACACTTATGGGGGTCGTAGAGCAAAACGGAGAACATCATGTTCGGAAGCGCCTCATCTTTCCATAGAGGGGTCATATTAGTTTGCAGGCAAAACCGTTCGGACGCTACAGACGTTTTTGTGAGAAGTGTCGTGGAATGATTGTAAACAAAAAGAGAGACTTTTTAGATTTCTTAAACAATCTAACTGTATTATTTCATTCCTGCAGTAATGGAGCTTGTCAACAAAAATGTGCACTTCACGTTTCACATTTGAAAACCCGTGTCATTTGGGGTATCAACGTTCGTCATGTTTGATGTACAGTGACAAGGATGACATATGTCATACCCTGGGTTGTCCTGAACAGAATGAGCATGTTTGTCGTATTGTGAGGAAAATTTGAAGTGGAACACGCACTTGAATGCACTTATGACTCCATTCTACGCGCACCAAAATGCAGATCTGTTTGTCTAAAGTGCCTTATCAAAGCCTAACACTGTAAGACCGTATTTTAGAACTTAGCTAGTCATGTTGGAAATATAATAAGCTTTCAAATGATGCCCCGGAACCAGATTGAAATGCATAATGGAAAGTTCTTGCATTGCTTAAATGCCTTGTCTAGATGCAATATTCTACCCAAAAATATTCAACACTAAAATATGTTACTCTCGGTACTCCAAATGCATCTGTAGAGATTTCCTGCTGACTACAATTAAAATTAATTATCTTTAACGTAGGGTTTGATCTAAAAGTCAGAAGATATCGAGTGGAATGGTTACTTTCTTTGTTATAGAGTGGAATGGTTTTTCAGCTGGTGTATCCTGAGGTAGCTCTTCTCTGAGAACCTCTTCCTGCAGTGCGTAGGAGGCCTCTATCCCGTTTGGACCTTCAGGTGCATCTTCAGCTGGTTCTGGCAGGAGAACTTCTTTTCACACTGGGGGCAGCTGTAGGATTACTCCCTTGTGTGGACCCTCTGGTGCCTCTTCAGGTGACCAGCCTGGGCGAAGCGCATGTGACACTGGGTACAGCTGAAGGGTTTCACCCCTGTGTGGACCCTCTGGTGCCTATTCAGGTTGGAGGAGTGGGAGAAACTAGCCTGGCAAAGGTGGCAGCTGAATGGTTTCTCCCCCGTGTGCATTCTCTGGTGGATCTCCACCTGTTTGGGGAAACTGAAGGCTTTCCCACAGAATGAACACGGGAAGCGCTTCTCTTTGCCACCGGATCTACTGATAGCGTCACTACTACTGTCATTTGTCAATGGGCTTGTGTAGCCATTTAGTGTTGATGCCCTGGCATTGTCTGTCTGGTTTAACATTAGGAAAGTATGAGGAGGATGAAGGCCAGGGAGTGTCTGTGTTGTCGCAGGGTCCATGTTCCAGTTGATAGATCCTATTGAAGGATGGCTGAAGGCAGCACTTGTTAGGGAGTTAACCTGAGGCGCCATCAGTCTCTCTGAATCACAACTATAGGAGCAGGATGGAGCATCGCTAGCCGAGTCTGTATCTGTTCTCTTCCGCCGCATACTGACACCTCCCCGTCCCTGCAGACCAAATCTATGCCTCGCCTCAGTCTCAGCCAGTCTGTTGTCATGGAGATTAAGTTTGGTTGTTGTTTTGTGTTCGACTGTCTGTTTCTGGTTGTGGTTAACAGTGTTGTTCCCCAGCCCAGAGTTGAAGACGCTGTCCCATCCACTGACCTCCACTATGTCGCTTCTGGTCCTGACCTGCTCGGTGATGTCGTCCCCTGGGCCCTTGGCTGCACCAGTCTGAGAATCCAAGATGGCCACCCAGTCTCTGTTAGTCTCCAGCAAACCACCTGCAGGAAGCGGTTACAAAATACTTTACAAACATGGCAGAGAACTCTACATATGGAGTTTTTGTTTGACAATCACCTGGTCAAGTTCATACATTATAATTTGTTTAAAACAATAGTCAGGTGCACTTGAAGATCTATTTCTGTATGTGGGCTATATGTCTTTCTTCCTTACCTTGCTCCCCCATCTTTAGTCCACTTAGCAGATCAATGCTCTCTGGTCCATATTCTATTGTCTCCTCTTTGACCAGCAGCAGATCAGGCTTCCCATCCTCCATGTCTACTGACTGTAAGAGATACAGAGTGAGAGGATGTTGGATCAAGAAATCTGATATGAGCACCCTGCTATGGAGCATCTTCTGATTGGGCAATGAGGGATTGCTATGAGTATGATGCAAACATGTTAGTTGAATTGATTACTTGACACTAATGGTTTGATAATTCAAAGGCATAGTCTCACACTTCACACAAAATGAATCAAGATCTGGGCCAGTATCCACAAAGAGTCTCAGTATCCATCAAGGATCAGCTCCTCACCTACATAGTCTCATTCATTATGATCTATGATCAGCTCTGAGACACTTTGTGGATACGGGCCCTGAACTAATACCATTCAGACAGTAGTTCACAGTAGGCTCACCTCAGTGAGACTGTGTGTGGTCCTGTGCTGCTCAGCTGGTTCCTCTGTGGGTTCAGGAGGAGGTGTAGTCTGGTTGTCCTCCATGACCATGGTCCCCTCAGGGTTCTCCAGACCGTCTTCACACCCCTCCTCCTTCACCAGCAGCACCTCTGGACCCTCCTCCTCCTGGAAGTGACAGGTGATACAGATTACACAGACATACACTCCCTCAGGTACCTACACATGCACAGATAATAACTTTCAACATGAGTGTTTATCCATCCCAGCTATATTTGAGTCCTATACTGTAGATACAGAATGACTTCATTATTGTTAAACCCATCATGGTGGACATAAATATGTTGTGGGTAAAAACAAGTCAGCTATCATAAGTTCTAAGTCCCCATCAGACAAACCTGACTAAACTATTTTGACGTGTACAGTAGGTGTTTGTTAGTATGTGGGTATGTGTAGGTATATTTTAGTATTTGATTATAAAGCACGGTTGTATGTATGCAGAATAGGGTGAGATCAGATGTGATGTATACTAAAGAGAGTCTTAATGAAAGCCTTAGAATGAAACGTCCCATTTTGTGTTTATTAAACATAAACAATTTGTAAATCCACGATATGAAATCCACACATACACATCTCAACAAAGAATCGGCATAATTTTCGCCTTATTTAAACAGGTTGGCAACTGCGACCTGGCCAAGATAAAGCATAACAGTTTGACACATACAACAACACAGAGTTACACATGGAATAAACAAAACATACAGTCAATAATGCAGTAGAAAAAAAGAAAACAGAAAGTCTATATACATAGAGTGCAAATTAGGTAAGATAAGGGAGTCAAGGCAATAAATAGGCCATTGTGGCGAAGTAATTAAAATATAGCAATTAAACACTGGAATGGTAGATGTGCAGAAGATGAATGTGCAATTAGAGATACTGGGGTGCAAAGGAGCAAGATAAATAAATACAGTGTGGGGATGAGGTAGTTGGATGGGCTGTTTACAGATGAGCTATGTACAGGTGCAGTGGATCTGTGAGCTGCTCTGATAGCTGGTGCTTAAAGCTAGTGAGGGAGATATGAGTCTCCAGCTTCAGTGATTTTTGCAGTTTGTTCCAGTCATTGGCAGCAGCGAACTGGAAGGTAAGGCGGCCAAAGGAACAATTGGCTTTGGTGGTGACCAGTGAGATACACCTGCTGGAGCGCGTGCTACAAGTGGGTGCTGCTATGGTGACCAGTGAGCCGAGATAAGGCGGGGCTTTACCTAGCAGAGGCTTGTAGATGACCTGGAGCCAGTAGATTTGGCGGCGAGTATGAAGCGAGGGCCAGCCAACGAGAGCATACAGGTCGCAGTGGTGGGTAGTATATGGGGGCTTTGGTGACAAAACGGATGGCACTGTGATAGACTGCATCCAATTTGTTGAGTAGAGTGTTGGAGGCTATTTTATAAATGACACCGTCGAAGTAGAGGATCGGTAGGATGGTCAGTATTTCAAGGGTATGTTTGGCAGCATGAGTGAAGGATGCTTTGTTGCGAAATAGGAAGCCGATTCTAGATTTAATTTTGGATTGGAGATGTTTAATTTGAGCCTGGAAGGAGAGTTTACAGTCGAACCAGACACCTTGGTATTTGTAGTTGTCCACATATAAGTCGGAGCCGTCCAGAGTAGTGATGCTGGACGGGCGGGCAGGTGCGGGCAGTGATCGGTTGAAGAGCATGCATTTAGTTTTACTTGCATTTAAGAGCAGTTGGAGGCCTCGTAAGGAGAGTTGTATGGCATTGAAGCTCGTCTGGAGGTTAGTTAACACAGTGTCCAAAGAAGGGCCAGATGTATACAGAATGGTGTCGTCTGCATAGAGGTGGATCAGAGAATCACCAGCAGCAGGAGCGACATCATTGATGTTACATTTACATTTACATTTAAGTCATTTAGCAGACGCTCTTATCCAGAGCGACTTACAAATTGGTGCATTCACCTTATGACATCCAGTGGAACAGCCACTTTACAATAGTGCATCTAAATCTATGTAAACAGACAAGAGAGTCGGCCCGGAAATTTAACCCTGTGGCACCACTATAGAGACTGCCAGACGCCCGGACAACAGGCCCTCCGATTTGACATACTGAACTCTATCAGAGAAGTAGTTGGTGAACCAGGCGAGGCAATCATTTGAGAAATCAAGGCTGTTGAGTATGCCAATAAGAATGTGGTGATTGACAGTCGAACGCCTTGGCCAGGTCGATGAATACGGCCGCACAAAAATGTCTCTTATCGATGGCGTTTATGATATCATTTAGCACCCATGACCAGCTCTGAAAACAGATTGCATAGCGGAGAATATACGGTGGGATTCGAAATGGTCGGTAATCTGTCTGTTAACTTGGTAAAGTGTATTAATTTTCTCATTAAAAGTGCCCAGGGAATTGTATTCTGCAGTTGAATGGAATTAATGTACTAGGCATGTGTGAACATCATATAGCCTACACCAGTGTTTCCCAACTCCAGTCCTCAAGTACCTCCAACAGTACACATTTTTATTGTAGCACTGGACAAGCACACCTGATTCAACTGGTCAACTAATCATTAAGCCCTCTGAGTTGAATGAGGTGTGCTTGTCTGTGGCTACAATGAAAATGTGTCCTGTTGGGGGATTTGAGGACTGGAGTTGGTAAACACTTGCCTACACAGTACAAACACTATGTAACAGACTTTATAGGCTTATACTGTATATGCCTTATACAGGGCCTTCAGAAAGTATTCATGGACCTTGACTTATTCCACATTTTGTTGTGTTACAGCCTGAATTCAAAATGGATTAAATAGATGTTTCCCCTCACTCATCTACACACAATACCCCACAATGACATTACATTTACATTACATTTAAGTCATTTAGCAGACGCTCTTATCCAGAGCGACTTACAAATTGGTGCATTCACCTTATGACATCCAGTGGAACAGCCACTTTACAATAGTGCATCTAAATTGACAAAGTGAAAACATGTTTTAGAAAATTTAGCAAATGCATTGAAAATTTCTCCTTTACATAAGCATTCACACTTCTGGGACAATACATGTTAGAATCACCTGTTGCATCGATTACAGCTGTGAGTCTTTCTGGGTAAATCTCGAAAAGCTTTGCACACCTGGATTGTACAATATTTGTACATGATTCTTTTAAACAATTGTTCAAGCTCTGTGAAGTTGGTTGTTGATCATTGCTAGAAAGCCATTTTCAAGTCTTACCATAGATTTTCAAGACGATTTAAGTCAAAACTGTAACTAGGCCACTTGGAAACATTCAATGTCGTGTTGGTTAGCAACCAGTGTATATTTGGCATTGTGTTTAAGGTTATTGTCCTGCTGAAAGGTGAATTATTCTCCCAGTGTCTGTTGGAAAACAAAACAACCAGGTTTTCTTCTAGGATTTTGCCTGTGCTTAGCTCTATTCCTTTAAAATGTATCCTAAAAAAAACTCACTAGTCCTTGCCAACCACCACGGCCAACACCATGCTTGAAAATATGAAGAGTGGTACTCAGTGATGTGTTTGGCCCAAACATATTCAAGACAATTTCTTTGCCACATTTTTTTCAGTTTTACTAGTTGTGCCATATTGAAAACAGAATGCATGTTTGGAATATTTTATTCTGTACAGGCTTCCTTCTTTTCACTCTGTCAATTAGGTTGGTATTGTGGAGTAACTACAATGTTGTTGATCCATCCTCAGTTTTCTCCTATCACAGCCATTCAACTCTTAACTGTTTAAAGTAGAGGTCGACCGATTAATCGGAATGGGTGATTAATTAGGGCCGATTTCAAGTTTTCATAACAATCGAAAATCTGTATTTTTGGACGCCGATTTAGCCTTTTTTAAATTATTTTTTTTTACAACTTTATTTAACGAGGCAAGTCAGTTAAGAACACATTCTTATTTTCAATGATGGCTAGGAACGGTGGGTTAACTGCCTTGTTCAGGGGCCGGACGACAGATTTTTTACCTTGTCAGCTCAGGGATACAATCTTGCAACCTTACGGTTAACTAGTGGTGTGGGGGCTGTGCTTTGGCAAAGTGGGTGGGGTTATATCCTTCCTGTTTGGCCCTGTCCGGGGGTGTCCTCGGATGGGGCCACAGTGTCTCCTGACCCCTCCTGTCTCAGCCTCCAGTATTTATGCTGCAGTAGTTTATGTGTCGGGGGGCTAGGGTCAGTATGTTATATCTGGAGTACTTCTCCTGTCCTATTCGGTGTCCTGTGTGAATCTAAGTGTGCGTTCTCTAATTCTCTCCTTATCTCTTTCTTCCTCTCTCTCGGAGGACCTGAGCCCTAGGACCATGCCCTAGGACTACCTGACATGATGGCTCCTTGCTGTCCCCAGTCCACCTGGCCATGCTGCTGCTCCAGTTTCAACTGTTCTGCCTTACTATTATTCGACCATGCTTGTCATTTATGAACATTTGAACATCTTGGCCATGTTCTGTTATAATCTCCACCCGGCACAGCCAGAAGAGGACTGGCCACCCCACATAGCCTGGTTCCTCTCTAGGTTTCTTCCTAGGTTTTGGCCTTTCTAGGGAGTTTTTCCTAGCCACTGTGTTTCTACACCTGCATTGCTTGCTGTTTGGGGTTTTAGGCTGGGTTTCTGTACAGCACTTTGAGATATCAGCTGATGTACGAAGGGCTATATAAATAAATTTGATTAGATTTGAACTAGTCCAACGCTCTAACCACTTGCCTCACGAGGAGCCTGCCTGTTATGCTAATGCAGTAAGAAGCCATGGTAAGTAGCTAGCTAGCATTAAACTTATCTTATAAAAAACAATCAATCAATCATAATCACTAGTTATAACTACACATGGTTGATGATATTACTAGTTTATCTAGCGTGTCCTGCGTTGCATATAATCGATGCGGTGCGCATTCGTGAAAAAGGACTGTCGTTGCTCCAACGTCTACCTAACCATAAACATCAATGCCTTTCTTAAAATCAATACAAAGAAGTATATATTTGTAAACCTGCATATTTAGCTAAAAGAAAGGTTAGCAGGCAATATTAACCAGGTGAAATTGTGTCACTTCTCTTGCGTTCATTGCACACAGAGTCAGGGTATATGCAACAGTTCTGGCCGCCTGGCTCATTGCGAACTAATTTGCCAGAATTGTACGTAATTATGACATAACATTGAAGGTCGTGCAATGTAACAGCAATATTTAGACTTAGGGATGCCATCCGTTAGAGAAAATACGGAACGGTTCCGTATTTAACTGAAAGAATATGATATAGTTACCGGATTCGACCATATTAATGTCCTAAGGTTCGTATTTCTGTGTGTTATTATATTATAATTAAGTCTATGATTTGATAGAGCAGTCTGACTGAGCGATGGTAGGCACCAGCAGGCTTGTAAGCATTCATTCAAACAGCACTTTACTGTGTTTGCCAGCAGCTCTTTGCAATGCTTCAAGCATTGCGCTGTTTATGACTTCAAGCCTATCAACTCCCGAGATTAGGCTGGTGTAACCGATGTGAAATGGCTAGCTAGTTAGCGGGGTGCGCTCTAATAGCGTTTCAAACGTCACTCGCTCTGAGACTTGGAGTAGTTGTTCCCCTTGCTCTGAACCATGTTCCTGGTTCGAGTCCAGGTAGCGGCGAGGAGAGGGATGGAAGCTACACTGGCAATACTAAAGTGCCTATAAGAACATTCAATAGTTAAAGGTATATTAAATTCAAATCGTATAGAGAGAAATAGTCCTATAACTACAACCTAAAACTTCTTACCTGGGAATATTGAAGACTCATGTTAAAAGGAACCACCAGCTTTCATATGTTCTCATGTTCTGAGCAAGGAACTTAAACGTTAGCTTTCTTACATGGCACATATTGCACTTTTACTTTCTTCTCCAACACTTTGTTTTTGCATTATTTAAACACGTTTCATTATTTATTTGAGGTTAAATTGAATTTATTGATGTATTAAGTTAAAATAAGTGTTAATTCAGTATTGTTGTAATTGTCATTATATAAAATACATTTTAAAAAACGTCAGAATAATCTGTATCGATTTTTTTTGGTCCTCCAATAATCGGTATCGGTGTTGAAGAATCATAATCGGTTGACCTCTTGTTTAAAGTCACCATTGGCCTCATGAGCAGTTTCATTCTCTCTGGTAACTGAGTTGGGAAGGACGCCTGTATCTTTGTAGTGGCTGGGTGTATTGATACACCATCCAAAGTGCAATTAATAACTTCACCGTGCTCAAAGGGATATGCTCAATGTACAGTATTTTTATATTTTTAACCCATCTACCAATAGGTGCTCTTCTTTGTGCGACATTGGAAAACCTCCCTGGTCTTTGTGGTTGAATCTGTGTTAGAAATTCACTGCTCGACTGCTCGACTGAGGGACCTTACAGATAATTGCATGTGTGGTGTACAGAAACAAGGCAGTCATTCAGAAATCATGTTAAACACTACTATGGCAGACAGAGTCCATGCAACTTATTATATGACATTTTAGCAAATGCTTACTCCTGAACTTGTTCAGGCTCGCAATAACAAAGGGGTTGAATACTTATTGACTCATGTGCAGACCAGCTGGCTGGCGTGTTTACGGACATATTCAATTTCTCCATATCCCAGTCTGCTGTCCCCACATGCTTCTAGATGGCCACCATTGTTCCTGTACCAAAGAAGGCAAAGATAACTGAACTAAATGACTATCGCCCCGTAGCACTCACTTCTGTCATCATGAAGTGCTTTGGGAGACTATTCAAGGATCATATCCCCTCCACCTTACCTGCCACCCCACTTCAATTTGCATACCGACCCAATAAATCCCCAGACGATGCAATCGGCATCACACTGCCCTATCCCATCTGGACAAGAGGAATACCTATGTAAGAATCCTGTTCATTAACTACAGCTCAGCATTCAACACTATAGTACCCTCCAAGCTCATCATTACGCTTGAGGCCCTGGGTTTCAACCCCACCCTGAGAAACTGGGTCCTGGACTTTCTGACAGGTTCCCCCAGGTAGTGAAGGTAGGAAACAACATCTTCACTTCGCTGATCCTCAACACTGGGGCCCCACAAGGTTGTGTTCTCAGCCCCCTCCTGTACTCCCTGTTCACCCACGACTGTGTGGCCATGGACACCTCCAACTCAATCATCAAGTTTGCAGACGACACAACATTAGTGGGCTTGATTACCAACAATGATGAGACAGCCTGCAGGGAGAAGATGAGGGCCCTTGGAGTGTGGTGTCAGGAAACCAACCTCTCTCTCAACATAAACAATACAAAGATGATGATTGTGGACTTCAGGAAACAGCAGAGGGAGCACCCCCTATCCACATCGACGGGACAGTAGTGGAGAGGGTGGAAAGTTTTAAGGTCCTTGGTGTACACATCACGGACAAACTGAAATGGTCCAACTACACACAGTGTGGTGGAGGCGCAACAGCGCAACTTCAACATCAGGAGGCTGAAGAAATGTGGCTTGTCACCTAAAACCCTCAAACTTTTTAATTGAGAGCTTCCTGTCGGGCTGTATTACCGCCTGGTACAGCAACTGCACCGCCCAGAACCGTAAAGCTCTCCAGAGGGCATTGCGGTCTGCACAACGCATCACCGGGGGCAAACAGGACATCTACAGCACCCGATGTCACAGGAAGGACAAAAACCACCCAAGCCACTGCCTGTTCAACTCGCTGCCATCCAGAAGGTCAGGTCAGTACAGGTGCATCAAAGCTGGAAATGAGAGACTGAAAAACAGCTTATATCTCAAGGCCATCAGACTGTTAAACAGTCATCACTAACACAGAGAGGCTGCTGCCTACATACAGACTGAAAGTCATTGGGCACTTTAATAAATTGATCACTTGCCACTTTAATAATGTTTACATATCTTACATTACTCATCTCATAAGTATATACTGTATTTTATACCATCTATTACATCTTGCCTCTGCCGCTCAGTCATCGCTCACCTTCGGAACTAGGAGCACAAGCATTTCGCTACACTCACATTAACATCTGCTAACCATGTGTATGTGACCAATAAAATGTGATTTGATCTTTCAGCTTTGAATTTTTTATTCATTTGTAAAAATGTCTAAAAACATCATTCCACTTTGACATTATGGGGTATTGTATGTAGGCCAGTGACACACAAAATGTCAATTTCAGCAACAACAAAAAATCAGACTGTAACACAACAAAATGTGGAAAACAATCAAGGGGTGTGAATTATTTCTGAAATTACTGTATATCCTACAATGTCTGGGCCTTGCACTTCAATGCTCGTAGTTGTTGTAGAAATTGACCCACTGCTGTGGTTTACTTTTTGCATCTATGTCATCTCTCTGAGTGTTCCTTTAATGTAGGATCTAAACGTCAGAAGCTATCAAGTGGAATGGTTACTTTCTATGTTAAAGAGTGGAAATTATTTTTTTGCAGGTGTATCCTGAGATATCTCCTCTCAGAGAACCTCTTTCCGCAGTGATTACAGGCGAATGGCTTTTCTCCTGTGTGGACCCTCTCGTGCCTCTTCAGGTCACCAGCCTGGGCGAAGCGCATATGACACTGGGTACAGCTGAAGGGTTTCACCCCTGTGTGGACCCTCTGGTGCCTCTTCAAGGTTCCAGCCTGGGCAAAGCGCATGTGACACTGGGTACAGCTGTAGGGTTTCTCCCCTGTGTGGACCCTCTGGTGGATCGCCACGTTCTGGGGGCAGCTGAAGCCTTTGTTACAGAACATGCAGAGGAACGATTTTTCTTTACTATTGCCTGATGTAGCTCCCCCTCCCTGAGCCTGGGCTCTAGCCCTGTCGTTTGAGTTCAATACCGGATCGAAAAGGACACAGCCTTGTAAATCGGAAGGAGCCATCGACTTGGACACTGGGTCGCGATCCCTGAAAGAGTGTAAAGGGGAGTGGGTCACAACATTTAGATTTGTCGCTAAGCTTTCACTGTAGTCTAAGAAGTCTCTGGTGTTGCCTTGCGAGTGTCCTTCTCCTAAGTGAGTCTTGTCAGCATTCCATGTCAGAGGAGTGTCGTCCTCCACTTTCACAGTCACCTCATCTACAACTAGACACTCCCCTTTCTTATCTAGGCACCCTTCAGAGTATACACTACTACTGTACCGGTTCCAGTCCCCTCTAGACAGATCAGTCTGTCTCTCTAAACCCAAGGATATGTTGCCAGGGTCAATCTTTGTAACGTAAGAACAAGAAGGATCATCACCTCCTGTGTTTAACGCATCACCATCTCCATGGGAATTAACCGTCCTCTGGCTCTGGTGTAATACAGGTAAATACTCTGAGCCAGGAGCAGGAGGACAGCCCAGATTCCCCAGCACCAGTCTCTCTGGGTTTGATCTGTGGTCAGATCTTGTACGTAAGAGCCTTTGTGTTACAGTTAAAGTCTCTGTGTCGGTCTCTGACTTGAGGACGTCGTTCGGCGTTCCACTGACCTCCGTGATGCTTCGTCGGGTCCTGGGATGGGGCACAGCGGCAGCGAGGTCCTCCGTGGCTTCAGGGGGCGCTCCAGTTTGGATGTCTCTGCAGTGACGTGGGTCCTCCTCTCCTACAGACCTCTCCTGCTTGACCCCAGAACCTATAACCTCTGCATCTGCAGCCTGACAACAAGAAAAGAGGAGATTGTTGCCGGTAACTAGTTGAATTGGATAACAATGTCGTAGGGAAGCCTCACAAGCTCCCCTATGGCAGATAAATAAGGATGTTCATGTAAGCAAGTGAATAGCTGAGGGAAGCCTTTCTGAAGTAAACTGGCCACATTTGATTTACAAAGTAAAACGTTTATTTCTTTATGCAGCACTATTACACGAACCTCTATCACAATAACGTGCTGGGTTGAGGTTCCACTCCCCTCATCAACAGTGATTGGTTGGTCATCTCTCCATGTATTGTGTTCCGCTGGCTTCATAAAGCTGCTATGGCCTCCAGTGGGATGTCCTTCACCTGAGAGAGTGATTGGGGGACAAGAGGTGGTTAGGTTAACTACTGTCAATGCTCAATGGTATTTTGTACAATATAGACACTGTCTACAATTGACAAGGATGTAAGGTATCACTTCTCATAACTTCTTGATATACTATTTATTGATTCATTTATTATGTTCCATGCGTCACATTGTTTTCTATGAGTAAATAATAGGAATTTCATTAAATAACGAATCTGATTTGAATATGATATAGTGTCTTTGTGCAAGATTGCTAAGTAATCGGGTGAATGATTGCATACTATCCAAAAATTGACCAAGACCCAATTCTGGTTAACCATATATGTGGTTAACACATCAAAAATCACACGCAGAGGAGAACAGGGCAACAGGCCCCGCAGCCTCTGCCTTCTAGTCCAGGCGATATGTTTTAGATTTAGGTGACAACTTAACTTTTTCATAAAAGCATAAAACTTGGTACACTTGTACAATTTGGCTCTCTTTACACTTTCTGATATGGAGGCATAACAAAAATGCCTCTTGGTGGCCATTTTACATTCCGCCATAATCAAATAATCTATTTTGCGTTATCTTCTGAAACAAACATTAACACAGAAAAGGTGATGTCTACACCTATGTTTTGATGGTCAAGGATGACAATGATGCCATGCACTAGATGTCCACCGATTAATCGGAATGGCTGATTAATTAGGGCCGATTTCAAGTTTTCATAATAATTGGTAATCGGCATTTTTGGATCATAAAGATTTCCGATTATTATATAATGGTGGACTGTGTAAACCCTGTAACTTTGTGTAAATTCATGGGACACAAAGGCCTTTGATTGGTCTGGACCCAGGAACCTGGTGATTTCATGGGCACGTATGGGTCAACTACCACTCCTCAAATTATATTTCAGAAGAGAACATTTCCATTTTGGAGCACTTTATGATCAAACTCCCAGTCAAGATAACATCAAATCAAGCTCATTTTGAGATGTTCAGTTAGAAAGGAACAGAAAATCAGCAAATCCTCCCACAATGATAATGATCATTTTAAAAAAAAGTATTATTATTATTAGACTTATTTTCACGACACCCAAAGTCAACAGGATAAAAAAACAAAAAAATCCTATATTAAATACTGTATATAAAAGCACACTAAACATGACGACAGACTAACCAGGGAGAACACTAAACATGACGACAGACTAACTAGGGAGAACACTAAACATGACGACAGACTAACCAGGGAGAACACTAAACATGACGACAGACTAACCAGGGAGAACACTAAATATGACGACAGACTAACCAGGGAAAACACTAAACATGACGACAGACTAACCAGGGAGAACACTAAATATGACGACAGACTAACCAGGGACGTGAACTCGAAGGACAGATAAAAGCTCAAGACTACAGAGAATCCAGGTAAGCCTGTGTGTTCGTGTGGACCTGAATATGTGTATGGATCGTGAGGTTGACATGGAGAGGAAGATCCAGAGTTGGGGAGCTGCAGTGCTAAAAGCCAGGTCTCCCGTGGAGCGGAGCCTGGTGCGAGGGAGGTGGAGGAGGCCGGTGTCAGAGGAGCGCAGTGAACAGGTGGGAGTGAAGGGGTGCAGGAGGTCAGTAAGGTATGTGGGCGCCAGTCCATTGAGTGCTTTGTAGGTGAGCATGAGCAATTTGAAGATGATCCTGTATTGAACTGGGAGCCAGTGGAGTTCGATGAGGGTGGGGTGATGGGGTCTCAAGGGCTGGTGTGTGTGAGGACTCGCGCAGCCTCATTTTTTTTAACATGTTGAAGTCTGTCCAGTGTTTTGGTGGGGAGTCAGTAGTGAATGGCGCTGCAGTAGTCCAGGCGTGATAAAACAAACGTGTGAATGAGGGTTTCAGCAGTGGGCTCAGTGAGAGAGGGTCTGAGTCGTAAGATGTTTTTCAGATGGAAGAAGGCTGACTTGGTGACGTTCAATTTACCACTAGGGCACTTAGAAAGTTCTGGAGTATATTTTCGTTACAACCTCCATTGTATCCTTAGTCCTCAGAAAGTACATCCTCATTCATATTGTTGTTGTTCTAACTAGCAATGTCCTCGATAACTCTAGTTTTTTTGTTGTCAAATCACAGTGTGCAGGAAGGGACGCAGCCACCCCCGGTGCAGAAATGCACACGGTGCTCCAAGCTGTATCACTGTCCTCTGTGGGCCTCTACAATCCCTATGGCCACCGACTGAAGCAAACTAAACCTGCATTTAAATGCTCACCTCGGTAGAGCAATTCAATATAAAAGTTGGTCAATAATATTTGTCACTAGTGTTCATTCATTTTGATCTGGAGTTAATGTATTCTGCATTTTGTGTTTGTTCCCACAGGATGTTGCATCGACAGGTGCAACCTTGGTTTCAGGCTCACTTCCATTGTTTTTGCGACTTTGTTTTTGAATAAGAATCAGTTCCTCCATCTCCCGACCGGGGGAGAGGCTGGGACACCACCCACCGGGGGAGAGGCTGGGACACCACCCACCGGGGGAGAGGCTGGGACATCAAATAATCTCCCGGTGGGTATGTGTCATATAAAAACTGGCAAACGGTAGTACGCCCCAAATGTAACATGAAAGAAAACAGGAAAAAACTATCCAAGCACGTATTAAGTAAGCACTCAGGTGTTCACCATGGATGTCACCTCAACTACAAACCTGCCCAGCCAGTTCCTGGATCCAGCAAAGGCAAATGGGGTATTTGCTGTTGTCAAAACAATGCACGGTTCAAGTGTGCTTTTTCACAAACAGAGAAAGGAGGAGGCGTATGAAGCGTACTGCGAGTCACATCAATGCCAGTCTAACCATGAACTAGCACAACGATCAAGTGTTATTTTCTTTCAAATAGTTAGTGGACTATTGTACATCTACAGCGGAAAGTGAAAACATGAGGGAAGATGTTTTGTCGGAGATGCTAGGAAATAAATGGATTGGAGACAAGATGTCTGAGTGCCTGAAGCTCCTATGTCTGGCTATGGCTCAGTCTGTTTTGTCTGTTGAGACCACAGCCCGTGTGCCTAAATTCAAACATTATGTTTCTGTCTTTGAAACAACCACTTCTTATTATGAGTGTGGTTTCAGAGTACAAACATTGGCTACACAACTTCAATGACAGTGTTCTGCTCAGTCTCCATGTGTGTCTCATATTGAAGAGGTTACTTCAGGTGATGACTTATCAGTCCTTTTATTTGAACAGTCACTACATGTTCATATGAATGTGTTTTTTGTTTTTGCAAACATCTGTGAACATGGCTATGAGGTTATTTATTGATGTACTTTTCCCCTACACTATCATTTTCTGATTACTATCATTTAGACCCATTCTGCAGTCATTGACCGTCTGGAAAACTGGAAGAATGTGAAGTATCTCTCGCTTCCCTAATAAAAAAAAGAAGAGACTATATTATACTCTACTACTAGTGTTTTTGCAGACTTCAGTACACAACAGTGAATACTGTAGTATTTACTGTTAAGTCTAGTATAAATACTTTAGTGAAAGAAAACTGTAGTATATACTATCGTAAGTGTTTTTGTGGATTGTTGTATACTGTAGTATTTACTGTAGTGTTTTTGTTTTTATTATCTTTGACATGAGGAAACCGGGAGGAAACCTGCTGGAGAAATACTAAAAGAGCTAATTTTCCAGACCTGTAGGTAGGATTGGTGTCTGAACAGATAAAAGAAAGAGTAGGAGCTATTTTCTATAACCTTCATGGAACACTATGTTCTATATTTGGCATGTACAGTTGGGCAAAAAAAGTATTTAGTCAGCCTTCAATTGTGCAAGTTCTCCCACTTAAAACGACAAGAGAGGCCTGTAATTAGTGTCAGATATAGCGAGGGAAGAAAAGAGAAGAGGGATTCTAACATCTCTGTCATGCATCATATCTTTTTGCTGAAAAAGACGAGTGTATTTTAACAAATGGACATTAGGGTTAACCTATACATATTCATACTGTAAGATTTTTTTAAATAGAAAAGTGTGGTATGTTTGTCATTGCGTTAAGGAGCCTGATACGTTGTCAGTATGTGACTGTTTTCTGATGAGTTTGATTCTGTTTTAGTGGGGTTGAAGGGAAAACCTCACTTTTACTATAGGTTTAACATTTCAGCCCTACCTCGGGCCTTTAAAACCACCAGACTGGCATGTTTGTAGCTATAACATGTTATCTTCTTAAAATATAAATATTTACATATGCAGAAACTGGTTTCAAACTTTTTCTCATATGAACACAATTTTCAACACTGCAAGATAAATAAAATTGTTATGTCATATCATACCACTGTTCTTAATTACCTACATGATTGATAATTGAACGTACTCCATTTATCAAGAATTCAGATACGTTTCCACTGAGTTAATTTGAAAGTGTTCGCTATTCTATAACATGTTTTTGTAATTATTATCAGTACCTCAAAACAGATTATTTTGGACATACATATCATTGTAGTTTTCTTTTCATCCATTTTGGAAAATGTATTGCATAAATATACATGTTTGTGATCAAACGCGATTGTATCCAGAGTTAATCGTGTGTTTTTTTAATGAATGTGTTTTCTACATCTATAGTCATAAAATACGAATTCAGGGGGGGAAGGAAAATCATCCTTAATCCCTACAAGTAGATGGCGATAGTATTGATTTTGTTGACAGACTAGCTTTAGACGCAGGTTATACCGCAAGGCTGCAGATGGATAGTATTGAAATGTTCAGGGCCACAATTTGTACAAGTGTTGCAAATTATATGCTTTATGAAACAGTGAACATAATTTTAATTTCGCCTGGACTATTCTGCAAAATGTACCTCTTGCCATTCCTCTGTATCGGTCGAGGATCTTGACACTTCTGGAACTGGCGAGGACGCGCTCTCGCATTGTCCTCTCTGCGCGCTCCCGTGCCACCTTCATTTCCAGTAGTTTCCTCCGTAATGCCCTGTTTTCTTTCTGGCTTTGAGTTATTTCCAAACGAAACACTGCATAGTCGTCGTCTACGAGTTTACAGATCTCTGACACGGCTGCATTCGCTAGCACCTCCATGATGGAGGCTATCTGAGTGTGAAAAACCATACAGTTAGCCATTGTTAGCTAACCCTTAGCAGCTAGCGTTACCTAGATAACACCTATCAAGTCCTGTAACCAAGTCCTGTCTCTAACGCGAAATAAAGACTGCACGGGTTAAGTATGTGATGCTGGGCAGTTAAACGAGTCATATTTAGAGTTCCATCGTGTCAACAAAAAGTATAAATAACAAATAACTGTAACGTGGAAATGATCTTGGTCACTGTTTACTTCCGTTTACACTGAGGTGAAAGGATGTAACGTTAGCTCAAACCGGGTGTGGCTAAAGGAAAAGCGTTCGCGCGCTTTCCCCCCTCACAGATACTTTACATGGAACAACAAAGATATTTTAAAATCGTATAATTGTCTTTTTTTCGTAACTGGTTTGAGAATAAAATTAGTTTGGTTGGTCAGTTGGTCATTTTGGTTGGTTAAAAAGGTCATTAAAACTTGTATCATTAATGAATATGATTTGTTTGTTTATATTTGCAATGTAAATAGTTTGTATGTATGCTTGTTTGCATGTGACTATTCCTCTTTTGTTTGTTGATATTTGTTAACAAAAAATAAAAGCGTATGCGCGCTGTTCTTTGTATACTTGTTACATTACACATCTCCTATTCATCAGTATCTTTCCAGATCAGAGCTGACTTGAGGTTTAAGAGATCTGATTCATCAGCTAACATAACTTTGGGGGAATTCTGAAGCATTTACGTAATCAAAACAATCACATAAAGGCTTCATAATTCATAAAGGTCATGCTATGATATATCATAGAACACAACATAAAATATCCCCTATAAACCTGTAATTTACCTCAGACCTTATTTTCACCGTTTATCCAAAAAATTTAATAATTTCCCCCATAGGAATGGCTGAACGAACCAGAGGTAACTCATCTCCGATTTTTAGGAATACAAGCTGGCTAGCTCTATTACCCTCTTAAACAAAAGGCTCGCTCCATTTGATTTCAATCACTTTTTGACCACACCCCTTTTGATTTGAATTAAATTTACCTACGTCTTTGCCCAAGTGGTCAGAAAGTGATTTTTGTACCTGAATGCCAGAACATTCAGGAGATAGAGATGCTCAAAGTTGACGCATTTTGCTTCCCCCACCATGGGACATCCATGTCTTCATCATTTGAACATATTAACGGTTGAGTTTGATATAGTTTAAAAGCTTATAAATAGGGTTGTCAAAATATTTTATAATTTCTTGAAGGACGTTTTTTTTAATGAAAATTTTATTTTTTACCTTTAACGTCAATTGTCAATATTTGAATAGAAAACACTCTGAAGTTTCTAAAACTGTTTGAATGATGCCTGTGAGTATAACAGAACTCATATGGCAGGCAAAAACATGAGAAAAAATCCAACCAAGAAGTGGGAAATCTGAGGTTTGTAGCTTTTCAACTCTTGGCCTATCCAATACACAGTGTCTATGGGATAATATTGCACTTCCTACGGCTTCCACTAGATGCCAACAGTCTTTAGAACCTTGTTTGATGCTTCTACTGTGACCTGGGGGCGAATGAGAGGGGAATGAGTCCGAGGTCTGCCAGAGAGCCACGAGCTCAGTCTCACGCGTTCACGTGATAGTTAGCTCTGTTCCATTGCAATTCTACAGACAAAGGAATTCTCCGGTTGGAACATTATTGAAGATTTATGTTAAAAACATCCTAAAGATTGATTCTAAACTTCGTTTGACATGTTTTTACGGACTAACGGAACTTTTTGACTTTTAGTCTGCTCCGAGTGATCGCGCGTCGTGAGTTTGGATTGTGTACTGAACGCGCAAACAAAAAGGAGGTATTTGGACATAAATGATGGACATTATCGATCAAAACAAACATTTATTGTGGAACTGGGATTCCTGGGAGTGCATTCTGATGATCATCAAAGGTAAGTGAATATTTATAATGCTATTTCTGACTTCTGTTGACCACACATGGCGGATATCGGTTTGGGTTGTTTTGGTCTCTAAGTGCCGTACTCAGATTATTGCATGGTGTGCTTTTTACGTAAAGTTTTTTTTAAATCTGGCACAGCGGTTGCATTAAGGAGAAGTGGATCTAAAATTCCATTCATAACACTTGTATCTTTTAGCAATGTTTATTATGAGTATTTCTGGAAATTGGTGTGGCTCTCTGCAAAATCACCAGATATTTTGGAACTACTGAACATAACACGCCAATGTAAACTCAGATATTTGGATATAAAAATGAACTTTACCGAACAAAACATACATGTATTGTGTAACATGAAGTCCCATGAGTGTCATCTGATGAAGATCATCAAAGGTTAGTTTCTGTTGTTTTGAATTTGGCGCCCTGCAGTTTCACTGGCTGTTGACGAGGTGGGACGCTACCATCCCACGTACCCTAGAGAGGTTAATAGAACATAGGCAAAACCAAACTCAGAGGGGAAATATGTTACACTTCAATAAAAAGTGAGCTTACCCCAAAAATCAAAATAAACTCTTGCCCCAGGACACTTCACATGATATCTAATATTTCAGCAAATGAATAGTTCTCAGACATCATCTGCGTCAATTTGAATTGAAGGCAGTTAATCCAGGAAGTGATTTTAATTTAAAATTAAAACATGGAAAAAAAATATTCTAATTAGTTTGAGGAGTAATTGAAAATATTAGATGTTCCCCCTCAATTGTTATTTAAGTTTACTCTCTGAATTGACTGCCTTTATTTTTAATTGACCTCAGCCCTGATTTTGGGCTCCCGAGTGGCGCAGCGCTCCAAGGCACTGCATCTCAGCGCTAGAGGCTTCACAATTGACCCAGGTTCGATTCCAGGCTGTATCACAACTGGCCATGACTGGGAGTCCCATAGGGTGGAGCACAATTGGCCCAGCATCATCCGGGTTAGGCTGGGGTAGGCCGTCATTATAATAGGTTCTTACCTGACTTGCCTAGTTTAATGAAATATTTTTGGATATATCTCAAGCCACACGGATACAATTTCTTCCCCTTGTGGACACTCCAATGTCTGGTAAGGTTACTCAGGAAGGAGAAGATATTTTAACACAGTTTACACTTGAAGGGCCTCTCCATGTTGTGAATGACACCAGAGGTAGAAGCGGGAGCAACCACCTTCAGGTCATTGAGCTCTCTCCTTGACCGCTAACCATTGTTGGGGTGTTGTTGGGATTGTGTGCTGTGTTATAGGCTAGGTACCTCTCATGGTGAATGCTTGAAGTCCAGGGTGACCTGCTCTGTTCAGCATGGGTACTGTGGTGTTTGTATCATAGGAACAGGAGGGTCTATCTACCAGGCCCTGCTTCATCCCTGCACTGAGACTGTGAAGAGAAGGGTCTGGGCTGCAGACTGGATCCCTGACTGGAGCCTCGGTCTCTCTGATGACCATCAGGACTGAGATTGTTCAGCCCTCCTGTCCACTGGTTGTGTTCTGTGTGGTGGTGGTTGTGGTGGAGTCTCTGTCAACAACAAAAACGTAAGTTGATTTTGTATTTAATTTCAATAAAATGGTCATACACTCACATTAGGGACTATGAAGTACAGTACTTTTATTGCACAAAATGATATGTGACAAGAATAATAACTTTTCATTATGGTAACACTTGACATTTTCTGTAAATCTGGTACCACACTTGGATAAAATTAATTTTAGAATAATTTGGAAAAGGTTTAACATTACACACAGCTTCACTACTTATTGTCAAGTAAATATTAATTAAGGCACTATCATTATCTTACTATAAAACACCTGTATCAACCTAAATGGACAAGGTTGTCACTCTTCATAAGTTAAGCATTTTTACAGACTCCATCACACAAACCATCAGCATATCATCTACTCTGCCTCATCATGCTCCTTCTTTCCTCAGTTCACCTCATCCAGTTCCCTACTACATCCAAAACCAACCGAATGAACTATAAACTAACTAGTACTACATTACATGTGTGGTGGTGGTGTATCCTGAGGTAACTCCTCCCTGAGAACCTCTTCCCGCAGTGCATTCAGGCGAACGGCTTCTCTCCCATGTGGACCATCAGGGGCATCGTCAGCTGGTGCTGAACCTCTTCTCACACTGGGCCCAGCTGTAAGATTTTCCTCTTTTGTGGCCCCTCTTGTACCTCTTCAGGTGGGACAAGTGGGAGAAACTGACCTGGCACATGTGGCAACCAACTGGTTTCTCCCCCGTGTGCATGCTCTGGTGGATCTCCAACAGTTCGAGGAAACGGAAGGCTTTCCCACAGAATGAACACAGGAAGCGCTTCTCTTTGGTGCTTCTGCCTTTATTGATTCCATCTCTACTACTGTTATTTGTCAATGGGCTTGTGTAGCCATTTACTGTTGAAGCACTGATATTGTCTGAGGTCTGGTTTAACATTAGGAAAGTATGAGGAGGACGAAGGCCAGGGAGTGTCTGTGTTGTCGCAGGGTCCATCTTCCAGTTGATATCTCCTGTAGCAGGCAGGCTAAAGGCAGCAACTGTTATGAGGTTAAAACCTCTTCCTGCAGATGTTTGGCGGGAGGCTCCCCCATCTTTAGTCCACTCAGCAGGTCAATGCTCTCTGGTCCGTCTTCTATTGTCTCCTCTTTGACCAGCAGCAGATCAGGCTTCCCATCCTCCATGTCTACTGACTGTAAGAGATACAGAGTGAAAGGATGTTGCAGATCAGCACTAGGGCCCTGACCTAATGCCATTTACAGTGGGCTCATCTCAGTGAGACTGTGTGGTCCTGTGCTGCTCAGCTGGTTCCTCTGTGGGTTCAGGAGGTGTAGTCTGGTTGTCCTCCATGACCATGGTCCCCTCAGGGTTCCCCAGATCCTCCTCATACCACTCCTCCTCCTCCTGGAAGAGACAGGTGATACAGATTAC
The DNA here is from genome assembly GCF_023373465.1 of Oncorhynchus keta. Lineage (NCBI taxonomy): Eukaryota > Metazoa > Chordata > Actinopteri > Salmoniformes > Salmonidae > Oncorhynchus > Oncorhynchus keta. The sequence goes on along the minus strand of NC_068449.1, from coordinate 46,372,021 downwards.
ACAGTCATACACTCCCTCAGGTACATACACACAGATAATAAACACACTTTCAACATGGAGTATTTACCCATCCCCATTAGAGATTAAATAGGGTTTATTTGAACTATTTTCATAGTTTGCATAGTTCCTTACTCATCATGATTCATTTGTTTGTACCCCTTTAAGAAGAAATAAATGAATGTAGATCCGGTAAAATAGGTCTTTAGTTTCGAATGGTTTGAGCTTGAGGCAAGTGGTTTTCTGCATTGTAAAAGGTGAAACCACCGGCACAAAGCCTTGCTCCGTTTGTTTCTATGGCAGAGGCTCTGGTAGAGCTAAGACTAATAATCAGACTTGCCTGTGCTAATGGTTCTCACAGGCAAAGTCAAATTATAAATAACTTTGCTCATGAATGATTCAAATATAACAACAGCCTGACCGCACTGGACTTGAAACAACGATACAGATGTAACTATGTGCCATTCGATATATTATCTGAGCGGCACTGGTGCCCTCAAGTCAAAATTCCATTTGCGTTACACAGGTCACGTTTATAAGGGAGTGTTGTTTTTTTTTTTCAAGATTAGGAAACATTTCGGGGCACACCTGAGAGTTCCTCAAGGCACACCGGTTGAAAACTGCTCTGGACAACATTTACATTTAAGTCATTTAGCAGATGCTCTTATCCAGAGCGACTTACAAATTGGTGCATTCACCTTATGACATCCAGTGGAACAGCCACTTTACAATAGTGCATCTAAATCTTTTAAGGGGGGTGAGAAGGATTACTTTATCCTATCCTAGGTATTCCTTAAAGAGGTGGGGTTTCAGGTGTCTCCGGAAGGTGGTGATTGACTCCGCTGTCCTGGCGTCGTGAGGGAGTTTGTTCCACCATTGGGGGGCCAGAGCAGCGAACAGTTTTGACTGGGCTGAGTGGGAACTGTACTTCCTCAGTGGTAGGGAGGCGAGCAGGCCAGAGGTGGATGAACGCAGTGCCCTTGTTTGGGTGTAGGGCCTGATCAGAGCCTGGAGGTACTGAGGTGCCGTTCCCCTCACAGCTCCGTAGACAAGCACCATGGTCTTGTAGCGGATGCGAGCTTCAACTGGAAGCCAGTGGAGAGAGCGGAGGAGCGGGGTGACATGAGAGAACTTGGGAAGGTTGAACACCAGACGGGCTGCGGCATTCTGGATGAGTTGTAGGGGTTTAATGGCACAGGCAGGGAGCCCAGCCAACAGCGAGTTGCAGTAATCCAGACGGGAGATGACAAGTGCCTGGATTAGGACCTGCGCCGCTTCCTGTGTGAGGCAGGGTCGTACTCTGCGGATGTTGTAGAGCATGAACCTACAGGAACGGGCCACCGCCTTGATGTTAGTTGAGAACGACAGGGTGTTGTCCAGGATCACGCCAAGGTTCTTAGCGCTCTGGGAGGAGGACACAATGGAGTTGTCAACCGTGATGGCGAGATCATGGAACGGGCAGTCCTTCCACGGGAGGAAGAGCAGATCCGTCTTGCCGAGGTTCAGCTTGAGAGGTGGTGATCCAAATCAAATCAAATTTATTTATATAGCCACTGAGGTGGTGATCCGTCATCCACACTGATATGTCTGCCAGACATGCAGAGATGCGATTAATAAGGCAGAACAGTTGCCACCTGGTCATCAGAAGGGGAAAGGAGAAGATTAATTGTGTGTCGTCTGCATAGCAAATGATAGGAGAGACCATGTGAGGTTATGACAGAGCCAAGTGACTTGGTGTATAGCGAGAATAGGAGAGGGCCTAGAACAGAGCCCTGGGGGACACCAGTGGTGAGAGCGCGTGGTGAGGAGACAGATTCTCGCCACGCCACCTGGTAGGAGCGACCTGTCAGGTAGGACGCAATCCCAGTGGTGAGCGTGCGCCGCGCCGGAGATGCCCAACTCGGAGAGGGTGGAGAGGAGGATCTGATGGTTCACAGTATCGAAGGCAGCCGATAGGTCTAGAAGGATGAGAGCAGAGGAGAGAGAGTTAGCTTTAGCAGTGCGGAGCGCCTCCGTGATACAGAGAAGAGCAGTCTCAGTTGAATGACTAGTCTTGAAACCTGACTGATTTGGATCAAGAAGGTCATTCTGAGAGAGATAGCGGGAGAGCTGGCCAAGGACGGCACGTTCAAGAGTTTTGGAGAGAAAAGAAAGAAGGGATACTGGTCTGTAGTTGATGACATCGGAGGGATCGAGTGTAGGTTTTTTCAGAAGGGGTGCAACTCTCGCTCTCTTGAAGACGGAAGGGACGTAGCCAGCGGTCAGGGATGAGTTGATGAGCGAGGTGAGGTAAGGGAGAAGGTCTCCGGAAATGGTCTGGAGAAGAGAGGAGGGGATAGGGTCAAGCGGGCAGGTTGTTGGGCGGCCGGCTGTCACAAGACGCAAGATTTTATCTGGAGAGAGAGGGGAGAAAGAGGTCAGAGCACAGGGTAGGGCAGTGTGAGCAGAACCAGCGGTGTCGTTTGACTTAGCAAACGAGGATCGGATGTCGTCGACCTTCTTTTCAAAATGGTTGACGAAGTCATCTGCAGAGAGGGAGGAGGGGGGGGAGGGGGAGGAGGATTCAGGAGGGAGGAGAAGGTGGCAAAGAGCTTCCTAGGGTTAGAGGCAGATGCTTGGAATTTAGAGTGGTAGAAAGTGGCTTTAGCAGCAGAGACAGAGGAGGAAAATTTAGAGAGGAGGGAGTGAAAGGATGCCAGGTCCGCAGGGAGGCGAGTTTTCCTCCATTTCCGCTCGGCTGCCCGGAGAACTGTTATGGAGAACCCTCTCCATTGAGCTAGAGATCAGTCAGTATAATAATGATTTACTTTCTGGGTCTTAGAGAAGAAGAGAGAAGAAGGATTTCACCTGCCTGAGTGTCAACAAAGTCAGCTGGGAGCCCTCCTCGACCAGCTATATTCCGGCACCCCCATGTCGCCCTCTGTCAGTGGCAAGTAAAGAGTGGCCAGGGGACAAACTGTGTCTAGGCACCCTAAAGCAGGGCTAGTCCACTATGTCCAGTAGGGTGTTGGGGTAGGTTCCCCAACAGAGCATGATAGTGTCCCAAGGTTGGAGGCAGAGGAGTAGGGTAAGCATGGTAGAGGCTCTCCTACCGGGACAGGATGGTGGTCCACTCCTGGGTCTGGAGGGTTCTCCATCACAGGCTTAACATCCAGAAGTCTCACTTGTGGAGTGCTGGCGTTGGCACAGTTGGGGTGCCTGAGGCCCTTGTGTAGGCAGTGATGAAGGCTGCAGCATTCACTGGAGCACCGCAGATGGGATTGGTGGGGGCAGGGCTCCTTCCTGGACCGGTGCACGGTCTGATGGCTGACGCACAGGTTAATGAGATGGTGCCCGGAGCAATGCTGCTCGGGCTGGAGGCTGGAACTCAGGTCCCGCAGGCTGAGGACCAAGCTGGGGTACAGCTGGCTGGGCCAACAGAGTGGACTGTTGGTACAGAGAAGAGGTGTGCAAGGGGTGATGAGTTGATGCTGCGTGACTTCTGAAGGCTGACATCACTAGTCCAGTAGGCGCGGGGCCAGTCCCTGTCACAGACATCCCCTGTAGCGTTGCTGGGGCCGAGGAGGTGGTACATCCCTGCTCAGGATCCCCAGTCACCTGTCCTGCCACCCTCTCAGATGTGAGGGATGGGTTCCCCGGACTGAATGAGGCTTTAAGTTCACAACGTCGATGCCTAAACAGGCAGAAGGAATTCATAAAATCCTGGCAAAGCCGTGAGTCAAACTCCAACTCCCCACAACCGGAAGCTGCCTTTACTCCACATGCTGGTGAAGAAAAGGGGGACATAATCCGAGGGCCAAGGTCTGTATGGCAAGTCCCCGGCGAACTCTGTAAGCTGCCATAGTGGTGGCAGCAAGTCCCAAATCCGGCGAAACAGACCATGAAAGAGAGCAGCTCTACATTTAGGCTGGTCTGTGATTCATTCATTCATTTACAGGGATGTAACGGTTCACCAAACCCACTGTTCGGTACGTATTGCGGTTTTGGGGTCACGGTACGGTTATGATACAGAGGAAAAATTAAATTCTAACAGTTACTGTAGTTCATTTTTGTTTATTTGGCAAAATACGCTAAATTAAAAAGCACCCTATTTGTGGCCAAACTCCAGTTTTGGTGACATCATTCACAATGTTCCTGGCACTGTCTGTTTTGACAAGTAGAGGTGTAAAAAAATTGACCTGTTCCGAAATGAATCTGGGGCTTTCCCACCCGGACAAATATGCATAAATACAGAGACCCATTCCCAACGGACCCGAGGATGACCAGTTCTGTATAGACGTGTTCAGATCTGAGTGAGGGAAGCAGCAGAAAAGTCAATTTGTAAGCTAGTTTATTAACTAGAGCTGATACAGTGCGAGGGAGAGCAGGTGGAGGAGAGGCTAGAAGGTGTTGTACTGTGAGGTGTGTATACCATGAGCGATTGAAACTGGAGCAAGGGAGAGGCATCAACAAACTGAGCTGACTTGCGCTAGTATTTGAACTTCTAGCTTGTCATAGCTAGGTTATTTATCATCCAATATGATTTATTATTTAACTAGGAAAGTCAGTTTGGGAACAAATTCTAATTTACAGTGACGGCCTACCGGGGAACAGTGGGTTAACTGCCTTGTTCAGGGGCAGAACAACAGATTTTTACCTTGTTACTGGGTCGAATCCCTGAGTTGACCTTCCGGTTACTGGCCCAATGCTCTAACTACTAGGCTACCTATCAAGTACCTGTCTTGACTGCATCAAACCGAGAGAAGCTAGTTGGCTAAAATAGCTAACTAAGTTAGCTAGCTGGGCTGATTGAGTCTGCATGCACTTTTTTCCTGTCTGTCAATAACAAATAACAACACCTCCATTCAGTTGATTAAATAGCAGCCTACCTGTTGGGTCTTGTTCGTTTTAGCACATACATATACTCATTTAACATTTAATTCCATCATATTAATTACATTTTCAATTTATTAGATAATCTAATTTGCTTACCCATACAAGGAGGCTCTATGACTGTAGTGGCACTTTGATGACTTGTGATTGGCCAACAACAAGCTACATCCGCCACTCTGCATAGGCTATTCGAGTTGAGCAGTGGAGAACATACTATTAACTTTTTATCCACAATCTCTGTCCATCGCACTTGTAAATGACTGTGAAGCCATTAGGCCTAATCTAAACATTTGTTATAAAATAATGTTTTTTTATGTATTAATTCGGGTTCACGATGCGGACCGAACAGAGGTGTACAAAAACAAATCCATCACAGCCCTACTGGATTGTATAGCTGCCGTTTTACCTTTTTTAGTACATAATGTTTCCGCCATTAGTTCGTTTTCTGGACATCAGAACAGCGATTACGAACCTTGATTTTTATTGCAATGAGTCGGCGGCGCGGGACAAATTGCTTACCCCTGACCAGGCCATATTCAAATCAAATCACATTTTATTGGTCACATACACATGGTTAGCAGATGTTATTGAGTGTAGCAAAATGCTTGTGCTTCTAGTTCTGACAGTGCGCAATATCTAACAAGTAATCTAACAATTCCACAACAACTACCTAATACACACAAATCTAAGTATATATTCATGAGCAATGACCGAGTGGCATAGGCAAGATGCAATAGATGGTATAAAATACAGTATACACATATGGGATGAGTAATGCAAGATATGTAAACATCATTATTAAAGTGGCATTAATATAATAAAGTGACTAGTGATCCATTTGTTAGAGTGGCCAATGATTTCAAGTCTGTATGTAGGCAGCAGCCTCTCTGTGTTTAGTGATGGCTGTTTAACAGTCTGATGGCCTTGAGATTTAAAGTAATTTTCAGTCTCTCTGTCCCAGCTTTGATGCACCTGTACTGACCTCGCCTTCTGGATGGTAGCGGGGTGAACAGGCAGTGGCCCGTGTGGTTATTGTCCTTGATGATCCTTTTGGCCTTCCTGTGACATCGGGTTCTGTAGGGCAGGTAGTTTGCCCCTGGTGATGCATTGTGCAGACCGCAATGTCCTCTGGAGAGCCCTGCGGTTGTGGGCGGTGCAGTTTTCGTACCAGGCGGTGATACAGCCCGACAGGATGCTCTCAATTGTGCATCTGTAAAAGTTTTTTTAAGTGACAAGACAATTTTCTTCAGACTCCTAAGGTTGAAGAGGAGCTGTTGCGCCTTCACCACACTGTCTGTGTGGATGGACCATTTCAGATTGTCCGTGATGTGTATGCCGAGGAACTTAACTTAACCACCTTCTCCACTACTATCCCGTCGATGTGGATAGGGTGTGCTCCCTCTGCTGTTTCCTGAAGTCCACGATCATCTGCTTTGTTTTGTTGACGTTGAGTGAGAGGTTGGTTTCCTGACACCACACTCCGAATACTCTCACCTCCTCCCTATAGGCTGTCTCGTCGTTGTTGGTGATCAAGCCAACTACTGTTGTGTTGTCTGCAAACTTGATGATCGAGTTGGAGGCGTGCATTGCCATGCAGTCATGGGTGAACAGGGAGTACAGGAGGGTGCTGAGCACACACCCTTGTGGGGCCCCAGTGTTGAGGATCAGCAGAGTGGAGATGTTTCCTACCTTCACCACCTGGGGGCGGCCTGTCTGGTAGTCCAGGATCCAATTGCACAGGGTGGGGTTGAGACCCAGGGCCTCAAGCTTAATGATGTGCTTGGAGGGTACCATGGTGTTGAATGTTGAGCTGTAGTCAATGAACAGCATTCTTACATAGGTATTGCTCTTGTCCAGATGGGACAGGGCAGTGTGGAGTGTGATGGCGATTGCATCGTCTGTGGACCTATTGAGGCGGTATGCAAGTTGCAGTGGGTCTAGGTGGCAGGTAAGGTGGAGGTGATATGATCCTTGACTAGTCTCTCAAAGCACTTCATGACGACAGAAGTGAGTGCCATGGGGCGATAGTCATTCAGTTCAGTTACCTCTGCCTTCTTGGGTACAGGAACAATGGTGGCCATCTTGAAGCATGTGAAGACAGCAGACTGGGATAGGGAGAGATTAAATATGTCTGTAAACACACGAGCCAGCTGGTCTGAGCATGCTTTAAGGACGCGGCTGGGGAAGCCGTCTGGGCCGGCAGCCTTGCGAGGGTTAACATGTTTAAATGTCTTACTCACGTCGGCCATGGAGAAGGAGAGCCCGCTGTCCTTGGTTAGTGGGCACTGTGTCGGTGGCACTGTGATATCCTCAAAGCGGGCAAAGGTGTTTCGTTTGTCTGGAAGCAAGACGTTGGTGTCAGTGACGTGGCTGATTTTCTTTTTGTTGACAGTGATTGTCTGTAGACCCTGCGACATACATCTTGTGTCTGAGCCGTTGAATTGCGACTCCACTTTGTCCCTATACTGACATTTCACTAGTTTGATTGCCTTGCGGAGGGAACAACTACACTGTTTGTATTCGGCCATATTCCCGGTCATCTTTCCATGGTTAAATGCGTAGGTTCGCGCTTTCAGTTTTGCACAAATCCATGGTTTCTGGTTAGGGTAGGTTTTAATAGTCACAATGGGTACAACATCTCCTATGCACTTCCTTATAAACTCAATCACAGAATCAGCATTTAAATCAATATTATTCTCTGATGCTTCCTGGAACATGTCCCAGTCCGTGTGATCAAAACAATCTTGAAGTGTGGATTCCGATTGGTCAGACCAGCGTTGAATGGTCCTTGTCACGGGTACATCCTGTTTGAGTTCTGCCTATAGGAGAGGAGAAGCAAAATGGAGTCGTGGTCAGATTTGCCGAATGGGGGGGCCTTGTATGCATCCCAGAAGTAAGAGTAGCAGTGATCCAGTGTTTTGCCAGCCCGGGTACTACAATCAATATGCTGATAGGATTTAGATAGCCTTGTTCTCAAATTTGCTTTATTAAAGTCCCCAGCTACAATAAATGCAGACTCAGGATATATGGTTTCCAGTTTGCAGAGTCCAGTGGAGATCCTTGAGGGCCGTCGTGGTATCGGCTTGAGGGGGGATATACACAGCTGTGACAATAACCGACGAGAATTATCTTGGGAGATAATACGGTCGGCATTTGATTGTAAGAAATTCTAGGTCAGGTGAACAGAAGGACTTGAGTTCCTGTATGTTGTTACAATTACACCAATCGTTAATCATGAAACATAGACCCCCGCCCTTCTTCTTCCTGGAGAGATGCTAATTCCTGTCGGAGCGACGCACAAAGAATCCTGGTGGCTGTACCGACTCCGACAGCATGTACACAGAGAGCCATATTTCCATGAAACAGAGACTGCGAGGAGAAAGAGGCGGCAGTGAAAGCGAGGCTGAGCTAGAATACCACATGATAAGCTGTAGAACATACTATTTACTAAGAGAATTTCCATCTGTATTTTTTGTAGCTGTCTAAGTACAAACCGACGCAAACTGTATAGGGCCATAAGCAAACAAGAAAATACAACAAAAAAAAACTCCTAGTGGCCGGTGATTTTAATGCAGTGAAACTGAATTCCGTTTTACCTCATTTCTACCAGCATGTCACCTGTGCAACTAAAGGCGAAAAAAAACTCTAGATCAGCTTTACTCCACACACACACAAACACATCAAAACTCGACCTCACCCTCCATTTGGCAAATCTGACCATAACGCTATCCTCATGATTCCTGCTTACAAGCAAAAACTCAAATGGGAAGTATCAGTGCAAGTGGTCCCGGAAGTGGTCCGATGAAGCGGATGCTATCCTACAGGACTGTTTGAAGAGTTTACCACATTGATAACCAGTTTCATTAATAAGTGCACCAACGATGTCGTCCCCACAATGACCGTACGTACGTATCCCAACCAGAAGGGTAGGCAACAATAAATTCGCCACACTGATCTCAACACGGGGGCCCCTCGGGGTGCGTGCTTAGTCCCCTCCTTTACCCCCTGTTCACCCACAACTGCCGTGCACTACTCCAACATCCTCATTAAGTTTGCTGACGACACGACGGTGGCCTATAGGGAGGAGGTCATAGACCTGGTAGTGTCGTGCAAGGATAACAGTCCCTCTCTCAACGTTGGCAAGACAAAGGAGCTGATCGTGGACTATAGGAAACAGATTGCCGAGCAAGCCCTCCTTCACATCAATGGGGCTGTAGTGGAGCAGGTCAAGAGCTTTAAGTTCTTTGGTGTCCAAATCACAAAGGATCTATCATGGTCCAAACACACCAAATCAGTTATGAAGAAGGCACGGCAATGCCTCTTCGCCCTAAGGAGGCTGAAAAGATTTGGCATGGGCCCTCAGTTCTACACCATCAAGAGCATCTTGACTGGCTGCATCACCGCTTGGTCAACTGGTATTATGTTTTTAGAAATGATTACAAATGAATGAAAAATGAAAAGCTCAAATGTCTTGAGTCAATAGGTATTCAACCATTTTGTTATGGCAAGCCTAAATAAGTTCACGACAAAAGAAAATGTGCTTAACAAGTCACACAATAAGTTGCATGGACACTGTGTGCAATATTAGTGTTTAACATGATTTTTAAAGGACTACCCCATCTCTGTACCCCACACAACATTTTTTGTAAGGCCTAGTACCTATCTATATATACAAAGCTACCTCAGTTACCTCGTATCCCTGCACATTGACTTGGTACTGGCACCCCCTGTATATAGCCATGTTGTTTTAACTCATCATTGTTATTCTCTGTCTATTTTTTACTCTTATTACTTTCTATTTTTTTTCTTCATTTTTCTCATTAACTCGGCATTGTCGGAAAAGGACCCGTAAGTAAGTATTTCACTGTTAGTCTATACCTGTTGTTTACAAAGCATGTGACAAATACAATTTGATTTTACTTTCTAGGCTTATATATGCCTTATAAATCACACAATGTCTGGATGCAATATTCTACCCAGGAATATTCAACACCGAAATATGTTACTCCAAACGAGTCTGTCGATCTTTTCTGCGGACAACAATGAAAATGAATCTTTGCCTTCAATGCAGGGTTTGATCTAAACGTCAGAAGCTGTAGAGTAGAACGGTTACTTTCTATGTTATAGAGTGGAATGTTTTTTCTGCTGGTGTATCCTGAGGTAGCTCAGTGCGTACAAGCTAACAGTTTTTCTCCCATGTGGACCTTCAGGTGCATCTTCAGCTGGTCCTGGCGGGAGAACCTCTTCTCACACTGGGGGCAGCTGTAGGGTTTCTCCCCTGTGTGAACCCTCTGGTGCCTCTTCAGGTGGCCAGCCTGGGCGAAGCGCATATGACACTGGGTACAGCTGAAGGGTTTCACCCCTGTGTGGACCCTCTGGTGCCTCTTCAGGTCACCAGCCTGGGCAAAGCGCATGTGACACTGGGTACACCTGAAGCGTTTCTCCCCTGTGTGGATCCTCTGGTGGATCTTCACTTTTTGGGGGCAGCTGAAGCCTTTGCTACAGAACATGCAGAGGAACCGTTTCTCTTTACTATTGCCTGATGTGGCTCCCCCTCCCTGAGTCTGGGCTCTAGCCCTGTCGTTTGAGTTCAATACGTGATCAAAAAGGCAGTTGTGTGAATCCGAAGGCCCCATCGATGAGGACACTAAGTCGCGATCTCTGAGAGCGAGTAAAGGGGAGTGGGTCATGACATTTGGATTAGTTTCTAAGCATTCCCTGTAATCTAAGAAATCTCTGCCCTGTGAGTGTCCGTCCCTTAGGTCACTATCTGTATTCCACGTGGGAGAAATGTCGCCCTCCACTTTCACTTTCACAGTCACTTCATCTACGACCAAACCCTCCCCTTTCTTATCTAAGCACCTTTGGGAGTATACACTACTACTGTACTGGTTCCAGTCCCCTCTAGACAGATCATTCTGGGTCTCTAAACCCAAGGGCATGTTGCAAGGGTCCATCTCTGTAGTGTAAGAACAAGACGGATTATTGCCAGTCTCTAATGCGTCACCTGAGTCCCGATGGGAATGAGCCGTCCTCGGGCTTGGGTTACCGTAAAGTAAATATTCTGAGCCAGGAGCAGGAGGACAGCCCAGTGGCCCCGGCCCCAGTCTCTCTGGGTCTGATCTGTGGTCAGATCCTGTGTGTAAAAGCCTTTGTGTTAAAGTCTCGGTGTCTGACTTGACGATGGCATTCAGCGTTCCATTGACCTCTGTGATGCTGCGTTGGGTCCTGGGCTGCACGGCGGTCACGTGGTCCTCCATGGCAACAAGGGGCGCAACTACAGCCGCTGCTCCTGTCTGGATGTCTCTGCTGTGTCGTGGGTCCACCTCTCCTTCAGACCTTTCCTGCTTGACCAGAGATGATCCTCCAGGACCTGCCGCCTCTACATCTGCAGACTGACAAGAAGAGAGAGGGTTATTACCGGTACATGGGTTGAATTGGATAACAACGTCATAGGGAAGTCTCACAAGCTCCATTATGGCAGATAAATGAGGATGTACCACAGAGATAGAGGACTCAGGTGCCCAAAATCCTGTTTTAGCATGGGCAAAGCCATTGAGGACACCGTTTTGAAGCAGTCAACTCAGTGGGACTTTCTGTGGGTTAAGGAATGATCACATAATTCTATTCAGGTCATCAGGAAGGATCTTTGATCAGCCAATTAATTATACTTGTGAGTAAATGCAGGTGCCAGTAAATCATCAACATTGACTTTATACCTGCTCAAGCAACAGACTCTAGGTGGCAGTGAGCACCCTTTCAGTTTGTTTGCCATCTCATAGAAGTAGTAGAAAAATAAAATGTACTACTTCAAAATTGAGATTTTCATCAACGTCTCAATGGCCCATGCTTTCACAGACGCCACAATGAGAGATATACTCTCTTTATAAAAGTATTCACATGCCTTGACCTTTTCCACATTTTGTTTGTTCCAGCCTGAAATTAAAATGGATTACATTTAGATTTTTTTTTGTCACTGGCCAACAGACAATACCCCATAATGTCAAAGAGGAATCATGTTTCCGCCATATTTTTTTTAATATATTTTTTTTTACAAATTAATAAAAAAAGAAAAGCTGAAATGTCCTGAGTCAATGCGTATTAAATCCCTTTGTTATGGCAAGTCTAAATAAGATCAGGGCTAAAAATGTGCTTAACAAGTCACATTATAAGTTGAATGGACTCAATCTGTGTGCAATAATAGGCCTTAATGTGATTTTTTAAACTACTACCTCATCTCTGTACTCCACACATACAATTTTCTGTAATGTCTCTCAGTTGAGCATTGCATTTCAAACACAAATTCAATCACAAAGACCAGGGAGATTTTCCATTGCCTTGCAAAGAAGGGCTCCTATTGGTAGATGGGTTGAAATATTTTTTTAAAGCAGGCATTGAATATCCCTTTGAGCATGGTGAAGTTATTAATTACACTTGGGATGGTGTATCAATACACAGAGTCACTACAAAGATACAGGCATTCTTCCTAACTCAGTTGCCGGAGAAGGAGGAAACTGCTCAGGGATGACTTTAAAACAGTGACAGAGTTTAATGGCTGTGATGGATCAACAACATTGTAGTTACTCCACAATACTAACCTAATTGACAGAGAGAAAAGAAGGAAGCCTGTACAGAATTAAACAAATCCTAAAAATGCATCCTGTTTGCAACAGGGCACTAAAGTAATGCTGCAAAACATGTGGCAAAGCAATAAACGTTTTGTCCTGAAAACAAAGTATTATGTTTGGGGCAAATCCAATACAACACATTACTGAGTACCATTCTCCATATTTTCAAGCATAGTGGTTATGGGTTATTCAAGCATAGTGGTTATGGGTTATTCAAGCATAGTGGTTATGGGTTATTCAAGCATAGTGGTTATGGGTTATTCAAGCATAGTGGTATGGGTTATTCAAGCATAGTGGTATGGGTTATTCAAGCATAGTGGTATGGGTTATTCAAGCATAGTGGTATGGGTTATTCAAGCATAGTGGTATGGGTTATTCAAGCATAGTGGTATGGGTTATTCAAGCATAGTGGTATGGGTTATTCAAGCATAGTGGTATGGGTTATTCAAGCATAGTGGTATGGGTTATTCAAGCATAGTGGTATGGGTTATTCAAGCATAGTGGTATGGGTTATTCAAGCATAGTGGTATGGGTTATTCAAGCATAGTGGTATGGGTATGCTTGTAAACGTTAAGCACTGGGGAGTTTAAGATTTTAAAAAATGAACAGAAAGGAGCTAAGCACAGGCAAAATCCTAGCAGAAAACCTGGTTCAGTCTGCTTTTAACCAGACACTGGAAGAAGAATTCACCTTTCAGCAGGGCAATAACCTAAAACACAATGCCAAATATACACTGTTGTTGCTACCAAGAAGACAATGAAGGTTCCTCAGTGGCTGAGTTACAGATGACTTAAATCTCCTTTAAAATATATGGCAAGACCTGAAAATGAATGTCTAGCAATGATAAACAATGAATTTCACAAAGCTTTCAAAAAAAACATTTAAAGAATAATGGGCAAAGGTTGCACAATCCAGGTCTGGAAAGCAGAGACATACCCAGAAAGACTCACTCACAGCTGTAATCACTGCCAAAGGTGATTCTATAAATTGTGTCAGGAATCTGAATACTTATCTAAATGAGATATTTATGTATATCATTTTCAATAAATTTGCTAACATTTCTTAAAACATGTTTTCACTTTGTCATTATAAGGTATTGTGTGTAGATGCGTGGGGGGAAAAGCAATTTAATCTATTTTAAATTAAGAGTATAACACAAAATGTGTAATAAGTCTAGGGGTATGAAATATTTCTGACACACTCTTACACTAACCTCTATCATGATAACATGCTGGGTTGAGGTTCCTCTCCCCTCATCAACGGTGATTGGCTGGTTATCTCTCCATGTATTGTGTCCCACTGGCTTCCCAAAGCTCCTGTAGGCTCCAGTGAGATGTCCTTCACCTGAGAGAGTGATTGTGGGGAAAGAGGTGGTTAGGTAGGTGAGCTATCGTCAATGACACAACCGTCTATTGTACACCACTGACACTGTCTAGAATTGTCAATGATGTAAGGTAACAATTTTCATAACTTCTTGCAAGATAGCTATGTAATCAGAGGAATTATTGCATTACTATCCAAATACACGAGCAGAGGGTAACCGGGCAAAATGTACCTCTTGCCATTCCTCTGTATCGGTCGAGGATCTTGACACTTCTGGGACGACTGGAGAGGAGGCGCTCTCGCATTGTTCTCTCTGCGCGCTCCCGTGACACCTTCAGTTCTAGTAGCTGTTGTTTCCTCCGCAATGCGACGATTTCTTTCTGGCTTTGACTTATTTCCAAACGAAACACTGCATAGTCGTCGTCTACGAGTTTACAGATCTCTGCCACGGCTGCATTCGCTAGCACCTCCATGATGGAGGCTATTTGCGTGTGAAAAATCATAACGTTACAGTTAGCTAACGTCAGCAGCGTTACCTATATAACATATATCAACCAAGCCCTGTCTCCAACACAAATTAAACACTACCTGGGGTAAGTATGTGATGCTGTACAGTTAAACGAGTCATATTTTGAGGTCCAGGGTGTTAATACACGTCTAAATAACAATGTTAACGTGGAAATTGTTCTTTGTCACTGTTCACTTCCGTTTACACTGAAGAGAAACGATCTTATTGGTGTGAGTCATAGGTCAAAGGGTGTGGTGGAATTAAAAAAGTTTGCGCGCTGTTCTTTTAAATACGGTACTGCTTATTACTTTACACATCAATTATCCTATGATCAGTATCTTTTAAGCTCGTGTTTGGAAAGAACAGTGTGTTAGTAACTCCTTGTTCTAGCTTAGTTTAACAGTCTCTGTAAAAACAGATATTTACACAATCCTGTTTCAAATGACAATTTAACAGAGGGTTATGTGGTTAATTACACTTTTACCCCAAGACACTTGATAACTATAATATGTCAGCCAAAGAATGGTTCCCTTTGAACATCTCAGCCACACTGCTACAATTTCTCCCCATTTGTGGACCTATGTCTGAAAGTAACTCAGAAAGGAGAAGCTCTTGTAACATAAATTGCATTTGATTTGCCTCCTTCGTGTGAACGATCTGGTGCCGCTTCACATAGTTTGCCTCAGTGAAGCGCCTCCCACACGTGAGGCAGTTGTACGGCTTATTCGCGTCCGACCTAACGTTCACCCTCCCACGTTGTGACCCAATGACACCAGATGAGGTAGAGCAGGAGCCACCACCCTCAGGGGGTTAGTCTTTGAGCACCCTCCTTGACCTCTAGCCATTGTTTGGGTGTTGTTAAGATTGTGTGTTGTGCTGTAGACTAGGTACCTCTTGTGGTGAACGCCCATCCTTACACGATCTGTATTGGTGGGGTAAAAATAGGGTCCAACTCGAGGCTTTTTACAGACTCAGTCACTAGGCATTAGATGAGACCCTGAAGGAGAAGAGACTTCCTGATAGACTACCACTAGGGGGGTCTCCCACCACTCTCTGTGAAGGCTGAAGCCCAGGGTGACCTGCCCTGTTCATCATGGATACTGTGGTGTTTGTATCATAGAGATAGACGTTTCTGTCAGCCCCAGGTATTGATTAGATGAGTTTATTAGTCACATGCGCAGGTGTAATTTGTGTAACAGCAGGGTACGGAGACATTTTTAAGCTCCGAGCTCCAACAGTGCAGGTAAAAAAAAGTGAATGAAACGATAATAAAAAATAACAATATACATATTTACAGCCACAACAATGATAAATGTCCATTGGGGGGTGGGGGCAGGGTAAATGTCAGTTGGGGGGTGAAGAGTGCCCATGGGGGGGGCAGCGGGTAGGAAGTCCGGGGGGGCGGGTAGCTGTCTAGCGGTGATTATTCAGCAGCCTGATGATCTGGGTGTAGAAGCTATAGACCAGTCTAACAGTTTTTGCAGTACTGAGTGATGGAAGCGGGAGAACAGGCAGTTGCTCTGGTGGCTGAGGGTCCCTGATGATCTTCTTGGCCTTCCTGCGACACCTGGTGTTTTAGGTGTCCCGAAGGACAGGCAGTGTGAACCCAATGTTATGTTCAAATGGGCGTACCACCTTCTGTAGAGCCTTGCGGTCAGCGGCGGTGGAGATGCCATACCAGGCTGTGATGCAGCTCGACAGTGTGCTCTCAATGGTGCTCTTGTAGAACACTGTGAGGACCCTCGGGGACAGGCATCAAGCCTCCTGAGGTTGAAGACTCGCAGTCTTGCCTTCTTCACCAGTGTCTGTGTGGTTTGACCATTTCAGCTCCTTGGAGATGTGTACGCCGAGGAACTTAAATGTTTTTTTCCCTTCTCCATGGCAGTCCCGTTGATGAGGATGGGGGGCATCCAGCCTGGTTCCTCCTGGTTTGCTGATTTTTAGGGAGAGGTTATTTACCTGGCACCACACCATCAGAGTGCCTACCTCCTCTCTGTAGGCCTTCTCATCGTTGTTGGTAATCAGGCCTACTACTGTCATGTCGTCAGCGAACTTGATGATGGAGTTGGAACTGTGTGAGGCCACGCAGTCGTGGGTATAGAGGGAGTACAGGAGGGGGCTGAGGATACACCCTTGTGGGGCCTCCGTGTTAATTATCAGTGTAGTGGATGTGTTGTCGTCTACCCTCACCACCTGGGGGCGGCCCGTTAGGAAGTCCAGGATCCAGTTGCAGAGGAAGGTATTCAGTCGCAGGGTCCTTAGCTTAGTGATGAGCTTGGTGGACACTATGTTAGGTGTTAAGCTTGTGTTCATTTTTTAAATAATTAAAATACCAAAAAGCAATTGTGTTGAATTTCTTTCTTTTTTGGGGGGGATTTTCAAAATGTTGTTTGGTAAATAAAAACGGTACAGAACAAAAATGTATAGCTTACCCTGTCCCGCAGCTCAACTTACCCCATAAGTTGTGCCAATAGCTTGTTGAAAAAAAGTGGTCTGTTTTCAAAACTGTAATGTTTAAATACATTCAGATTATTTCCAGGGATACACAACATCCTGAAATATACTGAACAAAAATATAAAATGCAATATGCAACAATTTCCCAACATTTACTGAGTTACAGTTCATATACGGAAATCAGTCAATTGAAATAAATTCAATAGGCCCTAATCAATGGATTTCACATGACAGGAAATACAGATGTGCATCTGTTGGTCACAGATCTGTGTATTCAAATTGCCAACAATAAAAATGCAATTGTGTTTGTTGTCCGTAGCTTATGCCTGCCCATACAATAACCCCACCGCCACCATGGGGCACTCTGTTCATAACACTGACATCAGAAACCGCTTGCCCACAGGATGCTATATACATGGTCTGCAGTTGCAAGGCCAGTTGGACAAACTGCCAATTTCACAAAAACAACGTAAGAGGCAGGAAGTGAACATTCAATTCTCTGGCAACAGCTCTGGTGGACATTCCTGCAGTCACCATGCCAATTGCAAGCTCCCTGAATGTATGAAAAGGCTCAACTTACCCCACTCTCCCCTAATTTCAAAAACAATCTGTGACAAGTATAATAACTTCTCACTATGTTGATAAAAAATACCTTTTAGAATACTCTGTAAAAGGTTCAACATCACTACTCTGCCTCATCATACACATTCTTTCCTCAATTCAACTCATCCAGCTGTGCAGCTGTATCTGTGCATGCACACGGGTTCGCTTCACGTTGCTACAACATGGTAGCTGTGGTACCAAAACCGCAGAGAAGTTAAGCCTCACGCTTAGTTGTTGAGCAAATTGACCCACTACTGTTGTTTACTTTGTGCATGTACATCATCTAGCTGAGTCTAGCTTTAATGCAGGGTTTGATTGAAATGTCAGAAGCTATCGAGTGGAATGGCTTCTTTCGATGTTATTGAGTGGAATGGTTTTTCTTCTGGTGTATCCTGAGGTAGCTCCTCTCTGAGAACCTCTTCTCGCAGTGCCTACAGCCTTTCTCCTGTGTGAACCTTCAGGTGCTTCTTCAGATGGTGCTGGTGGGAAAACTTCTTCTCACACTGGGGGCAGGTGAAGGGTTTCTCCCCTGTGTGAACTCTCTGGTGCCTCTTCAGGTTGGACGAGTCGGAGAAACTGGCCAGGCACAGGTGGCAGCCGAACGGTTTCTCCCCCGTGTGCATCCTCTGGTGGATCTCCACCTGTTTTGGGAAACTGAAGGCTTTCCCACAGAATGGACACAGAAAGCGCTTCTCTTTGCCACCGGATCTACTGATAGCGTCACTACTACTGTTATTTGCCAATGGGCTTGTGTAGCCATTTAGTGTTGAGGCACTGGCATTGTCTGAGGTCGGGTTTAACATTAGGAGAGTGTGAGGAGGATGAAGACCAGGGAGTGTCTGTGTTGTCGCAGGGTCCATGTTCCAGTTGATAGATCCTATAGAAGGCAGGCTGAAGGCAGCATCTGTTAGGGAGTTAACCTGAGGCGCCATCAGTTTCTCTGAATCACAACTATAGGAGCAGGACGGAGCGTCGCTAGCAGAGTCTGTATCTGTTCCCTCCTGCTGCATATGTACACCTCCTCGTCCCCGCAGACCAAATCTACGCCTCGCCCTGGTCTCAGCCAGTCTGTTGTCATGGATACTAAGTTTGTTTGTTGTTTTATGTTCGACAGTCTGTTTCTGGTTGTGGTTAACAGCGTTGTTCCCCAGCCCAGAGTTAAGGACACTGTCCCATCCATAGGACTCCACTATGTCACCTCTGGTCCTTGCCTGCTCAGTGGCTGCACCGGTCTGGGAATCCAAGATGGATGCCCAGTCTCCTCTGTTAGCCTCCAGCCAACCACCTGTATGTTTTTGTATGTAAACACAAGTTGTATTGATATAATTTTATGAATGAAGAAAAATAAGAACACATAGCCAGGTGCATCACTATCCCCATTGAAGATGTATTACTGTATCTAGGCTATATGTCTTTCTCTCTTACCTTGCTCCCCCATCTTTAATCCACTCAGCAGGTCAATGCTCTCTGGTTCGTCTTCTATTGTCTCCTCTTTGACCAGCAGCAGATCAGGCTTCCCATCCTCCATGTCTACTGACTTTAGTGAGATACAGAGTGAGATGATATTGGATCAAGAAATCTGATAGGAGCACCATCTGATTGGGAGCATCTTCTGAATGGGCAATGAGGGGATTCTATGAAGTGTTAGTTGATTTTATTATTTGACACTCTTTAATGGTTTGAACATTGAAAAGGCATGGTCCCACACTAAATTAATGAAGACCTGGGCCCAGATCCACATAGAGTCTCAGAGTAGGAGTACTGATACAGGATCAGTTCCCCACCCATCTATATAACCTTATTCATAATTATATTAAAGGCTTCCACTGATCCTAGATCAGCACTCATTCTCTGAGAGGGTTTGTGGATACAGGCCCTGACCTAATACCATACAGACAGTAGTTCACAGTGGGCTCACCTCAGTGAGACTATGTGTGGTACTGTGCAGCTCAGGAGGAGATGTAGTCTGGTTGTCCTCCATGATCATGGTCCCCTCAGGGTTCCCAAGACCCTCCTCCTTCACCAACAGCAACTCGAGACTCTCCTCCTGGAAGAAACAGGTGATACAGACAAACACACTTTCAACATGGAGCGTTTACCCATCCTCACTACGTTTAAGTCCTATACTGTAGTTACAGAATTACTTAATTGTTGTTAAACCCATCATTGTGGACATAAATATCATGTGGGTAAATAGTCAGCTATGATAAGTCAAAAGTCAATGTCTGGATGCAATATTTTACTCAGGAATATTCAACACTGAAATCATTTACTCTCGTTATTCCAATTGCATCTGTGGATCTTTTCTGCTGACAACAATAAATTCAAATAAAATAAATTGTCACATGCGCCACATACAACAAGTGTAGACCTTACTGTGAAATGCTTACTTACAAGCCTTTAACCAACCGTGCGGTTCAAGAAGAGTTAAGAAAATATTTACCAAATAAACTAAAGTAGAAAAATTATAAAAAAGTAACAATATAATATAATATAAGAGGCTATAAAAAGGAGTTATCGGTACCGAGTCAGTGTGCGGGTTTACAGGTTATAGTTGAGGTAATTTGACATGTAGGTAGGGGTGAAGTGACTATGCATAGATAATAAAACAGCAAATAGCAGCAGTGTACAAAACAAATGGGGTCCGGTGACCATTTGATTAATTGTTCAGAAGTCTTATGACTTGGGGGTAGAAGCTGTTAAGGAGCCTTTTGGTCCTAGACGGCAAGCTCCGATACCGCTTGCCGTGCGGTAGCAGAGAAAACAGTCTGTGACTGGAGTCTGACAATTTTTAGGGCCTTCCTCTGACACCGCCTGGTATAGAGGTCCTGGATGGCAGGAAGCTTGGCCCCAGTGATGTACTGGGCCGTACGCAATACCCTCTGTAGCGCCTTACGGTCAGTTGTCCTACCAGGCCGTGACCAGTAAGGATGCTCTCGATGGTGCAGCTGTAGAACTTTGAGGATCTGGGGACCTATGCCAAATCTTTTCAGTCTCCTAAGTGGGAAAAGGTGTTGTTGTGCCCTCTTCACGACTGTCTTGGTGTGTTTGGACCATGATAGTTTGTTGGTGATGTGGACACCAAGGAACTTGAAGCTATCAACCCGCTCCACTACAGCTCCGTCGATGTTAATGGGGGCCTGTTCGGCCTGCCTTTTCTTGTAGTCCATGATCAGCTCCTTTGTCTTGCTCACATTGAGGGAGAGGTTGTTGTCCTGGTGCACCACACTGACCTCCTCCCTATAGGCTGTCCATCCGTTGTTGGTGATCAGGCCTACCACTTGTGTCATCAGCAAACTTAATGATGGTGTTGGAGTCGTTTGGCCACGCAGTCATGGGTGAACAGGGAGTACAGGTGGGGACTAAATACACACCCCCGAGGGGCCCCAGTGTTGAGGATCAGCATGGTAGACATGTTGTTGCCTACCCTTACCACCTGGGGGTGGCCCGTCAAGAAGTCCAGGATCCAGTTGTAGAGGGAGGTGTTAAGTCCCAGGGTCCTTAGCTTTGTGATGCACTTCGTGGGCACTATGGTGTTGAACGCTGAGCTGTAGTCAATGAACAGCATTCTCACATAGGTGTTCCTTTTGTCCAGGTGGGAAAGGGCAGTGTGGAGTGTGATTGAGATTGCGTCATCTGTGGATCTGTTGGGGCGGTATGCGGATTGGAGTGGGTCTAGGGGATGCCAGGAATATAGTATATGCATATGATTAGTATGTGTGGATAGAAAACACTCAGAAGTTTCTAAAACTGGTTCAATCACGGCTGTGACTATAACAGAACGTGCGTTTCATCGAAAAGCGCAGGAAAATCTGATCACTGAAAACTGGAATATATATCAATGCGCCACTTGAATGTATTGTTGAATAGAAACCACATTACCTGGAGCCGAGGTTGCAATACCTACAGCTTCCACACGATGTCAACAGTCTTGTCATTTGCCTAGGATTTGTTTCTTGGTCAAACGGACAAGAGACAGCCCATTTCTTCCGGTCTCTGACCGGATATTTTGGTTGAGATTTATCCGGACATTATTTCAAGACGTACAGCTATAGAATATACATCGCCTCGAGATCAATTTGATCGATTATTAACGTTTACTAATACCTAAAGTTGCATTACAAAAGTATTTCGAAGTGTTTTGTGAAAGTTTATCGCCGACTTTTTTAATTTTAAAAAATGACGTTGCGTTATAAAACGCTGATTTTTCCTTGATCACACAGTCTTCATAGATCGATATCTAGGCTATATATGGACCGATTTAATCGAAAAAAAGACCCAATAGTGATGTTTATGGGACATCTATCTAGGAGTGCCAACAAAGAAGATGGTCAAAGGTAATGAATGTTTTATATTTTATTTCTGCATTTTGTGTAGCGCTGACTATGCTAATTATTTTGTTTACGTCCCCTGCGGGTCTTTAGGAGTGTTGCATGCTATCAGATAATAGCTTCTCATGCTTTCGCCGAAAAGCATTTTAAAAATCTGACTTGTTGGCTGGATTCACAACGAGTAGCTTTAATTCAGTACCCTGCATGTGTGTTTTAATGAACGTTTGAGTTTTAACGAGTGCTATTAGCATTTAGCGTAGCGCATTTGCATTTCCAGATGTCTAGATGGGACGCCTGCGTGTTGGGTGGAGGTAAGAGGTTAAGCCCTGACACAGCCGACGAGCGTGAGAGCCGATGTAGTAGGATTCAATCTTAAACCTGTATTGATGCTTTGCTTGTTTGATGGTTTGTCTGAGGACATAGTGGTATTTCTTATAAGCTTCCGGGTTAGAGTCCCGCTCCTTGAAAGCGGCAGCTCTAGCCTTTAGCTCGATGCGGATGTTGCCTGTAATCCATGGCTTCTGGTTGGGATTTGGACATACGCTCACTGTGGGGACGGTGTTGTCAATACACTTATCGATGAAGCTGATGACTGGGGTGGTATACTCCTCAATGCCATTGGATGAATCCCAGAACAAATTCCAGTCTGTGCTAGCAAAACAGTCCTGTAGCGTAGCATCTGCGTCATCTGACCACTTCCGTATTGAGCGAGTCACTGGTACCTCCTGCTTTAGTTTTTGCTTGTAAACAGGAATCAGGAGGATAGAATTATGGTCAGATTTGCCAAATGCAGGGCGGGGGAGAGCTTTGTATGCATCTGTGTGTGCAGTAAAGGTGGTCTAGTTTTCCCCCTCTGGTTACACATGTGACATACTGGTAAAAATTTGGTAAAACATATTTAAGTTTGCCTGCATTAAAGTCCCCGGCCACTAGGAGCGCCGCTTCTGGATGAGCATTTTCTTGTTTGCTTGTAGTTGGTTGAGTGCGGTCTTAGTGCCAGCATCGGTCTGTGGTGGTAAATAGAAGGCTACGAATAATATAGAGAACTCTTGGTAGATAAGCTGTAGACCGCACTATCTTAAGGTACTCTAACTCAGGTGAGCAATACCTCGAAACTTCTTTAATATTAGACATTGCGCACCAGCTGTTATTGAAAAATACACACACACCCCGCCCCTCGTCTTACCAGACGTAGCTTCAACTCTGTTCTGCTGATGCATGGAAAATCCTGCCAGCTCTAATATTATCCATGTCTTCGTTCAGCCAACACTCGGTGAAACATAAGATATTACAGTTTTTAATGTCCCGTTGGTAGGATAATCTTAATCATAGGTCATCAATTTTATTTTCCAATGATTGCACGTTAGCTAGTAGAATGGATGGCAGTGGGAGTTTACTCGCTCGCCTACGGATTCTCAGAAGGCAGCCCGACCTGCGCCCCCTTTTCCTCCATCTTTTCTTCACGCAAATGACGGGGATTTGGGCCTGTTCCTGGGAAAGCAGTATATCCTTCTCATCGAACTTGTTAAAGGAAAAAGCTTCTTCTAGCTCGAGGTGAATAATCTCTGTTCCTATGTCGATAAGTTATTTTTGGTCATAAGGGACGGTAGCAGCAACATTATGTACAACAAAGTAAGTTAAACAACGCAAAAAAATGAACAAAATAGCACAGTTAAGAGCATGTAAAAATTCAGCGATCCTCTTCGGCACCATCTTAATATCTACTAAATTGTAGTTCATACCTAAACGAAAAGGACAGGGCTGTGTGAATCGGAAGGTGCCATCGACGTGGACACTGAGTCGCGATCGCTGACTCTTCACATTTTGCGATGGGTTGGAGAGAAATGTTTGCAGTTTTGAATATGATATCCGAGTGAGAGTGACAAACATAATCAATGGGGGCCCCCCAGTCGGTAATTTGACCATGATCACTACAAGTTTACATAGCTGGCTGGACTTACCAATCTTAAAAATGTTAGCTGACATGGGCTAATTGTGCAGCAGTCAGTGACTGACACAAGATTAACTGCTGATGCAGAACCAAATTTAAAAAATAATTATATCTGTTTTTGGAAATTGATATGCGGGCCGGCAGTTGTCCATCTCTGCACTAAACCCAAGGACATGTTGCCAGGATCCATCTCTCCTCTAAACCTAAGGATATGTTGCCAGGGTCCATCTATGTAGTGTAAGAACAAGACAGATCATTAACACCAATATCGAACGCGTCACAATTACCACGAGAAGGAACCGTCCTCTGGCTCTGGTGAAATACCGGTAAATATTCTGAGCTGGGAGCAGGACGACAGCCCAGTCTCCCCAGGCCCAGTCTCTCTGGGTCTGATCTGTGGTCAGATCCTGTGTGTAAGAGCCTGTGTGTCAAAGTCTCTGTGCCTGTCTCTGACTTGAGGACGGCATTCAACTGACCTCTGTGATGCTGCGTCGGGTCCTGGCGGCGAGGTCTTTCGGAACTACAGGAAGCGCTAAGCCGGCGGCTGCTCCAGTTTGGATGTCTCTGCTATGCCGTGGGTCATCCACTCCTTCAGACCTCTCCTGCTTGACCCCAGAACCTGCAGCCTCTACATCTGCAGACTGACACAAGAAGAGAGGAGGTTATTATCGGTACATTAGTAGAATTGGATAACAATGTCATGGAGAAGTCTCACAATCTCCCCTATGGCAGATAAATAAGGATGTACATGTAAGCAAGTGAACAGGCCACATTTTCTGTACTTAAAATGTTATGTCACACTATGACACTAACCTCTATCACAATAACATTCTGCATTGAGGTTCCACTCCCCTCATCTACAGCTATGGGTTTGTCATTTCTCCACACGTTGTGTCCCGCTGGCTTCACAAAGCTCCTGTGGCCTCCAGTGAGATGTCCTTCATGTAAAGAGAGTGATTGGGGGGAGGGGGAGGGTGGTTAAGTTAGGTACTGTCAATGCTATATTGTACACTATTGACCCTGTCTACAATTGGCAAGGATGTAAGGTAACACTTCTTATAACTTCTTGATACACAATTTATTGAGCGATGTATTATGTTCTATGCATCACATTGTTTTCATTGTATATAATAATATGAAATTCAGTACATCAAGAATCTGGTTAGAATAGTGTTTTTCTTTGTGCAATAATAATTTGTTTTTAATTGACCTGCCTGGTAAGATAGAATTGTGCTCAGTAATCAGGGGCTAGCATTGCATACTATCCAACAACTGACCAAGACCCAATTCTAGGTAACAACACATCGGAACATATGCGCTGATGGGAACTGGGAGACGGGTCAACGCAGCCTTCTGCAAAAAGTACCTCTTGCCATTCCTCTGTATCGGTCAAGGATCTTGACACTACTGGGACGACTGGCGAGGACGCGCTCTCTCGTTGTCCTCTCTGTGCGCTCCTGTTCCAACTTCAGTTCCAGTAGCTGTAGTTTTCTCCGCAATGCCCTGTTTTCTTTCTGGCTATGAGTTATTTCCAAACGAAACACGGCATAGTCGTCGTCTACGAGTTTACAGATATCTGCCACGGCTGCATTCGCTAGAACCTCCATGATGGAGGCTATTTGAGTGTGAAAAACCATACAGTTAGTAACGTTAGCCATTGTTAGCAGGTAAAGTAACAAGCCTTACCTAGATAACATATATCAACAAAGTCCTCTCCAACGCGAATTAAATATTACATGGGGGTAAGTATGTGATGTTTTGCTGTTAAATTAGTCATATTCTGAGTTCCATGTCGTTAATAATCGTCTAAATAACAATAGAAAATAAATTGCTCTTGGTCACTGTTTACTTTCGTTTGCACTTTAGAGAAAGGATATTATTGGTTGGCGTCATGGCTCAAAGGGCGTGGCAAATTAAAAGGGGTATGCGTGCTGTTCATTGACTTACGGTAATTCTTATTACGTTACATCAACCAATTCATGATTAGTATATTTCGATCTGTTTCTCTAGCGTACAGATACAAAGTCATAATTATGGCTGAACTCTGCCTATTTCTACAATTTATCTTAACATTGATTTTAAACCTAAACTTAAATTAAGACCAGAAAGCTCATTTTTATTTTCATGTATTTTTATGATATAACCAATTTTGAATTTGGCTGTGTTATCTAGTGAAAACCCCTTCAAACTCAGAGCAGTAAATTACCTAAAAAGAACGGCTGGCTAGATCATATCGGTGGCAAGGATCGAAGGAAATTCTAATTCTAAATGATAAACACGCAAATAAATGGGGCTTTGTAAATTCTGATGGGTTTTATACTGATTAATGAAACTTCAACCAAAATCTGGAATATAGTGGTCACTTTGAATGACATATGAATTATTCGTATGACATAACGAATTAAAAAGCCAGGGAAGGTTATTGTGACAGGGTAGGAACCAATGTTGGTCAGTGTTTCCCAGTGGACCCTAATGAACGTTACATGAAATGTTTCGCTTACTGTAGCTGAAATATTTATGCTTTGCCTGTTCCTCTTCGATTTAGGATATAGCGTTGCACAAACAACATGTCCGGCCTACACCAGGTATCCGGCTAGATAGCTGCGTTTGCTCTAACTAGGTGCGATTAGCATTAGCTAATACGATTTGTTTTAGCCACACCTTTCTAAGAAAAGACAAACTAGCTGTTTGCAGAAAGTAAGATACACAAACTAATAGTGAAATTATAGAATGCATTGACAATGCAGACTGTCACTGCAAGTGGTAGTTGTGACTCGTGGTAAGCAGCAAAACATGCTCTCCTTGAGTGACACTGAGTGCAGGGCTTGGTGTGTGTGGAAGGGAGACTACTCAAGTCGCAAACGATAAAAACGGACATTACACTGGCTTAACACGTTTATCAAACCAAACACTGAAAGACCGTTATACAAGTAAAAACAAACTACCGCTATATAGTAAAATATGATATACCGCATGGCCCTACTTTACATGATCACTATAATATTTCAGCTAAAGAATGGTTCCCAGATGTTCTCTGTGTACATCTCAAGACACACTGCTACGACTTCTCCCAGTTGTGGACACTCCTATATCTGATAATGTTACTCAGGCGGGAGAAGCTCTTGTAACATAGTTTGCACTTGAAGGGCTTCTCCTTGGTGTGAACGGTCTCAAATCAAAATAAAATTTTATTTGTCACATACACATGGTTAGCATATGTTAATGCGAGTGTAGCGAAATGCTTGTGCTTCTAGTTCCGACAATGCAGTGATAACCAACAAGTAATCTAACTAACAATTCCAAAACTACTGTCTTATACACAGTGTAAGGGGATAAAGAATATGTACATAAGGATATATGAATGAGTGATGGTACAGGGCAGCATACAGTAGATGGTATCGAGTACAGTATATACATATGAGATGAGTATGTAGACAAAGTAAACAAAGTGGCATAGTTAAAGTGGCTAGTGATATATGTATTACATAAGGATGCAGTCGATGATATAGAGTACAGTATATACGTATGCATATGAGATGAATAATGTAGGGTAAGTAACAAATGGCATATATTATTATTATTATTATATAAGGTAGCATTGTTTAAAGTGGCTAGTGATATATTTACATCATTTCCCATCAATTCCCATTATTAAAGTGGCTGGAGTTGGGTCAGTGTCAATGACAGTGTGTTGGCAGCAGCCACTCAATGTTAGTGGTGGCTGTTTAACAGTCTGATGGCCTTGAGATAGAAGCTGTTTTTCAGTGAAGCAGGTCTGGTGCTGCTTCACATATTTCACCTTAGTAAAGCGCTTCCCACACGTGGGGCAGGCATACGGCTGCTCAGCCTCCCACGTTGTGACCCAATGACACCAGAAGAGGTAGAAGCAGGAGCCACGGCCCTCAGGTGGTTAGTCTTTGAGCTCCCTACTTGACCTTTAGCCATTGTTTGGGTGTTGTTGGGATTGTGTGCTGTGTTATAGGCTAGGTACCTCTTGTGGTGAATACCCATCCTGACCCTGTCTGTATTGGTGGGGTAAACCATGAGGTAACTGAGGAAGGCTAGACCCAGGCTTTCTATGAACCCAAACCCCACCAGGTGGGTCTCCCACCATTCCCTGGGAATGCTGAAGCCCAGAGTGACCTGCTCTGTTCATCATGGATATTGTGGTGTTTGTATCATAGGAACAGGAGGGTCTGTCTCTATCAGCCCCAGGCCCTGCTCCATCCCTGCACTGAGACTGTGAAGAGAAGGGTCTGGGCTGCAGACTGTATCCCTGACTGGAGCCTCTGTCTCTCTGATGACCACCAGGACTGAGGTTGTTCAGTCCACCTGTCCACTGGTTGTGTTCTGTGTAGTGGCGGAGTCTCTGTCCCTTACAGTTCAGTCCTGGTTCTGACTCGGAAAGGATGAGCAACGGCTCCTGATCCAGGGTTCTGATCTGGTGCCAGGATTTGTGACCAGGAGCTTCAGAGGTCCAGTGTCTCCCGTCAGCAACACCGGATATCAGCAGGTCCTCATGGACTGCAGACTGCAAACACAAATTGAACAGAAGAACATAAAGGTTTATATAAGAAACTCTTTGCTGTACAAACAGAAACCTGATATTATAAAATGTTAACCACAGTCAAGCCCATCTCTAACACTCTCTAAAACTTCAAGAACCTAACAATATGGAGCCATTGGAGTTTATTATAGAAAATGTCCATCTGTGTTGATTCAAGAATTAAGTATAATGTTTTGGTTAGACGGAGATAAGGGAAACTCAGTCCCTGCAATGATAATACATTTTGATTTGATACAAAAACAACCAAGTCAATCAGCACAGAGTCAATTTTGTATTTAATTTCAACGAAATGGTCATGCACTCACATAATGTGAATTACAGTACTTTTATTGCACAAAACAATACATGTGACAAGTAGCATAACTTCCCACTATTTACTTTTCTGTAAATCTGGTACACTCGCTTTGCTGAAATTGATTTTAGAATCATTTGGAAAAGGTTCAACATTACATTTCAATAGCGCTTTTCATAGAATCCCAACGCGCTTCAAGAGCTAAAAGAAGACAAAAAACAAGCAATATATCATGACGGGTCAACCAATAGTGGGCCAAGTCGTTGAAAGCGGCATCCTCCGAAGACGGAGAGGGTCAGTTCATGGCTTGAGCGAAGGGAGCTAGACAGAGGATGAAGTCTTGCTGACGATCTTGTAGAGGGTAAGTCTGGGAACCAGCCTGAGTCTCTTATAGCCACTGGACTTCTCCTCTGTGCAGCAGCCACTTAGGTGATGCTCCAGCAGCTCTGTTCGCCAGAAAGCTCACCGCACTCAGCTCAGAATAGTAGCCGGTCGTCCTTCGTTACGAGCCCTCAGCACTAGTGGATTCCTCTAGCTCCCATTCCTCTCACGCTTCAGGAGACTCCTCAAATGATGTTCTTAAAAGATCTGGAATTGGCAACCAGGTGAAAGAAAAAAAAAGATGGTACTGTGTCCGGATGCATTTTGGAAACAAAGCTAGCAAAGCCAAAAAGTGTTAAACTGTCAGTCAATCTGCAAATCCTTGGCTTAAAAATGGCAGACAATTGCAATAAAAAAACTTGATGTAATTAAAAACAAAAGACCTGATTTAAAAAAAAAGACATATTAAAAATAACTAAATATGTACAAATGCACACATTGTGTCACTACTTCATGTCAAGTAAACCTGAATTAAGGCACTATCGTCTCATTATAAAACTCCAGCATTAAACAACAGGACAAGGTTGTCACTTTTCATTAGTGAAGCATTTTTACAGACATCACACCAACCATCACCATATCATCTACTCTGCCTCATCATACTCCTTATTTCCTCAGCTCATCCAGTTCCCTACTACATCCAAAGCCAACACAATTAACTACAAACTAACTAGTACTACATTACATGTCATTATACTCGGGCTGTGTGCATTTTCTGCTGGTGTATCCTGAGGTAGCTCCTCTCTGAGAACCTCTTCCCACAGTGTGTACAGGCGAATGGCCTCTCTCCCGTGTGGACCTTCAGGTGCATCTTCAGCTGGTGCTGGTGTGAGAACCTTTTCTCACACTGGGGGCAGCTGAAGGGTTTCTCCCCTGTGTGGACCCTTTGGTGCCTCTTTAAGTTGAATGAATGTGAGAAACTGGCCCGGCACAGTTGGCAGCCGAATGGTTTCTCCCCCGTGTGAATCCTCTGGTGGATCTCCACCTGTTTGGGGAAACTGAAGGCTTTCCCACAGATTCCATCTCCAATAATGTCATTTGTCAATGAGCTTGTGTAGCCATTTAGTGTTGAGGCACTGGCATTGTCTGAGGTCTGGTTTAACATTAGGAGAGTGTGAGGAGGATGAAGGTCAGTGAGTGTCTGTGTTGTCGCAGGGTCCATGTTCCAGTTGATAGATCCTATAGAAGGCAGGCTGAAGGCAGCACCTGTTAGGGGGTTAACCTGAGGCCCCATCAGTCTCTCTGAATCACAACTATAAGAGCAGGACGGAGCATCGCTAGCCGAGTTTGTGTCTGTTCTCTCCCGCCACATAGGGACACCTCCTCGTCCCCGCAGACCAAATCTACGCCTTGCCCTGGTCTCAGCCAGTCTGTTGTCATGGAGACTACGTTTGGTTGTTGTTTTGTGTTCGACTGTCTGTTTCTGGTTGTGGTTAACAGTGTTGTTCACCAGCCCAGAGTTGAGAACGCTGTCCCATCCACTGACCTCCACTATGTCATCTATGTTCTTGGCCTGCTTGGTGATGTCGACCCCCGGGCCCTTGGATGCAGCCGTCTGGGATACCAAGACGGCCGCCCAGTCTCCTCTGTCAGCCTCCAGCAAACCACCTGCAGGAAGAGTTTAGAAAATAGACTTTACAAACATGGAAGAGAACTCTACATATGGAGTTTGAGTCAATTACCTGGTCAAATTCATACATTATAATGCATGTTTTTGCATGTAAATGTAAGTTTCATTTTATGACTGAAGAAAATGAATAAATAATTACAGCCAGGTGCATCATTATTCCCATTGAAGATCTATTCCATTGAAGATATATTCTATTCCCAACACTCTAACCACTATTCCTAGTGGTTAGAGCGTTGGGCCAGTAACCGAAAGGTTGCTGGATCGAATCCCCGAGCTGACATTGTAAAAATCTGTCGTTCTGATCTGCTGTATATGCTACAACGAACAAGACCCAACAGGTAGGCTGCTATTTGATCATCTGAATGGAGGTGTTGTTATTTGTTATTGACAGACAGGAAAAAAGTGCATGCAGACTCAATTAGCCCAGCTAGCTAACTGAGTTAGCTATTTTAGCCAACTAGCTTCTCTCGGTTTGATGCAGTCAAGACACGTACTTGGTAGGTAGCCTAGTGGTTATAGCGTTGGGCCAGTAACCGAAAGGTTGCTCGATCGAATCCCCCTGAACAAGGCAGTTAACTCACTGTTCCCCAGTAGGCAGTCATTGTAAATAAGAATGTGTTCTTAACTGACTTGCCTAGTTAAATAAAGGTTAAATCAAATAAAAAATATATTTTTTAAAGTAGGCGATACACATTTGATTAGGTACACCCATCTAGTACAGGTTGGGCCCACCTTTTTCCTCCAGAACAGCGACAGATACGCTGTGGCATTCAAATGTTGCTTCGTTGGTATCAAGGGACCTAATGTGCCAGGAAAACATTCCCCACACCCTTACACCACCAGCCTGTACCGATGACACCAGGCAGTATCGAGCCCTGGACTCATGCTGCTTACGCCAAATCCTGACTCTGCCATCAGCATGAGGCAACAGTAACCGGGATTCGTCGGACCAGCAAATGTTTTTCACACTCCAATTGTCAAGTGTTGGTGGTTGCGTGCCCACTGGAGCCACTTCTTCTTGTTTTTAGCTGATAGGAGTGGAACCCGGTGTGGTCATCTGCTGCAATAGCCTGTCCGTGACAAGGACCGGCGAGTTGTGCGTTCAGAGGGGCCATTCAGCACAGCACTGTTGTACTGCGCCATTTTTCTTTGCTTGTATGTGACCCGCTTGTTAGCTTGCACAATTCTGGCTGTTTTTTTCACCCACAGGACTACCACTGATTTGATGTTTTTTTCTTTGTCACAGTCTCAGTAAACCCTAGACACTGTTGTGCGTGAAAAGCCCAGGAGGCCGTTTCTGAGATACTGGAACTGGCGCGCCTGGCCCAACGATCATACAACACTCAAAGTCGCTTAGGTTACTCGCTTTGCCCATTTTAACGTTCAATCAAACAGTAACTGAATGCCTCTGTGCCTGTCTGCCTGCTTTATATAGCAAGCTACGGCCACATGAATCACTGTCTGCAGAAGCAAACCATTTTCGTGAACGGGATGGTGTACCTAATAAACTGTGTGAGTATGTCTCCCTTACCTTGCTCCCCCATCTTTAGTCCACTCAGCAGATCAATGCTCTCTGGTCCGTCTTCTATTGTCTCCTCTTTGACTAACAGCAGATCAATCTTCCCATGCTCCATGTGTACTGACTGTAAGAGATACAGAGTGAGAGGATATTGGATCAAGAAATCTGATATGAGCACCCTGCTGTGGAGCATCTTCTGATTGGGCAATGAGGGATTGCTGTGAGTACTATGCAAACACGTTAGTTGATGTGACTACTTGACAATCTTTAATGGGTTGATAATTGAAAGGCATGGTCCCACACTTAAGACAAAATGTATCAAGAACAGGGCCGTATCCACAAACCATCTCAGAAAAGGTCGTAGGAGTACTGTTAAAATCTGTTTTAAGACAACAACAACAACAAAAAACAGCTCAGAGTAGGTTTTAGAGTGGGGTTAAGACGCTGCCCAGAAACTCTGAGCCAGGAGTAAAATCCACTCATAAGTTTCTCAGCTGGTTATCGCGACAGTTTGAGGTACTGCAAAGGAAAGACTGTGATGATGCTTATTGACATTGGTCATTCCCCATCATTTGCAACAATCGTGATGAGGCATCGCCTGCTGTGCACTCTATAGCACGCTTCAGACAACCACGGTGAATGGGGCTGTACGTCAAATGGAATTTCCGACTGACGCAATCACTTTGCCTATTATTTATTGCTTAAAATGTTGGCATTTTAAAGAAATAACCTTTGCGACACATCTCCTTTGCATAGAGTTGATCAGGCTGCTGATTGATTGTGGCCTGTGGAATGTTGTCTCACTCCTCTTCAAGGTACCGGAACAAAACAGTCCAAAACGGAGAGGTTCCCGGATCCGGTTCCTCAAATTAAGCACTTGGTTTTGGAATATTGACAGGTTTCAGTTGGGATACAAGTGCGCTCTAATCGTCTCAATTATCATTTTGGCCAAAAAAAGTGTCCGACTCAAGTGAATGACAAGTGCTCACTCCGGTAAAGGCTTAGGTCATATTTTTTTTGCAGTTTTGATGTTAAGCTCCAAAGGGATAACTTGAAATAACACCTAGGTAATTAAGCATAACATATGAAATAGGCCTCGTGAAATCATTGTCAAAAGGCGCAAGAGATACTGTTGCATGTAGGTCTAGATTATTTATTGATTGATCATATAGAAATATCGACAAACAAAATGAACAACTAAAGCAATTGCCTGTCTATGGCGCAGGAACCACTTACTCGCTGCATTTTCCTATTATCAAGACACCTGCTGATAACTCTTAACTGGTTAGGAAAGCTCATGAGGTCTCCTAAATATCTGTCAATTAGGTGGGACTCATGACTAAAGAGGCTTCAAGCATAGCTTTTATTTTTACCCATAAGAGTAGAAGTAAAATGTCTCTCTTCTCAGCACTTACAACCAATTTTCTACTGAGTCGCTTTGTGGATACGGGCCCAACAAAGTCTGAGTAGAAGTGCTGATCGAGGATCAGGTCACCAGCTGTCTACATCGTCTTATTCATTATGATCTAAAAGGTAAAACTGATCCTAAATCGGCACTCCTGCTCTGAGGCTTTGTGGATACGGGCCCAGACCTAATACCATTCAGACAGTAGTTCACGGTGGGGTCACCTCAGTGAGACTGTGTGTGGTCCTGTGCTGCTCAGCTGGTTCCTCTGTGGGTTCAGGAGGAGGTGTAGTCTGGTTGTCCTCCATGATCATGGTCCCCTCAGTGTTCCCCAGACCCTCCTCACACCCCTCCTCCTTCACCAGCAGCACCCCTGGACCCTGGAGGTGATACAGATTACACAGACATAAACTCCCTCAGAGGTGTATCATACGAAGCCAGCTAGATCTACTCAGGGTTTCACAATCCAGCTCAGGCTTCATCAGTATTACAATGGTGGATATTGCTCATCCGCCTGCCTGCTAACTCTAGCAGGCCTGGATCTGTGTGTGCGCATATCGCTCAGGGCTAGTCGAACGCCGAACTCTTCATTGAGACAACACTGAAACATCAATCCATGGGTGGGTCAGTGACACATTGTCATTTGTGCCAAAATCAAAATGAAGGAAAAAGCTTGCAAATTCAGCAGGCTATGGTGTGAAATAGGATTTTAGAAGTACCGTCTTCATTTTATTACTTAGCATTAATGCCATTTTTGTTGTGCTTATCAATGTCCTTTTTCCCACTCTTATATATATTTGAATCATAATTGTATTTGGCAAATTTCACTATTTAACACAAAAAAAAAACATTTAGATTTAATAAAATATTGAAGTGTTCTTGCTCAAATGAAGAGGTAATGATGCAGTCTTTGCAAGAGGGAGGTAATCTGATTTTAATTGGTCCTCAAGGAATGCTTACTAACAGGGAAGCAAACAAATTTGTGCACAAAATTTGGGAAAGCTTTTTGTGGATATGGAAAATATCTGGGATCTTTTATTTCAGCTCATGAAACATGGAACTAACACTTTACATATTGTGTTTATATTTCTGTTGTATATATAATTGTGGAACGAACAGTGCACTGAAGATGGGACGGTCAGGCATTTGTGCGGTTGAGTACATATTTCCTGTAACATAGACTCCTAACAAGGGAATGAAACTTTGTAGCTCCTTGCTGAAACAAGTAACATGTTGTATTATGCCATCAATGACTTGAATGGGGACGCCAGTTCTAGTCATTATATTTCTATGGCAGAACATGCAGTCAGGAGTGAAGGAGAGGAGAAAATGTGCCTTAAAATGTGGCAGGCCAATTACCTTCATCCAAAATTCCATGACTGTCACAGCCCTAGTGTAGGTATATTTAGTAAGTCTATATAGGTTACACCACTGTTGGGTGTATGCAGAATAGGGTGAGATGTATATTAAAGAGAGTCTCAATGAAAGTCTTAGAATGAAAAGTTCCATTTTGTGTTTATTAAACATAAACACGTTTTAATTACACCATATGAAAACCACCACATACCTCTGGCCCAACTACAAATCTGCATGGACTTGTTGAACTGCACTAATTTTCTCATTAAAAGTGTCTTGGGGGGGGATTAAGTAGTTGAATGGAAGTAATGAAATAGGCATTTGTGAATATCATATTGCCTACATAGTACAAACATTATGTAAGGGACTCATTAAGCTTATATCTGCCTTTATAAATCACACAATGCTTGAATAAAATACTCTACCCATAAATCTGTTATTCCCGTTATTCTGACAACAATCAAAATGAACCTTCATTTTTAAAGGAAGACTGAGGTTACCACTATTAGAACCACAGATATTTTGATGAGTGTGATGCTAGACTTTGCTCTCTCACAGTCACACAGAGTATCTGTGCATGCACACGGGTTCGCTTCACGTTGCTACAACATGGTAGCTGTGGTACCAAAACCGCAGAGAAGTTGCGCAAATTGACCCACTACTGTTGTTTACTTTGTGAATGTACATCATCTAGCTGAGTCTAGATTAATGCAGGGTTTGATTGAAATGTCAGAAGCTATCGAGTGGAATGGTTTCTTTCGATGTTATTGAGTGGAATGGTTTTTCTTCTGGTGTATCCTGAGGTAGCTCCTCTCTGAGAACCTCTTCCCGCAGTGCATACAGGCAAACTGCCTCTCTCCAGTGTGGACCTTCAGGTGCATCTTCAGTTGGTGTTGGTGGGAGAACCTCTTTTCACAGTGGGGGCAATTGTATGGTTTCTCCCCTGTGTGCACCCTCTGGTGCCTCTTCAGGTTGCCAGCCTGGGCGAAGCGCATGTGACACTGGGTACAGCTGAATGGTTTCTCTCCTGTGTGGACCCTCTGGTGGATCTCCAACTTCTGGGTGCAGCTGAAGCCTTTGTTACAGAACATGCAGAGGAACCGTTTCTCTTTACTAGTGCCTGATGTGGCTCCCCCTCCCTGAGACTGGGCTTTAGCCCTGTCGTTTGAGTTCAATACCTGATCAAAAAGGATGTGGCCGTGTGAATCGGAAGGCCCCATCGACGTGGACACTGGGTCGGGACCGCTGAACGCATGTAAAGGGGAGTGGGTTCTCTCTAAGCTTTCCCTGTAGTCTAAGAAGTCACTGGTGTTGCCCTGCGAGTGTCCTTCTCCTAACGGAGTCTCATCTGCATTCCATGTCAGAGGAGTGTCACCTTTCACTTTCACAGTCACTTCATCTACGACCAGACCCTCCCCTTTCTTATCTAGGAACCCTTCAGAGTATACACTACTACTGTACTGGTTCCAGTCCCCTCTGGACCGAACAGTCTGTGTCTCTAAACCCAAGGATATGTTGCCAGAGTCCATCTCTGTTGTGTAAGAACAAAACGGATCATCACCTCCAGTGTTTAACGCATAACTATCTCCATAGGAATTAACCGTCCCCTGGCTCTGGTGTAATACCGATAAGTACTCTGAGCCGGGAGCAGGAGGACAGCAAAGTCTACCCAGACTCAGTCTCTTTGGATCTGATCTGTGGTCAGATCCTGTGTGTGAGATCATTTGTGTTACAGTTAACGTCTCGGTGTCTGTCTCTGACTTGAGGACGGCGTTCGGCATTCCACTGACCTCCGTGATGCTGCATCTGGTCCTGGGCTGGGTGGTGGTGGCGAGGTCCTCCGTGGCTACAGGGGGCTCTCCAGCCGCTCCAGTCTGGATGTCTCTGCGTTGCCGTGGGTCCTCTTCTCCTTCAGACCTCTCCTGCTTGACCCCAGGACCTACAGCCTCTGCGTCTGCAGCCTGACACAAGAGGTTATTGCCGGTACATGAGTTGAATAGGATAGCAATGGCATAGTGAAGTCTCACAGGCAGATAAATGCTGATGTACATGTAAGGAAGTGAATAGCTGAGGGGAGCCTTTCTGAAATGTACTGTAACACTATCCCACCGACCTCTACCATAATAACGTGCTGGGTTGAGGTTCCACTCTCCTCATCAACAGTGATTGGTTGGTCATCTCTCCATATATTGTGTCCCACTGGCTTCACAAAGCTCCTGTGGCCTCCAGTGAGATGTCCTTCACCTGAGAGAGTGATTGGGGGAAAAGAGGTGGTTAGGTTAGCCATTGTCAATGCTCAACGCTATATTGTACACTAATGACAGTTTTGACACTAGAATTGTCAAGGATGTAAGGGGACACTAAGCATAACTTCTTGATATACAATTTATAGATGGATTGATTGTTACATAGGAAATGCAGTAAATCAAGAATCTGGTTAGAAAATTATTATTTTTGCAAGTTAGTTAAGTACATTCAGTGGAGTTATTGTATACTATCCCAAAACTGACCAAGACCAAAATCTGGTTAACCTGTTGTTAACGCATCTGAAGTCACACGTGCGCAGATGTGAACGGGGCTATAGGCCCCGCAGTATTCACATTCAGAAAAATGTACCTCTTGCCATTCCTCTGTATCGATCGAGGATCTTGACGCTACTGGGACGACTGCCGAGGACGCGCTCTCGCGTTGTCCTCTCTGCGCGCTCCCGTGCCACCTTCAGTTCTAGTAGTTTTCTCCGCAATGTCCTGTTTTCTTTCTGGCTTTGAGTTATTTCCAAACGACACACTGCATAGTCGTCGTCTACGAGTTTACAGATCTCTGACACGGCTGCATTCGCTAGAACCTCCATGATGGAGGCTATTTGAGTGTGAAAAACCATACAGTTAGCCATTGTTAGCAGCTAGCTAGCGTTAGTTACCTATTAACAGATCTATCCACCAAGTCCTGTCCCCAACGCGAATTAAAAACTACTTGGGGTAAGTATGTGATGCTGTGTAGTTAAATTAGTCATATTTCGAGTTCCAGGGTGTTAATAAACGTCTAAATAACAAACAAAAAAAACGCTAAAGTGAAAATTATTGGTTTGTTCTGTGTACACTTCTTCAGTGGTTTGTAAATCGCGTTCGACAACCAAATTTAGTGATGCATTACCGCCACCTACTGGACTGTGGACCAGAGATGGATATGGTCTGAAGTTTAATCCTACGCAATTTAACAATTCTCGCTGTCGGAATACATCATTGACTACAATATCACCTTAAGGTTTTCTTAACAATTAAATTAAACTAGGCTGTTCAATGCCATTATTCCTACTAATAAAACAGTCCCGTTCCCTCCCATATCGCTGTCACTGAAATAGGATGTGTTCCACTGTCTCCATAATATAATAATAATAATAATAATAATAATATATAATATCTCCTGGCATTGATCACACTTCCCAGTCGGATTGTTTCCCTAATGTCAAAGTGCTGTTGAGCCTTGTGTGTCCCAGTTTCAGTCTTGTGATTATGTCTTCCTCCCTTCTCTGTTGACCCGAGGTCCTCCCCCACCTTTTCCTGGATCTTATACAGGTGTCTTCCCTTTCCCTCCCTGTTCCACAACTCTTGCCATTAGTTTTTTTTCTGATTGCTTAGGCACGATCTTTGAAACTATAGGCTATATTTTGCAAAACTCTACACACTAGCCACCAAAAACATTATACAATTGTTGCAAAACCCTTCACTCTTTTAAAAAAAGTGTTTTTTGCATCAATTCAGTACACACAGCCCATCATTTGAATAAGCACATGAAGCACCAACTACGCACTGATAGTACAAATGAAAAACACTTGTGGCTTTTACTTTTTCTGTGTGCAGGTCATAGCAGTTTGCAATAAAGTTTTGTCATACATGTAGTAAACACAGGTATCCAAATGTGGAAACTATGCATGTGTATTCCGAATATAACACACTATCAATACAAATAAGGGGGGAAAGTTTTTTTTTTTTTACCCCTCAATGTTCTAACACTCCTCAAACAACAAAAGCGCAGTAGAAGAAAACAAAAACATTGGTGCAAGAAGGAAAAAAAGAACGGAAGAAAATTAGGCTAAATCTCGCCGCCTTTGTGGGTCTGGCCATAAGACTTCATCCACATCACATGTGATGTTGTCTTGAGCTAGGCAGCGTGGAAAGTATCGCCTGGAGTCCCGTATCCAGGCATGGCATGACCCCTGATCGATGTCTCCACAAGCCTCCTCCATTGCCTGTAGAAGGGGTATGCGTTGGTGGGGCTGGCGATCGTACACCTTCCAACGCCATGCAGAGAAGAATTCTTCAATAGGACTCAAGAACGGAGAGTATGGGGGGAGATTGAGTGAGATGAAAAGTGGGTGACCTGTGAACCAATTGCGGACCACAGCAGCCCGGTGGAAACTAACATTGTCCCAGATGATAATGTACCTGGGATGCTCTGGCCCCTGGTCATCAGGGATTAGTCTGTTGTGGAGGGTGTCCAGAAATGTGATAATGTGTGCAGTGTTGTATGGGCCTAGGATTGCATGATGGTGAAGGACGCCATTTTGACTAATAGCCGCACACATTGTTATGTTGCCACCACGTTGTCCGGGGACGTTGATGATGGCACGGTGTCCAATGATATTTCTGCCGCAGCTCCTTGTTTTTGCCAGGTTGAAACCTGCCTCGTCCACATATATTAGCTCATGATGCACTGCATCTGCTTCTAGCTCCATGACGCTCTGAAAGAGACAAGACAATGTAGCACAGTAGGAGAAGACAGGGGTCAATCAATATGATGTAGCACCATACACTTCCAGATCCAGTACCAATGATAGGATAGTATAGCTTACCTGCACATATTCATATCTCAGTTGTTTTACACTGTCTGCGTTTCTTTCGAAAGGGACTCTGTACAGCTGCTTCATCCTAATTCTATTGCGTTTCAGTAGACGAGACAGTGCAGAGAGACTCACTCGGTTGACGTTTTGGAATACGGTGTTATCTACCATTATGTGGTCCTGCAGTTCTCTGAGTCTGATGCAGTTATTTGCAATGACCATATTTACAATGTGGGTCTCCTGCTCTGGGGTGAACAGTCGACCTCTTCCACCAGATACTGGTTTTCTTGCAGCTCTGTAAAAAAATTTGAATGGTTTTAGTGATAGATCCTTATCATTATGAAAGTACAGTACATATTACTGTACCAGTAAGACTACAGCACTTAGTCTCATTTCGAAATATCAAGATGATACCTGCAACAGTATAGTGGCTCAGATTTGGTTGAACCCGTTGCCCAGTCTCCCTCATGCTCATCCCATGGTTGACAACATTGTTGTCCAAACCAAGTGTTTACCTGTGGCCTATTTATAGTACTCAAGCTCCGATTTGTAAGTGAACTCATTATCTAAAAGTGTTTTCACATGTGGAAAGGCAATTGGCGAAATTGTGTAGCAATGTAGAGACCAATGTTTACAGTTTTGCTAGAAGTATGTTATTAAATTGCAAACTGAGTGTAAAGCAGAGAACGTGCATTCAGTTTGGTACACTTGGTTAATGCATTGGCTACAAGTGTTAATGGTTTCAGAGATGGTGCTTCAAGGATCGCTGTTAGTGTTTAAAGCATTAAAAAACACTAATCTCCTGGCCTCTGCTTTACTTAATAGAAAGGATCTTATTGGTTGGCGACATGACGTCATAGCTCAAAGGGTGTGGTTGAATGAAAAAAGGCATGCACGCTGTCCTTTTGAAAGGCAGACCTGCTTATTACATTACACATCAAATCTCCTATGATGACCATCTTTCAAGCTCAGACCAGACTTGTTTTGCAAGAATAGAGTAGAAAATAATATAATTACTTTATTCCATCTACACTGAACAAAAATATGATTTACAGTTCATATAAGGAAATCAGTCAATTGACATAAATAAATTAGGCCCTAATATATGGCTTGCACATGACTGTGAATACAGATGCATATATTGGTCACAGATACCTTTTTAAAACAAAGTAGGGTCTGGTTCAGAAAACCAGTCAGTATCTGGCGTGACCACCATTTGCCTCATTAAGCGCAACACATCTCCTTCCCCATAGAGTTGATCAGGCAGTTGATTGTGGCCTGTGGAATGTTGTCCCACTCCTTTTCAATGGCTGTGCGATGTTGCTGGATATTGGCGGGAACTGAAACACGCTGTCATACGTGTCAATCCAGAGCATCCCAAACATGCTCAATTGGGTAACATGTATGGTGAGTATGCAGGCCATGGAAGAACTGGGACATTTTCATCTTCCAGGAATTGTGTACCCATCCGTGCTACATGGGGTCATTGCATTATACTGAAATATGAGGTGATGGCGGGGGATGAATAGCACGACAATGGGCCTCAGGATCTCATCACATCAGCAAACCATTCACCCACACGACACCATACACGCTGTTTGCCATCTGGCCGGTACAGTTGAAACTGGATTCATCCGTGAAGAGTACACTTTTCCAGCATGCCAGTGGCCTTCGAAGGTGTGCATTTTCTCACTTAAGTCGGTCACGATGCCAGACTGCAATCAGGTCAAGACCCTGGTGAGGACGACAAGCACGCAGCTGAGCTTCCCTGAGACCGTTTCTGACCGTTTGTGCAGAAATTATTCAGTTTCATCAGCTGTCCGGCTGGTCTCCGACAATCCCGCAGGTTAATAAGCCGGATGTGGAGGTCCTGGGCTGGCGTGGTTACATGTGGTCTGCAGTTGTGACGCCGGTTGGTTGTACGGCCAAATTCTCTAAATCGACATTGGAGATGGCTTATGGTAGACAAATGAACATTCAATTATCTGGCAACAGCTCTGCTGGACATTCCTGCAGCCAGCATGCCAATTGCACGCTCCCCCAAAACTTGAGACTTCTGTGGTGTTGTGTTGAGTGACCTTTTATTGTCCCCAGCACAAACTGCACCTGTGTAATCATAATGCTGTTTAATCAGCTTCTTAATATGCCACACCTGTCAGGTAGATGGATTATCTTGGGAAAGGAGAAATGCTCTCTAACACAGATGTAAACATATTTTAGAGAAATAAGCTTTTTGTACATATGGACAATTTCCTGGGATATTTTATTTCAGTTCATAAAACATGGGACCAACACTTTATACACTGCTCAAAAAAATAAAGGGAACACTTAAACAACACAATGTAACTCCAAGTCAATCACACTTCTGTGAAATCAAACTGTCCACTTAAGCAACACTGATTGACAATAAATTTCACATGCTGTTGTGCAAATGGAATAGACAACAGGTGGAAATTATAGGCAATTAGCAAGACACCCCCAATAAAGGAGTGGTTCTGCAGGTGGTGACCACAGACCACTTCTCAGTTCATATGCTTCCTGGCTGATGTTTTGGTCACTTTTGAATGCTGGCGGTGCTTTCACTCTTATGGTAGCATGAGACGGAGTCTACAACTCAGGTAGTGCAGCTCATCCAGGATGGCACATCAATGCGAGCTGTGGCAAGGTTTGCTGTGTCTGTCAGCGTAGTTTCCAGAGCATGGAGGCACTACCAGGAGACAGGCCAGTACATCAGGAGACGTGGAGGAGGCAGTAGGAGGGCAACAACCCAGCAGCAGGACCGATACCTCCGCCTTTGTGCAAGGAGGAGCAGGAGGAGCACTGCCAGAGCCCTGCAAAATGACCTACAGCATGCCACAAATGTGCATGTGTCTGCTCAAACGGTCAGAAACAGACTCCATGAGGGTGGTATTAGGGCCCGACGTCCACAGGTGGGGGTTGTGCTTACAGCCCAACACCCTGCAGGACGTTTGGCATTTGCCAGAGAACATCAAGATTGGCAAATTCGGCACTGGTGCCCTGTGCTCTTCACAGATGAAAGCAGGTTCACACTGAGCACATGTGACAGACGTGACAGAGTCTGGGGACGCCGTAGAGAACGTTCTGCTGCCTGCAACATCCTCCAGCATGACCGGTTTGGCGGTGGGTCAGTCATGGTGTGGGGTGGCATTTCTTTGGGGGGCCGCACAGCCCTCCATGTGCTCGCTCGCCAGAGGTAGCCTGACTGCCATTAGGTACCGAGATGAGATCCTCAGACCCCTTGTGAGACCATATGCTGATGCGGTTGGCCCTAGGTTCCTCCTAATGCAAGACAATGCTAGACCTCATGTGGCTGGAGTGTGTCAGCAGTTCCTGCAAGAGGAAGGCATTGCTGCTATGGACTGGCCCGCCTGTTCCCCAAACCTGAATCCAATTGAGCACATCTGGGACATCATGTCTCGCTCCATCCACCAACGCAACGTTGTACCACAGACTGTCCAGGAGTTGGCGGATGCTTTAGTCCAGGTCTGGGAGGAGATCCCTCAGGAGGCCATCCACCACCTCATCAGGAGCATGCCCAGGCATTGTAGGGAGGTCATACAGGCACGTGGAGGCCACACACACTACTGAGCCTCATATTGACTTGTTTTAAGGACATTACATCAAAGTTGGATCAGCCTGTAGTGTGGTTTTCCACTTTAATTTTGAGTGTGACTCCAAATCCAGACCTCCATGGGTTGATACATTTGATTTCCATTGATAATTGTGTGATTTTGTTGTCAGCACATTCAACTATGTAAAGAAAAAAGTATTTAATAAGAATATTTCATTAATTAAGCAATTAATTAAGCAAAATGTTAGTCTCATCTGACCAGAGTACCTTCTTCCATATGTTTGGGGAGTCTCCCACATGCCTTTTGGCGAACACCAAACATGTTTGCTTATTTTTTTCTTTAAGCAATGGATTTTTTTCTGGCCACTCTTCCGTAAAGCCCAGCTCTGTGGAGTGTACAGCTTAAAGTGGTCCTATGGACAGATACTCCAATCTCCACTGTGGAGCTTTGCAGCTCCTTCAGGGTTATCTTTGGTCTCTTTGTTGCCTCTCTGATTAAAGCCTTCCTTGCCTGGTCTGTGAGTTTTGGTGGGTGGCCCTCTCTTGGCAGGTTTGTTGTGGTGCCATATTCTTTATATTTTTTAATAATGGATTTAACGGTGCTTCGTGGGATGTTCAAAGTTTCTGATATTTTTTTTAACCCATCCCTTATCTGTACTTCTGCACAATTTTGTCCCTGACCTGTTTGGAGAGCTCCTTGGTCTTCATGGTGCCACTTGCTTAGTGGCGTTGCAGACTCTGGGGTGTATATATACTCAGATCATGTGACACTTAGATTGCACACAGGTGAACTTTATTTAACTAATTATATGACTTCTGAAGGTAATTGGTTGTACCAGATCTTATTTAGGGGCTTCATAGCAAAGGGATTGAATACATATGCATGCCCCATTTTTCCATTATAATGTTTTTTTTTAAACTAGTTGGTTTTTTCACTTCATCAATTTGGACTATCATGTGTATGTACATTACATGAAATCCAAATAAAAATCTATTTAAATTATAGGTTGTAAAGCAACAAAATAGGAAAAACGGCAAGGGGGATGAATTACCTTCTTGCCCCAAGACATTTCACATGATAGTTATAATATGTCAGCTAAAGAATAGTTCCCAGATATCCCCTGTGTACCACACTGCTACGATTTCTCCCCGTTGTGAACACTCCTATGTCTGATAAGGTTACTTAGAAACTCTTGTTACACAGTTTACACTCATGAGGAGGAAGCATAATAACTTACTGTACCAATTAGTTAGTATTTTTTCAGATATCAAGGGATTGAAACTCGCAATTCTGTTACCAAATTGGTAACGGAATTACTGCCATTGAATTTGCTACAATGGGAAATCGTAGTAGTCACAAACCACAGTTGGGTCACCTGCTACTGTCCTCCCTTCCACTTGCATACTGTCATGTTCAGCTCATCTTTCTGTTGTCTGGTGGTTAGAGCAAGACTGCAAAAACAATCTGGACAACGCCTCACACTGCCTCTCTCTCTGTCTCCGGTGAATGTCACCTCTCCCGACACCTCCCATGACATGGACCACCTACCCTCGTTCCATTTACTGTAACAAGTATC
The DNA here is from genome assembly GCF_023373465.1 of Oncorhynchus keta. Taxonomy (NCBI): domain Eukaryota; kingdom Metazoa; phylum Chordata; class Actinopteri; order Salmoniformes; family Salmonidae; genus Oncorhynchus; species Oncorhynchus keta. The sequence continues at coordinate 46,327,194 of NC_068449.1, read as the reverse complement.
CTCACTCACTGAGCACCGACCGACACCGGACGTCCATGGTAGGGCTTAGTGTTTTCCACAAGCACATGGAGTAGCCAGCCAGGATCCCCCGGGTTAAGAACTTTTTGGAAAACTAGCCCTCTTCTGGCGGCTTCTGGTACATTTGAATGGCATCCAAAATACACAAATTATCGAATACTTTATTGACTTGACCTCCCAGATTGAAAAACATTGTTGTGGTATTGTGTTGTAAATTATTGAAAATATATGAATTCAGTGTATTGTTAGTTGTTTTGGATATTGTCTAGACCTATCTGTTCAGGACTGTTTAAGTACGAGAACATTATGTTTTTTATTTTTTACATTTAAACTGTCTTCTCTTGAGGTTAAAGTAGTTATGAATTTCTTTGGTATTGTAGTTTAACTGACACCCGGCCCAGAAAGACAATTTCCATACACACGGTTTCATCAGACCAGAGAATCTTGTTTCTCATGGTCAGAGAGTCTAGGGGCCTTTTGGCAAACTCTAAGCATGCTGTCCTGCCTTTTACTGAGGAGTAAGCATCCATCTGGTCACTCTACCATAAAGACCTGTTTGGTGGAGTGCTGCAGAGACGGTTGTCCTTCTGGAAGGTTCTCCCTTCTAAACAGAGGAACTCTGGAGCTCTGTAAGAGTGACCATCGGGTTCTTCGTCACCTCCCTGACCAAGGCCCAATTGTTCAGTTTGGCGGGGTGGCCAGCTCTAGGAAGAGTCTTGGTGGTTCCAAACTTATTCCATTTAAAAATGATGGAGGCCACTGTGTTCTTGAGGACCTTCAATGCTGCAGAAATGTTTTGGTACCCTTTCCCAGATCTGTGCCTCGACAAAATCCTGTCTCGGAGCTCTACGGACAATTCCTTCAACCTCATTGCTTGGTTTTTGCTCCGACATGCACTGTCAACTGTGGGACCTTATATAGACAGGTGTGTGCCTTTCCAAATCATGTCCAATGAATGAATTTACCACAGATGGACGCCAATCAAGTTGTAGAAACATCTCAAGGATGATCAATGGAAACAGGATGCACCTGAGATCAATTTCGAGTCTCCTAGCAAAGGTCTAAATACTTAGGTATACATTTGCAAAAAATTATAAAAAACCGTTTTTGCTTTGTCATTATGGAGTATTGATTGTAGATTGATGAGAAAAAAATGTATTGAATCCATTTTAGAATAAGGCTGTAATGTAACATAATATGGTGTAGTTGTCATTGACTCATGAAATTACCTCTAACTTTCTGCATACTGGATGTAGAGACGTATAAATGCTATCCACCTGACTCTGGGGAAGTGGATAAAGGGATCCATTGCCAGAATCCCAAACTATGCCTTTGATGGTTTGGTAATTCTAAGGCATGGTTCTACACTTAACACAAAATTTGTCAAGACCAGGGCCCGTATCCACAAAGCATCTAAGACCAGGAGTGTTGATCGAAGATATTTACAAATAACCGTATTCATTATGATCTAAAAGGCTAAACTGATCCTAGATCAGCACTCCTTCTCTGAGAGGGTTTGTGGATACAGGCTCTGACCTAATACCATACAGACAGTAGTTCACAGTGGGCTCACCTCAGGGAGACTGTGTGTGGTCCTATGCTGCTCAGCTGGTTCCTCTGTGGCTTCAGGAGGTGTAGTCTGGTTCTCCCCTCAGGGTTCTCCAGAACCTCCTCACACCCCTCCTCCTTCACCAGAAGCACCTCTGGACCCTCCTCTTCCTGGAAGAGACAGATGATACAGACATCAACTGAGTTTACAAATATTAAGAATCCATGCTCTTTCCATGGCAGACGGACTAGGTGAATCCAGGTGAAAACTACGATCTCTTATTGATGCCACTTGTTAAATCCACTTCAATCAGTGTAGATGAAGGGGAGGAGACAGGTTAAAAAATGATTTTTAAGCCTTGAGTGGATTGTGCATGTGTGCCATTCAGAAGGTGAATGTGCCGATGAGCGGGGTATGGTAGTAATGTGCCAGGCACACCGGTTTATCTCAAGAACGGCAACGCTTCTGGGTTTTTTATGCTCAACAGTTTCCTGTGTGTATCAAGAATGGTCCACTACCCAAAGGGCATCCAGCCAACTTGACACAACTGTGGGAAGCATTGGAGTCAACATGGGTCAACATCCTTGTGGAACACTTTCAACACCGTGTCGAGTCCATGACCCGACAAATTGAGGCAGTTCTGAGGGCAAAAAGGGGTGCAACTCAATATTAGGAAGGTGTTCCTAATGTTTGGTATATTCATTGTACACTCCCTTGGGTGTGTACACACAGACACGGAGTGACATGGAGTGTTTACCCATTCCGACTACATAAATATGTTGTGGGTAAAAATAAGTCAGCTAGGATCAGTGAAGTCACCACCAGACAAACCTATTTTGACATGTACAGTAGGTGTTTGTTAGTGTGTAGGTATATTTAGTAAGTGTATATTGGTTATAAAGCACTGTTGGGTTTATGCAGAACAGGGTGAGATCAGATGTGATGTATACTAAAGAGTCTCTATGAAAGTCTTTTGTCTTTATTAAACAAACAAGTTTTAAATTCACCATATGAAAACCACACATACACGTCTCAATGATATACTTGATTATTTTCTCATCAAAAAGTGTCTTGGGAAAAACATTTAATAGTTGAATGGAAGTAATGAAATAGGCATTTGTGAACATCATATATCCTACACAGTACAAACAATATGTAGCAGACTTTGTAGGATTATATAGCACACAATGTCTGGATACAATATTCTACCATGGAATATTTAACACTGAAATCTGTTAATCTTGTTATTCCAAATGCATCTGTGGCTATTTTCTGTTGACAATGAAAATTAATCTGTGTTTAATGCAGGGTTTGATCTAAACGTCTAACGAGTGGAATGGTTACTTTCTATGTCAGAGTGGAATGGTTTTTCTGCTGGTGTATCCTGAGGTAGCTCCTCTCAGAGAACTTCTTCCCGCAGTGTGTACAGGTGAATGGCCTCTCTCCCGTGTGGATCTTCATGTGCATCTTCAGCTTGTGCTGGTGTGAGAACCTCTTCTCACACTGAGTACATCCATATGGTTTCTCCCCTGTGTGGACCCTCTGGTGCCTTTTCAGGTCACCAGCCTGGGCGAAGCGCATGTGACACTGGGTACAGCTGAAGGGTTTCACCCCAGTGTGGACCCTCTGGTGCCTCTTCAGACTGGACGAGTGGGAGAAACTGACCCGGCATAGGTGGCAGAGGAATGGTTTCTCCCCCGTGTGCACCCTCTGGTGAATCTCCACCTGTTTGGGGAATCTGAAGGCTTTCTCACAGAACGAACACGGGAAGCTCTTCTCTTTGGCGCAGCCACCTTTACAGATTCCATCTCCACTACTGTCATTTGTCAATGGGCTTGTGTAGCCATTTAGTGTTGAGGCACTGGCATTGTCTGAGTTCTGGTTTAACATTAGGAGAGTGTGAGGAGGATGAAGGCCAGGGAGTGTCTGTGTTGTTGCAGGGTCCATGTCCCAGTTGATAGATCCTATAGAAGGCAGGCTGAAGGCAGCACCTGCTAGGGGGTTAACCTGAGGTCCCATCAGTCTCTCTGAATCACAACTATAGGAGCAGGACAGAGCATCGCTAGCCGAGTCCGTTTCTATTCTCTTCCGCCACAAACTGACACCTCCCCGTCCCCGGAGACCAAGTCTACGCCTCGCCCAGGTCTCAGCCAGTCTGTTGTCATGGAGACTAAGTTCAGATGCCTGTTTCTGTCTGTGGTTAACAGTGTTGTACCCCAGCCCAGAGTTGAGGATGCTGTTCCATCCACTGACCTCCACTATGTCGCCTCTGGTCCTGGACTGCACAGTGATGTCATCCCCTGAGCCCTTGGATGCACCTGTCTGGGAATCCAAGATGGCTGTCCAGTCTCCTCTGTTAGCCTCCAGCCAACCACCTGCAGGAAGGGGTTACAAAATAGACTTTACAAACATGTCAGAGGAAACTCTACACATTTTGTTGAGTCAATTACCTGGTGAAGTAAATATTTAATGTTTTTTTTGTATTTAAAGAAGTTGTATTGATTTAATTTTATGAATGAAAATAAATAGCCAGGGGTATCAGTATTCCCATTGAAGATCTATTACTGTATGTAGGCTATTATGTATTTCTCCCTTACCTTGCTCCCCCATCTTTAGTCCACTCAGCAGATCAATGCTCTCTGGTCCGTTTTCTATTGTCTCCTCTTTGACCAGCAGCAGATCAGGCTTCCCATCCTCCATGTCTACTAACTAAGAGATACAGAGAGAGGATGTTGGATCCATAAATCTGATATGAGCACCCTGCTATTGAGCATCTCCTGATTGGGCAATGAGGGAATGCTATGAGTACTATGCAAACATGTTAGTTGATTTGATTGATTTCTTGACACTAATGTTTTGATAATTCAGTCTCACCTCAGTGAAAATGTGTGTGGACCTGTTCTGCTCAGCTGGTTCCTCTGTGGGTTCAGGAGGAGGTGTAGTCTGGTTGTCATCCATGACCATGGTCCCCTCAGGGTTCCCCAGATCCTCCTCACACCCCTCCTTCTTCACCAGCAGCACCTCTGGATCATCCTCCTCCTGGAAGAGAGGTGATACCGATTACAGACATACACTCCCTCAGGTACGTACACACAGATAAGAAACACACTTTCAACATGGAGTGTTTACCCATCCCCACTACGTTCGAGTCCTATACTGTAGTTACAGAATAGCTTCACTGTTGTTAAACCTATCATATAGCCTAGCGTCTATGATTGACTCTGTCACCCCATCCCCTTTTGTGCCTTCCTCCTAGTTCCCCTGTGTTCGCCCAACCTAAACTATTTTTATCTGTCCTGTTTTGTCTGATTTTTAAATTGCATTATTATCATGGTAGACCTGTTGTTGGTAAAGAATAAGTTGGCTATGATAAGTCGTCATTAGAGAAATCTGACTAAACTATTTTGAGGTGTACAATAGGTATGTTAGTGTAGGTATATTTAGTAAGTGTATATTGGGTATAAAGCGTAGTCAGATGAAGCATAATTAGAAGCATTTCATAAGTGTCAAAGGCTTTTATCGACAATTACATGGAGTTGATGCAAAGAATCAATATTTGTAGTGTTGACCCTTCTTTTTCAAGACCTCTGCAATCCACCCTGGCATGCTGTCAATTCATTTCTGGGCCATATCCTAACTGATGGCAGCCCGTTCTTGCATAATCAATGCTTTGAATTTGTGGGTTTTTGTTTGTCCACCCGCCTCTTGAGGATTGACCACAAGTTCTCAATGGGATTAAGGTCTGGGGTGTTTCCTGGCCATGGACCCAAAATATCTGTTTTGTTCCCCGAGCCACTTATCACTTTTGCCTTATGGCAAGGTGCTCCATCATGCTGGAAAATGCATTGTTCGTAACCAAACTGTTCCTGGATGGTTGGGAGAAGATGCTTTCGGAGGATGTGTTGGTACCATACTGTGTTCTTAGGCAGAATTGTGAGTGAGCCCACTCCCTTGGCTGAGAAGTAACCCCACACATGAATGGTCTCAGGATGCTTTACTGTTGGCATGACACAGGACTGATGGTAGCGCTCACCTTTTTCCGGATAGCCCCAAACAATCAGAAAGGGGATTCATGACTTTACTCCAGTCCTCAGCGGTCCATCCCCTGTACGTTTAGTAGAATATCAGTCTGTCCCTGATGTTTTTCCTGGAGAGAATTGGCTTCATTGCTGCCCTTCTTGACACTAGGCCATCCTCCAAAAGTCTTCGCCTCACTGTGCGTGCAGATGCACTCACTGCCTGCTGCCATTCCTGAGCAAGCTATGTACTGGTGGTGCCCCGATCCCGCAGCTGAATCAACTTTAGGAGACGGTTCTGGCTCTTGCTGGACTTTCTTGGGCGCCCTGAAGCCTTCTTCACAACAATTGATCCGCTCTCCTTGATGATCCTACAAATTGTTGATTCTGGTGCAATCTCACTGGCAACAATATCCTTTCCCCTTTGAAGCCCTTTTTGTGCAAAGCAACGATGACGACACGTGTTTCCTTGCAGGTAACCATGATTGACAGAGGAAGAACAATGATTCCAAGCACCACCCTCCTTTTGAAGCTTCCAGTCTGTTATTCAAACTCAATCAGCATGACAGAGTGATCTCCAGCCTTGTCCTCGTCAACACTCACACCTGTGTTAACGAGATAATCACTGACATGTCGTCAGCTGGTCCTTTTGTGGCAGGGCTGAAATGCAGTGGAAATGTTTTTGGGGGATTCAGTTAATTTGCATGGCAAAGAGGGACGTTGCAATTAATTGCAATTCAGCTGATCACTCTTCATAACATTCTGGAGTATATGCAAATTGCCATCATACAAACTGAGGCAGCAGACTTTGTGAAAATTAATATTTGTGTCATTCTCAAAGCTTTTGGCCACAACTGCATACTAAAGAGAGTCTCAATGAAAGTCTTAGAATGAAAAGTCCCATTTCTGTGTTTATTAACCATAAACAAGTTAATACACCATATGAAAACCACACAAAAACATAATTCTGCATAAACTACATTCATTTTCTCATTAAAAAAAGTGTCATGGGGGAAAAAAATTAAGTAGTTGAATGGAAGTAATGAAATAGGCATTTGTGAACATCATTATAGCCTACATACAATATGTAACATACTTTTTAGGCTTATGTATGCCTTAAACACTGAGTGTACAAAACATTAAGAACTCTTTCCATAACATAGACGGACCAGATAAGGCTAGGATCCCTTATTGAAATCACTTGATAAATCCATTTCAGTCAGTGTAGATGAAGGGGAAGAGACGGGTTAAAGGACTCTTGAGACAATTGAGATGTGTGTGTGTGTGTGTGTGTGTGTGTCATTCAGAGGGTGAATGGGCAAAACAAAAGATTTGACACACTGGTTTATGTCCAGAACTGCAACGTTGCTGGGTTTTTCATGCTCAACAGTTTCCTGTGTGTATCAAGAATGGTCTACCACCCAAAGGACATCCAGCCAACTTGACACAACTGTGGGAAGCATTGGACTCGACATGGGCCAGCCTCGATGAATTGAGGCTGTTCTGAGTGCAAAAGGGAGGGAGGGGGCAACTCAATATTAGGAAGGTGTTGGTAATGTTTGGTATCCTCAGTGTATGTCTGGATGCAATATTATACTCAGGAATATTTAATAATGAAATATGTTAGTTACTCTCCTTATTCCAAATGCATCTGTGGAGCTTTTCTGTTGACGATGAAAATGCACATAAATTGGAAGGAAGTGGCTGTACAATAACATGCCAGGGTCTCAGCGCTGAATGGGTTTTGAATGACAGACGTTCTGAACTTGAGCACCACACTACAAGAAGATGCATCCCTCCATCCGGCTAATTGGGCAACTTTTGCAAATGTTTTTATTGTCTGAGTGAGGGGAATGTAAATTAAGAGGGCTGTGGTCATGAAATTTTGTCAAACGGTTATTGTCATGCAAGAGACTGCAGGTCTCACGGTAATTGACCGTTAATTAACATAAACACGTTAAGCATCTCCAGGCCTCCGCCCATACAAGAAAAGGCCCATCTACATTTAAAAAAGTATAATAAATCAATTTAATATATACATCACAATAAATCCATTATTTATTTTAGTCAGGTCTAAATAAACATTATGATATGAAGAAAATGTATTTCAGAAGAACAGAGTATGAGTTGGCCTACTGTAGACCTATGTTATCTGGCTATGCTTCATGCCATAGGCTGTAGGCTTGTTAAGTCTAATGTCATTTATTTTATTTTACAGTAAGAAGAATATAATTGAACTTAGCTAAGTCATATTTTTCCAATTACTGCGCATATGAAGTGGCTATGTTGAGCGTACAAAAAGTTATCAATTGAAACAGGTCATTTTTGCTAGTTTTTTTTGTTATTTGGCAACTTTAGTTTTGAATGATACAAACCTTAGAATGCCTTAGAAAGCAAAACATATATGGGCTGCATGGTGTGACTATAGGATATTGATGATTTGAGAAAGTAGAAAGAAGAACAAGCTCGATCTCTGTTCCTTGCCTCAGGCTGCACAGCTGTTCTCTCATCAATTGATCATATTTGCACCCATCAGACTATTCTCAAATTAATCTAGTCTTTACTAATATGTAAAATGTCGATTTAGAATGGCCCATTATCAACAGTGGCCGATGAAAAATATTTCATCGGTTGGCACTCGAATAGCGAATGGAGGCCACCAACCTTGTTCCTGCAGCTACCCAATGCTTAATTTGGGAAACCAATTGAAATCTGTTCGGGAACATCGATAGTGAAACATATTTCACTAAACTGTTGACAGCCCGTCTGCGCGCTCGAGACAGAAATGAAGAGGAGCGAGGAGGAGATGGGAACGCCTGGCGGTGAGAAAGGTCATGTCTGACCCAATCAATTACTTTTTTTTAATGCCCTTTAACTAGGCTATTCAAAATCAAATACAAATTCACTAATTGTAGGCAAACTTGTAAGCCGCACTGCACTGCACAATCAATCAATGAACCAACAGCATCGCCTAGACCTATACATTCTCTCCCCGACACATGGAGCGTAGCAGAAAGTTACAAATCTATCCAGTATAATACAGGCCACACTCCGAGGCGATTACTCGAATTCGTTTACTTTGAGTATAGGCTAGACCAATTATGGACCAAAGACATCTTAAATCAGTTTTGTTTTATGTTTTTCTGCCATGCGTAATACGCGGTAGGCTATGTACTGGATAAAAGGCACAATCATAATTCCGTTTTTTTTTTCGGGTTTAGGCTCATACAAATCATTAAAATCCAGACTGAAAATATTTACACAAGAAGCAATCTAATATCACACAGTCAAACTCTGTCATTTAGTAAGTTCATCATTCTGCGATTCTCATAAACTCTGTGTGTATGGGTGTTTTGAATGAATCATCACCTTTGAAAGTGCTGTCCATTTCGTTGTTAGGATTTGAAACAACATCCAGAACGACCATGTTTCACACTGTTTCAACCTGCTGTTGGTTAGAGGGACAATAGAGCCATTAGGACCTGATGGTTGTTAGCAAGTTGGGTACTAACAAAGCATGTCCAGAGTGCATAAAGTGAGATCACCATGACAAGTGGAATTTTACTGCAGTCATGACTGCTGGTGTGGCAGTAATATGGTCACTGCAACAGCCCTAGTTACAAGATGACATGGCGTTATACCCTGGGTTGTCCTGAACAGAATGAGCCTGTTTGTTGTATTGTGAAGAGTTGCCGCAGACCACGCATTTGAATTTACTTATGACTATTCCATGCGCATGGAAATTTAAGATCTGCTTCTCTGAATTGCCTTGTGTGAAAGCCTAACACTATGTTAGACATATTTTATAATTCAGCGTTTATAATTCATGTTGGCATTAGAACAAGGTTTCAAATGATGAACACCTGACCCAGATTGTGCTTTGTAAAAGGACTGTGTTTGGATTGCTTAAACAACAGTCCTTGTGTAAAGGCTGGGATGCAGGGTTGTGTTCCAAACAAAACCACCACAAGTGTGCTTGCTCCAGTTCCTCAACGGCACAGCTAGGAGAGCTAAAAATATCACCTTAAAGTTGAAGACTCTTCTTTAAGATATAAAAGTGCATTGACATTACTTAGGAACAGTGTACAATTTGGAGAGGTGTGTTGCCACTTGGAAACACCAATTACACCTCACTCAAACCCTTATAATTTTTGTTGTCTTATGTTGCACCTACCCTACATCCAGGAATATTCTTATTACGTTACTGAAAGTATCCAGAGTATTTTCTGATTTAGTTTTAAACATATGTGGCATAAGTAGAGTAAAACATAAGTAGAGTAAATGTAAAATGTGCATAAAATCAACAATGTAATGTTTGGATTCAGTCTTGTCAGGTGAACTGTTGTGTCCTCACTTTTAGTCTAATAACTTTCACATAATCTCCAAACTGTTCCCCTTTGATTGCTACCATGGTTATGCATATGCTTTCCCTATTTCCTCTGTAAGAAACATTTCAATTTAGCTCCATCCATATAGGCCAATTCCCACAAGTGTAAGGGGTTAAAGTAGGGTTTGACCTAAACGTCAGATGCCATCGAGTGGAATGGTTACTTTATGTTATAGAGTGGAATGTTTTTTCTTCTGGTGTATTCTGAGGTAGCTCTTCTCTGAGAACCTCTTCCCACAGTGCGCACATGCGAACGGCCTTTCTCCCGTGTGGACCTTCAGGTGCATCTTCAGATGGTGCTGGCGGGAAAACCTCTTCTCACACTGGGGGCAGTTGTAGGGTTTCTCCCCTGTGTGGATTCTATGGTGCCGCTTCAGGTCACCAGCCTGGGCAAAGCGCATGTGACACTGGGTACAGCTGAAGGGTTTCTCCCCTGTGTGTACCCTCTGGTGGATCTCCACCTTCTGGGGGCAGCTGAAGCCTTTGCTACAGAACATGCAGAGGAACCGTTTCTCTTTACTATTGCCTGATGTGGCTCCCCCTCCCTGAGCCTGGGCTCTAGCCCTGTCGTTTGAGTTCAATACCTGATCGAAAAGGCTGCGTTCGTGTGAATCGGAAGGCCCCATTGAAGTGGACACTGGGTTGTAATCCTTGAGTGTGTGTAAAGGGGAGTGGGTCGTGTTATTTGGATTAGTCTCTAAGCTTTCCCTGTAATCTAAGAAATCGCTGCCCTGTGAGAGTCTGTATCCTAGGTGACTATCTGCATTCCATGTGGGAGAAATGTCGCCCTCCACTTTCACAGTCACTTCATCTTCGACCAAACCCTCCCCTTTCTTATCTAAGCACCTTTCCGGGTATACACTACTACTGTACTGGTTCCAGACCTCTCTAGACAGATCAGTCTGTGCCTCTAAACCCAAAGGCATGTTGTCAGGGTCCATCTCTGTAGTAGAAGAACAAGACGGATCATTGCCAGTCTCTAACGCATCCCGATGGGAATGAAATGTCCTCGGGCTACCGTAAAGTGAATACTCTGAGCCGGGAGCAGGAAGACAGCCCAGTCCCCCCAGTCTCTCTGGGTGTGACCTGTGGTCAGATCCTGTGTTTAAAAGCCTTTGTGTTACAGTAAAAGTCTTGGTGTCTGTCTCTGACTTGATGGCGTTCTGCGTTCCACTGACCTCCGAGATGCTGCGTTGGGTCCTTGGCAGCGCTGGGGCAGTTGTGGTGTCCTCCGTGGCTACAGGGGGCGCTCCAGTCTGGATGTCTCTTATGTGCCATGGGTCCTCCTCTCCTTCAGACCTCTCCTGCTTGGCCCTAAGACCTACAGCCTCTGCAGACTGACACAAGAAGAGAGGAGGTTATTACAGGTACAATATTAGTTAAATTAGATAAATGTCTCACAAGCTCTAATGAGGATGTACATGTAAGCAAGTGACTAGCTGAGATGTACTGTTACACTGACCTCTATCACGATAACGTGCTGGGTTGAGGTTCCACTCCCCTCATCAACATTTATTGGTTGGTCATCTCTCCATGTATTGTGTTCCGCTGTCTTCACAAAGCTCCTGTAGTCTCCAGTGAGATGTTCTTCACCTGAGAGAGTGATTGGGGGGGAAATGAGGTGGTTAGGTTAGCCACTGTCAATGCTGAATGGTATATTTGACCCTATTGACACTGTGTAAAATTGGCAAGGATGTAAGGTAACACTTCGGATTACTTCTTGATATAGAGTACTAATTATAGATCGATATTATGTTCCATGTATTATATTGTTTCAAATTAGTAAATAATAGGAAATGCAGAAAATCAATGATCTGTTTAGAATATGATAGTGTCTTTGTGCAAGATAGATAAGTAATCAGGGGAATTTATTGCATACTTCCCAAAAATTGACCAAGACCGAATTCTGGCTAAATGGAAATTTCACCGCTGCTCTATTTCACTATATATGTCCATGAATATGTTATTAACACAGCATTTTTCATAAAGAATCGAGAATTTGCTCACTACACGCATATATGAGCGTTTCTGCATTTCACCGGTAGAAACGGGCCATCCACATTTATTGGTTGTAAGTGAACCACAACATCCAGAATTCATAGCGATTTCAAGACGTAGTACCGTCCCGGTAGAGGTGGATCCAGTTGATGTGAATACTCTCATTGAGAAATATCCAAATGCCAGTATTTGTAGGCAGCACTTTCAGCCAGGGGATTTCGAAACGGACCTGAAGTCTCAACTAATGAGGTTGCCAGGTGTCACCCCTATCATCACATGCACCTGCTCCCCATCATTACGCACCCCTGGTCTTCTTCATCACCTTGATTACGCTCCCTTTATTTAGCCCTCTGTGGCCTAGTGGTTTTGTTCACGTTCAGTACGCATCTCCTGTTTTGTTTATCTGCCTTGTTCGTGTTTATTAAACTCCCCTTCTGCACCTGCTTCCTGACTCCAAGCGCATACCTTACACCAGACCGTCGAACGTTGAAAAGTGATGCTATTCCATTGATTTGTCCACTTCAAAAGAGTAAGGCATCCGATCAGTGCAGCAAAGAAGATGTCTAACTGAGGTAACTTAGCTAACGTTAACCCTACATTCATGTACATATCACTTCAATTACCTTAACACGTTACATACTGCCTTACTCATTTCATATGTATATACTGTATTTTAGTCTATACCACTCCGGCATTGCTCATCCTAATATTTGTTAAATCCATTATGTTACATGTGTATTGTTAATTGTTAGATACTAATGCACTCTTGGCTCCAACTGCAATAACATCTGCTAAATATGTGTATGTGACCAATAAAACATTGATTTTAACTATCTTTCACGGTAAAGTCTACACCTGTTGTATTCAGCCGCATGTGACAAATAAAATGCTTTTTGGTTTAGCTAACTAGCAAGCGAAATACACGTGTTTATCTAAACCAAAATCTAGCTCGCTTTCATAATACCTAAACATTCCAGGGGGAGGGGGTTCAAACAATGAACATAAAAAGGTTCAAACAATGAAAATAACCTTAAGAAGCTTTTGGGAATCAACTCTTAACCTACGAAGTCTGGGGCCTGCTAGTTTTATGTTCTACCTGATCATTAAATCGCACCCACTTGGGCTGGGTTTCCCAAAACCATTAGAGCACCGCGATCTTAATTCCATTGAGACGAAAGATTCTTAGTGCTACGATTATTTTGTGAAACCCAGGTCTAAATCAGTCCCTCATTGACTGAGTGTAATGCATACAGTGGGGAGAACAAGTATTTGATACACTGCTGATTTTGCAGGTTTTCCTACTTACAAAGCATGTAGAGGTCTGTACATTTTATCATAGGTACACTTCAACTGTGAGACAATCTAAAACAAAAATCCAGAATTGTATTGTATGACATAAGTATTTGATAAATCAGAACTTAATATTTGGTACAGAAACCTTTGTTTGCAATTACAGAGATCATACGTTTCCTGTAGTTCTTGACCAGGTTTGCACACACTACAGCAGGGATTTTGGCTCACTCCTCCATACAGACCTTCTCCAGATCCTTCAGGTTTCGGGGCTGTCGCTGGGCAATACGGACTTTCAGCTCCCTCCAAAGATGTCCTATTGGGTTCAGGTCTGGAGACTGGCTAGGCCACTCCAGGATCTTGAGATGCTTCTTACGGAACCACTCCTTTTACTGTATGTATACAGTACCAGTCAAGTTTGGACCCACCTACTCATTCAATGGCTTTTCTTTAATTTGACTTTTCTCCATTGTAGAATAATAGTACAGATATCAGAACTATGAAATAGCACATATGGAATCTAGAAAGCAAAAAAAGTGTTAAACAAATCAAAATATATTTTAGATGATTCAAAGTAGACACCCTTTGCACACTCTTGGCATTCTCTCAACCAGCTTCATGAGGAATGCTTTTCCAACCGTCTTGAAGGAGTTCCCACATGCTGAGCACTTGTTGGCTGCTTTTCCTTCACTCTGCGGTCCAATTCATCCCAAACCATCTCAATTGGGTTGAGGTCGGGTGATTGATTCCATATGTGTTGTTTCATTGTCTTCACTATTATTCTACAATGTAGAAAATAGGACAAAATAAATAAAAAAAACCCTGCAATGAGTAGGTGCGTCCAAACAGTTGATTGGTACTGTATAATGGAGTTTGATCAAATTTTTATATTTTAAAAATTGTCAGTACAATTGTGAAACAAGTGACAACATGATTCCATTTGCATCAGAAACCAATACTGTTGACTTCAAATTCGATCAATTCATTGTGATATTCATGAAATACATTTGTCTAAACTACCTACAATCGTACTGCTAAAACAAATGATGCAGGGAGTTGGTGTATCATTTGTTGGCAAGTAAACATGTTTCAATAAAACAGTTGATTTTATATTGCAAATAGATTTAACGATAGAAGACATGGCTTGTATTCCAGACAGTCTATTTGCTCTGGAGACGAGGTGACTTTACACAGTAGTATGCAGGAACAGTTATGACAATGTAGGGCATATATATATATATATTAGTACAACAAAAAAATATATAAATACTACAGTTTTACAAAGGGAATACTTGCATATGACGTATGTGAGGTGTTCAGAGTCACTTTGATACAAGGGGAGATTGTTATGGGACCTTTCACATGTCCTTGAGTCATCAACTTCTTTGTATCTAAGTGGTATTGTCTGTGCGCAAAAGACAAAAACACTATTAGAAATGAATGGGCAATCATTGTGTAGCAGCAAGATGTGGAATGAGACATGTTTTGGACCCCAGGGAGAGTATCTGCTGCTTTTGCAACAGCTAATGGGGATCCTAACCAAATACAAAATGTTAGCTAGCTAGCTCCAACATGGGTATAGTTACTCATGAGTCATAAAGCCAAAGTCACACATTTACGCTTCGCAAAGCATTTCTTCAGTTTTGCTCCCAATGACCTGCACTGAGGCTAGTTAATTATAACACTAGACTACAGTACATTTTAGGTATAGTGAACAAAGCTAGCTAGCTAAACTTTATCTTGACTTGTAGTGGTACTAGCTAGCATCATTATGGCCGAACTGATCACAATTGTACTGAATAACACTGCCTCGTGTAAAAAGAGAGCTTATATTGCTACCAACAACAAAACTTACTCATTATCCCAGTTGGTCTTGACTGCCACCATCAGTTGAGCTAGGACAGGGATGGGTAACTCCAGTCCTCGGGGCCTGATCGGTGTCACACTTTTGCTCCAGCCCTAGTTAACACACCTAACTCCAATAATCAACTAATCATCATCTTCAGTTTAGAATGTAATTTGTTTAATCAGCTGTGTTTGCTAGGGGAAAAAGTGACCACTCCAGCTCCGAGGACTAGATTTGCTCATGTAACAGGGTTATATTGGTGATTCCCCTTGCCAATTGGTTTTTGTCTTGCCTTCGCCTACTCAACATGGCATCTTATTGGCTGGTTTGCGTAGCTTGCTTACGAGGATGTTTCAGTTAGACTCGTCCCAGTGAACAAGCACCAAACCAGTGGTAAGTTGTTGGTTGCAAAGCACTGTACGTCAAGTGATTTTTATACCCCCACATGATGATTTAAATGTACAATTTATATCAATTTGTTTGCAAATGTTATTAGAACACCACACAAGATTTAGCATTTTTCTTTTGGTGCATATTTGTTATGCATTTTGTTGTAAAGAATTCCAGCTAATATTAGCTAGCAACTTACTGTGTCTGGTGGGGGGCTTGTATATTGTGTACAGTGCGTGAGTGCAGAGTTGGATGATGAGCTGTACATTGCATGACGTGCAATTTTGTGCTGTTTCTATCAGAATAAAGCTCCATGACTGGTGCTACAAGTTGGAGTTCGTGTCGATGATTGATTTCTACACAACGCAAGAAGAGTACTGTTACACCCATGCCTGATCTATGAGGCTCTGAAGAGCCTGCTTTCAGGGTGGGAACACAATTGGACAAGGAAGTGTCTTGTTTTGCACACCTTGTACAAAATAATAAAATGCAGTACTACAGGATATTTCTTAACGTTGCCCTTTATTAGCTAGCTATAACTGGCATGTTCACTTATCGCCAATCAGGATCAAACTGCCCATGACCTAAACATTTGGTTGGTCTAAACCAATCATAGCACAGTATGTCAGTAAAATGAATCCCATTACAATTCAGTATGTTTACACATGAATATTACATCTCCCTTTTAAAACAAATGTTTACATATTCTAAGGGTTTCTTTTGAATATATGGTCTGTACCGTAATTTCCGGACTATAAGCCGCTACTTTATTCCCACACTTTGAACCTCGCGGTTTATACAATGACGCGGCTAATTTATGGATTTTTCCCGCTTTCACAAGATTCATGCCGCCAAAAAACTGAGCACCGTCACATAATGTGACGTAAATCGAGCGCGCTCAAACATCCCATCATTCTGATTACGGTAGTAATTGTGTCACACTCATCATGGCAAAGACACAGAGAAATGCATATGATGCAGCTTTCAAGTTGAAGGCGATTCAATCTGGCTGTTGGAAAAGGAAATAGAGCTGCTGCATGGGAGCTTGGCCTTAATGAGTCGATGATAAGACGTTGGAAACCGCAGCGTGAGAAACTGACTCAGTGCAGAAAGACAACAAAAGCTTTCAGAGGGAAGAAAAGCAGATGGCCCAAAGTATTTGCAGCCACTCGACATCAGTGTAAATCGTGCATTTAAGGTGGCGCTCCTTGTTCAGTGGGAGGCTTGGATGACAAGTGGGGAGAAATCCTTCACTAAAACGGGCCGCAGGCGAAGAGCATCTTATGGTCAAGTCTGCCAGTGGGTCCTGACAGCGTGGAGCATTGTCAAAAAATCCACTATCATCAACGGGTTTCGAAAGGCTGGACTGCTGCGTGTTGAAGGGGCAGCATGAGCTCAGCGGGGTATTTGCCTCCGGATGAAAGTGACGAGAGCGACAATGAAAATGATCCAACATCGGATGAAGCAATTCTGAGGCTATTCAACTCCGACACCGAAGGAGATGACTTCAGTGGTTTCAGTGCACAGGAGGAGGAAGATGGTGACCAATGACTTTCTTGGTAGGCTACTGTTTTAATTTTTGTTACAAGCCGTGTTTCGTTTAACGGCTGTGTAAAGTTCATTTGTTTCAATGTACCGGTAGGCACCTGCGGCTTATAGACGTGCGGCTTATTTATGTACAAAATACATGTTTTTTTAAATTCAGTGGGTGGGTGTGGTTTATATTCAGGTGCGCTTAATAATCCAGCAATTACGGTAGTTTGAACTCAAGGTAAGTAACCATTTATATTGCATACTACACCAAATGAATCAAGACTCAAACAATAATCCAACATACTGTTACTTTTCAAACAAGGGATTCTCAGCAACTCAGCTTTCACTGTAGAAATAACATCTTGATATTTCAAACAAATACAATACCAAAGCATTAAGTGAACTTTCAATAACAAGTTTACAGTTGAACTCTTTTAGGGCACCGATCCGCCGACACCCTTTGACATTTCACAGGTCTAGGACAGCTCTGGGCTTGACCTCTCTTCCTGACCTTGTGCGATATGATGCTGTATCAGTCAACAGTTCTTGTGGTGTTGCAGGTATTCAGGTAAGTATGTTGTGTGTGTGTAGTCCATCACATTCTCTTTCAGGGGAACAGTTAATCTCAGTGTGTTCTGTGTTCAGTAGGTGACGACGATTGCGGCGGTATACCGCCCCTGCGGTGTGGACGTGATATGAACATTCAGTGTCAGCTGGCTGGATGACGACTGCTGGCTTCCAGAGGCCATGCTCCTGGATTCTAACTGACTCTCCGTCGATCAGTGGTGGCAGTGGTCTAGCTGACCTGTCGTAGTATCGCATTTTGTTGTTGTCTGCTAGTTGGTGCTGGGAAGGATTGAGCAAAGTCTGCGGCTCATCAACAGCTGGGCTGGTGATTGGAAGTTGTCAACTGGAGTGTTGCGGTATTCAAGGAGACTGAGGCTGCTATCCTTATAGGTAAGAAACTTCCGGGAGAGTGTGTCTGCAACAAGGATGTCTTTGCCTGGACGGTGAGTGATTGTGAAGTCATATTTTTGTAGTTTAAGGAGCATTCTCTGTAGCCTTGGCGGGGCAGCGGCTAGTGGTTTCCTCACGATTGACTCAAGGGGCTTGTGGTCGGATTCCACAATGACTTGTCGTCCATATGTACTGATGGAAACATTTACATCCGAACAGAATGGCGTAGAGCTCCTTTTTGATTTGAGCGTAGTTGATTTCACAGTCTGAGAGATTTGGAAGCGTAGCTGATGGCCTTCTTGCAGTAGCACTGCACCTTGTCCATACTTTGACGCGTCCACTTTGACGCGTCTGAGCTCTTTGTCGGGGTCGTAGTAGGCAAGGATTGGTCCTGGTTCTCTTGTGATCAAGTCTTTCTCATCCTGGAGAGCAATGTCGTGTTGCTTGTCCCAGAGAAAATCACTGGACTGCTTTAGCAGTTGACACAGAGGTGTATTAGCATTGGAGGGGCTGGGAGCGAACTTGGATAAGTAGTTAACCATGCCATGCACTGTTTCCAGCTCTGCACGGTTCTTTGGTGGCTCCGTTTATTTTATGGCTAAGATCTTCTGTGGATCTGGCTTGATTCCAGTCGCTGTGAGAAGATGTCTAAAGCAGCTGACCTCTAGCGCCGACTGTGCACTTCTCGGGGTTGAGCCGGACTCCTCTCTCGCGGGACCTTTGCAGCATCGTGCAGAGTTTTTGGTCGTGCTCCTCTTTGGTTCGACCATAGACAAGGATGTCGTCCACAATTGCCACAACTCCATCGAGGCCTTCGTACACTTCTTCGATCTTTCGCTGAAACTCGTCTTGGGGTGAGATAATCCCAAAAGGCAGGCGACAGAACCTGTAGCGTCCAAAAGGTGTGTTGAATGTTGTGTGCTTGATAGCCTGATCTAGCGTCCATGACACTGAAGTAGTGTGATCCCGCTAGCTTGTGTGTGACGCCATCTAGCGTCGGTAAAGGATAATGGGGGCGTTAGATAGCCTTGTTCAAGTCTCTTAGGTCGAGACATACTCGGAGCTTGCCTGTGTGTGGTTCCACCACCACTAATGCGTTTACCCAGTCAGTCGGTTCTGTAACCTTGGTGACTATGTCAGATTGCTCCATGCTCTCCAACTCTTTCTTCAGAGGGGCACGGAGAGCAAGGGGAATCTTTCTCGGTGGGCAGACCACAGGGGTTGCATCTGGGTCAAGGTGAATGGTACATTCTCCTGGGAATAATCCTATTCCTGTAAAAACATCAGCAAACTCCTCCAGTACATTGTCTTGTCTCTACTGGTGCTGTCACTGATAAAACTATCTTGATGAGGTCCATGTCTAAACATGCTTTAAGACCTAGCACTGCAGGTGCTCTAGTGTCAACAACATAAGTCCAACATCATGTCACTTTCCTTGTATTTGCATTTGAAAGTGCATGTGCCTTTTACTGGGAGCTGTTCACCACCATAAGCAGTCAGTCTGCACCTGTTGGGCTGTAACTCACATTCAAATGTCAAGCTGCGGTACTTATTCAGAGGAATAATGTTTACTTTGTGCCTTGTGTTCCTATCTCAATGTCTCACTGAATCAATAAACAGTTCATCAGCGTTTGACTCTGACATTTCATCTTCACTCACTGTGTGTACTGTTTTTCCACGGTAAGCTCTGCACACTGTTGCAAAGTGGTTCCATTTTCCACATTTAGTACACTGTTTGCCTTTAGCTGGGCAATTTCCTTGTTCGCCATGCACTTTATCCACATGTTTTGGGGCGTTTTGAGTCTGTCGCTCTGTTTTGGAGTTATGTCTCTCTCCGTTCTAAAACACGCTCTCTGGGCACCGGAGGTGTGCTTTGATGTCGGCCTGACTGCGTGCACTGCTTGTTCACGTGATGCACTCGTGCTGCCGCGCTAAATGGTTTTCTGAGTCTGTGCTAGCTCGTGAGATCTGGCTATGTCGATAACTTTGTCCAGCGTTACCTCAGACCCAACATTCAAAAGTTTCTCTCTCACTCACGGTGAGTGTATTCCAAATACAATTACGGTCCCTGACCATCCCATCCTTGTTTGCATAAATCAGTCTTTCACAAGCAGACGCAGCTCTGTCAAACTGTTTGAAAGACTCGCTAGTATGAGGATTCTGTGTTATGCACTATAGCCCGTTACCATGTATGTGATTGAATATCTGCTGTTGGCTTGTGTGGAGGTATGTGTTATGCAACATAGCTGACTTAACATTGTTAAGTTTCAGGGCCATGGGCCTTTCTCTTGATGGAAAAATACAGAATAACATGACAGGAACTGTGCAATGAGTTTGGGTGGGCACATTCAGAACGTAGTGTTGCGAGAACAAACTGTCTTTTGTTAGATAACAGGAGCCAGGTGCCTGATGACTGTATATTCTACACAGCTACAACGACTGACCACTGAAGCGCTTAGGGGGCTGGGACCAGCCTCTGCGCCAACAATCAACGATAGGCTGGGTGAGTTTAAACCATGCCCAGTCTCCACTCTGACAGGCCGGCTCGGAAGCAGGAACTACCTCTGTCAGAGTATATTTATATCTTTGTCAGGAACAAGTCCGTTCTCTGTTTGCCCTGCGAGGTTTGACAGAGAGCCGTATATACGAAAATTGCATTTACCACTTATTGCTTAGCTAATATAAAATACATGGTATACAATCGGTGACTCAATGTCATGTTTATCCTGATACCAGATTTGAATTGACACAACCCTGACACTAGCTCCCTGTACTTTCTCATGGAATTTGTACCTAACGAAAATTGTATTGGTCTTCGGCACAACATATGCTTCAAAACGATCGTAGTATGTTTTCAGTACCTTTTGATTCAGCCTCGGTAAGTGTCGTGGTGTTGTAAATATCTCTCCCTTTTTCACCGATCCAGAGGAGCAGGTAGCTGCATGTTTCCTCTTTCCTTCAGAGGACCCGTGAACATTAGCTCCACATGCTGTTTGTACTTACGCCATGCATCGGGTAAGTTTGTAGACTCCCAGTCCATTCGAGGTGAAGGAACTCCATCTTGTAAGACCTTTTACTATGACACCATGTCTTGTTTTGCACACTTTGTACAAAATAATAAAATGCAGTACTACAGGATGTTGCTCTTTATTAGCTAGCTATAACTGGCATGTTCACGTATAGCCAAACTGCCCATGACCTAACCATTTGGGTAGTCTTAACCAATCATAGCACAGTATGATTATGGCGGTAAAATGCATCCAATTACAATTCAGTATGTTTACACACATGAATATTACAGGGCTGCCCGTTGGCCTGGCAACATCTGCTGAGCTCACCAAAGTTAATCATGCTTTCCATATGTCCTGCTTGGGCCAGTACATTTTCAAACTCCAAAACAGAAAAAGTATATTTGTATTTTAATAATTTACAATCTTGCCGACATCTGACGCTTCACAGTTATCAAGCAGCATTCGGTTTCCAAGCTGAGGCAAGAATGTCAAGACTTGCCCTCTCGGTCTAGACTCGAGAGCCCCGCCTGAGTATGGCCTGATACTCACGCTAGACCCCTCACAGCGGAGGCAAGGTTGAACATCGGCAGACGTATTTCACCAACACAGAATAAAAGTCCTCCGCCAGACATGCCATTATTAGCAAATAAAGGTTTACGTAGGCCTACACTATGTAGCTGCTTGCTTGTCAAGACAAATTTACACATTACTTGTTGGTAAATATGAATATTGTAATAATGCTATTGTGTAGTCTATATAATTGTTTAAAACCAGCTTAATTCCAGAAGCTGTTAATGAGCTATGTCGTTTTTTTGTTGTTCTTGTCGCACTGCTTTGCTTTATCTTGGCCAGGTCGCAGTTGTAAATGAGAACTTGTTCTCAACTGGCCTACCTGGTGAAATAAAAAATACAAATGTATCATCGGAATATCAACTGGTGGGTGGCAGTCACAACCCCTCATTCAGCCGGTAAAATCTCCGGTAAAAACAACTATTGAAAAGAGCGGGATCCTAGGTTTCCAGTGCTGTTTGATTAATTTCATTTTTACAACGAGGGTCTGCCATGACAATATACAAAGTAACAGCATGAAGCTTTTTCCAAACAATCGGTGTAAATATCAGATGGTATGGTTGGCTACAAGGTACTTGCGCAGGCTGCAAATGAAGCGACCCATGATTGAAATTCTGCATGTTCAATTTGCCTTCCTATAATCTTGGCTCGGAACAGTCATTTTTTTTCATTTGGGCCAGTAGTTTTCACATGGTACTAGAAAATGTACCTGAATTTCAAGCCCTGCAATGGCTCTATTGAACGGGGACAACCATATCTATTCGTGATCGTGCAATTAGCGAAACAATAATTGCTACAAAACATGACTCCATTATGTAGTAACATATTAACACATGTAATAACGCATTCACTGACTGTTGACTGCCTGTGGCCTAAGCATGATAGAATAGCTTGCACACTGTCATAAACTTTCCCCTCCCCCTGTCCTTCTGTAGATACTAACCCGCACTGGTACTACCCCGTACGTGGGACTGACTGAGATAACATATACACTGAACATAAACACTGAAATTCCTAAACATACACTCACCCCTTCGGGATGGGCTCCAAAGACAAAAAACTCTGTCAAGAACCAATGGGATACGGACATCAGGCTGGAGGGGACTGTCTATCACCTACAAGCAACCTACCAGAAGCCAAGACTACCAGAATCTACCTACGTCATTCTATGTATAAATTATCATGCACGCTTTGTCTTCGGCGGGCGTTCCAGCTGTCTCTCTCTGAGTCAAGTGTGAATGAGCCCGTGCACGCCTGATCAATACTTTTCATTGTAATAAACAGCCTTATATATATTTTATTCCACCGTGTCCTGGTTCATGACCGAGTCCAGTTCCTCTAATCTTATCATCAACAATTCATTTTTAGATCAGACAGCACGTTCAATCAACTGATGGCTTTATCAGTGTAACTATCTGGCACGAACATTTTAAAATACCGCTATAGTGCATCATTATTTCTTTAACACCTCATCACTCAGAATTATGTAGGTGAAGTGGTTAAACACCCCAAATATTGTATAGTGGTGAATCTTTCCCTTTTAACCGTAGAATGTAATGCATCTAAAGGCACAAGCACGGAGAGGAACCGGGCGACAGGCCTCCTGCAAAATGTACCTCTTGTCATTTCTCTGTATCTGTCGAGGATCTTGACACTACTGGGACGACTGACGAGGACGCGATCTTGCGTTGTCTCTGCGCGCTCCCGTGCCACCTTCAGTTCCAGTAGTTGTAGTTTCCTCCGTAATGTTCTGTTTTCTTTCTGGCTTTGAGTTATTTCCAAACGAAACACTGCATAGTCGTCGTCTACGAGTTTACAGACCTCTGTCACTGCTGCATTCGCTAGCACCTCCATGATGGAGGCTATTTGCGTGTGAAGAACCATACAGTTAGCCATTGTTAGCATCTAGCTAGCTTTACCTAGATAACGTCTATCAACCAAGTCCGGTCACCAACGCGAATTAAAGACTACCTGGGACAAGTATGTGATGCTGTGCAATTAAATGAGCCCATGGTATTAATAAATGTCTGAAAAACAACAATAACGCTAACTTGGAAATGATTATTGGTCACTGTTCACTTCCGTTTACTACTTCTTCTGAAAGGTACACACACCGCCACCTACTGTACTGGAGTGTGAGGCCGGTTACGGGAAACCCTGCTATAGAGCAGTAGCAGTGCTTGGGTAAAATCTCTGGGGAAGCCATGCACCCCCCCCCCCCCTTGTTGTTTGCTCTGTAACTTCTTAATTCATATGCCTTGCGAAAGTGATATATATATAATATGTATATAGGTCTAAAGGCAGAGACAATAAGACTGGCAGAATAAATTCAACCATACCTTTTTGTTTTATAAAAAAAACTGATAGCAACCTCTGTCCAGTACAATCCACAAAGCATATTGCATGTACAGTAACAGACCGTTACAGGACCCACAGCATGGTCAAGCCAGTAAATGTTTCCGACATTTTTGGACCACTAAACAACTATTGATTTAGAACCACAAAGAGTTACCACAAGTCGCAAAGAAAACAACAGGAGCTGCCTCCACTATTCCAGCAACATTTCAACATCAAATCACCTATGCTTGGTCTAATACCAAAAACAATGTAGTACAATCAACGTAAGCTAAATATGATGTGGCTGTCCATGGTTCTGACTTGTGTGTGGGCATTGGTGCAAGTAGAAAAACATGTCGACTCACCCAACTTGTAGAGAAACTCCAATGCCAGCCTTTCATGTTGACAAAACACTATCATACAGTACAATACACATTTTTATTGTTTGTTGTCCTAGGCTACCTGGCCAAAATGCTTGCTCGCTGGCCTAACTTCCATTCATGGGCAACGTTGGCTAGTTAACATTAGCCTTTTAGGCCTACTATATGGAACTTCCATCCAATTAGGCCGGTGACAACAATGGATCAGAATCACCGTAATAGTCATTGCCCAGTATGGAGAATTAAGTAAAACCACAAGTCCAAATCCCTAGCTCCATCTATAGCTAATTTTGGAATTGGACAATTTTAGCTAGCTAGCCACCGGAGGACAGCAACACAACGAGATGCAACTATTCAAGTTAATGCCATATGCTCAATGGGATTTGTTAGGAGTGACACCTAAATCCAAGATGTCTTCCCTTGATACTCTATTTCGGTGCGCCAGGACCATTCACAGTTGAGCTCGCTCAGTTTAGCTCAACGCTGATTGGCACATTTTATGTCAAGGGAGGCCAAATGCTCGCTGGCTTCCCTTACTTTAAATTCTACGGGCGGCAACAATGTCATATTCGTTTGAGCCAGACAGCATCAGATGGATGGCCTACAAGTATAGAGACAGAGGGGCACTGTATCGCTTGCTCAGATGATTTATCCTGTAAGATACATTCAGCCTTTTGCAAATTGAAGGAAAATTATGAAACACAGAGAGACAGAGATTTTTTTGTTGTCAATTTTTTGGGAAGCCTGGCTTCCCTTGGCATGCATGAATACATGCCACTGCCATTAGAGGACAATAGTTATACCCATAAAACCTTGCGGTCAAACAAGGAAATGGTTCCAATCGTTTCTCCACCATTCATTTTCCCATAAAGGATTTTAGAAACACTTAATATAAAGGCTGAGTTTCATGTAGGCTTACCCTGGCATGACATTTTGATAGCCGTGTAAATCTCTCAAGGACAATGTGACTTATCAATATATCTGCCTGTATTTACCGACCTAAAATGAAATGCTTATTAACTGCTAATATGACAATCATAAAGCACTACAAATCCCATGAATATCTGTATGAGACTGCCGAAGATAAGAATCTCTGGATTAACTATGTAATGTTAGCTAAATGTAGTGAAGAATAAATTGGCAACATTTCTTTAAATGGAAAATTCTGTGAACTGTCTTGAGCATGTTTTAAACTGACACGATATCTGTTAGCAAAGGTGTCAGCTAGAGATGATGTGCAGGAGCTTGCAGGGATTTGTAGTTTTGCATGATGATCTACTTTGATGCTAATTAGATTTTTTTTTTTAAATCTGAGAGTAAATAGAGACGAATGTTTGATAAGTCACCTTGTCCAATTTACAAGTTTATCAAAATGTCACGCCAGGGTAAGCCTACACGAAACACAGCCCTTTTTAAGTGTTTCTAAAATCACCTATGGGAAAAAATGGTGGTGGTGGTGGAAAAACATTTGGAACCATTTCCCTGTTTGACCACTAGGTTTTATGGGTATTATGACACCTCCCCTGTGGGTCTCTATACTGCTATAGAGAGTTTCTAATAAAATAATTCCCTACAAACCTCATTCCAGTACCATGTTTCCCTATCAATTTCAAAATAAGAATTAAATCGCATATGCCCTAATCTCATCCACCACAACATAACTTCTCCCTTCTGTTCTCATTACATTATAGTACAGATTTCCTTGTAATATAAAACATATCTCTACCTTACTTTCACCCCATTGCCTCTGCCAACAATCAAACACATTTTTTAAATTACTGACCACATCTACATGCACACCAATATTCCGTTTTTATTCGGGATACTCAAGTATTCTGCTTTTGAGTTGACACATTTAAATCATCATATCCTGTTTACAATAACACGAAAAGGCTTGTATCCCGGTTATGAGAAACCCGGATAAAATGCCTGGGTTATGCTAATCTCAGAGGGGTCTCTTCAAACTGGGTAAGAGTGTACGACTTGTTTACTTCTGTTTAGGAGGGTAATTAACCCATTATTAACTTGTCATTTGAAACAGGCTTGTGTAAACCTAGTCTAGAAAAAAGGACAGTTGAATATTTACCCTACTGAAGTGATGTACACTGAACAAAAATATATACGCAACATGTAAAGTTTTGGTCTCATATTTCATGAGCTGAAGTAAAAGAGACAAGAAATGTTCCATGCACACAAAAAGCTAACTTTGCTCAATTTGTGCCAAATTTGCTTACACCCCTGTTGGTGAGCATTTCTCCCTTGCCAAGATAATCCATCCACCTGACAGGTGTGGCATATCAAGAAGCACAGGTGCACCTTATGCTGGGTACACTAAAATGTGCAGTATCGTCACACAACACAATGCCACCGATGTCTCATGTTGAGTGAGCATGCTATGCCAGCACACCAAACAACAAGGCTGTATCATGTGAGAATACCCAGATGCTCAACTGAGGGATGTAGTCATCCAAAACAACTCTTACCCCAAGACACTTCACATGACTATAATACAGCTCAAGGAACACTGCTAAAATTTCTCCCCATTGTGGAAACTCCTATGTCTAGGGTAGGCTACTCCGGAAGCAGAAGCTCTTGTAACATAGTTTGCTCTTCAAGCCCCTCCCCTTCCTTGATGTGAATGGTCTGGTGCTTCTTCACATAGTTTGCCTCAGTAAAACGCTTCCCACAGGTGAGGCAGGCGTATGGCTTGTAGGCGTACATCCTAATGCTCAGCCTCCCAAATTGTGACCGGATGACACCAGAGGAGGTAGAAGCAGGAGCCACCAGCCTCAGGTGGTTATTCTTTGAGCTGCCTCCTCTAGCCATTGTTTGAGTGTTGTTGGGCTGTTTGCTGTGTTATAGGCTAGGTACCTCTTGTGGTGAATGCCCATTCTGACCCTGTCTGCATTGGTGTGGTAAGCCTGAGGTAAGGAGAAGACAGACTTCCGGAAAGACTACCATCAGGGGAGTCTCCCACCACTCTCTGTGAAGGCTGAAGCCCAGGATGACCTGCTCTGCTCATCATAGATACTGTGGTGTTTTTATCATAGGAACAGGAGGGTCTGTCTCTATCAGCTCCAGGCCCTGCTCCATCCCTGCACTGAGACTGTGAAAAGAAGGGTCTGGGCTGCAGACTGGATCCCTAACGGGAGCCTCTGTCTCTCTGATGACCACCAGGACTGAGGTTGTTCAGTCCACCTGTCCACTTGTTGTGTTCTGTGTGGTGGTGGAGACTGTCGGTCGTGGTTCGGTCCCCGTCCCGACTCAGGAAGGAAGATCGAAGGCTTCTGTTCCAGGGTCCTGATCTGGGGCCAGGGTTTGTAACCAGCAACTTCAGAGGTCCAGTCTCTCCTGATAGCAACACAGGATATCAGCAGGTCCTCATGGACTGCAGACTGCAAACAAATTGTACAGAAAAGCATATAATAAACAATTTGCTGTACATATAGAAACATAACATGATATTATAACATGTTAACCACAGTCAAGTCCATCTCTAACACTGATTCAAGTACCTAACAATATGGAGCCATTGGAGTTTATTTAAAAAAATGTCCATATGTGTTGATTCAAAAGTTAAGTATAATGTTTTGGTTTGACTGAGAGAGGGAAAACTAAGTCCTTACAATGATACAAAAATACCAAGTCAGTATTTAATAAAATTAATACTTTGGAAAAGGTTCAACATTACATTAAACACCTTCACTACTTCATGTCAAGTAAACATGAATTAAGGCACTTATAAAACACCAGCATCAAACAACAGGACAAGGTTGTCACTTCATCCGTAAAGCATTTTTACAGACACCATCCCACCAACCGCCTCATCATACTTATTATTTCCTCAGGTCACCTCATCCAGTTCCATACTACATCCAAAACCAACACAATTATCTACAAACTAACTAGTACTACATTACATGTCATTACATACATACATGGGCTGTGTGCATTTTCTGCTGGTGTATCCTGAGGTAACTCCTCTCTGAGAATCTCTTCCCGCAGTTTGTGTTTGACTGTCTGTTTCTGGTTGTGGTTAACAGTATTGTTCCTCAGACTAGAGTTGAAGACGCTGTCCTAGCCACTGACCTCCACTATGTCGCTTCTGGTCCTGGCCTGCACTGTGATGTCGTCCCCTGGGCTGCACCCATTTGGTTCTGAGAATCCAAGATGGCCGCCCAGTCTCCTCTGTTTGCCTCCAGGGAAGAGGTTACAAAATAGATTTGACAAAAATGGCAAAAAAAATACTACATATGAAATTGAGTCAATTACCTGTTCAAGTTCATACATTATGTTAACATAACATAAGTTGTACTGGTTTCAGAAAAACCAGCCTGGCGCATCACTATTCCCATTGACGATCTATTACTGTATGTAGGCTATATGTATGTCTCTCTTACCTTGCTCCCCCATCTTTAATCCACTCAGCAGGTCAATGCTCTCTGGTCCATCTTCTATTGTCTCTTCTTTGACTATCAGCAGATCAGGCTTCCCATCCTCCATGTCTACTGACTGTAAGAGATACAGAGTGAGAGGATGTTGGATCAAGAAATATGATATGAGCACCCTGCTATGGAGCATCTTCTGATTGGGTAATGAGGGATTGCTATGAGTACTATGTTAGTTGATTTGATATTATGCAAATGTATTCATTGATTTGTGGTTATTCCGTTGGATTTCAATCACTTTTTGAACCACATAACCTTTTGATTCGAACTAAACTTTTCATACATATTTGCCCATGGTAGAAGTGTTCAGAAAGTAACATTTTGGACCTGAGTGCCAGAACATTCAGGAGAGGGAGGTGCTCAAAGTTGACCCGTTTGGCATACATCATACCGTGAGATCAATGTCTTCATCACTGGGAAAGATTAACAGTTGAGTTTGATATCATTTAAAAGCTTACACGCCAGAGTTGTCAAACTATTTCATTTTTTTTATTTATAATTTCTTACCCTTTAATGTAAATTAACTAAACCTAAATTCTATTTAAACAAATGTGAAAAGACAAAATTTTAATTATCTAAAAAGCTTGCTTTCAAAGTTGAGAGATTGGGTGTATGTAGCTAGTGAAATTAGTTTCCCTCAATTTTGCGCTTCTCTGTTAGGCATAGTAACATTCTGTCGTATCCAACAGGAATCACATGCGATAACTAATATTGTAGTTGCCTATATGCCATTTTCTCTTCGGCTACCCATCCCAGCCCCCTCTGCTCTGCATGGCTACAGAAGTGAAACCATGACCAAGAGGTGGAGTAGAGTCACGACTACAGCGCCTAGGTGAAATAGAGTCACGACTACAGCGCCTAGGTGAAGTAGAGTCACGACTACAGCGCCTAGGTGAAGTAGAGTCACGACTACAGCGCCTAGGTGAAGTAGAGTCACGACTACAGCGCCTAGGTGAAGTAGAGTCACGACTACAGCGCCTAGGTGAAGTAGAGTCACGACTACAGCGCCTAGGTGAAGTAGAGTCACGACTACAGCGCCTAGGTGAAGTAGAGTCACGACTACAGCGCTAGGTGAAGTAGAGTCACGACTACAGCGCCTAGGTGAAGTAGAGTCACGACTACAGCGCCTAGGTGAAGTAGAGTCACGACTACAGCGCCTAGGTGAAGCAGTCACGACTACAGCGCCTAGGTGAAATAGAGTCACGACTACAGCGCCTAGGTGAAGCAGTCACGACTACAGCGCCTAGGTGAAATAGAGTCACGACTACAGCGCCTAGGTGACTAGTAGGTGAAGCAGTCACGACTACAGCGCCCAGGTGAAATAGAGTCAGCGCCTAGGTCACGACTACAGCGCCTAGGTGAAGTAGAGTCAGGACTACAGCGCCTAGGTGAAGTAGAGTCAGGACTACAGCGTCTAGGTGAAGTAGAGTCAGGACTACAGCGCCTAGGTGAAGTAGTCAGGACTACAGCGCCTAGGTGAAGCAGAGTCACGACTACAGCGCCTAGGTGAAGCAGAGTCACGACTACAGCGCCTAGGTGAAGCAGAGTCACGACTACAGCGCCCAGGTGAAGTAGAGTCACGACTACAGCGCCTAGGTGAAGTAGAGTCAGGACTACAGCGCCTAGGTGAAGTAGAGTCAGGACTACAGCGCCTAGGTGAAGTAGAGTCAGGACTACAGCGCCTAGGTGAAGTAGAGTCAGGACTACAACGCCTAGGTGAAGTAGAGTCAGGACTACAGCGCCTAGGTGAAGTAGAGTAGCCTAGTCAGGACTACAACACCTAGGTGTAGAGTAGCCTAGTCAGGACTACAACGCCTAGGTGAAGTAGAGTAGCCTAGTCAGGACTACAACGCCTAGGTGAAGTAGAGTAGCCTAGTCAGGACTACAACACCTAGGTGAAGTAGAGTAGCCTAGTCAGGACTACAACACCTAGGTGAAGTAGAGTCAGGACTACAACACCTAGGTGAAGTAGAGTAGCCTAGTCAGGACTACAACACCTAGGTGAAGTAGAGTAGCCTAGTCAGGACTACAACACCTAGGTGAAGTAGAGTAGCCTAGTCAGGACTACAAGGTTGGACAATCATGGGTGGCTTGACCTGGGTGTTGATGTACATGGTGGGTAGGAACGTGACAGTACTGTCTCGACTGTATACAGAGAGAGAGATGCCTGACTAAGTTCTCTGGGCTGAACTGAGAACAGCAAAATGGTCATATATGGACCGGATCCATGACGGACATAATGACCATTCAACAACCTACCCATGTGTTTCATGAGTCTTACAGGACTGAGGCCTCCTGGGGGTTGAGCAAGCGGCATTATTGTACAATTGACAAAGTGAGGATGTGGATGAAATTGTAAAAAAATAAAAAATACATCACAATGGGTCCATGTTTTGTTCCGTTTACCATTTAATGCCTGTTCTGACAATGTTTACATAACCAATTACAAGGTGAGCAAACAATGGTATAGAAAATAAATGATCAGAATGTACAGAAAGCCCACATGTTCATTCTAGTCTACTCCTGCGCTCAGCGTCCTACCACACATTGCCTACTGAGTGTTCCCAATGTTACAATGTTTGACAGGGGTCACGTTGACATTTCAATTGTGATAGGGTTCCTCATGAGTACCACTGACATGAGAACCATGTCTGTGCTCTAACAAGCCACCGCTTCCTCCTCTCTTGGCTATAACCTTCAATACAGTAAACACATTCTGGTACAGGAACACAGGTGTTATTGTTCGGAGAACGAGTCTTGTTGTATGTACTCCATAAACATCGTCAGTGTAATATCTGGATGAAAGTTGATAATACAAAGTAAATAACAAGGAACAGAGCAGAAGTACACAATATGTGTACATTTTAAGATGTTTATTGATAGTAGGGCTGGGCGATATGGCCTAAAACTCATATCTTGATTTTTTTCAAATTCTGGGTGATATATATATTTTTTTTAGTGTTCTCTAAATAAGCTTTGTTGTACAATTTAAAAGGTCAAATACACTTCATTTAAAACAGTCTGCAATAATCTATTGAATTCAGAGCGTGTGAAGTTATACCTAGGCTTAATATAAGCCTTCCACAATCATAAGAACCACTAATACTTTTCATTATTTTATCAAAATAGTTTAGCCTGATTTTTTTTGCAATAATCACTGATCTGGCTTTCAAGTCTGTCTATGAAAATGCCCTTTTGTTACATATTTAACATTGCATAATGCAAATTCGAGAATGTAGCAGGTATGGTAGAAAATGAACACAGAGCCCATGTGCTAGTGAGTAGCCAGCTACTATTTATATTTCAAGTTTAGCCAACTTGGATCTAGGTATAATTTCACATGCTCTGAATTCAGCTGACAAGGCAAAACAGTTGGGATTGTTATGAACACACCCTTCTGTCTGTCTCCAACTGTTTGAACAGTCTGTCCACCTTATTCAGATGTTGAGGTCAAGTGGCCTACCTTATTTCTCAGAATGACAAGTTGCCAATTCCTTATATAAATTGTTTTATGCTTATTCCACATCCAGAAAACACAGACTAAACAGCTAGTAAAACAACCTTTATTTGACAAAAATGCTGCTAGCGATACGTGGTACCGTAATATGCGCATGACAAACTGAGCATACATTACCCAGAATGAATGTTCATTGGTACATCCGTTTTTAGCAGTGTCTGGTATGGTTCGAAAGGTTACCTTCTACTCTATAACAGTAAAATAATGTCTCCATATGACCGATTCTGTTGGACCAAACCTCAAATGCAAATAGCGAGTTGAAACCGTTTGTCAGAGAGGAAGAAGTGATCGCTCATCTTTATTGTTGTGAGTGATAGGGGGAGGGGCTTGGGAGAAAGAGGCAAAGCGAGAGGTTTCACTCTCGCCATAATCTGTCCAAAATAAGCCCAATGCCATTCTGCCTTTGGGGCGACTCCCCCCATTGTTAGGGCGGGGAGACATGAGCATATCGTTGTTCTATACCGATCTCTGGTGTAAATGGAAAGGTGCACAGCACAGAAGGAGCGAACGAAACCAAAAAGACAACATGAGAACAAGGGGACATAAACACTCAGAAAAACAAAACAAAAAATATTCCAAATGCGATACAGGCATTTGGAATATAGCACAAAAACATTAAGTCAAATTAATCAAATGAATTTGATATATTGCCCAGCCCTAATTGATAGGCAATACATTTGGTACAGATTTGACAGCCTTATTCTAAACGGTTTATCAAAACATTGTGCAATACATTGGGCCATTATATTAGTAGGTAGCTGTATTGGTCCACATTATAGCTAGTGTCCAATACTGATACAGGCAAGAGTTGCTTGCCTTGGGTCCCAACAAAAAGCTTTAGGCCCAACTGTTAGATTGGTCGTCTAGTGGGGATACTTGTAAACTTTACAGCTAGCTAGATTATTCCTGCAGTTGTTTACGTAGCTAACACAGTAGCTATCGAGTGGAATTGTAACTTTTATGTTAAAGAGTGGAATGCATTTTCTGCTGGTGTATCCTTAGGTATCTCCTCTCAGAGAACCTCTTCACGCAGTGATTACAGGCAAATGGCCTTTCTCCCGTGTGGACCCTTTGGTGCCTCTTCAGGTCACCAGCCTGGGCGAAGCACATATGACACTCAGTACAGCTGAAGGGTTTCACCCCTGTGTGGACCCTCTGGTGCCGCTTCAGGTTGCCAGCCTCAGCAAAGCGCATGTGACACTGGGTACAGCTGAAGGGTTTCTCCCCTGTGTGGACCCTCTGGTGGATCTCCACCTTCTGGGGGCAGCTGAAGCCTTTGTTACAGAACATGCAGAGGAACCGTTTCTCTTTACTATTGCCTGATGTGGCTCCCCCTCCCTGAGCCTGAGCTCTAGCCCTGTTGTTTGAGTTCAATACCTGATCGAAAAGGACGTGGCTGTGTGAATCGGAAGGCCGCATTGACATGGACACTGGGTTGCGATCCGTGAGGTCGTTTAAAGGGGAGTGGGTTGCGACATTTGGATTAGTCTCTAAGCTTTCCCTGTAATCTAAGAAATCTCTGCCCTGTGAGAGTCCATTTCCTAAGTGAGTATCTGCATTCCATGTGGGAGGAACGTCGCCCTCCACTTTCACCTCATCTACCACTATAACCTCCCCTTTCTTATCTAGGCACCCTTCAGAGTATACACTACTACTGTACTGGTTCCAGTCCCCTCTAGACAGATCCGTCTGTGTCTCTAAACCCAAGGGAATGTTGCCAGGGTCCATTTTTGTAGAGTAAGAACAAGACGGATCATTGCCAGTTTCTAACACGTCACCTGCGTCTCGATGGGAATGAACTGTCCTCAGGCCTGGGTTACCGTAAAGTAAATACTCTGAGCCGAGAGCAGGATGACAGCCCAGAGGTCCAAGGCCCAGTCTCTCTGGGCTCTCTGGTCTCTGTGTTACGGTTAAAGTCTCTGTATCGGTCTCTGACTTGTGGATGCCGTTCAGCGTTCCACTGATCTCTGTGACGCTGCATCTGGTATTGGGCTGCGTGGTGGCGGTGGGGTTTGCCGTGGCTGAAGAGGGCGCTCCTGCCGATCCAGTCTGGACGTCTCTGCTGTGCCGTTGGTTCTCCTCTTCTTCAGAACTTTCCTGCTTGACTCCACGACCAGCAGTCTCTGCATCTGCAGCCTGACACAAGAAGAGAGGAGGTTGTTACTGGTAACTAGTTGTATTGGATAACAATGTCGTAGGGAAGTCTCACAAGCTCCCCTATGGAAGATAAATGAGGATGTACATGTAAGCATGTGAATAGCTGAGGGGAGCCTTTCTGAAATAAACAGGCCATATTTAATTTACATAGTAACACATTTTCAATGCAACACTATTACACTAACCTCTATAACGATAACGTGCTGGGTTGAGGATCCACTCCCCTCATCAACAGTGATTGGTTGGTCATCTCTCCATGTATTGTGTCCCACTGGCTTCACAAAGCTCCTGTGGCCTCCAGTTAGATGTCCTTCACCTGAGAGAGTGATTGGGGGGGAAAGAGGTGCTTAGGTGAACTACTGTGATTGATCAACGCTATATTGTGCACTATTGACGCCGTCTAGAATTGGTAAGGATGTAAGGTAACACTTATTATAACTACTTTATGTACTACTTATTGATTGATATAGGCTGATTATGTTCCATGTACCACATTGTTTGCAATGAGTAAATAATAAGACATTAAATCAGTAAATCAGGGATCTGGTTACAATATGATATTGTATCTTTGCGCAAGGTAGTGAAGTAATCAGGGGAATTATTGCATTCTATCCAAAAACTGACCAAGACCCAATTACGCAGCCTCTGCCTTTTTTCTGCAAAATGTACCTCTTGTCATTCCTCTGTATCGGTCGAGGATCTTGACACTACTGGGACGACTGGCGAGGACGCGCTCTCGCGTTGTCCTCTCTGTGCGCTCCCGTGCCACCTTCAGTTCTAGTAGTTTCCTTCGTAATGCCCTGTTTTCTTTCTGGCTTTGAGTTATTTCTAAACGAAACACTGCATAGTCGTCGTCTACGAGTTTACAGATCTCTGCCACGGCTGCATTCGCCAGCACCTCCATGATGGAGGCAATTTGAGTGTGAAAAACCACACCGTTTGCCATTGTTAGCTGCTAACTAACCTGCATAAATAACGTCTATCAACAAAGTCCTGTCTCCAACGCGAATTAAACACTATATGGGGTAAATATGTGATGCTGTGCAGTTAAATTAGTCATTTTTTAAACATCGAAATAACAACAATAAAACATTTAACATGGAAATTGTTCTTGGTCACTGTTCACTTCCGTTAATTCTTCGTGTGAGTTTCCGGCAGACCAGTTGTGTTGCGTATTGCTGCCTTTCACAGGTCGGCGTGTGAATTGCACATTGTCAGAAAAAAGTGTTAAGGATTTTTTAAAAATCGCACCTCCACCTAACTCTACACATAAACAAACACACCACCCTTATCCCACTACTTTAGCCTTACCAGATACTACAACAGCCTGGGAGAATGGAACCCTTCTCTTAAAACCAACTGTAGATCTTCTGCAAAGAGGAAACTCTTACACCCAAAAATGTCTGTCCTGCTGCCACTGCCATATATATTTTCCGCGATTTAAGCCCCATCAGTGCAGTACAATTTAATTACCCTGTGGATTTCTCTCTTCAGGCCTACTCACCGGGGGGCTCTGTTAGCTCTGCCCACGACTGGCTCATGTGAACTACAATCCTGACGCTTTTGTTTTAACGTTTAGAAACGTCAATACTCATCGCTTGCGATACGGCCTTTAACCTTAAAATTATTCTTAATTGGGAATGATATAAGCATTCAACTGTCGTTAACAAATGATCAGCAATCTAAATCAGAGTAGATTTTTCATCAGTATGAAACAAATCATCTTGTTGATACTGAGCATACTCCCATTGGTCAGCATGGTGGAAATAACTATTTCCATCCCCATAATACCATCTGTAGGAACTCAAATTAGCATATCTTGTTGGACAAATCCAGGTAGTGAATCCCGGTTTAAGTCAAATGTCTTGCATTGGTGCCCAATGAACATGACCCAGAACAAGCATCATGATTCCACTACTTATAAGGCCACTCCTATAGACTCTATGTGCCATTAGCACCATGCGTGCTATAGTTCCTGAGTATTATCATTATCATCAAAAATGTAATTTGGTAATGGATATAAATCAAATGGATTAGGATCAGTTCCACTCTCTGGATCAGAGTTCACCCTCTCCATTGACCAATTAATCCGTCAGCTTTAAAAATCAGTCAATTTCCAAATCATAATCAAAACCCAATGAATTATCCATCCCAAATTTAGATTGACATTGTTCAGTGATTAAAACCCTCAATTTGGCATACACCAACATTGGCAGAATGTGCATTTATATTAACATACAGTATAATGAACCTATAGTTCTAGTATTAATATTCTTATCGTGTATATAATTACAGATCCGTATGTTAATTCATTCTTAATCTCATGTACTATACATGTAGCAGTGTGGAGACTTCTACAATCAACCTGATACCCCAAATAACATTTTAGACAAATCAAAAATCAATTATGGGCACAGTTAACCCCCCCCCCGCCTTCAGGCACTGATTCTCCTCATATTTCAAAGTGGATGGCCCATGATAATGTCTCACCTGGGCCGCCACCACCTTTACCACCCATTATGTCTTGTCCATTTGTCAACCCGCATACCAGCAACATGAAAGAAGTTTGGAACAGATCTCCCTTCATGCTCACTCTACGTCGACTCCTGTCACACTCCTGAGAGAAGAGACAGGAGAGAAAAAACAGTTGATAGCTTCAGTCGGATGCTGTACACCGGTTGGTGGCTCAGGTCTCTCGGTAGAAGTGGTGCGGACAGGGCCGTATTGAACGCCTTTGTCGCACTTCTTCAGCCGGTTAGAGGGGGTTTTGAGGTTCACCCCGTCCTTGGCCAAATTATCCCCGCCCATGCATCAAGACACCATCTGACATCACTTTTCATGATAACCAAGAGAGAGAGAGAGGACAGATCAGAACAACAGTTTAGTTGAGTTCATTTCTGATTCAGGAAATCCAGACAAGCATTGACTATATGACAAATTATTACTTTTACCAATTATGCTTAATACAAATCTCTAAACACATGTCAAGGAGAATAACAACACATTCTGCTGAAAGAAATGTTTTCAGATTGGCTTATACTCCCCATCACACTGTCACCTTCATCGCAGAGCCACTGGATCAGGACGTTTGAGCTCTAACCCATCGTAAGAAATCCCAACAATCCAGCAGACCCAATCTAGTGAGATTTGTATCGAAACAAAACAGAACATACAGCACAACAATACACTTCTACATATCACTCAATGCACTCCTACATATCACTCAATACACTCCTACATATCACTCAAGGTGTGTAAACTTCAATCCTAAACCTCAGAGGACTGGTAAATTCCCCCATTTTGACACAACTCGTTAAAAAAACGAATTGAATAAGAATCACTACCATTAATAATTCCATAAAGAGAAACATTGTACCCATATGATCATAGGAAAATAGTCTTAATACAGCCTACCCTATGTCAAAGGCAACGCCCTCTCCCTCTTCCCATTGGTCCAAATCACAAATATGGCTATGAACTACATCATAATGATCAGTATTACAAATTACCTTCAAATCATCATCTGAATGGCTTTCCATTGAGGGCGATCAAACCACAGTGGAAAGTCAGGACAGAGGTCATACAAACCCTTCAATGAAGTGTGTCTTACTATATTTGACTAATTAATGAAAAAGTGAAACATTTCATACATTTTGTATCCCAGGTTTACAATGAGTTTCCAGTACATTTATATTCAAAATAATCCACGTGTTTAATTAAAAAAGACTTCAGAAAATTGTGTGTGCCCCTTTAAGATACCTCGGCACTAACCCATATTCATAACCAGTAAATCGTGTGTGTGTGTGTGGTAAACCATACGGCAAAAACAAACAAAAATTGCCAGGCCTTATTTAATTGGGTGGATTTATACTTATAAAACTGCCCAATTTCACTAACTGCTCTCTTAAGACCATAACCTCAGGAAACATTTCAAAAAGAGAGAGAAAATGACCCCCCCCATTCTCCTGGAAAAGAAAGTGTCAATTTCCCAGCGTACCTATAACCCCTTTCCGTAACCTAATCATTGCAACCTGTTGCATTCATTTAGTAATAATATAAACCTGTTGTTTAACAAATCTAGAACCTTCAAAAAGTTGCAACAGTCAAAACTAACAGCAATCCACTTTAATGACTGGACACTGTTCGGAAACAGATTATCGTTTGAAATGAAATGACCTTCCTGCTCAAATTCACTGGTGTTAAACTACAGAATTGAGTAATGATAACAAAAATGCTGCCAAAGCATATCTCCCATACAACTTAGTCATATCTCTACACCAAACTAACCCACTGTGTCCTTTACAGCCTGATACAGCCCAGCGAGCACCACACGCTTTCACCAGCGGACTAAAACAGGGCAATCATAGTCGATAACATATTTCCATTCAAATGATTAGAAGGCGCTGTTTTCATTTCAGTCTACCCAAACAATACGACTCTATATTTTGAATACCAACCTCTGCTTCACACTTATTAAACATCTAGTATTTTAAGATGAACCTGTAATGCGTCAAATGTATAAAATACATCAGCCAATTCGCAAGCATATATTCAATACATATCCATAGTTGAATTTCAATCAGAATCCCAGATTTGAGTCAATACCGTAGACCCAATGCTATTGAAATAACAAAGTGAATCCCGCAAATAACCCAATTACAATGGTTTTGGTCGTCTTAACATCTGGCACATAACGACACAATTTCCAGAAAATAGCCTTACAGTTCCTCCATGTGTTTCTCCGCAGAGATTTTCGCATGCGCAAAGGGAATAGATTAGCAGTCAACAAGTTAAATCGACCTCCATTGATGTAAAGCGAGATCATGCACGCGCCTTTTAATAAAAGCGGATTATGTTTTCTCATGCAACATATTTCAATTACTTCAATTACAATTACTGCATCACATTAGCTCCGCAATGATCATTTGTTTGATGAAAAATTAGTCTTTATACGACGTTATAAGTATGAACATAATCTTGTAATTTCTCCACGATAAGCCATTGGAGTTTAATATAAAAAATGTTTGTGTTGACTCAAGAATGAAGTATAATGTTTTGGTTCGACTGAGAGAAGGGAAACTCAGTCCCTGCAATGACACAAAAATAACCAAGTCAGTCAGCACAGAGTACATTTTGTAGTTCATTTAAACAAAATGGTCATACACTCACAATGTGAAGTGCAGCACTTTTATTGCACACAATTATACACGTGACAAGTAAAATAACTTTGATCTGATTCCCTCGCTTTGATCAAATGAATTTTAGAATGGCTTGGAAAAGGTTCAACATAACATTACACACAGCTTCACTACTTCAGGTCAAGTAAACCTGAATTAAGGCACTATAATTTCCTCATTATAAAACACCAGCATCAAACAACAGGACAAGGTTGTCACTGTTCATAAGTAAAGCATTTTTACAGACACCATCCCATCAACCATATCATCTACTCTGCCTCATCATCCTCATTCTTACCTCAGTTCACCTCATCCAGTTCCCTACTACATCCTAAACCAACAAAATTAACTAAACTAACTATCTAGTACTACATTACATGCACTATACTCTATACATGGGCTGTGTGCATTTTCTGCTGGTGTATCCTGAGGTAGCTCCTCTCTGAGAACCTCTTCCCGCAGTGTGTACAGGTGAATGGCCTCTCTCCCGTGTGGACCTTCAGGTGCGCCTTCAGATGGTGCTGGTGGGAGAACCTCTTCTCACACTGGGGGCAGCTGTAGGGTTTCTCCCCTGTGTGGACCCGCTGGTGCCTCTTCAGGTGGTGCTGGTGGGAGAACCTCTTCTCACACAGGTGGCAGCCAAACGGTTTCTCCCCCGTGTGCATCCTCCGATGGCTCTCCATCTGTTTGCGGAAACTGAAGACTTTCCAACAGAATGAACATGGGAAGCACTTCTCTTTGCCACCGGATCTACTGATAGCGTCACTACTACTGTTATTTGCCAATGGGCTTGTGTAGCCATTTAGTGATGAGGCACTGGCATTGTCTGAGTTCTGGTTTAACATAAGGAGAGTGTGAGGAGGATGAAGGCCAGGGAGTGTCTGTGTTGTCGCAGGGTCCATGTTCCAGTTTATAGATCCTATAGGAGGCTGGCTGAAGGCAGCACCTGTTTGTGGAGTAACCTGAGGCGCCATCTGTCTCTCTGAATCACAACTATAGGAGCAGGACGGAGCATCGCTAGCAGAGTCTGTATCTGTTCTCTCCTGCCGCATAAGGACACCTCCCCGACCCTGCAGACCAAATCTACCCCTTGTCCTGGTCACAGCCAGTCTGTTGTCATGGAGTTTAAGATCGGTTGTGGTTTTGTGTTTGACAGTCTGTTTCTGGTTGTGGTTAACAGTGTTGTTCCCCAGCCCAGAGTTGAAGACGCTGTCCCATCCACTGACCTCCACTATGTCGCTTTTGGCCCCAGCCTGCTCTGTGATGTCATCCCCTGGGCTCTTGGCTGCACCAGTCTGGGAATTCAATATGGCCACCATGTCTCCTCTTTTAGCCTCCAGCAAACCACCTACAGGCAAATGTTACAATCCAGACTTAACAAACATGACAACAGAACAAAAGTCATATACATAGATTTTGTGTGTGTTATTTGCCTGGTGATATGATATGACTGTCATGTTGATATACATAGTATGGTTTATTTTTGAATTTCTTACAAATTGTATTGATATTTTTGTTTATAAATAAAGTACTCATAAGGTTTCATATGTGTTTAATAAAAACATTTGTCAGGTGCATCACTATTCCCATTGAAGATCTATTACTGTATCTAGGCTATATGGATTTCTCTCTTACCTTGCTGCCCCATCTTTAATCCACTCAGCAGGTCAATGCTCTCTGGTCCGTCTTCTATTGTCTCCTCTTTGACCAGCAACAGATCAGGCTTCCCATCCTCCATGTCTACTGACTGTTAGAGATACAGAGTGAGAGGATGTTGGATCAAGAAATCTGATATGAGCACCCTGTTATGGATCATCTTCTGATTGGACAATGAGGGATTGCTATGAGTACTATGTAAACATGTTAGTTGACTTGATTACCTGACACGTAAATGGTTGGATAATTCAAATGCAGGGTCCCACACTTAAAACAAAATTAATCAACATCTGGGCCTGTATCCACACAGCCTCAGAGTAAGAGTGCTGATCTTCCCATTTAATCATAATTATGACCTGAAAGGCTAAACTGATCCTAGATCAGCACTCCTTCTCTGAGAGGCTTTGTGGATACGGGCCCTGACCTAATACCATTCAGACAGTAGTTCACAGTGGGCTCACCTCAGTGAGACTGTGTGTGGTCCTGTGCTGCTCAGCTGGTTTCTCTGTGGGTTCAGGAGGAGGTGTAGGCTGGTTGTCCTCCATGACCATGGTCCCCTCAGGGTTCCCCAGACCCTCCTCACACCCCTCATCCTTCACCAGCAGCACCTCTGGACCCTCATCCTGGAAGAGAGGTGATACAGATTACAGACATACACTCCCTCAGGTACGTACACACACACACAGAGATAATATAACACTTTCAACATGGAGTGTTTACCCATCCCCACTGTTTGTATGTATGAAGGATCCCCATTAGCTGCTGCCAAGGCAGGGCCTACACTTCCAGGGGTTCAGCACAATTAAGGCAGTTGTACAATTTTGAAAACATTACAATACATTTCACAACACATTAAGTGTGTCCCCTCAGGCCACTACTCTACTACCACATATCTACAACACAAAATAAATGTTATCATGTTTGTGTGTGTGCATGTGTCTACGTTTAGGTCCTATACTGTAGTTACAGAATGACTACAGCTGCACCATCGAGAGCATCCTGACGGGTTGCATCACTGCCTGGTGTGGCAACTGCTTGGCCTCTGACGGCAAGGCTCTACAGAGGGATTGCATACGGCCCAGTGAAGGCAGTGATGCAACCCGTCAGGATGCTCTCGATGGTGCAGCTGTAGAATTTTTTGAGGATCTGAGAACCCATGCCAAATCTTAGTAGGTTTTGTCCTGCCCTCTTCACAACTGTCTTGGTATGCTTAGACCATGTTAGTTTGTTGGTGATGTGGACACCAAAGAACTTGAAGCTCTCAACCTGCTCCACTACAGCCCCGTTCGATGTTAATGGGGGCCTCTTCGGCCCGCCTTTTCTTGTAGTCCACTATCCGCTCCTGTGTCTTGCTCACATTGAGGGAGAGGTTGTTGTCCTGG
Organism: Oncorhynchus keta; assembly: GCF_023373465.1. Taxonomy (NCBI): domain Eukaryota; kingdom Metazoa; phylum Chordata; class Actinopteri; order Salmoniformes; family Salmonidae; genus Oncorhynchus; species Oncorhynchus keta. The sequence goes on along the minus strand of NC_068449.1, from coordinate 46,284,575 downwards.
CAGCACACGGCCAGGTCTCTGACCTCCTATATTATCTCATCGTTGTCGGTGATCAGGCCTACCACTGTTGTGTCATCAGCAAACTTAATGATGTTGGAGTCGTGCCTGGCCATGCAGTCATGAGTGAAGAGGGAGTACAGGAGGGGACTGAGCACGCACCCCTGAGGGGCCCCCGTGTTGAAGATCAGCGTGGCGGATGTGTTGTTACCTACCCTTACCAACTGGGGGCGGCCAGTCAGGAAGTACAGGATCCAGTTGCAGACTAGTTGTTGGACTAGTAACCAAAAGGTTGCAAGATCGATTCCCCAAGCTGACAAGGTAAAAATCTGTCGTTCTGCCCCTGAACAAGGCAGTTAATCCACTGTTCCTAGGCCATCATTGTAAATAAGAATTTGCTCTTAACTGACTTGTCTAGTTAAATAAATAATTAAAGGTGTTTAGTCCCAGGGTCTTAAGCTTACTGATGAGCTTTGAGGGCACTATGGTGTTGAACGCTAAGCTATAGTCAATGAATAGCATTCACATAGGTGTTCCTTTTGTCCAGGTCTGAAAGGGCAGTGTGGAGTGCAATAGAGATTGCATCATCATTACCACCTGGTTATTATTTTAAAAAATGTTAACAGGTTTTAACAGGATGCCTAGGACCTTTTCTGAGATGCATTGTGGATACAGGTCCAAATGCGATGTATACTAAAGAGAATCTCAATGAAAGTCTTAGAATGAAAAGTCCCATTTTGTGTTTATTAAACATAAGTTTTAAATACACCATATGAAAACCACACAGACACATCTCAACAAAAAATGAACTTGATAAACTGCATTCATTTTCTCATTAAACATGTCTTGGGGGATAAAAAAATTAGGTCGTTTAAATAGAAGTAATGAAACAGGCGTTTGTGAACATCACATATTCTACACAGTGCAAACACAATATGTAACAGTGTTTTTAGGCTTATGTAGCTTATACAGTGTACAAAACATTAGGATTCACTTTCCTGCTTTTTCCATGACGTAAACTGACCAGGTGAATCCAGGTGAAAGCTTATATCCCTTATTGATGTCACTTGTTAAATTGACTTAAATCAGTGTAGATAAAGGGGAGTTGACAGGTTAGAGGATTTGCAAGCCTTGAGGCAATTGAGACAGGGATTGTGTATGTGTGCCATTCAAAGAGTGAATGGGCAAGACAAAAGTGCCTTTGAAAGAGATATGGTAGTCGGTGCCAGGTTCACCAGTTTGAGTGTGTCAATAACTGTAACGATGCTGGGTTTTTCACACTCAACAGTTTCCTGTGTGTATCAAGAATGGTCCACCACCAAAAGGATATCCAGCCAACTTGACACAACTGTGGGAAGCATTGGAGTCAACATGGGCCAGCAGCCCTGTGGAACGCTTTCGACACCTTGTAGAGTTCATGCCCTGACAAATTGAGACTGTTCTGAGGACAAAAGGGGGGTCAAACTTAATATTAAGAAGGTGTTCCTAATGTTTTGTGCACTCAGTGTATATCATATCACACAATGTCTGGATGCAATATTCAACACTGGAATCTGTTACTCTCGTTATTTAAAATGCATCTGTGGGTCTTTTCTGCTGAAAACAATGAAAATGTGTCTTTAATGCAGGGTTTGATCTAAATGCCAGAAGCTATCGCGTGGAATGATTACTTTCTATGTTATAGAGTGGAATGTTTTTTCTGCTGGTGTAGCCTGAGGTAGCTCTTCTCTGAGAACTTCTTCTCACACTGGGGGCAGCTATAGGGTTTCTCCCCTGTGTGGACCCTCTGGTGCCTCTTCAGGTCACCAGCCTGGGCGAAGCGCATATGACACTGGGTACAGCTGTACGGTTTCTCCCCTGTGTGGACCCTCTGGTGTCTCTTCAGGTGGCCAGACTGGGCAAAGCGCATATGACACTGGGTACAGCTGAATGGTTTCTCCCCTGTGTGGACCCTCTGGTGCCTCTCCACCTTCTGGGAGCAACTGAAGCCTTTGTTACAGAACATGCAGAGGAACGGTTTCTCTTTACTATATCCTGATGTGGCTCCCCCTCCCTGAACCTGGGTTCTATCCCTGTTGTTTGAGTTAAATTCCTGATCAAAAAGGACATGGCCGTGTGAATCGGAAGGACCCATCGACGTGGACACTGGATCGCAATGTCTGAGAGAGTGTAAAGGGGAATGGGTCGCAACATTTGTATTTGATTCAAAGCTTTCCCTGTAATCTAAGAGATCTCTGCCCTGTGAGAGTCCATCTCCGAGGTGACTATCTGCATTCCATGTGGGAGGAACGTCGCCCTCCACTTTCACAGTCACCTCATCTACGACCAGACCCTCCCCTTTCTTATCTAGGCACCCTTCAGAGTATACACTACTACTGTACTGGTTCCAGTCCGCTCTGGACAGATCAGTCTGTGTCTCTAAACTCAAGGATATGTTGTCACGTTCCATCTCTGTAGTGTAAGAACAAGACGGATCATTGCCAGTCTCTAACACGTCACCTGAGTCCCGATGGGATTGAATCGTCCTCAGGCTTGGGTTACCGTAAAGTAAATACTCTGAGCCAAGAGCAGGAGGACAGCCCTGTGGCCCCAGTCTCTCTGGGTCTGATCTGTGTTCAGATCCTGTGTGTAAAAGCCTTTGTGTTACAGTTAAAGTCTCGGTGTCTGTCTCTGACTTCAGGACGGCGTTCAGCGTTCCACTGACCTCCGTGATGCTGCGTCTGGTCCTGGGCTGCACTAGGGAGGCAGTGGGATCCTCCGGAGCTACAGGGGCCACTCCTGCCGCTTCAGTCTGGATGTCTCTGCTGTGTCTTGGGTTCTCCTCTCCTTCAGTCCTCTCCTGCTTGACCCCAGGACCTGCAGCCTCTGTATTTGCAGACTGACACAAGAAGAGGGGAGGTTATTATCAGTACATTAGTTGAATTGGATAACAATGTTGTGGAGAAGTCTCACAAGCTCCCATATGGCAAATACATTATGATGTACACGTAAGCTAATGAATAGCTGTGTGGAGCCTTTTTGAAATAAACTTGTCACATTTGATATACTGTAATTTTTATGCAACACTATTAATCTAACCTCTATCACAATAACGTGCTGGGTTGAGGTTCCACTCCCCTCGTCAACAGTGATTGGTTGGTCATCTCTCCATGTATTGTGTTCCGCTGGAGTCACAAAGCTTCTGTGGCCTCCATTGAGATGTCCTTCACCTGAGAGAGTGATTGGGGAAAGGGAGGTGGTTAAGTTAGGTACTGTCAATGCTCAACTGTATATTGTACCCTATAGACACTGTCTAGAATTGACAAGGATGTAAGGTAACACTTCTCATAACTTCTTGATATACTATTTATTGATAAATGTCAGTCATGAAGACAGTCGTGAAGAGGGCACAACAAAACATATTCCCTCTCAGGCAACTGAAAAGATTTGGCATCGGTCCTCAAAACCTAAAAAGGTTTTACAGCTGCACCATTGAGAGCATCCTGACGGTTTGCATCACTGCCTGGTATGGCAACTGCTCGGCCTCCGACCGCAAGCCATTACGGAGGGTAGTGCGTACGGCCCAGTATATCACCGGGGCCAAGCTTCCTGCCATCCAGGACCTCTATACCAGGCCCTAAAAATTGTCAAAGACTCCAGCCACCCTAGTCATAGACTGTTCTCTCTGCTACCGCACGGCAACTGGTACCGGAGCGCCAAGTCTAGGTCCAAGAGGCTCCTAAATAGCTTCTACTCCCAAGCCATAAGACTCCTGAATATCTAATCAAATGGCTACCCAGACTATTTGCATTACCCCCCCCTCCCCCCAGGGATTCAAACCAGTGACTTTTTGGTTACTGGTCCAACACTCTTAACTGCTAATCTACCTGCAGCCCCAATCCAGAACCTGGTTGGAATATAACATTGTGTCTTTGCGGAAGATGGCAAAGTAATCATGGGGAATTATTGCATACTATCCAAAAACTGACCAAGACCCATTTCTGGGTAACACATCTGGGCCCGGTTTCCCGATAGCAATGGAACTTAGGCTTCGGAGTGTTTTAAGATACATCTTTCCTACAACGGCCTAAGATTTCACGTGTTTCCCAAAACACCAAGCAGAGAGAACCTTCGCTTAAAGCCCATTTATGCTTGATCCACAGGCTCCGTACGTAGGGTGTGACGCAATTGCGGAGCATCCGGAGGCTTGTGGAGGCCAAATCCAGCTCTGTACAGCGATGCCATGCGCCTCTCATATTGTGTAACAATGCAGAGGGCTCCGTATAGCTCCACACTGACATGATTTGTTGACACTAGGTGGGGGTGGTAAATCCTCTATAAACACAAACTCACTTTCTTGACAAACAAACATGGAGAACTTTAACATAAGAAGTTCACAAAAAAGAGCATATTTATGATACCTAGTGTACGGATTTCAAAAGCAGTGCAGCCTTTTAAACGTTTTTGGGACTTACAAGATTTTTGAAAACTTGCAAGGGGTACTGACACTGGAAGACCTGCCCTCCCTGGTTCCCATTGAGCCTGTGTAGGGATCAGATCTGTTACTTGTTTTAACAGCAAAGTTGTTTGATTTAGTTGATTTTATGGGTATTTTGATCCATTTATGAGAATCCTGTTTCCATCCCTCAGAAGGTGGCGGAATGCACATTAAATTGTGCGATCGCCAACATACCATTGAAGACAACTTCCTTCAACAGCTCTGTGCTGTTCCGCGAAACGCAAGAAGTAGAGGCCATATCACCGTAAATGTATTAAAAGATATAGCCTGCCTATACTGTAGGTAGGCTATATTTTTTCAATGAAATCAGTGTCATGTTCATTAACTTGTCTTTTTATTTTGCCAATGCTTACGTCGGGTTGAGCATGCAGCGCCTTTATGCAAAATGTACCTCTTGCCACTCCTCTGTATTGGTCGAGGATCTTCACACTTCTTGGACGACTGACAAGGACGCGCTCTCGCATTGCCACCTCTCGTGACACCTTAAGTTCCTGTAGCTGTAGTTTCCTCCGCAATGCCCTGTTTTCTTTCTGGCTTTGAGTTATTTCCAAACGAAACACTGCATAGTCGTCGTCTACGAGTTTACAGACCTCTGCCACGGCTGCATTCGCTAGAACCTCCATGATGGAGGCTATTTGAGCATGAAAAACAATACAGTTAGCCATTGTTAGCAGCTAGCTAGCGTTATATAGACAACATCTATAAACCAAGTCCTGTATCCAACGCGAGGGGTAAGTATGTGATGCTGTGCAGTTAAATGAGTCAAATTTGGATTTCCATGGTGTTAATGAACGTCTAAATAAAAACGCGAACGTGGAAATTGTTCTTCGTCACTGTTTACTTCCGTTTACACTGAAGTGAAGATAAATATCCGCGTGTCGTCGCAACACTTAAAAAAGTACCTCCGGGTCACAGACTTTTAGAAATTCTTCAAAATTAAGATCCCCCAAGTAATAGTAGAAAACTGTCAAGAACCTGCATCTATTCATATTTAAGTTACATTTGCATTATAACCGGAAAGCGGAAATCGGCTTGGGCACACGAGCATGCTTTTGCGGCACAGTCGATAGCGCGCCGGACCTCGGGCTAGAAGGGTTCGAGACCTGCTCCCTGCTGTTTCATTACATTGGTGTCGGAAGTGATCGGACCCTGCATCCACGACAGTGCGTGTGCTTGGCCGGTGAGCGCGTTCCTGTAAGACGTAGAGCCTCAAGCTTGCGCGAGGATGCGCTCTTTGAAAGGAGTGAGTAGTGTAAGGACCCTGGGTTTATAACCGCAGAAATCGACTCTGCCGCACGAGTATATGCTTTTGCGCCTCACAGTCGATAGCGCGCCGGACCTCGGGCTCGAAAGTCAAGGGTTCGAGACCTGCTCCCTACTGTTTCATTACACTATTTTGGGTGCTGCAGTAAACGTTTTGTTGGGAATAGTAGTGTTTGTAGAATATATTTGGTGTCATTTCATAGGGCTCTGAATAATATGGAGTGTTGCTGGCCTTTTACTCCACCCATTCCATTGGGACCAACCTCAGTCGCCCATGGAATAACACCATATATTCTACAGACCCGACTGAGTATTTCCAACCCCACTTTTACATTGGCGCATAGAATCGTTTTCTCTCTCTAAGCCAATAATGTAATTCTTAGGCCTACAGTGTATTGCATTGGGACCAATGAAATCAGTGGAGTAGAACGGGCTTGCTGGGTTTTTAGACCACAGTCATCCAAGAAATAACACCATATATAGACACTAGTGCTAGATCAATAGGGTCTGTAGAATATTATGTTCTTTACATTCATTTACTTAAGCTTCAAACATTTTATATATATATTTTTATTTCACCTTTATTTAACCAAGTAGGCTAGTTGAGAACAAGTTTCCATTTGCAACTGCGACCTGGCCAAGATAAAGCAAAGCAGTACAACTACACATGGAATAAACAAATGTACAGTCAATAATACAGTAGAAAAAGTATATACAATATGTGCGAATGAGGTAGGATAAGGGAGGTAAGGCAATAAATAGGCCATGGTGGCAAAGTAAATACAATATAGCAATTATACACTGGAATGGTAGATGTGCAGAAGATGAATGTGCAAGTAGAGATACTGGGGTGCAAAGGAGCAAGATAAATAAATAAATACAGTATGGGGATGAGGTAGTTGGATGGGCTTCTTTACAGATGGGCTATGTACAGGTGCAGTGATCTGTGAGCTGCTCTGACAGCTGGTGCTTAAAGCTAGTGAAGGAGATATGAGGCTCCAGTCATTTTTGCAGTTCGTTCCAGTCATTGGCAGCAGAGAACTGGAAGGAAAGGTGGAGTTTCAATGAAATCAGTGTATTGTTTTTTGTTACTGGTGTGTACTGGAGGCAAAGTCAGGTGCAGGAGAGCAGAGTGTAGTTAACAGGCACACTTTTTATTCCGGTCCAAACGAAAGCACATAAGTACATAAACGTGCCAAAAGCATGCAACATAAACAAAAGTCTGGCGTGTGACAATACCCACATAACATAAAACAATTTCACACAAAGACATGGAGGGGAACAGAGGATTAAATACATTCAGTGTGATTAGGGAATGAAAACCAGGTGTGTGTGGAACAAGACAAAACAAATGGAAATTTGAAAAATGGAGAGGCGATGGCTAGAAAGCCGGTGACGTCGATCGCCAAACGCTGCCCGAACAAGGAGAGGAACCGACTTCGTCGGAAGTCGTGACAGTATCCCGCCTTAACGTACCCCTCCCTCTCCACGAGGTACTGAAGGCCCTCTGCCCGACGCCTCAAATCCTGGATGGAATGAACGGAGTATGCTGGGGGGCGGAGGAACCTCCTGCACCTCAGATTCCTGGAGTGGACCAGCTACCACCGGCCTGAGGAGAGACACATGGAACGAGGGGTTAATTCAGTAATCAGAGGGAAGCTGTAATCTGTAACACACCTCGTTCACCCTCCTCAGGACTTTGAATGGCCCACAAACCGCGGACCCAGCTTCCGGCAAGGCAGGCGGAGGGGCAGGCTTCGGGTCGAGAGCCAGACCGGGTCGCACTGGGGGCTCACTGCGGTGACGGTCCGCGCTGATCTTTTGGCGCAGTGCTGCCCGCTGGAGGTGAACACAGGCGGCCTCCCATGTCTCCTCCACGCATCTGAACCAGTCGTCCACCGCAGGAGCCTCGGTTTGACCCTGATGCTACGGTGCCAGAACCGGCTGGTACCCCAATACTGAAAAGGGTAGAAGTTAGTGGAGGAGTGGCGAAGTGAGTTCTGCACGATCTCGGCCCAGGACACGAACGCCGTCCGGTCCTGGCAATAGGACCGCAGAAACCTGCCCACATCCTGGTTGACTCTCTCTACCTGCCCGTTACTCTCGGGGTGAAAACCCGAGGTGAGGTTGATCGAGACCCCCAGACGTTTCATGAACACCTTCCAGACTCTCTGTGAACTGGGGACCCCGATCAGACACTATATCCTCAGGCACCCCGTGCCGGAAGACATTAGTAAAAAGGGCTTCCGCAGTCTGTAGGGCCGTAGGAAGACCGGGCAGAGGGAGGAGACGACAGGACTTAGAGAAACGATCCACAATAACCAGGATCGTAGTGTTTTCCTGTGAAAGAGGAAGATTGGTTAAAAAAATCCACTGACAGGTGTGACCAAGGTCGTTGTGGAACGGGGAAGGGGTGTAGCTTACCTCTGGGGAGGTGTCTCGGAGCCTTACACTGGGCACACACCGAGCAGGTGGAAACATAAATCCTCACGCCCTTAGCCAAGGTGGGCCACCAGTACTTCCCAGTCAGACAGTGCACCTTCCGACCAATCCCCGGATGACCTGAGGAGGGTGACGTGTGGGCCCAATAGACCAACTGGTCATGGACAGCAGACGGAATGTACATATGCCCGACGGGACACTGGCGGGGAGCGGGCTCTGTACGCAACGCCTACTCAATGTCCGTGTCCAGCTCCTACATGACCGGCGCTACCAGGCAAGAGGAAGGGAGTATTGGAGTCTGATCCATTGGCCGCTCCTCTGTGTCATACAGCCGGGACAGTGCGTCTGCCTTCATATTCTGGGAACCTGGTCTGTAGGACAAGGTAAACACAAAATGGATAAAGAACATGGCCCACCTTGCCTGATGAGGATTCAGTCTCCTCGCTGCCCAGACGGACTCCAGGTTGGGGTGGTCAGTCCAGATGAGGAAAGGGTGTTTAGCCCCCTCAAGCCAATGTCGCCACGCTTTCAACGCTTTCACCAAGGCCAACAGCTCCCGGTCCCCCACATCATAGTTACGCTCCGCTGGGCTGAGCTTCTTCGAGAAGAAAGCACAGGGGCGGGGTTTTGGTGGCATACCCTAGCGCTGTGAGAGCACGGCTCCTATCCCAGCCTCAGACGCGTACACTTCCACTATGAACGCTAAAGAGGGATCCGGATGAGCCAGCATGGGAGCCAAAGTAAACAGAGCTCTTAGCTGCCCAAAAGCCCTGTCCGCCTCAGCCGACCACTGCAACCGTATAGGACCACCCTTCAGCAGTGAGGTAATGGGAGTAGCCACCTGGCCAAAACGCTGGATACATTTCCGGTAGTAATTGGCAAACCCTAAAAACCGCTGCACCTCCTTTACCGTGGTGGGAGTCGGGCCAATTACGCACGGCTGCAATGCGGTCACTCTCCATCTCCACCCCTGATGTGGAAATGCAGTACCCTAGGAACGAGACTGCATGCTGAAATAACAGGCATTTCTCTGCCTTGACGTACAGGTCATGCTCCAACAGTCGCCCAAGTACCTTGTGCACCAGGGACACATGCTCAGCGCGTGTAGCGGAGTATATCAGAATGTCATCGATATACACCACTACACCCTGCCCGTGCAGGTCCCTGAAAATCTTGTCTACAAAGGATTGGAAAACTGATGGCGCATTCATCAACCCGTACAGCACAACGAGGTACTCATAATGCCCTGAGGTAGTACTAACCGTTGTCTTCCACTCGTCTCCCTCCCGGATACACACCAGGTTATGCACACTCCTGAGATCCAGTTTCATGAAGAAGCGCGCCCCATGCATTGACTCAATCGCCATGGCGACAAGAGGTAGCGGGTAACTGTACCTCACCGTGACTTGATTGAGACCTCTATAGTCAATGCACGGGCGCAGACCTCCAACCTTCTTCACAAAAAAGAAACTTGAGAAGGCGGGTGAAGTGGAGGACCGAATGTACCCCTGATGCAGGGATTCAGAGACATATGTCTCCATAGCCACCGTCTCCGCTTGCGACAGGAGATACACGTGACTCCTGGGAAGGGCAGCGTCTGCCAGGAGATTTATTGCACAATCCCCCTGTCGATGAGGTAGTAATTGAGTCGCCTTCTTTTTACAGAAGGCAAGAGCCAAATCGGCATATTCTGGGGGGATGCGCTCGGTGGAGACCTGGTCTGGGCTTTCCACCGTGGTAGCACCATGAAAAGTTCTACACATTCTACACACCTCCCCGTGCATCCTCGTGACCAGGAAATGGTGGGGTTATGATGAGCCAACCAGGGAAGGCCTAGTACAACTGGAAATCCAGGACAGTCAATGAGGAAGAGACTGATTTTTCTCCTCGTTACCCCCCCTGCGTCTCCATGACCAGGAAGATGGTGGCCTCCCTGATTAGCCCGGACCTGGTCGACTATCCAGAGCGTGAACCGGGAAAGGTCTAACTACAGGAATGATGGGGATCCCTAAACTTAGGGCAAACGCTCTGTCGATAAAATTCCCAGCTGCGCCTGAAACGACGAGCGCCTTATGCTGGGAATGCGGTTGAGAACTCAGGGAAACAAACATGTACAAACAGATGGTCAACAGAGGACTCTGGATGAGTGTGGTGCAGACTCACCTGAAGTGATGCCAGAGTGCGTCCTGGCGCAGGCTGCACCGATAGTGGTTGATGAGGGCCCTGTCGTTCCAGCCTGCTCCGGCGGCCAAGGTCCGGAATTCCAGGGCGAACTCCTGGGCGCTCCTCGTCCCCTGCCTCAAATGGAAGAGCCGTTCCCCCGCCGCTCTACCTTGGGATGGATGGTCGAAGTAGGCCCGGAAGCGACGGGTGAACTCCTCGAAGAGGTCCAAAGCCGCTTCTCCTTCTCCCCATACAGCGTTTGCCCACTCCAGAGCTCTCCCCGAGAGGCATGAGACAAGGGCGGACACTTTCTCCCTTCCCGAGGGAGCTGGGTGAACAGTGGCCAGGTAGAGGTCCAGTTGTAACAGGAATCCCTGGCACTGTGCTGCAGTCCCATCATACTCCCTGGGAAGTGAGAGACGCATCCCGCTGGGACTGGCTCTGGACGGGACGGGTCGAGGTAACCCCGGTTGCGTTGGTCGAGGCACTGGAGAGACTTCCTGTCTCACCCAGCGGTCCATGGTCTGGACCACGCGATCCATCAAGATGATGTAACATTGCAGAATGTTCCTGGACGCACTCCTCGACTCCTCTAACCGGAGTACCTGCACCTGCTGACTCCATGGTTGTTGTGAAATTCTGTTACGGGTGTGTAGGATTTTAATGAATTTATTTGCAAATTATGGTGGAAAATAAGTATACTTTTTTGCCCCACTGTATATATATACAAGTCAGAAGTTTACATACACTTAGGCTGGAGTCATTAAAAGTCATTATTCAACCACTCCACACATTTCTTGTTAACAAACATACGTTTTGGCAAGTCAGTTAGGACATCTACTTTGTGCATGGCACAAGTCATTTTTCCAACAATTGTTTACAGGCAGATTATTTGACTTATAATTCACTGTATCACAATTCCAGTGGGTCAGAAGTTTACATACACTAAGTTTACTGTGCCTTTTAAACAGCTTTGAAAATTCCAGAAAATGTCATGGCTTTTGAAGTTTCTGATAGGCTAATTGACATCATTTGAGTCAATTAGAGGTGTACCTGTGGATGTATTTCAAGGCCTACCTTCAAACTCAGTGCCTCTTTGCTTGACATCATGGGGAAATCAAAATAAATCAGTCAAGACCTCAGAGAAAAAATTATAGACCTCCTAGTGTGGTTCATCCTTGGGAGCAATTTCCAAATTCCTGAAGGTACCACGGTCATCTGTACAAACAATAGTACACAAGTATTAACAACATGGGAGCAAGCAGCCATCATACCGCTCAGGAAGGAGAAGCCTTCTGTGTCCTAGTGTTGAACGTACTTTGCAACTGCACATGGGGACAAAGATCGTACTTTTTGGAGAAATGTCCTCTGGTCTGATGAAACAAAAATAGATCTGTGTTGCCATAATGACCATCGTTATGTTTGGAGGAAAAAGGGTGAGGCTTGAAAGCCGAAGAACACCATCCCAACCGTGAAGCATGGGGGTGGCAGCATCATGTTGTGGGAGTGTTTTGCTGCAGGAGGGACTGGTGCACTTCACAAAATAGATGGCATGATGAGGATGGAAAATTATGTGGATATATTGAAGCAACAGCTCAAGACATCAATCAGGAAGTTAAAGCTTGGTCGCAAATGGGTCTTCCAAATGGACAATGATCCCAAGCAAAGTGGCAAAATGGCTTAAGGACATCAAAGTCAAGGTACTGGAGTGGCCATCACAAGCCCTGACCTCAATCCTATATAAAAATTTGTGGAAAAGCGTGTGTGAACAAGAAGGCCTACAAACCTGTCTCGGTTACACCAGCTCTGTCAGGAGGAATGGGCCAAAATTCACCCAACTTATTATGGGAAGCTTGTGGAAGGCTAACAGAAACGTTTGACCTAAGCTCAACAATTTAAAGGCAATGCTACCAAATGCTAATTGAGTGTATGTAAACTTCTGACCCACTGGGAATGTGATGAAAGAAATAAAAGCTGAAATAATTATCTCTACTATTATTCTGACATTTCACATTCTTAAAATAAAGTGGTGATCCTAAGACAGGGAATGTTTACTTGGATTAAATATCTGGAATTGTGAAACTGAGTTTGTATTTGGCTAAAGTGTATGTAGGGTGTTGAAGGTGTTGAAGTCCTTCCGACTTCAACTGTATATCAACGAATTGGCTAGGGCACTAGAACAGTCTGCAACACCCGGCCTCACCCTACTAAAATCTGAAGTCAAATGTCTACTATTTGCTGATGATCTGGTGCTTCTGTCTGGTGCCACTTCCTAATAACCTCCTGCCAAATGTGTGACCATATTAGAGACACATATTTACTTCAGATTACACAGACCTACAAAGAATTGAAAAACAAATACAATTTTGATAAACTCCCATATCTATTGGGTGAAATATCATAGTTTGCAATCACAGCAGCAAGATGTGTGACCTGTTAGAGAGAGAGCTGTCAAGCTCCGAGCAGGCTTGTTTGGAAAGAACCGTAATAGAATGACTTTATTCCATCTACATCACCTTTAGTAAGGTACATATGAATCTGTCCTTTATCTTGCTTAGGTTTACTGTCTCTCTAAAAACAGATATGTACAAGCCTGTTTCAAATGACAAGTTAACAAAGGGTTAATAAGGGGTATGTGGCTAATTCCCCCCCTCTAAACAGAAGTAAACAGGTTGTACACTCTGACCCAGTTTGTATAGACCAGTCAGTCTGGAAGCTGATAGAGGGGAGGATGAAACGATATCTGATTAAGGACAACTCCTACCTTCTACCCAGTGTCATGGCATGGCTATAGGGGAAAGGGACACAGTAGGGCTTGTTTTTGGACCTCTTCCCCAATAAAAGCATGACCTCGGGGTCATCTCAGCAGAACTGGCTTTCCTCCAATGGTTGGTTTAGTTAACCCTTGTTTTAAATGTAGTCACAAACAATTCAGAGCAGAGGTCAAAGGCTTCCTTTCTGGGAATTACATGTTTTCTGTTTTCCAGCCCACAGTCACAAGATGGGAGGAACACACACAGAGAAAAAACAAGACCCTAGTCACCTTTTAGAGCTCCAGGATACTTACTGTACGTTCTACGATACGTGGCATCCTAAAATGGTCAATTCAACGTCAAATTAGTTGGGTTAAGTGAATCACTTGGCTTTTCTTATTTTCAGCCAAAGTCAATTTGTCTAATCATTGTTTGAAAATTGAGATTTTTTTTCCTCAACATTATTTATTATTTTACCACTTTTTCTCCCCAATTGGTAATTAGTCTTGTCCCATTGCTGTTACAGTCTTGTCCCAACTCACCTATGGACTCGGGAGAGACGAAGGTCGAGAGCCATGCGTCCTCCGAAACACGACCCTGTCAAGTCGCACTGCTTCTTGATACACTGCTCGCTTAATCCGGAAGCCAGCCACACCAATGTGTCGGAGGAAACATGGTCCAGCTGACAACCGAAATCAGCTTGCAGCCGCCCAGCCTGCCACAAGGAGTTGCTAGAGCGTTAATGGGACAAGGACATCCCGGCTGGCCAAACCTTCCCCTAACCCGGACGACGCTGGGCCAATTGTGTGCCGCCTCATGGGTCTCCCGGTCATGGCCGGCTGTGACACAGCCTGGGATCAAACCCAGGTCTGTAGTGACGCCTCAAGCACTGCGATGCAGTGCCTTAGACCGCTGCGCCACTTGGGAAGCCCTTTTCTCAATATTATAAAGTAATCCATCTGTACAGTGTATAATTATGTGGAAGTCACATAAATAAAGATGTCAGTTTTTTAATCTGTTTTATCGGATTTAAATATCATATAATTTTGCTAGTGCAAGCAATCTCTACTGTTGTGCACCATTTGTCCCTATACTCCACTAGATGGTGCAATGGTCCAGGGTTTTTATTTGTGTTCCTGTTGGGAAGCTAAATGAGTCACCGAAGATTCTAGAACATTACAGCGTCTCGGAACGCTTACGCAATTCCATCCATAGACCAATGTCTTCTCAGGAGAGATGAAATGGACACGAGAGACCAAGACATTCAAATAAGGACAATGAATAAGAAAATCTTTACTCTTTTTCCCTAACGTACCCTTCCCACGAAGGTGACCGGCTCAAAATGAGAATCCTTTCCCCGCATAAGAGTATGGGCTAGGTGGCTACATGTAAACATACTCGTGCAGTGAAAAATATGTTGTAAAATGACGTGAATAATCAAATTGATGAGGAAGGTTTCAGTTTTAACATCCCATACCACAGATGGTAGATGGATCAGCTTGTGAGCTCTGGGGTTTTTCATAACAGAAACAGTTGAGGGACTTGACTTGAGCATGTTTTGGTCATTGATGAACGGCCTGTCATTTGGCTGGTAATAATTGACTGTCAGACACACTATGTACAGACATAGACACACTATGTACACTATGTACACTATGTACAGACATAGACACACTATGTACACTATGTACAGATATCGCTTCCTGTTTTGTGAGCCACACATCCTTCTTCCACATCCTTCTTTTTTTTCTTCATAATGACAACCTTTTCACATGCACCCACTGAAGCAGCTGACAAGGGCATGTGTTTCGTTGCTCTATTGATGGGCCCAGCCTGAAGTGACACTTAAGATTTTTCCATTTATTAGGCACATTGTTTTGACAGATTTCGTTTTTCCAGTGTTGTACAGTACAGTAGGCTACTATTATTAGGATCGTTTATATACCTTACAGAATGCTCAATAATTGGTGTGCTGGATAACATTTATTAAGAGTGATGTAAAAAGTTATATTTTAGTTGAATGTCATCAACTACTTTATCTGTCTGTGTTGTGTTGACTTGCATATGACTCTAGGTACATACAGTGGGGCAAAAAAGTATTTAGTCAACCACCAAATGTGCAAGTTCTCCCACTTAAAAAGATGAGAGAGGCCTGTAATTTTCATCATAGGTACAACTATGACAGACAAAATTATTTTAAAAATCCAGAAAATCACATTTTAGGATTTTTAATGAATTTATTTGCAAATTATGGTGGAAAATAAGTATTTGGTCACCTACAAACAAGCAAGATTTCTGACTCTCACAGACCTGTAACTTCTTCTTTAAGAGGCTGCTCTGTCCACTCGTTACCTGTAATAATGGCACCCGTTTGAACTTGTTATCAGTATAAAAGACACCTGTCCACAACCGCAAACAGTCACACTCCAAACTCCACTATGGCCAAGACCAAAGAGCTGTCAAAGGACACCAGAAACCAAATTGTAGACCTGCACCAGACTGGGAACACTGAATCTGCAATAGGTAAGTAGCTTGGTTTGAAGAAATCGACTGTGGGAGCAATTATTAGGAAATGGAAGACATACAAGACCACTGATAATCTCCCTCGATCTGGGGCTCCACGCAAGATCTCACCCGTGGGGTCAAAAGGATCACAAGAACGGTGAGCAAAAATCCCAAAACCACACGGGGGGACCTAGTGAATGACCTGCAGAGAGCTGGGACCAAAGTAACAAAGCCTACCATCAGTAACACACTACGCCGCCAGGGACTCAAATCCTGCAGTGCCAGATGTGTCCCCATGCTTAAGCCAGTACATGTCCAGGCCCGTCTGAAGTTTTCTAGAGAGCATTTGGATGATCCAGAAGAAGATTGGGAGAATGTCATATGGTCAGATGAAACCAAAATATAACTTTTTGGTAAAACCTCAACTCGTCGTGTTTGGAGGACAAAGAATGCGGAGTTGCATCCAAAGAACACCATACCTACTGTGAAGCTTGGGGGTGGAAACATCATGCTTTGGGGCTGTTTTTCTGCAAAGGGACCAGGATGACTGATCCGTGTAAAGGAAAGAATGCATAGGGTCAAGCGGGCAGGTTGTTGGGTGGCCGTCAATGGGGCCATGTATATTGAGATTTTGAGTGAACCTCCTTCCATCAGCAAGGGCATTGAAGATGAAACGTGTCTGGGTCTTTCAGCATGACAATGATCCCAAAGACACCACCCGGGCAACGAAGGAGTGGCTTCGTAAGAAGCATTTCATGGTCCTGGAGTGGCCTAGCCAGTCTCCAGATCTCAACCCCATAGAAAATCTTTGGAGGGAGTTGAAAGTCCGTGTTGCCCAGCAACAGCCCCAAAACATCACTGCTCTAGAGGAGATCTGCATGGAGGAATGGGCCAAAATACCAGTAACAGTGTGTGAAAACCTTGTGAAGACTTACAGAAAACGTTTGACCTCTGTCATTGCCAACAAAGGGTATATAACAAAGTATTGAGATAAACGTTTGTTATTGACCAAATACTTATTTTCCACCACAATTTGCAAATACATTCATTAAAAATTCTACAATGTGATTTTCTGGATTTTTTTCTCATTTGGTCTGTCATAGTTTAAGTGTACCTATGATGAAAATTACAGGCCTCTCTCATTTTTTTTAAGTGGGAGAACTTGCACAATTAGTGGCTGACTAAATACTTTTTTTGCGGGGGAGTATTGGCACACTGGCTCCCCCCTTCCTCTCCCTCATGTGTCTGCAGTGAGCAACACGCGTGCTGCTACTGCTCTCCAGTGGGATTGTTCCGCCTGCTATTCGGCAGCTGTGGGTTTTAATCGGTGCCTCATCTCCTTCAAGTAATCATCACCAAGGTCGAGGGGCTGAGCAATGCTATTCAGTAGTGTCACAGTCAGACACACGCGCACAGTCAGTAACACTTACGCAAGCAGTGGAATTCAAGTTATCATTGAAGAATGAGATCACTCAAGAACGTGTCTTTGCCTGCCTGCCTGACATTGTTAGGTTGAATTGTCTCTTATGCCCATTTCTGACAGAAGATTTGGTTTGTTCCCGGTAAAAAAAAATATAAGACAATGTTTATATGAGCCCCTTTTCAAACCGCCCCCTTATTTACCACTAATTTGCAGGTATAACCCTTTTACATACAGTGGGAGTCGGAAGTTTACATACACTTAGATTGGAGTCATTAAAACTTGTTTTTCATCCACTCCACAAATTTCTTGTTAACGAACTATAGTTTTGGCAAGTCGGTTAGGACATCTACTTTATGCTTCGTAATTTGTGCTTCGTAATTTTTCCAACAATTGTTTACAGACAGATAATTTGACTTATAACTCACTGTATCACAATTCCAGTGTGTCAGAAGTTTACATACAATAAGTTGACTGTGCCTTTAAACAGATTGGAAAATTCCAGAAAATGATGTCATGGACTTTAAAAGCTTCTGATTGACATCATTTGAGTCAATTGGAGGTGTACCTGTGGATGTATTTCAAGGCCTACCTTGAAACTCAGTGCTTCTTTGCTTGACATCATAGGAAAATCAAAAGAAATCAGCCAAGACCTCAGAAACAAAATTGTAGACCACAAGTCTGATTCATCCTTGGGAGCAATTTCCAAACGCCTGAAGGTACGACGTTCATCTGTACAAATAATAGTACACATGTATAAACACACGGGACCATGCAGCTGTCATGCTGCTCAGGAAGGAGACGCGTTCTGTCTCCTAGAGATGAACGTACTTTGGTGCGAAAAGTGCAAATCAATCCCAGAACAACAGCAAAGGACCTTGCTGGATGCTGGAGGAAACCATTAGAAAAGTATCTATATCCACAGTAAAACTAATTCTATATTGACATAACCTGAAAGGTCACTCAGCAAGGAAGAAGCCACTGCTCCAAAACCTCTATAAAAAAGCCAGACTACGGTTTGCAACTGCACATGCGGACAAAGATCGTACTTTTTTGGAGAAATGTCCTCTGATGAAACAAAAATTTAACTGTTTGGCCATAATGACCATTGTTATGTTTGGGGGAAGCCTACAAACCTGACTCCGTTACACCAGCTCTGTCAGGAGGAATGGGCCAAAATTCACCCAACTTATTGTGGGAAGCTTGTGGAAGGCTAACAGAAATGTTTGACCCAAGTTAAACAATTTAAAGGCAATGCTACCAAATACTACTTGAGTGTATGTAAACTTCTGACCCACTGGGAATGTGATGAAATAAATAAAAGCTGAAATAAATCACTCTCTACTATTATTCTGACATTTCACATTCTTAAAATAAAGTGGTGATCCTAACTGTCCTAAAACAGGGACGTTTTACTAGGATTAAATGTCAGGAATTGTGAAACTGAATTTAAATGTATTTGGCTAAGGTGTATGTAAACTTCCGACTTCAACTGTATCAGTGGGTAAATGGCAAATTGAAATGTGTGGTGGGGGCTGTTTGATGTTCAAATTGGGGTTGTGTTTAATAATGGAATTGTTAATGATTTACCCTGCAAAAAAAGCAGAGAACCATTCATGCAGACCCGATACCTGTATTTTGGCTACAAGGTCTGTGAAAATGAAGGCATCATGACAAGATGTATAGGTGGCTTTTATTTTGCCGTGTTTTTTTTACCCCCTACAACTTTCAGATGTACAGTGCCTTCAGAAATGATTCAGACCCTTTGACTTTTTCAACATTTTGTTACATTACAGCCTTATTCTAAAATAGATTAAATAAATACAATCCTCAACAAGCTACACACAATACCCCACAATGACAAAGCGAAAACAGGTTTTTAGATTTTTTGCAAATTTATTAAAATAAGAAAACAGAAATACCTTATTTACATAAGTATTTAGACCCTTAATTTTGAGACTCGAAATTGAGCTCAGGTGCATCGAAGGAATGTCCGTAGAGGTCCGAGAAAGGATTGTGTCGAAGCACAGATCTGGTGAAGGGTACGGACAATTCCTTCGACCTCATGGCTTGGTTTTTGCTCTGATATGCACTGTCAACTGTGGGACCTTATATAGACAGGTGTGTGCCTTTCCAAATCATGTCCAGTCAATTGAATTTACCACAGGTAGACTCCAGTCAAGTTGTATTAACATCTGAAGGATGATCAATGGAAACGAGATGTACCTGAGCTCAATTTGGAGTCTCATAGCAAAGGGTCTGAATACTTGTGTAAATAACGTATTTGTTTTTGTCTAAAAACCTGTTTTTGCTTTGTCATTATTAGTGGTGTAAAGTACTTAAGTAGTACTTTAAAGTATTTTTACTTAAGTTGTTTTTGGGGGTATCTGTACTTTACTTTACTATTTATATTTTTGACAACGTTTACTGTTATTTCACTACATTCGTAAATAGAATGATGTACTTTTTACTCCGTACATTTTTCCCTGACACCCAAAAATACTCGTTACATTTTGAATGCTTAGCCGGATCGAAAATGGTCCAGTTCGCACACTTATCAAGAGAACATCCCTGGTCATCCCTACTGCCTCCGATCTGGCAGACTCACTTAAACACAAATGCTTTGTCTTTAAATGATGTCTGAGTGTTGGAGTGTGACCCTGGCTATCCGTAAATAAAAGTAACATTGTGCCATCTGGTTTGCTTAATATAAGGATTAGAAAACGATTTGTATTTTTACTTTTGATACTTAAGTATATTTTAGCAACTACGTTTACTTTTGATACTTAAGTATATTTTACTGGGTGACTTTTACTTGAGTCATTTTCTATTAAGGTATCTTTACTTTTACTCAAGTATGATAATGTAGTATTTTTCCCCCACTAGTCATTATGGGGTATTGTATGTAGATTGATGAGGATGGAGAAAAAATAATAATAATTGAATAAAGCTGTATCGTAACAAAATGTGGGAAAATGTTATTACGGGATCAGAATACTTTCTGAATGCACATGGGATTTATATTCAACCTATTATGAGGCTTGGTTCATTGTCAGACTCATTTCCTACTAGGGATTGAATTACATACAGTCATACATAGCTTGGTGCTCTAAAAAAAATAGGGCATAGTTTTTCGAGCATCTATAGGGATGCCCTGTTAATATTACTGTGGGTGAAGGTGTGTCCATGGTGCCAACCAAGATACCCCCCAGCAATCTTGTAATTGAAACCCTGTTTGTTACGAAAATAGGTCTTTCATACATCCACCGTCAGCCTCTGAATCTGACTACTTCGAAGGGCCTGCTAAAAATAGACTTGGTGATCCCTTTGGGAACCGAATGAACGCTCAGTCTTTCAGTATACCTTTTTTATACAGTGCATTTCATATCATCTTTTTATTCAATAAAATGTTAAACACATCTGCTTAAGGACCAGGAGTTTTTCCTGAGCATGTGACCCAACCAGGAAAACTCTAGCCCCTATATTACAGCATTTAACTCTGGCCTAGAGCTTTTCCTGATCAGGTCACGTAGTCAGAAAAGCCCCTGGCCCTAACTATGGGAGAAGTGAGTACATTCCGACCAGAGACCTCAGTGGTTCATAACCGGTAGTTTTTCATGTTCTCGGCACAAAGTTAGGGAAGTGAAACATGCAGTTATGCGCAGTCAGCAGAGCAGCGGCACTGTTGGTCAGGGGCCCATGTTGCGACAGCGATAGCCTACCCTCCAACACACTGGGGTAGAAGAAACTACAACTGTCTGTTAGACAAAACATCAACTGAAAGAGAAACGTATTCAAGGCCAAGCAGATAGTCATGAAAAACAGAGGGGGCAACCACCACTCTGCCCATGAAAGAGATAAAGAGAGAGGGGACAGTGTTGTAGCCAGCTGTTGGGGTTGAATGGGCCTTTATTTGACAATGAGCTGCAGATGGTTGGTTGGTTGGTTGGTTGGTTGGTCAGCAGGCACTAGACACAGACGGGCAGACAGAACACATACCGTTGAAGTCAGAGGTTTATATACACTTAGGTTGGAGTCATTAAAACTCGTTTTTCAACCACTCCACAAATATCTTGTTAACAAACTATAGTTTTGATAAGTCGGTCAGGACATCTACTTTGTGAATGACACAAGTCATTTTTCTAACAACTGTTTACAGACAAATTATTTCACTTATAATTCACTGTATAACAATTCCAGTGGGTCAGAAGTTTACATACACTAAGTTGACTTTGCCTTTAAACAACTTGGAAAATTCCAGAAAATTATGTCATGTCTTTAGAAGCTTTTGATAGGCTAATTTACATAATTTGAGTCAAATGGAGCTGTACCTGTGGATGTATTTCAAGGCCTACCTTAAAAAAAAAAATGTAGACCCCCACAGGTCTGGTTCATCCTTGAGCGCAATTTCCAAATGCCTGAAGGTACCACGTTCATCTGTACAAACAATAGTACACAAGTATAAACACATGGGACCACGCAGCTGGAGGAAACCAGTACAAAAGTTTCTATATCCACAGGAAAACGAGTCCTATATCGACACTTGAAAGGCCGCTCAGCAAGGAAGAAGCCACTGCTCCAAAACCGCCATAAAAAATGAAGACTACGGTTTGCAACTGCACATGGGGACAAAGATTGTACTTTTTGGAAAAATGTCCTCTGGTCTGATGAAACAAAAATAGAACTGTTTGGCCATAATGACCATGATTATGTTTGGAGGAAAATGGGGGAGGCTTGCAAGCCGATGAACACCATCCCAACTGTGAAGCACGGGGGTGGCAGCACCATGTTGTGGGGGTGCTTTGCTGCAGGAGGGACTGGTGCACTTCACAAAATAGATGGCATCACGAGGAAAGAAAATTATGTGGATATATTGAAGCAACATCTCACGACATCAGTCAGGAAGTTAAAGCTTGGTCGCAAATGGGACTTCCAAATGGACAATGACCCCAAGTATACATCCAAAGTTGTGACAAAATGGCTTAAGGACAACAAAGTCAATGTATTGGAGTAGCCATCACAAAGCCCTGACCTCAATCCCATAGAAAAGTTGTGGGCAGAACTGAAAAAGCGTGTGCGAGCAAGGAGGCCTACAAACCTGACTCAATTACACCAGCTCTGTCAGGAGGAATGGGACAAAATTCACCCAATGTATTGTGGGAAGCTTGTGGAAGGCTACCTGAAACATTTGACCTAAGTTAAACAATTTAAAGGCAATGCTACCAAATGCTAATTGAGTGTATGTAAACTTCTGACCCCACTGGGAATGTGATGAAAGAAATTAAAGCTGAAATAAATCATTCTCTCAACTATTATTCTGACATTTCACATTCTTAAAATAGTGGTGATCCTGACTGACCTAAGACAGGGAATTTTTACTAGGATTAAATGTCAGGAATTGTAAACATTTTTTTGTATGTATTTGTCTAAGGTGTATGTAAACTTCCGACTTCAACTGTATGTGGAAGTGTTACACATTTCAATGGGGAGGATAATGACATGTATGTTGCTGTCAATTGTTTTTGGCCTACTTGCGAAAATCCACATTCTCAAAGAAAATGCTCATACTTTTACCGTTTTGTTTTCCAGAATTAAAGTAACTAATATAGTATCCTTCCATAAGCTTATATTTGATAAGGTATATTCATTTAACTATTTCCTCTAATAATCCCTTATAAATCAATGAATTCTACTGAGTGTTTAACCAAAAAGGATTAAAAACAAATGTACACAATAAGTATTAAACAGCTTCAATAAGAGCTTTAAATGCATGTCATAGCTCCTAATCTTTTTTTGAATTGTCAACCACATCAATAGGAGGCTTGTAATGCCCTTTGTAAAATAAGTCTTACAGTGCAATGTAACGTACTGCTTGGCGTAAACTGTCAACATGTTGGACAACATAATATAGGTTTCCAATTCCCAAACTGTACTAATGACAAACACCCCCATAACAACTTTATCAATGCATAGGCTTACAGTTAGTGCTAGGTGAGACAAACACGTAACAGTCCTAGGAAGTACATTTTCCCCCAATAAAGCAGCTATCAGTAGGAATGTTGGTGCAAGAAAGGCAAGGGTGTACGTTTTTTTCCCCCGGGGTGGGGTGTGGGGGGTAATGTGGGATTAATCAACATAATCCTAATGAGTGTGAAAGTCAAACATTTTAACTCACCGCCAACCGAGTAACTTGGTGCTTAGTGAAGGTGCTTAGTAAATACTGAGTCATTGGTTCTGTAGACGTCAGCTCTCATAACACAGACCACATAGCATGTGATGCTTCAGTCTACAGATGATTCATGTTCTTCTCCTGAGGTAGAGGTTTTCCCTAGTAGATCCGGTTTTCCCTAGTAGATCCGGTTTTCCCTAGTGAATCTATTTTTTAAAATGTATTTTTATTCTCCCTAGTAGACCTTATTTTTTCCCTTTTAGACCCTAGTTTTTCCCAAGGAGATCCAGTTACTTTTTCCGTATAAAGTTTTTCTCTAGTACAGGAAGCATGCACTCTAAAGAACATATGCTGGGTTGTTTGGTTGACCCAAGTGCTGGGTTGCAGGTGTTGGGTCACTTAGTTGGGTTGTTTTCAAAAACGTTGGGGTTATTGATGCTGGGTGATTGAGATACCACCCAGCAGGTCAGCTCAGAAGGCTAGATCCGTGGCTTACTTGGGGCATGGCTTTCAGATCCCTTTTTTGGGCCACCCATGAGAGGAAATGTAATTCCGGTGAATCTGTTCTGTTGTACTGTTTTCACATGTTAGGGTCAAACACGGACACTTTTTAGGCTTTAAAGAGGCACAAGAAATGATTTTCTTTCTTTTATAAAAAATATGTATTGGGAGGAACGTGGTTTATGTTATAGATCATCTGTATAATAATGTTATATTTTTTACCCCATTTTCGTGGTATCTAATTGGTAGTTACAGTCTTGTCCCATTGCTGCAACTCCCGTACGGACTCGGGAGAGAGCGAAGGTCGAGAGCCGTACGTCCTTACAAAACACATCCCAGCCAAGCCACACTGCTTCTTGACACAACGCCCGCTTAACCCGGAAGCCAGCCGCACCAATGTGTCGGAGGAAACACCGTACACCTGGTCGACCGTGTCAGCGTGCAATGAGCCCGGCCCGCCACAGGAGTCGCTAGTGCGCGATGGGACAAGAACATCCCTGCCGGCCAAACCCTCCCCTAACCCAGACGACGCTGGGCCAATTGTGCGCCACCCCATGGGTCTCCCGGTCGAGCACGGACTCGAACCAGGATCTCTAGTGGCTTTAGCCTACTGCGCCACTCAGGAGGCCAATAATGTTATGTTTAAAGGTGCAATATGCAGAAATAATTCACCTAATTTCAGTTTGTGACAAAACAAGCAAGTATAGTGTAGAGATTCATTGTACCATTTAAACTGGTCCTTCTGTAGCTCAGTTGGTAGAGCATGGCGCTTGTAACGCCAGGGTAGTGGGTTCGATCCCTGGGACCACCCATACGTAGAATGTATGCACACATGACTGTAAGTCGCTTTGGATAAAAGCGTCTGCTAAATGGCATATATTATTATTATATTAAACTGCTGTACTTTCCATAATCAAACATATTGTATTTTGAGCTGTTAAACAAAAATAAAAATAAAAGATGCAAAACATAGAAATAGCGCCCAAAGAACAGATCTATCGCTTCTTGGACCTGGTTTCAATGGGAATGACATCTATAACTGACTGTATATGTCAATTTGGTCAGGTCATCCAAAAAGTGACATATTGTAGCATTAAATCACATATGACCATGTTCTTATAAATATTACCCTAAAACCAAGTAGCCATCGTGGTATTCTGCTATTTCGAGCCATAATATTCTCCTCCACAGCCCAATGACATCATTCCACTTTCACCTAGTTCCTGCCGGCTGCGAAGCGAGGTTACTATCGGTCAAATCTGCTTTTCATGCGGAGTGGAGAGCAGAGCGGATGTTTCTCTTCTCTAGCGTTTCTTTTCGATAAGATGCAATGATTTCGAACATTTTGTGTTTGGCGTCATTATGTTTTCGTCAACATTATTACAGTAATAGATTTATGTTTCTATAGTTATATTTATCTGATAAACGATGTGTGATGAAAACGAATTGTTCTGATCATCGATGGCTGGTTTTGTATGAAAAATGTCAGACAGAGAGAAAGGAATGAGTGGTGCATATTTTGAGACAAGAATGGACACTTACAGGTCCAGGAGGGTAATTAGTTTATTTCACAATTACAGGACACGGTACACATATAAAAATGTACCATTATCCGTTCTATATATAGCCAACTATTTATTACCTTGTAACCCCCACCTTCTTTTCTCGCTCACTCAGAGGTTACTATCGGACAAACCATCCTTCTCCGTGAATCAACTGTGCTGCCCACATTGCATACTGGCAGGCAGGCAGGCGTGCCTTTGTTTTCAACACAGCTGTGTTTCTGTTTTCTTTAACACGTAGTTTTCGGATAATGGGGACGTGCAGGCAGTCTCTGTTCCCATTGTATCGTGGTCTTCTTGACGCACCGTTATTGAGATTAGCTTGCTATGGGTAATTGAGGAGCTAGACATTTAGGAAATTGAGGGAGCGTAATCTTGATTGAGTGGGGTTGCCAAATTATGAAACTCATTTCAGATTGAGGCAATGTCAATTGTGCAAAACACAAATAGGCGATCCAAGTCATCAATTTCAATGGTCAACATTTTCTGTGGCAAATTTTATTTGATGAGTGAATGTTCCTCATTCAACATGATGGTCATTATGCTCATGTTCATCATGTGTTTGATATTTTGAATAAGTCATTAGTCTTATCATATTTATAAAGATAAAGCCTCTTCTAAAGGCACTCGGTGTGCAGCATCCTTTTGACTGCCGCTTTCTCCGTGAATCTGGTTCTCTGCTCTAGACCAAGTAGCCCCCTCTATTGACCACCACATAACTGCTCGCTCTTAAAAGGGCAACGCCACGGTGTGCTCCCCCAATGAACAAACCCACATTGCGGTAAATAGGCAGCATCTCTTCCTCCTACGACGAAATATGTTTTGGGGTTCTGTAATAATAGACTACTGTCGGTGATGTAGTGGTAAATAAACAAATTGCTGGGGAAACTCTGATCACCGGTTGCGAAAAAAACTAGTTAAACTCCAAATGGTTTCAATGAGTTTTTTTTCCGCAAAAGGAAGGTAAATCTGTCGTGAAAAAAAAGTGTGTTAACTCCGTGTACTTGTTAACCCTCCCACCACTGGCTACTATAGCTTATATAAGAGTGCATGTGTGCACACAGGCAATATTTTGTAAACAAATGGCCTACACTTTGCATAAGCATGCCCTTACAAAAATAATTGCAGTTAGAGTACAGTATAACTGCAGTTCAAGTGCAGTATAACTTCAGTTATAGTGCAGTATGCTGCAAATACTGCATCCAAAACACTGTTTTTACAGCAGTAATTTTACAGTTTATCTGCAGTGCATTACAACTGCATTTCAACTACAGTTATTCAATTACTGTGTCCAAAATACCACAGTCAACTGCCGTTTCAATTGAATTTCAGCCTATGTCTAATTTTAAGGGTCAGTTTGTTATATCTGGAGTACTTCTCCTGTCTTATCCGGTGTCCTGTGTGAATTTAAGTATGCTCTCTCTAATTCTCTCTTTCTTTCTCTCTCTCGGAGGACCTGAGCCCTAGGATCATGCCTCAAGACTACCTGGCATGATGACTCCTTGCTGTCCCCAATCCACCTGGCCGTGCTGCTGCTCCAGTTTCATCTGTTCTGCCTGCGCTATGAAACCCTGACCTGTTCACCGGACGTGCTAACTGTCCCAGACCTGCTGTTTTCAACTCTCTAGAGACAGCAGGAGCGGTAGAGATACTCTTAATGATCGGCTATGAAAAGCCAACTGACATTTACTCCTGAGGTGCTGACTTGCTGCACCCTCGACAACTACTGTGATTATTATTATTTGACCATGCTGGTCATTTATGAACATTTGAACATCTTGGCCATGTTCTGTTATAATCTCCACCCGGCACAGGCAGAAGAGGACTGGCCACCCCTCATAGCCTGGTTTCTCTCTGGGTTTCTTCCTAGGTTTTGGCCTTTCTATGGAGTTTTTCCTAGCCACCGTGCTTCTACACCTGCATTGCTAGCTGTTTAGGGTTTTAGGCTGGGTTTCTGTACAGCAATTTGAGATATCAGCTGACGTAAGAAGGGCTATATAAATACATTTGATTTGATTCAGCCGGGGGCCGATTATTATTACACTGAGCTGCAGGTAGCCTAGTGGTTAGAGCATTGGACTAGTTACCGAAAGGTTGCAAGATTGAATCCCAGAGCTGACAAGGTACAAATCTGTTGTTCTGCCCCTGAACTAGGCAGTTAACCCACTGTTCCTAGGCCATAATTGAAAATAAGAATTTACCTTACCTTAAATAAAGGTTAAAAAAAAACATAAAAATAAAGGAGACTACATAAACCATTTAAAGGCCGGACGCTGACCAGGTCGCTAGGGGCACGGTGTTTCCTCCGACACATTGGTGCAGCTGGCTCCCGGGTTGGATGCGCGCTGTGTTAAGAAGCAGTGCGGCTTGATTGGGTTGTGTTTTGGAGGACGCATGACTCTCGACCTTCATCTCTCCCGAGCCTGTACAGGAGTTGTAGCAATGAGACAAGATAGTAACTGCTAAAAACAATTGGATACTATGACATTGGGGTGAAAAAAGGGGGTATAAATAAATAAAATGTAAAAGATGGGAAATCTGATAATGATGGGTGTGGTTTTGATGGAGAACTTTTACTCTCCACAGAGTAAAACTGACACAATCACATTCTCACATTCTCAAACACAACTCTGGTTATTAACACACATTTAGATATACATAAAGACACAGTATAGATTCAACATCTTACAGTAAAGCTACAAAGATAGGCTACTGTAAGCAATAGCCTTTGTGTTGCCCTCAAAATGACTTAAGTCAACAAATGAAGATCTTAAGGGTTCATGAACGTAACAAGATTCAACAACTGAGACATAAAATAAACAAGTTCCACAGACATGTGACTAACAGAAATGGAAGAATGTGTCCCTGGACAAGGGGGGGGGGGTCAAAATCAAAAGTAACAGTCAGTATGCAGTTGCATTAAGTACATCAGTGAATCTCCTCCTTATAATAATAATAATAAAATAATAATAATATATGCCATTTAGCAGACGCTTTTATCCAAAGCGACTTACAGTCATGTGTGCATACATTCTACGTATGGGTGGTCCCGGGAATCGAACCCACTACCCTGGCATTACAAGCGCCATGCTCTACCAACTGAGCTACAGATGGACCTTATGGACTGCACCAGATTTGCCCGTTCTTGCTGTGTCACCAGCAAGGTCCTGGACATTTCTGAGGGGGGAATGGCCCAAGACCTCACCCTCCGATCCAACAGGCCAGGCCCCAGACGTGCTCAATGGGATTGAGATCCGGGCTCTTCGCTGGCCATGGCAGAACACTGACATTCCTGTCTTGCAGGAAATCACGCACAGAATGAGCAGTATGGCTGGTGGCATTGTCTTGCTGGAGGGTCATGTCAGGATGAGCCTGCAGGAAGGGTACCACATGAGGGAGGAGGATATCTTCCTTGTAACGCACAGCTTTGAGATTGCCTGCAATAACAACAAGCTCAGTCCGATGACACACCGCCCCAGACCATGATGGACCCTTCACCTCTAAATCAATCCCGCTCTAGAGTACAGGCCTCAGTGTAACGCTCATTCCTTCAACGATAAACGCGAATCGGACCATCACCCCTGGTGAGACAAAACCGCGACTCGTCAGTGAAGAGCACTTTTTGCCAGTCCTGTCTTGTCCAGCGACGGTGGGTTTGTGCCCATAGGCGACGTTGTTGCCGGTTATGTCTAGTGAGGACCTGCCTTACAACAGGCCTACAAGCCCTCAGTCCAGCTACTAGGTCTGAGTACTGATAGAGGGATTGTGCATTCCTGGTGTAACCCGAGCAGTTGTTGTTGCCATCCTGTACCTGTCCCGCAGGTGTGATGTTCGAGGGTGTACCGATCCTGTGCAGGTGTTGTTACACGTGATCTGCCACTGCGAGTACGGTCAGCTGTCCGTCCTGTCTCCCTGTAGCGCTGTCTTAGGCTTCTCACAGTACGGACATGGCAATTTATTGCCCTGGCCACATCTGCAGTCCTCATGCCTCCTTGCAGCATGCCTAAGGCACGTTCACGCAGATGAGCAGGGACCCTAGACATCTTTCTTTTTTGCCGTTTTTCAGAGTCAGTAGAAAGGTCTCTTTATTGTCCTAAGTATTTATAACCGTGACCTTAATTTCCTACCGTCTGTAAGCTGTTAGTTTCTTAACGACCGTTCCACAGGTGCATGTTCATTAATTGTTTATGGTTCATTGACCACGCATGGGAAACCCTTTACAATGAAGATCTGTGAAGTTATTTGTATTTTTACGAATTATCTTTCAAAGACAGGGACCTGAAAAAGGGACGTTTCATTTTTTGCTGAGTTTGTGTATGTAAGGTTGTATTATAGACTAAACCTAAGAGACTAGACAAGGTATTTAAAGATTGAACAGCAGATGGTCGATCCCTTTGCAGAGAGATGCTACCATGTCCTTGCACCCATCCTCTAAAGACAAAGACACAAACCAATTAGGATTACTCTACTCAACAATCTGTGATACATCTTCAACATTCAACTTATACCCAGCCTCAGAGTGTATTTTCTCCTGTAGTCTAGTTGATTTACATCTGATATTGGCCCTATTCATTAAATCAAATTTGATTGGTCACATATACGCGATTAGCAGATGTTATTTGCGGTTGTAGGGAAAGCTTGTGCTTCTAGCTCCGACAGTGCAGTGATAACTAACAAGTAATATCTATCAAATTACACAACATATACCCAATACACACAAATCTAAGTAGGAATTAATTAAGACTATATACATATGGACGAGCGATGTCAGAGTGGAACGGACCAAGATACAGTAGAATAGTATAGAATACAGTATATACATGTGAGATGAGTAATTCAAGATATGTAAACATTATTAAGTGAATGAGATACTGCAGAATAGTATAGAAAACAGTATATACATATGAGATGAATAATGCCAGATATGTAAACATTAAGTGACTAAGATACAGTATATACATATGAGATGAGTAATGCAAGATATGTAAAACGTTAAGTGACGAAGATACCGTAGAATAGTATAGAATACAGCATAGACATATGAGATGAGTAATGCCAGATATGTAAACATTAAAGTGACCAGTGATTTCTAGTCTATGCCTATAGGCAGCAGCCTCTAATGTGCTAGTGATGGCTGTTTAACAGTCTGATGGCCTTGAAATAGAAGCTGTTTTTCAGTCTCTCGGTCCCAGCTTTGATGCACCTCTACTGACCTCGCCTTCTGGATGATAGCGGGGTGAACAGGCAGTGGCTCAGGTGGTTGATGTCCTTGATGATCTTTTTGGCCTTCCTGTGACATCGGGGGCTGTAGGTGTCCTGGAGGGTGGGTAGTTTGCCCCCGGTAATGCATTGGGCAGACCACACCACCCTCTGGAGAGCCTTGCGGTTGTGGGTGGTGCAGTTGCCATACCAGGCGGTGATACAGCCCGACAGGATGCTCTCAATTGTGCATCTGTAAAAGTTTGTGAGGGTTTTAATTGACAAGCCAAATTTCTTTAGCCTCCTGTCTGTGTGGGTGGTCCATTTCAGTTTGTC
This sequence comes from Oncorhynchus keta, assembly GCF_023373465.1. Lineage (NCBI taxonomy): Eukaryota > Metazoa > Chordata > Actinopteri > Salmoniformes > Salmonidae > Oncorhynchus > Oncorhynchus keta. The sequence goes on along the minus strand of NC_068449.1, from coordinate 46,253,767 downwards.
AGTGATGTGTACGCCAAGGAACTTGAAGCTTTCCACTTTCTCCACTGCAGTCCTGTCAATGTAGATATGGGGGTGCACCCTCTGCTGTTTCCCGAAGCCCTGAATGCAGCTCGTTGAGTAGTATTCTGTAGTTAGTTAACCACTGAACCTGGTCATCAAGCTTGTGTGTCTAGTTACTGTTTAGTCAAAGTCACTGAGGTGGAATGGTCTTTGGGTCAATAAATATCAATATGCTATGACAGACTCTAAATGGACGTTCTATCTGAAGTTCAAACAATATATAATTATATTTCAAAAGGATAAAACCGAATTCTATTTTTATAAAGTGTGTGAACTGATATGCCTTCAGATCGAACCTACATTTAGAGTCTGTCATAGAATACTGGTATTTATTGGACTCGATTATGTCCCCAATGGCCACTGACAAGACTGAGCACTTGTTTTCAACCACAAATTAGGCTATTATACAGATATGACAATTACACAATCATAAAATGATTATATACATTGCATGGACGGATTCAATACCGAAATAAATATGTATAGGGCGCCGTAGCCCTCTTAAGAGCTGTTTTTTTTTCTCTCTACACGTGCGTCCCGTTTAAGGAGACAGCAACACAACCAGCCTTGGATCGTTTTGACCGCGAGTTACCTTTCCTCTTCCGAAAGCGGCTGCATTGGCTGCCCCTATAAAAGCTTGGAGGAGAAAAAAGCAGTTCTGTTAGAACCAGATACAGAGCAGCGAAGACAATAACGGTCGTGAAAAGGCGAATACAAAAGCGTCCATTGGACATTTTCAAATTCAAGGAATTATATTTGATGAACATTGAAGAATTGGAATTTCGCAGCATTTGGGGAAAAGGTCGGTTGTTTTTCTTTATTCGTTTTTGTTGTTTCTTTGTTAAGTGGCTCTGTGGGTGATATGCATTGTGTCATGCAACATCCCAAAGGAACTTTATTATTTGATATGTACAGAACGGATGTATATGGTTGCGGATGTATATGGTTGTTTGATTCAGTCTGTACATCTTTTCAAAACAAAAGCGCATCTTTGCCTCCTGTATAGTACGCGACATTGTTCACAACAACAATCAGCACATGATTTCCAGTGTTTATCCTTAATCAAATGTATCGAATAACTTATGCATTTATGAGGTTTTTGGTAGGATGGGTAAGATGACAAACTGTGGGTCGTGTATTTGATGTCCTGTATCGCATATTACCGTATTGTGTTTGATGAATACAGTGTATGGGCTACAGCATCTGTTGCTGTTCATTGTATGGAAGAGTCTGCGTTACGCTGAATGACCGAAAGTAACCCCTTCCTCTTGAAACAATGAAACATGCAGCATGAAGTTCTGAAATTATTTCGATAATTATATTGCACTGATATGGTTGACATTCGATTACAATTATAGAATGTAACGTCTTAGATTGTGTAATTGTTTTTATAGTGAAATTCTGTTATTGTTTTAATGAATGCTTGTTTCCGATTCATTGATTCAGGCTTGATGTTGTAGTTAAAGAAGGAGATGTTTACCAAACGGGTTTTGCAATTATGTTTTTTTTTGTCGATCCATCGTTGACCATAGTGGTTGTCATATTGTTATTCATTCGTTTTTTTTCATAGCCTGTTTCATCAAAGCATTGCATAATTTTGTTATTTTAGCCTTTGTAAGATGTTCATATTCTGAATGATTTTTGCAATGTTTTGAGACGTAGTTGAAACCATAACAGGCAATTGGATAAAAAAAGCAACCGCATTGATTAATTTGGAGTTAAAAAATATGATCATCATATGGATATGGCACGAGTGAAAAAAAATGATTAAACAAGTAAATAAAAAATAAATAAAAAGTAAATAACCACATTAAAACCCTAGAGCAATTCTGCACCAGGCAACCGCATTGATTAATTTGCAGGGGCTGTTGTTTACAACTTCTAGGCCTACTGTAGTGGTTTGTTATGGTATGCGTTGAAGCTGATAAAAAAAAAAACAACGACTTCCAATGTAACCAATACACGATCTGTTCATTAGAACATCTGTTTTTATTATGCCGGGCCCCGAGGTAGACGATCATACCGATTTTGCCAAATTACATTTTTTGAATATGCTATCCATCCACCCAGGCTACAAATGAAATGTTACCTGCGTAGCCTGCTGGTCCTTCATTCGTCTCGAGAATAGACATTCCAATTGTTTGAGAGCTTGTTGCATCGCCATCATTTTACCTTTATTTAACTAGGCAAGTCAGTTAAGAACATTTTTTTTATAATGACAGCCTCGGAACAGTGGGTTAACTGCCTTGTTCAGGAGCAGAACGACAGATTTTTTACCTCGTCGGCTCGGGGATTTGATTTTATAACCTTTCGGTTACTAGTCCAACGCCCTAACCAGTAGGCCACCAGCCTCCCCAAAATTGATTGAATGGCAAGTTCAGACTAAAAGGACTACATTAAAAGGACTCTCACCCTGAGCGACTTACCGTTGTGAGTGCAAACTTTTCCATTGCATTCTGGTCCCCCATGGGAATCAAACCCACAACCTTGACATTGCATGCACCGGCACTCTATCAACTGAGCCACACAGAGACCAATTCATATCCTTAAAAACTCTGTTGCATCTGAAAGTATTTAATAATACAGCTGGCTATATAATTAGATAAATAGTAACAGCATTCGCCTCATGCTCATTGTAGGGATTGTTCATTTCTGTATTGCAATTGCTGGATTGAATTGAAATGTCATGTTATGAGAACATCTGGTAGTTTAGATATGAGTCTTTTTTGTGTTATATTGTGTGGGTGGCCACACCTTCGCTTGCCAAGTATCCACTGACTGTTTGAAGATCCAAAAGTCCTTGTGTGTGTTTTTTGTTGATGTTGTAACAGACACTGAATCTCTCAATTCTGGAAATGCCACCAGTGCATAGAGTAAAAACTGCCCCGATTGGTTAATACAGTCTAGTATCCATTGGGGAATCTGATGGTTATATTTGGTTGGACTTTGACCTATGAGTGGCGAGGTGTCCAGTGGACTCAAACAGCCTGCTTCTCTGGTCTCACTGTGCTGCGTGTCTGCAGTTGGGAGCTGAAAAGCAGTAGGAAAAGGTCCAGCGAGTCTCACTGTGTTGTCACTGTGCTCTGCAGTTGGGAGCTGGACGGCTGTAGCATAGGTCCCTGAGGCGAGATGGCCATCTCTACTCAACTGGGCTTACTGCTGTGGAAGAACTTCACCTACAGACGGAGACAGACAGTAAGTAGCTACTATATAGAACAAGTCTATCAACCCCACGTAGATTCTGTGAGATAAGGGGAGCATGGGGCAAAGTGGAATAATAAGCTTTAGTGGTTACAAGGTATAGTAGCAATACAATGTGTTACTATTGTCGTTTGTGTGGCCAATTCACACAAAGAAGAGCATCTTCCATTTATTGGTAAAAGGAATGAGATTGCGAAACACCCGTTGAATGGACTTTATTTATCCTTTGAATCAATTGAGGATGTTCAGACCGTCGATGACGTCAACGTAGCAGGGCGTCAATGGTAGCACAGAGGAGTTTTAAGTGCTCTCTCAAGTACACATTTCCGCAAAAAAAAGGTTTGGATTCTGGAACATTTTAAATTACACCGTCGCCTTATCGTGTCATCAAACTGTTAAACCTCAAAATGTCTCAGAAGAATCTAAGAACAAGATACATTTATAGAACAGATCCCCAGCCTCCATTTGACCAATGCTCGGTGAGGATGGGGCTGGGAGGACAGCAGCTGTTGTGGACATATGTCCACCCAACCAACCCTTCTCCCTTTCCACTCCCAGTCTTAGCTAGGATAAAGATTATAATATATTTGCCAACAGCTGATAAACCCCTTAATGGCTGCCTGACTCCCTCATAGTGGTTTGTGGAATGACCCACTTCCATTGTAAAGCAGGACCAGTCCATTCTAAACGGGGTCCTAGATTTGAATTGTAATTGAGGAAATGTCTCATTTAGAATCAAAATGACCCATCCAATATAGTCAAGAAATTGGTAACCTGGATTGTAGACTAAAGTACACAAAGAAAGCTTAGAGGTGGGTTGTCTACTCTAGGACAGTGGTTCCCAACCTTTTTTGGTTATTGTATTACCAAGTGCATTTTGCTCTACCCGGAGTACCCCTGAAGTATCCCCTCGTGGGTAGGCCAAGTACCCCTGGTTGGGAACCACTGCTCTAGGACACTGAAACATTCAATACATTTTTTGCGTACTTGTTTTTGTTACATCCATGGCCACCCTACTTTGCAAACAATTTCAGGTTCAAAGATTCCTCCTTATCTGCTGTTCTGCCCCAAATAAACAACATATGATTGACATTCCCAAATGGGTTGTTCTGTAGGGAGACCAGACATCCTTACTATGGCATTAGTTTCACTGTTTGAATGCTGTTTGTCCTGACTGAGTTTATCAGCCTCTCATCGACCTTCTGGACTTCCCTTTCAGCTCCAGCTAATTATCGAGATAATATGGCCGCTCTTCATCTTCTTCATCCTCATATCTGTGAGGATGCATTACCCGCCCTATGAGCAACATGAGTGTAAGTAGCCCACACATACACAGAGTGCCTCAAACCACAATGTATTAGCCTGTGAAAGACGATTTTCTGTTTTATGTACATCTGAAGGACAATAAAGCTTTTAGAATTTGAATTGTTCAAATTGACTCAAATCTAGCCTTGTTTATGGTGATTTATTCACTCAGTTATAATGAGGCAATTCAAGAAAAATGTTAGTGTCTCGGCCGGGTAAGTAGTGACGCACTAGAGGTCTCATGACATTTGGTCCAAATGCTGTTTCCTGTCATCATTTGTTCCCGTTTATCACTCTTTGTAGTTAGATGAGTCAGATGACAAGATGGAGGACAACAGGATGCTCGACAGTTGTCCTTTACATCATAGGCCACTAGTGTTTATTGAGTCCAAGACTCTTTGGAAAGCAAAGCAATAGAGACAAAAGATACTTCAGGGAAAGAGAGAGCTCATCATTTTTAAAGGACATTACTGTTCGTATCAAAGACAGATAGTCACAACAGAACAGTGGAAGGCAGGAGATTCCCACAAGAAATGTGTCCCAATGGATTTAGTTATTCTAGAACAATGGATGAGGGGGGAAAAAAATAGTGGGCTGTGTGAACACGTGGAAATGTTCCATAGGCCTACTGGAAAGGAAGAAAAAATGTTTTATTGTCCAATAAATGTCAATGCAGAGAAGAGTACATTCATGTCCTTACCTGCCATGTCTCATCCCAAGCCAAGGTCTTCCTTCTATACAGTTTTCTTAAAAACATCCCAATCAGTTGGTCAATATCCAACTCGGTAGGTCAATATTTGATATATTGACCCGCTGGCCTGTATTACACAATAACAGCTCTGGGAACAGTTTGTTACTTACACAGATAATATATTCTCAACTTTGAGTTAGAAGCTAAAGTTAGAAGCTAAAATGGAATTGTTTCTCTCGGTAAAATCAGAGCACCAAATGAAATTGAATTATTGCAAAATTCACCCGAAAACGATAATAAATGAATCTCCATTAAATGAACTTCCTGAATTTAAATGTATACCAGTAAGACTCCAACAACACTGGACTGTGTAGTATGTTTGTACACATCAATGGACGTCAGTAGAAGGATGTAAAGCTACTATACTTTCTATTGCCCTCCTTATCTCTATCTTGTCAATACAGGTCTCCAGTAAAGATCTTGGTTTCATCCCAATTGGCATCCTATTCCCTATATGGTGCAGTACTTTTGACTAGGGCCCATAGCGAATAGTGTGCTATTTGGGACGTACATACTGTATTTCACCAGGTCAGAAGGCTATGCCTTTGCCCTCCTGTATAATACAGATATACACTGAGTGTACAAAACATTAGGAACAGCTGTCTAATATTAAGTTGCACCCCCTTTAAATGAATTGGGCATGGACCCTGCAAGGTGTCGAAAGCGTTCCACAGGGATGCTGGCCCAAGTTGACTCCAATGCTTCCCACAGTTGTTTCAAGTTGGCTGGATATCCTTTTGGTGGTGGACCATTCTTGATACACGTTCTTGTTGAACGTGGAAATCCCAGCAGCGTTGCAGTTCTTGACACACTCAAACCAGTGCGCCTGTTACCTACCATACCCCATTCAAAGGCACTTACATATTTTGTCTTTCCCATTCACCCTCTGAATGGCACACACACAATCCATGTCTTAATTGTCTCAAGGCTTAAAAATCCTCCCATTCATCTACACTGATTTTTAAATGGATTTAACAAGTGATATCAATAAGGGATCATAGCTTTCACCTGGATTCACCCGGGAAGTTTATGTCACGGACAAAGCAGGTGTTCAAAATGTTTTGCACACTCAGTGTAGGTTGGATAGCAGGCCAGTAGGCTCGGCTATTAAACTCACTGTATGATACCATAACGGTGGAATGTGAAATAACTATTCAAGTGTTACTACAAAGGCTTGTCAGATCCACACAAACACACACACACATTGACAAAAAAGGAAAACGGGAATACTTCTGTCACATCTTGTTTAGCAGAATGTGCACGTCACCATTTTGTTGATGGTCAAACCTGTCAACTCTAGTTAACTCGGCCGTAGATAGTAATACTTGATTTCACCCATTGAACTCAACAGTATTGACCTCAGGACTGGGTCACGCTAAATAGTCCTACTCTATTTGATTGCCTCACAATCTGCTGGGCTACTGTACAGCAGCAGATAACGGTTTGCTTATAACCTCTTTTTGGCTCGTCACTGAAAGTGAATGTTGATCCAACGGTCACATGAGTCATGTAGTTCACTGAGGCAATTATTCACCAAATAACCCCCCCCCCCCATCTCTCTTGGTCTCCGTCCCAGATGGCACCCTGTTTCCCAAAATAGTGCAGTACTTTGAGCACTTGCGGAATAAGGTGCCGTTTGGGACGCAGCCTTGGCCTCACTGTTAGACAACACAGTTCCTCAAGAGTACACGAGGAATCCGTGCCCACGCGAGGTCCCCCGTTGTACTGTACTCTTGCTAAACCAAGATGTCCGCCTGGCTGTTATTTTCGATCTTCTGAATTGAGCCAAGCTGAAATGGAGTTTCACTCAGTCCTCCTTGCTCTGCCATTGTGAAATGTTGGGGGACTGACTAAAGTACCCCGTTTACCACCAACATAATCATTTGACTTCAGTGGCCATCTGGGCAGCTACATAGGGAGATATTGTGACGTAGAGTGGTGTCGATCATTGAACCTTCCCTATTTGTCCCCCTCCAGGCCATTTCCCCAACAAGGCCATGCCCTCGGCGGGCACCTTGCCCTGGGTACAAGGGATCATCTGTAACGCCAACAACCCCTGCTTCCGCCACCCCACACCAGGAGAGAGCCCAGGGCTGGTGGGCAACTTCAACGATTCTATGTGAGTTCATCCTGGAGAACTGACCCTTTTAAAAAATGTTTAACATTGACTGATTTGATAGAATGATTTGATTAGTCATGTCTGTGACAAACAACCAAGTAAACAATGTAAGCTAAGACATTAAAACATTTGAAATAATGGACCGTGCCACAAGGAGCATTGTTCCTCCTTTCAGACCCTCAACCCCAGAGGATCAGCATGTGAGTTTTACCACCGTTGTTCCTCACGTTGTCTAATCGTCTCTCTATGAAACACAGAATCTCCCGTCTGTTCATCGATGCCAAGAAGATCCTCCTCTACAGCCAGAATGACAAGAGCTTCGAGGGCTACAAAGTTCTGGTGCGGGCTCTGGGGAAACTACAGAGCAACACGGCAGGTAGGACAGATCACAGTACATAGACCCTGAGCTACAGACTTAAAGATGCATCCCACTGGGCAACCAACTGGTTGAATCAACGTTGTTTCCATGTCATTTCAACAAAGAAATGCAAAGTGAGGATGTTGAATCAACGTGGAAAACTGATTGGATTTGCAAAAAGTCATCAACGTACGGGAATTTTGTATTTTTTCACTCAACTTTGAACTTAAATTCAACGACATGGTGACATTTCTCTTGTTGATTTCATGTTGAATTCACGTTAGTTGACAACTCAACCAAATGTAAATGAAAACTAGGTGTTGAACTTCCATCTGTGCCCAGTGGGATGTGCATGGATAACCTTTTCGTTGATGCACTGTCCATAAATTTACGCTGATTTATATATTTGTACGTATTGTTTATATACTGTATGACATCACATGTTATGTTTGTTTCTGCATGTGATGTTACTGAATCTGATCCTAAGCCTGTGCCCACCTGCGTACATAGGCCCTGAGCAATAGACGCATAGCACGCATACTGATCTGAGTTTAATTAGCCTAGTTTTTCAGTAGGTATGTATGATCACCTATGTATGATCACCTATCTGTACATGCCTCATAGCTATAGACGTAGGGCACACGCTGTCGATTTGAAGCACATAGTACTGAACTTGAGACTTGTTTGATGGGGAAGTCCTCGTTTTCCTGGGGCTGTACGGTGCAGAGAGTTCAGAGCAAATGGCATGCTTATATTTTAATGGCCTCCATGAAACCCCAAATTCCTAATGCGAAGAAAAGCAGATTACTGGCGACCATACAGCTCCTAATCAAATGGGTCCGTTTGGCTCGTAATGGAGGGCAATGGGTGCAGGTTGGCAGCATAGAAATAGAGTTATTAGAATGGACGTTCTCATTCCAGTCAGTGTTCTACGATTCATTGATTGTTCTACGATTCATGAGTGATCCATTCAAAAGCGCGGTGGTCTGAGGGGCTTTGTTAGCCTGGTCCCAGATCTGCTGGGAGTTGGCTAGACGGCGAAAACAAATATGAGACCAGGCTTTGTCCCTTTTAGTAATTCAATTTCTATGGGTGGCATAGCATTGGTGTAATCATTCCATGCCAGTCCTTGGGTGGGGAGGTTGCTGCTGGGCCAACCAGGGGGCAGTGCCCCTGTCCTGTTCTAACTCTTTTTAAGTAGCAGGAAGACCTCCCTGGGCCCACCCATCACAACAGGATACAGATTTAAACTAACTGGCCCCTCAATGTTCTGACTGCTATCTCTGTGTCTGAACTGGACCAACCCCGGGCTTGGAATGTGTCTGCATCCTGTTTGAGGGTCATTATGTGCTCTGTTCTCCCCTCACGTGTCTGTCCATCTCATTTTAGATGGTGAATCGTATTACCAGCAGGAAAAAAACTGAATACCATTGAAAATAAACTTCTGCACACTGCTCCACAGATTTAATGGATACTGTAATGTTAGCTTTTGGCTCTTGCTGAGCTGCCATTTTCAGAGTGGAAAATACATGGGGCTGTCATGACTTTGGCCCAGGAAGAGGGGGGGAAAGGTCTTTGAGGAAATCAGGTTGATGATAGTATCTTTCCCTTGCATGAGTCCTGAGGTGTCCCAGTCCCCACACCCCTACGTACATATCTGCCATAAATATTACCTACCCACTGGGCAAAACATGTTGAATTAACATTATACCAATGTCATATTTCAACGTACAACTGACATTGACCATTAATTGACTTATTTTGGTTGAATTTCCTAATTAGGTAACATCAGCTGCTGGATGAGCCTCATGGCACCTCATCAAGGCTAACGCTAACACCACTGTTAACCTGTCTGGGAACGGTGTTCCTCACCAACAGCCAATGAAATTGCAGGGTGCCAAATACAAATCAACAGAAATCTCATAAATAAAATTTCTCAAACATACAAGTATTAGGCACCATTTTAAATATAAAATTCTCGTTAATCCAGCCACAGTGTCTGATTTAAAAAATGCTTTACAGCGAAAGCTCCACAAACTATCATGTTAGGTCACCACCAAGTCACAGAAACACCCAGCCATTTTTCCAGCCAAAGAGAGGAGTCACAAAAAGCATAAATATAGATACAGTTAATCACTAACCTTTGATGATCTTCATCAGATGACACTCATAGGACTTCATGTTACACAATACATGTATGTTTTGTTCGGTAAAGTGCGTATTTGTATCCAAAAATCTCATTTTACATTGGCGTGTTACATTCAGTAGTTCCAAAACATGCAGTGATTTTCCAGAGCCACATGAATTTACAGAAATACTCATTATAAATGTTGATGAAAATACATGTGTTATACATGGAAATATAGACAAACTTCTCCTTAATGCAACCGCTGTCAGATTTATTTATTTTTTTTGCGGAAAAAGCATAATCTGAGTACGGCACTCAGAGCCCAAAACAGCCAAAAGAAATATCCGCCATGTTGCGCAGTCAACATTAGTCAGAAATAGCATTATAAATATTCACTTACCTTTGATGATCTTCATCAGAATGCACTCCCAGGAATCCCAGTTTGACATAAATGTTTGATTTGTTCCATAAAGTCCATCAATTATGTCCAAATAGCTTCTTTTGTTAGGGTGTTTGGTAAACAAATCCAAACGCGCGTTCAGGTCCAGTCAGATGAAAAGTTCAAAAAGTTATATTACAGGTCGTAGAAACTTGTCAAACTAAGTATAGAACCAAATCTATAGGATGTTTTCATCATAAATGTTCAATAATGTTCCAACCGGAGAATTCCATTGTCTGTAGAAAAGCAATGGAACGAGAGCTACCTCTCATGTGAAATGCGCGTGACTGAGAACGAGGCTGCTGCCAGACCCCCTTAGTCAAACAGCTCTCATCCGGCCCCCCTTCACAGTAGAAGCCTGAAACAACGTTCTAAAGACTGTTGACATCTAGTGGAAGCCTTAGGAAGTGCAAGATGACCCATATCCCACTGTGTATTCGATAGGGGCTGAGTTCAAAAATGACAAACCTCAGATTTCCCACTTCCGGTTTGGATTTTTTCTCAGGTGCTTGCCTGCCATATGAGTTCTGTTATACTCCCAGACATCATTCAAACAGTTTTCGAAACTTCCAAGTGTTTTCTATCCAATACTAATACTAAATGCATATATTAGCATCGGGGACTGAGTAGGAGGCAGTGTACTCTGGGCACGCTATTCATCTAAAAGTGAAAATGCTGCCCCTCACTTCCCAAAGAAGTGTTTAAACCATCAAGGCTAACGCTAACACCACTGTTAAACCATTAAGGTTAACGCTAACACCACTGTTAAACCATTAAGGCTAACGCTAACACCACTGTTAAACCATCAAGGCTAACGCTAACACCACTGTTAAACCATTAAGGCTAACGCTAACACCACTGTTAAACCATCAAGGCTAACGCTAACACCACTGTTAAACCATCAAGGCTAACGCTAACACCTTTGTTAAACCATCAAGCTGACACATTTTAGAGCTAGCAAATTATTATTATTATTATCATTATTACATAAAGGAGCATAAATGAGCTGTCTGTGGTAACCATACTATCACTATTTTTTATTGAGAAAAGAGTAGTTCAGAGACTAACATAGGCCTTCCACTAAAAGATTAATCGCTTCAAAACAGAACTCACTGACCCCACTTTGGTCTCAATAGTATTTCACATTCCCCCTCCAACATGCATTTATCGTCAATCTACTCCTACAGTATAACTTCTCACCGAGGCTTCCTTCCAGAGCCTAGTTAAGATATTACCTGAGGTATTCAGTTCATGAAGACTGTGTCAAACACTATTGTGTAATAGCTAATTCCAACATAATTATGTTGTATGCAAATAAAACAAATCACGTGAACAATCTGGCCAAACGTGGAGAAATGTATCTGTGTTAAAAATACCAGTTTGAATATCAGGACTTAAAAGCAACCAGTGTTACAATTGGTTACTTCAGTGTTTAAAAGGAGTCTATGAGCAGATCACAGCCCTGCATCGATCCTCTCTAAAAATCCTTCCGCTATGTGAAGCCTTACAGTGAAGTGCCGTTATGTCAAAGGAGAGAAAGTTCATGTTGACGATAGAATTAGAATTAGTGCCTCGTGTCACAACGGAAAGCACTTTAATCTTATTCATGAAATATATCCACTTTACTCTTCTCTCACTTGGCTGTATGTTTTATATGCTAGACATCGATATGCTGCTGCTTGCGTTTGTCTTTTCGGTTTGTAACCCAGACTAGTTTTAATGTAATGGGTTGATGTGTCAGCCAGACTGACTGACTGAAATGTTTCCTAGGTGGGTCGTTTGTTCTTTCGAAGGTCTCTAAACTCCTCTCGGTTCTCTTCCCACTGACGCACGGACGCACGCACGCACAATTCTCTGGCTTGCCTAGTGTCCCACGTTGTTTGTCCCCCCCCTGTCGGTCGGTCAAGTTCCAAATCAGTCCGACTCTCATTTCCCATTTTTGTTCTGTTGAATAACACCACAGGCAGCTTCCTTCTCTCGGGTTATTAGACTCAGTCAGTCAGGACCATCATCTTCTGTGTCCCCATATAGTGCACTACTTTTGATCAGATCCCTATGGGAAACAGGGCGGGTCGTTCAGGCCTCAGGTGACCACGACCCTCTCAGTCAGTACGTTTGTTCCACTTCTTCTATCAACCTGAAATGATCTGTAGCCAACTGTCATTTGTCACGCTTGGCAAAGGCGGCTATTTTGTTTGTCTGATTGTAGGTTGTTTGTTGAGTCAGAGAGGTTTGGGAACATGTTAAACATATGTCTCCTCATGTCTATAAAGTATTTTTCACCAGAAGCCAGAGCAAGTAGTGACAAGCCTGGATGGCAGTCTGTCTCGTATTGTTGTAGCCTACTTGTTATTGTTTTGGTAGGTCAAAGACGCAGCATACTAACCACCTAAGCCAAGTGCAGATAGACGATACCATTTGGGGCTATCCCTCTGGTCTTTCACGGCTGTACTCTCACTCAGTAGTTAGGACCCAAGTGCAGATAGACGGTACCTTTTGGGGCTATCCCTCTGGTCTTTCACGGCAGTACTCTCACTCAGTAGTTAGGACCCAAGTGCAGATAGACGGTACCTTTTGGGGCTATCCCTCTGGTCTTTCACGGCAGTACTCTCACTCAGTAGTTAGGACCCAAGTGCAGATAGACGGTACCTTTTGGGGCTATCCCTCTGGTCTTTCACGGCAGTACTCTCACTCAGTGCTCTTGTTAGTCCAGTCTCTTGTTTCCTGAAGTCAGGATGATTAGAGCTCATTACCACTCCCTGGTTATTTGCTCTGGGGTCGTCTCTATGCTCTGGGGATGTCTCTACAACACACACCACGTCCCCCTTGACCTGCTCCCAGGAGCCTCTGGGGCAGCTAAGTGTTTTCTGTCTAGATTGTGTAAACAGTTGAGTTTTACCTGGAACCCAAAATGGTTCTCCTACAGGGACAGACAAAGTTCTAGGTATAACTTGTTTCTAAGAGTATAGGGTTAGGGTTCTGATCAAGAAAAACTCCTTGGCCCTAGTTATGGGTAACACTCCCTTCTAGTAGCCCCCCCCCCACCCCCCAAGGGGTAATGCTCCTACTTTACCATGTATCCGGCAGCTACTCTTGTCACTGTGCTAACTAACGTTTAAGTAAGGATATTTCCAATTCAAGATGGGAAGGAAGGGACGGGACGGGACAGAGTGAAAAGTGAGGAGCCCAGTACTCCTGCCCAGTATTTGGGCAAAAGTGGAAAGCCCTAGAGTAACCCCAGCTGCGGAGTGCGAAGCAGTAGTGTGCTGAGCTGACTTCAACTGGTTTTTAAGCGGAGATGACTTCTCTGGAATGTTCTGACCCAGTGAACACAATAGCCCCCTGAGCGGGGTAGACTGTGTCCACGATATGTCTCCCCCTCACTGTATCACTCCATTCTGTCCATGCCAGTATATTAGTATAATATTTCTATTATACCATAGTATTGAGGACTTTACAGTTTTCATCCAAGTAACGCTGTGTATTTGGAGTTTCCCCAGATAATAGACGATAATTTCTCTATTCAAGATGATGAGTTTCGACTCTAAATCACAATTCTATCCGTAAAAACATATTTCTGTCATTTTTTGTTTCTAATCATGCAGCGCAGTGTTCCTAGGCAGTCTGTTGATTGTGCATTCCCATCATCCCATACCAGGTTTCAAGCTGAAGGACTTTCTCCGTGATAAGGAGACCTTATCGTCGTTCCTGCATCGCAACGCCTCCTTATCCCATCACGCCGTCCAGCAGATTGTCGAGGCTGACCTCAACCTAGAGAAGGTAAACATATTGACTGTGTGTGAAGAGAAAATAGAAGGCTGATCTCTCCGTTTGTCACCACATCGAGTACCTTTTTAAAAGGCAGTCACACATGCCATGACCTTGGTTTGCTGGTATCGGACCGACCGTAACTATATATACCGCGAGACGGCTAAACTCGTAACACCGTGTAATGAAAGGGGGATGAGAACCAAGTCTGTGGCTCACGTCATCCTCTTTCTCGGGGAAAAGAATTAAGCTCAGTTTCAGCAGATATTCATCACTGTCTGTATTTGGAGGGCAGTAGTCACATGACTTTTGCTCCGCCCTCCATCTCTCCTCCATCTTCTGTCTGCCTCACAGTGAGCATGTGCGGAGAGGGGCTCACACGCATGCGGTGGATCTATTAACTGTATTCCACCCCCACTGTAGATGTTTTATTACCCATCAGCCCCCCCCCCCTCCTCTCTCTGCCCTTTTTCCACAGACAGTCTCCCCATGCATGACTGAAAAGCTACACTGTGCACATTTTTCATATGTTTAGTTGTTGACCATGTTGTGCGATAGCTATGGCCATGTGGAAATGTAGAATAATGAAATTTGATTTTATTTATGGTTCATTCCACAAGCAAATATCTTCCTGGAATAGAATTTTTTTTAAATATTGGGTTTCCAAAGTGTTTCTGATAGGTTAGAAATAACGTTCCCCAAACATCTTTGTTTGAGTCATAGGAACATTTTAGAACAGTTTGGTAATGCCTCTAGAGGCAGTAATACTACGAGCAGTGACATGACAACAGCTTTCCTGTGATGATATATGATTCAAAACATATTTGCCAAATCATTCCTGACTAGGCATTCATCGTGAAAGTTGTCACAGTTAAAGCATGAAATCACAATTCTCCCCGACATCCTCGCAACACATTTTCTTTTTCCGTTTTCTCAACTGCAAGAACTTGATCCCTGAAATGTAATTTAATGTTATCTACCAGGTCCTGATTGGAGGTTTCGGCGTCCATCTTAGAGATATGTGTAACACCACTTCTCTGGAGGAGTTTGTGACCATCTCCGACAAGAATGTGTCACGGCTCACTCAAGATATCATCTGCAAGGCCTCCCCTGATTGGCTGAACAAGGCCCAGGACCACTTCCTGTCCAACCTGGACTTCCTGAAACCCATACGGGTAAGAAACACTTAAAATACTAACAGTTTTTAAAACTTAACACTTTAACACCAGGGGCTTTAACAATGAACACTTTAACACCGGGGGCTTTAACACTGAACACTTTAACACCGGGGGCTTTAACACTGAACACTTTAACACCGGGGGCTTTAACACTGAACACTTTAACACCGGGGGCTTTAACAATGAACACTTTAACACCGGGGGCTTTAACACTGAACACTTTAACACCGGGGGCTTTAACACTGAACACTTTAACACCGGGGGCTTTAACACTGAACACTTTAACACCGGGGGCTTTAACACTGAACACTTTAACACCGGGGGCTTTAACACTGAACACTTTAACACCGGGGGCTTTAACACTGGGGGATTTAACAGTGTACGCCTAATAAGACAATGCTATAGACCTAGCTAATCTTAATTTGTTCAATGAATGTATTATTAAATGATTGGTCAGTCAGACAAACTGAATAGGCTATTCCCTTTTGCACTCACTTTCACACACACTTTATGACGGGATAATTTAGCCTGCTGACACCAAACTTTCTTTCTTCTGATAAAGAGAACATCATGTTCCCTGGCATGATTACCATTTAGGGTCAGGACTTACCAATCCCTGTTTCTGTACAAGGTTTCTGTTCTTATCGCATAAGAAGAATAAATCCTGTTCCGGTCACAAAACATTAGATTGACAATGAATGCGTCCCTTGTCCCTTTCTTGTAATGGGGGGTTGGGGAGGCTGTGAACCCTGTTGTGGCAAGTGTCTGAATATAGACTTTTGGCACTGGCACTGGCACTGGCACTGGCACTGGCACTGGCACTGGCACACACACACACACACACACACACACACACACACACACACACACACACACACACACACACACACACACACACACACACACACACACACACACACACACACACACACACACACACACACACACACACACACACACACACACACACACACACACACACACACACACACACACACACACACACACACACACACACACACACACGGACAAAGAAAAGTTAGTTAGTTCATTTTCAACAATACAGTGAATAGAATCCCTCTACACTTCAGATGACCGTCACACTTGGATGCAGATAAAAGAGTGGTCCATTTTAGCTGACCCAGTTTCGTTAGCTCAGTCAGAACTCTCAGTCCGGGTTGTTGGGACAAGCTTTTGGAAGGTGCCCAAGTGTACAGAACAGTCTGCCAATACAAAACGCTGTCGCAATGGTCAACTGACACGGGAGGAAATGTCATAAATAGTTGTTGAAATATCGCACCGCTGAATCAGCCGTAATTTCAAGCCGATGTAAAAGCGAGACTATTTGTCCTGAAAAAGACTAATAGGTTTCCCTCCCTAACAAAACAGATCAGGGATATTAGACGAGGGGTTTGAATAAATAACCCCTGTTCTGAATAGGCCCTGAACCAATATCCACATCATACCACTACACATAAAATTAAGCCTTGCATTAGGCTTGCATTCTAAGTGGTACACTAATATGGACAATGGATCACAGCAATATTGAACCTATAAGGAAAGCTGACCCCAGACCTGTACTTTAATGGCTAAGGTGCGCTGAAATGGCACACTTTTCCCTATGTAATGCACTATATAAGGAATCAGGTTCCATTTCAGAACCACTTTAGCAACTAAGTACTGGTCTGGGGTCAGCTGTGAGTGTACAGCAGCTCACATTTCAGCGGGCCTCTTGTGACAGTCAATAACAGATGAGGTTGAACAGGAAACCCTCTCTGAAGTGTCCCTGGAGCGTATTTGTTCTCATGTCTTTTATCCCCCCCTACCCCCTCTCTCCCCGTTCTCCCTCATCCTCCTCCCCCACAACAGAAGGACGTGAAGTCGGACCCTGAGGTCGTCCAGAAGGTATCCGCGGCAACCGACGGTCTGCTGGAGAGCTTGGGAGCGCTGGCTGTAGAGGTAGGTACTGTCAGGCACACACACACACACACACACACACACACATAGACACACCACACACACACCACACACAAGCTTACATGTATGTTTCGATGTACATTTCTGGGTATGCATCTGTTTTGGATCGTCTTAAACAACCTTTGAAGCAAACTGCCTTATCAGTGAAATCATTTGAATGTCGGCCGAAAACAACCACTAAGAGAGCCATCAGTTGTAGTAGTGGTCGGACAAAAACAGGTCCTCCCACTACACAGCGTTGGACCTCAATGTGCAAACAAAACCAATCCAACCCCTTAATAATAAACAAGCTAGCTTGGTGCTCTGGCCCTCACAAAATGGCCGCCTCAAATGGCAGTAACCCTGTCATTTTGTACACAAGGGTAGTCTTTCACAACAAATAGACTGTTTAGTGTCAGCAGTCCAGTTGGTACCAGTCCAGGTCAGGACATGGCCGGGTGCACGCTGACACGGTCGCCAGTTGTACGGCGTTTCCTCCGACACATTGGTGCGGCTGGCTTCTGGGTTAAGCGAGCTGTGTGTCAAGAGGCAGTGCGGCTTGGCACGGTCGTGTTTTGGAGGACGCATGGTTCTTGAACCTCGCCTCTCCCGAATCCGCACGGGAGTTGCAGCGGTGGTACAAGACTGTAAACTACCAATTGGGTATCACGAAATTGGGGAGAAAAATAGGTTTTAAAAAAAGTACAACAACAAAAAATTCAAGGAAAAAAACAAGTACATGGCTGGGGAACGCTAAGAGACTTAGCAGGATGTGCTAGGGCAACAAACAACAATAGATCACCTAGTCACGAGACTCTCTGCCCCCCTGCCCCCTCTTCTCAATCGCTCTCCCTTCCACCTCCCCTCTCTCCAGCCACAGTACTGCTGAGTTGGCGGAACGTAAGGAAGCCGTCAGCTGTGGGAAAGAGAGGTCTTTCCCACTGAAGTGTTTAGCATACGCTCTCTGGCAAAACTGTATGTCAGGGGAAATCCATGGGCAGAGACAAAGACATGTCCCTTCAACTAATGATTGAATGATCCCCTCCCTACTCAACAAGTCCAACAAGCAGCAATGTTACAAGACAAGAGAGGCTACCGGTATGAATGTCTCAAAAACAGAAAAATACACTTTTTCCACCCTTATTTTACCTCAACCACAGCTTTTTGCCGTTAGCTGCTCATGTTCCCTGGTGTGAGAGGGGAGAAGCTTAGTTAGCCTTGTTGCGGACTAGCGGTGAGCTGCCTCGGCTCTGAGACATAACCTTTAGTAACCTCTCTTCGGGCTGGAGGTGCGAGGGGTTGCAACAGAACACTGCCTTCCTCAAATGACTCGGCCTGTTTGCATGCTATATGTCTGGCCCGCGGGCGTGAGGCAGAGAGACAGGGACAGACAGAAAGAGAAAGAGCGAGGCCTTTCTCTGTCAAGGTTCTCACGGTATACGGAGAGCTCTACTTGAGGTGGAGAGGAGAGAAATCCTCCCTCCCTCCCATCTCCTCCCACTGGCTGCACTGTTTTTTCTTTCTTTGTGTGTTTTTGGACGGAGCTGAGGAAGCATGTGACTTGCTGAGGCGGCTCCCCGAATCAGCTGCAACCACCGACCCTGAGGGCGGAAAGCGGATCTCATAGTTCGCTGGAATGTCTTTGTTATTCTAAACGATTACACCGCTCTAAGTGATTACACCGTTCTGAACGATTACACCATTCTAAACGATTACACCGTTCTAAACGATCACACCGTTCTAAGTGATTACACCGTTATAAACGATTACACCATTCTAAACGATTACACCGTTCTAAGTGGTTACACCGTTCTAAGCGATTGCACCGTTCTAAACGATTACAGCGTTCTAAACGATTACACCATTCTAAGTGATTACACTGTTCTAAGTGATTACACCGTTCTAAGTGATTACACTGTTCTAAGTGATTACACTGTTCTAAGTGATTACACCATTCTAAGTGATTACACTGTTCTAAGTGATTGCACCGTTCTAAACGATTACAGAGTTCTAAACGATTACACCATTCTAAGTGATTACACCGTTCTAAACGATTGCACCGTTCTAAACGATTGCACCGTTCTAAACGATTACACCATTCTAAGTGATTACACCGTTCTAAACGATTGCACCGTTCTAAACGATTACAGCGTTCTAAACGATTACACCGTTCTAAACGATTACACCATTCTAAGTGATTACACCGTTCTAAACGATTACACCATTCTAAGTGATTACACCATTCTAAACGATTACACCATTCTAAGTGATTACACTGTTCTAAACGATTACACCATTCTAAGTGATTACACTGTTCTAAGTGATTACACTGTTCTAAGTGATTACACTGTTCTAAGTGATTACACCGTTCTAAACGGATTGTTAATTAAAGGATCAGCGTCAATGAAGATATGTTAAGTGTCGGAGGGTCTCAAGTCGTCTCCTTGTGGCAGAAAGCCACAAGAACTGTGCAACAATATCCAGTCTGTTTCATTTAATCACGTGTCACATGATATTATCGAACGAGGTTGGATAATAAAGCCAACATATATTTATAGTTCCAGAAAGATGCTGAGTTATAACTACTGACCTACCTGTTCTCAGTCTCAAATGACAAAAGATCTTGTCATGCATAGGTGCGTTAGTTTTAGCTCCGTCCACCGTCTTCACCGTGTTTTTCTAAGATAACCAGCCGCTTGGCCAGTGAGTCCACTGTGGCTCCTTTTATTAGACAGGTTACTCTCTCTTTCTATCCGTTGTGCAAACACTGATATGCGCACCCAGAGCCTGTCTCACTCTCAAGCACACAGGTCAGCCTGGTTTTCCCAACCTCACTTTCACACCTAAAGACCCAGATTAGCTCAATACTCAATCAAGAAGGGGACCATGGCGCTCTCCCAGAAGTGTGGTTAGTGCGTATAACCCGGGAATCCAGAGACGCATGAAGGTGCGATGGGTCCGCACTAAAAAAAAAAAGTTCAACTCTCATAGAAGTTGTGAAGGTTTTTTTTTTTAAAGGTTTAAATGTTTGTGTATTGTCGGCATGTTTGACCTAGAGTGCACTGTGATCCCGTTGCTATTCGAATTTATTACCGGACACAGAATTCTCACAAGTAGTGTTGACTTGAGGAGAATAAGGATTTGAGTATTTAAAATGTTGTTTTTTTAAAATCCTTTACTGAAAATATGGGAGGGGGATTGCACAATAGACCACAAAAGCCACATGTTTTCAACATGTTCAAGGCTACCATGCCAATTGAGTGTGTGTGTGAGACAAGAACAATTGCTATATTTGTCCCAGGCTGTTAGGACAAGTGTTTTTCACCTTATGTCTAACAAAGTCTGTTTCCCAAATGGCACCCTATTCCCTATATAGTGCACTACTTTTGACCAGGGCCCGTTGCAGCCAAGGACTCCTACCTGGAATAGCTTTCATTAACTCTTTGAACTCACACAGTACATTGGTTCTAGAACATGTCAGAGTGTTGGAGTAAACATGTCTCAACATGTCTTTGGCACATGTTGTAATCATGTGTTGACATGACACATATATACTGTACTATGAAAATACTTTAATTTAC
The DNA here is from genome assembly GCF_023373465.1 of Oncorhynchus keta. Classification (NCBI taxonomy): domain Eukaryota; kingdom Metazoa; phylum Chordata; class Actinopteri; order Salmoniformes; family Salmonidae; genus Oncorhynchus; species Oncorhynchus keta. Next base: position 46,232,923 of record NC_068449.1, on the reverse strand, counting down.
GCATACACAAAACACAGTAGAACACAATACACAAATACAAGAGTAAACATTCTAATAAATAGGTACAAGACAAAATCCTAAATAATATGATTCAGAAGATTCAATAGATTTAATAGTTTCTTAACTGTACATGTTCCTCTCCTCTTCCTCTAGCTGGCCAGTATGAAGAGTTGGAAGGAGATGCGTAACGAGATCCTTTACCTGACGGCCAACGCCACGGGCTCCCCCAGCCACATGTACCAGGCCGTGTCCCGTATCGTCTGTGGCCACCCCGAGGGCGGCGGACTGAAGATCAAGTCGCTCAACTGGTACGAGGACAACAACTACAAGGCCCTGTTCGGTAACCGTGGCGGCAACGGCAGTGACGACGAACCCGTGTCCGCCTACGACAACACCTCAAGTCAGTCCTTGGGTCAACTCCCTGCTCTACAATTCATTAATAGTTTTTACTTGTATCAAATGCGGATCCATTTTGTTAATCATTTTATAGTAGAAAAAAGGAATCTCTACACACTTCAATCAGATGCAATTTCAGTTTGTAATTTTTGGTAAAGCTTTTAACAGTTTTGGAGGGGGGGTACAGGATGTATGGACACTAGTGTATTCCTCCCTGGTGTTATCACAGAGATAGCTACCGTAACCCTCTTCAAAGTGTATAGGCTACTGGATACTCTGCCTACAGTGGTGTGATATACTAACCTGTGTCCGTCTGTCCTCCGCCCCTCAGCTCCGTACTGTAACAGCATGATGAGGAGTCTGGAAGCCAGCCCCGTCTCCAGGATGATCTGGAGGGCCCTGAAGCCTCTCCTCATGGGAAAGATCCTGTACACCCCCGACACTCCCGCCACACAGAGGATCATACATGAGGTGAGAGACTCTAACTGAAGGAACACCAAGAAGCCTGCGTGAAAAGGAACCTACACATAAATGTTTCTCTACTAACTCGGCATTGAGGCCAGGCAGCCATTATAACCATCTCCCTCCCTCCCTCCCTCTCTCTCTCTCTCTCTCTCTCTCTCTCTCTCTCTCTCTCTCTCTCTCTCTCTCTCTCTCTCTCTCTCTCTCTCTCTCTCTCTCTCTCTCTCTCTCTCTCTCTCTCTCTCTCTCTCTCTCTCTCTCTCTCACTCACTCACTCCACTCACTCACTCACTCACTCACTCACTCACTCACTCACTCACTCACTCACTCACTCACTCACTCACTCACTCACTCACTCACTCACTCACTCACTCTCACTCTCTCTCACCCTCTTTCTCTCCTATCTCTCTTTCTCCCCACCCCTCACCCAGATGAACAAGACGTTCCAGGAGCTGGGTATCCTGAGGGACCTGGGTGGGATGTGGGAGGAGATGAGGCCTAAAATCTGGACCTTCATTGAGAGCAGTGAGGAGATGAACCTGGTTCGGGTGAGTTTCTACTCTCATCTGATCTCATAGTATTTACAGTTGTACCTACAGTATACAGTAGCTACAGTCGATCTGTTGTCATGACACCAACAGCATCGGGCACTGTAGAAGAGCACATAAAACAGAAAATAAGGTTCCGCGTATAGGTTTAGTGTTGATAGGGTTTGAGTCTGCTAATGTGATCATGGTTCCTATTAGCCTAAAAGAAAGCAAGGATCTTTTAGATTTACCCAGAGCGACTTAGTTAGTGCGTTGATCTTGAGATGGCTAGGTGGGACGACCACATATCACAGTCATAGTAAGTACATCAATAAAGTAGCTACCAGCAAAGTCAGAGCTATGAATAGAGGGGTATTTGAAGTGCAAGCACTTTGAAGTTAAAGAACCCTCAGACAGTCCAAGCAATACATCATTTGCTGTGTGGTTTATTACTATTAATTGACAAGATTTCCATCATCGTAAGTAAATATTACAGTCAGAGTGCCATATAACTGCAGTATGCTGCAAATACTACGTCCAAAATAAACTGCAGTAATTTTGCAGTGTAACTGCAGTTAGCGTGCAGTATATTCTACAATGGTTGTGTCCAAAATACCACAGCAACTGCAGTTACTGCACTTTTACTGCAGTTTCAGAACTTTCCTATTTTTTTTTTTTTTGTTGCAACGGGTTAGAAAAGAGGGGACAGTGTTTTCGGTGTACACACAGTGGGTTTATCGTTTTGAGAATCAGACATGCAGTTGGAAGGGACAAGCAACGACGATATTACATGATTGGATTCATGTTCATTTAAGGTAACTGTAGGAGACAGGATCTTTCCGTTTCTTACCGAGGTAGCTACCTAACATGGCTCCTCCTCATGCTATTAGAATAGCCATGGTCCTGCCAGCAATGTATATCACCAGTCCCATAGTGCCTCACAGTGGTCGAAAAATATATCAAAAACAAATGACAAAAATGAACTCCCAGAGGCGTTTTCTCCATAGCAATTCATCTTGTGGTATTTTTAGTGGCTTCCAGCTAAGGTGGCCATTAACCACAACGGCTTGAAATTGACTTATCATTACATAGTACTTTGTGGTGGGAGTGGTATTGATAGGAGACCTCTGATAATAGATACAGGCTAATTGATAGGATGGATGAAGGATATGAAGGGATCAAAGAACAAACGGTCAAAATTGACAGTTTAGACCATACATTGTCTTTGTCTTATTCTCTTTTGTATTTCCATATATATATATATATATTATTAGTCTTTTAAAAAATGTAACTGGTGGAAATGCTTATGAGAGAGCTCCACACTACACAAATAATTATAGGCAACCAATACGGCATCTCTATCGGAATCTATATCTACCTGTTACCTCCTTCCTGTTTAGACGCTGCTTCAGAACAACGCCAGTGCCCGCTTCTTCAACGGCCGTCTGGCTGGCACAGAGTGGAAGGTGGAGGACGTGTCCCGCTTCCTGACCAAGGCTGCGGAGGACCAACGCCCCGCCGGCTCGGCCTACACCTGGAGAGAGGTGTTCGGCGAGACCGACGACGCTATCAAGACCATCTCCCGCTTTATGGAGGTGCGTGTGTTGAGCCCTTCTCAAAGGCAGATGTTCACTTGGATGACACGAATAAGACAATTTGCGTACCGTAGGTGGAATTGGCCAACGTTCTATAGTCTACACTCCCATCTAATTCTGTCGGCTCAGTTCAAGGTAAAGGGACATGGGATGATAAATAAGCAGCTGGTTGGTTTCTGTTAACGCTGAGCTCCCAATAGATCGCTTGGTCATTCTAAGCCTTCAGGTTCCCTGGGAACATCACAGTTACCATGCCTTTGTACATCGAATCAATTTAACACAGTTTAGACTTTGGGACAGTTTGTCAGTGTCTTACGTAACCCTGCTTTCTGTAGCTAAATGCTGATCGATTTTATTGGCTTCAATGAAAGGGTAACTGTTGTTGCCCATGCCAGGGTTAAACGCAATTAGACAAGCTAATGATTTTCCATTCCAGATAATTCTAGTTGACACATACTGTCTGAAAATAGTTTTGGGGGTCCAAATAGGCCTTGGCTGGGTGACGCTGGTCCTTTCAAAGTATGGGAGTCTTGAAATGCTGGAGGCCAAGACCTTCAACAGTCATGCTGGCTTATGCGTTTTGCGGTATTAGTGCAGCGTATCACTTTAACACATTTCTACCTTGCCAATGGCCATTTCAATAAGTGTTTCAGTGTGCATTTGTCAAAATGAGAAACCAATTCAAATTTGTAATTCATTTGTACAAGTCATTTGAAGTCAAGCGAGTAGTTATTAGCCTGACAACCCTTCTGGTATCCCTCCGCAGTGTGTGAACCTGGATAAACTAGAGCCAGTGGCCAATGAGGAAAGACTGGTCAACAAATCCATGGGTCTCCTAGACAACCAGAAGTTCTGGGCTGGGATAGTGTTTCCGGACATCGCCCGTAGCAACAGTTCTGACCTGCCGGGTAACGTCAACTACAAGATCCGCATGGACATCGACAACGTGGAGCGCACCAACAAGATCAAGGACGGGTAAGATACATGACGTAACAAAAATGTTCCTACGACAACTCTGGCTGGCCAAATCAAATTGGCTCGCAGGTTGTATTTGGCCCATGGGGCCGCCGGTTACCAAGGGTCCAGTATGTTGTAATAATGTATTAGACGCCAATCCTGAATATAGAGTAGATGAACATGTCTTCCTAACTTTCTACCCTGGTCTCTCTGTAGTTACTGGGACCCTGGTCCCCGGGCGGACCCCTTTGAGGATCTGCGCTACATCTGGGGTGGTTTCTCCTACCTGCAGGACGTTATTGAACAGGGCATCATCAGGGCAGTGACGGGCAGTCAAGAGAAGACTGGAGTTTACATCCAACAGATGCCTTACCCCTGCTACGTAGACGATATGTAAGTAGCATTGTAGAGACTTGGAGAGACACTGTTTTGTTTCGCCAGGATGAAATATTATAGTGTATAGGTGTATAACACAATATAAAATCATGCCATAGCAGAGCAGAGCACAAGATAAGACAGCAGAGCATTTCACAGCATAGAGAGACACTGTTTTGTTTAGCAGAGCAGGATGAAATATTATAGTGTATAAGACAGTGTATAAGACACAATTTCATAAAATCATGCCATTTCAGCAGCAGCAGAGCACAGGATAAGACAGCAGAGCATTTCACAGCATAGCAGAGCAGAGCACAATATAAGACAGCAGAAGACAGCAGAGCATTAAGACAGCAGAGCATTTCACAGCAGAGCAGAGCAGATAAGACAGCAGAGCATTTCACAGCATAGCAGAGCAGAGCACAGGATAAGACAGCAGAGCATTTCACAGCATAGAGACAGCAGAGCATTTCACAGCATAGCAGAGCAGAGCACAAGATAAGACAGCAGAGCATTTCACAGCAGAGCAGAGCAGAGCACAAGGATAAGACAGCAGAGCATTTCACAGCATATAGCAGAGCAGAGCACAAGATAAGACAGCAGAGCATTTCACAGCATTTCAGCAGAGCACAAGATAAGACAGCAGAGCATTTCACAGCAGAGACAGCAGAGCATTTCACAGAGCACAAGATAAGACAGCAGAGCATTTCACAGCATAGCAGAGCAGAGCACAAGATAAGACAGCAGAGCATTTCACAGCATAGCAGAGCAGAGCACAAGATAAGACAGCAGAGCATTTCACAGCATAGCAGAGCAGAGCACAAGATAAGACAGCAGAGCATTTCACAGCATAGCAGAGCAGAGCACAAGATAAGACAGCAGAGCATTTCACAGCATAGCAGAGCAGAGCACAAGATAAGACAGCAGAGCATTTCACAGCATAGCAGAGCACAGGATAAGACAGCAGAGCATTTCACAGCATAGCAGAGCAGAGCACAAGATAAGACAGCAGAGCATTTCACAGCATAGCAGAGCAGAGCACAAGATAAGACAGCAGAGCATTTCACAGCATAAGACAGGATAAGACAGAGCATTTCACAGCATAGCAGAGCAGAGCACAAGATAAGACAGCAGAGCATTTCACAGCATAGCAGAGCACAAGATAAGACAGCAGAGCATTTCAGCATAGCAGAGCAGAGCATTTCAGAGCAGCAGAGCATTTCACAGCATAGCAGAGCAGAGCACAAGATAAGACAGCAGAGCATTTCACAGCATAGCAGAGCAGAGCACAAGATAAGACAGCAGAGCATAGGATGGCAGAGCAGAGGCAACAAGCTCCGATTAGTTGTTAACACTGCCTGCAAAAGTACGGTGTATCTTTAATCATTTTCATGATTTCCTGATTCCTCCGTGCTCCCTCCTCTCCAGGTTCCTGCGGGTGATGAGTCGCTCCATGCCTCTCTTCATGACCCTGGCCTGGATGTACTCTGTGGCCCTCATCATCAAGGGTGTGGTCTATGAGAAGGAGGCGCGGCTCAAAGAGACCATGAGGATCATGGGATTGGACAACGGCATCCTGTGGCTCAGCTGGTTCATCAGCAGCCTCATCCCCCTGCTCATCTCCGCCTCGCTGCTGGTGGTCATTCTCAAGGTGTGTGTGGAAGCAGACACACACACAGAACGCACAGAATCCTTACGCAATCACGTACACACCCAATTCACCCGGTTTCATAATCTCATCCGTCTCCTCCGTCCAATCAGATGGGGAACCTGCTTCCCTACAGCGACCCTTGCGTGGTCTTCCTGTTCCTGGCTTCCTTTGCTGTGGTAACCATCATGCAGTGCTTCCTCATCAGTACCATCTTCTCCCGTGCCAACCTGGCGGCGGCCTGCGGAGGAATCATCTACTTCACCCTCTACCTGCCCTACGTCCTCTGTGTGGCCTGGCAGGACTACGTGGGTTTCGGGGCTAAAGTCATTGTGGTGAGTTCAGATCGCTAATACACTCTTTTGTTGTCGTGGTAATGTTGAAATGGGGATTGCGATGGAGGTGGGTTTGTGAAACGCTCTCACGTGATGACGAGCTACCTTGCCCGAGACCTGAAGACTGTTCAAATCTATTTCTTTCACTTTTTTGTTTGTTCTTTGTCATGAACATAGTCCTCTTTAAAACTTGTATTCTATTCTCCCGTCTTTCTCCAGAGCCTGTTGTCCCCTGTGGCGTTTGGGTTCGGCTGTGAGTACTTTGCCCTGTTTGAGGAGCAGGGAGTGGGTATCCAGTGGTCCAACCTGTTGTCCAGCCCCTTGGAGGAGGACAGCTACTCCCTCACCACCTCCATCTGTCTCATGCTGTTTGACTCCTTCCTCTACGGGGTCATGACCTGGTACATCGAGGCTGTCTTCCCTGGTGAGCAGCAGCCAGAGGAAGTCATGTCATTTGATGAACCTGTATTGTTTTTGAGTGTGTTCCCAAGCATAGCTACACACATTTTCTTATGTCTACCAACGGTATTAGGCAAATAAAATAGACCAGACAATAAATGTCACATTATGAAACGTCATATTATATTGTACCTAAAGGAGTGTGTATTTTTACTCATCATGTATGATGCCTGGTACTCCCCTTTAGGCCAGTATGGGATCCCCAGACCCTGGTACTTCCCCTTCACCAAGTCCTACTGGTGTGGAGAGAAACAAGGGAAGAACATACAAGAAAGAAAGGAAGGAAATGCGGAAGGTAGATTTAAAAAAGAAAACGGCTTTAACGCTCTATTGATGGATTTAACACTTAAAAATATATATATAATAATCATAATTATTGGGTGATTTTGATTTGAGATATTTCAGATGCAAATTTAGCCTTGTTTCGCCCTCAGCTGTGTGCATCGAAGAGGAGCCGTCTCACATCGAGCCTGGTGTTTACATCAAGAACCTAGTGAAGGTGTATAGCCATGGCAACAAGCTGGCTGTGGACGGGTTGACCCTGGGCTTCTACGAAGGGCAGATCACCTCTTTCCTGGGGCACAACGGAGCCGGCAAGACCACCACCATGTAAGGCCTAGGATCAAAGGGTTTCTTTAAAACCCGCATCCAATCCCCTCGATCCCTTACATAACTAGACCAATCATATGCTTCGATCCCGACACCTCCCGTCACATAGCTGTAGCAGGACAGCTTATGGGGTTTATACACCTTTTATCAATCTAGAAATGTTAAGCAACTTAATTGAATTTGATTGTAAGGGCAATCTTTTGTTTGGATCGTTATTAGCGTCGGGACAGACACAATGAAAACATTTTGACACGTTAAATACAGCAGTCCGATGCAATATGAGTACATAGGAAATGTGTGAAACTAAACTGTGTTGAGTTAAACTGTGTTAATTGACAGGTTTGGTTGTGCGTTCTCCCTGGCTCTGATAGGTCCATCCTGACGGGTCTGTTCCCGCCCACCTCTGGCACCGCCTACATCCTGGGCAAGGACATCCGCTCGGAGCTCAGCGCCATCCGACAGAACCTGGGCGTCTGCCCGCAGCACAACGTTCTCTTCAGCATGTAAGTCATCACTACTGTACTAGGACTGTAATACATACTCACAGGGGTTGCCCGTTTTAGTACTTTACTAGTTCAAGTAAAACAAAATGACTTGTAGTTCTAACTCAAGTTTTCAAGTTAATTCGCATAATACGATTGTAGCTGTTTGTTTATGACTGGCTGTATCTGTTTCTTTCTTCTTCCTCCTCCTCCTCCTCCTCCTCCTCCTCCTCCTCCTCCTCATCCTCATCCTCCTCTGTCCCAGGCTGACGGTGGAGGAGCACATCTGGTTCTATGCCCGTCTGAAGGGTCTGTCTGAGGAGAAGGTGAAGGCTGAGATGGAGCAGATCGTCAACGACATCGGCCTGCCTCACAAACGCAAGTGTCGTAGCAACACGCTGTCCGGTAAGTGTCTCTCCTTCCTGTCGATATAACGACTATATCAGCTGTTGTTAAAAATAGTAGTATTGCTGAGAATAATTTACATTTGGACCCTTAATGATTTCTCGAGTTGACCTTGGCGTTTGTTTTTGTCTCAGGGGGAATGCAGAGGAAACTGTCAGTGGCGTTGGCATTCGTTGGAGGGTCAAAGGTTGTGATCCTGGATGAACCCACTGCTGGAGTCGACCCCTACGCACGCCGGGGAATTTGGGACCTGCTTCTGAAGTATCGTGCCGGTAACGAACTCTACATATAATTTTATTTCTCCTGTGCTGGAGGAGTGAGACTGTCAATTATGCAAACAATTGCTCTGAAATTGTTTGCATAATGGAAACCAGGCAAATGATTGTGTAAATAGGCTAACGGCTAGCTTTATATCCAATCTAATGTCCTCCTCTTGGTTCTAACACCCTCTCTCTCTCTCTCTCTCTCTCTCTCTCGCTCTCTCTCTCTCTCTCTCTCTCTCTCTCTCCCTCCCCCCTCTCTCCCTCACCGCCTCTTGCTCTCGCTCCCCCTCTCTCTCTCCCCCCTCTCTCCCTCACCACCTCTCGCTCTCGCTCCCCCCTCTCTCCCTGCCCCCTTTCTCCCTCACCGCCTCTCGCTCTCGCTCCCCCTCAGGCCGCACCATCATCCTCTCAACTCACCACATGGACGAGGCGGACATCTTGGGCGACCGCATCGCCATCATCTCCCACGGCAAGCTGTGCTGCGTGGGCTCCTCCCTGTTCCTGAAGACCCAGCTGGGGACGGGCTACTACCTGACCCTGGTGAAGAGAGACTTCGACCTGACCCTCAGCTCCTGTCGGAACTCCTCCAGCAGCAGCTCTGTCTCCTACAGCAAGAAGGTGGGCCTCCCTCAGCCGCAACCCCAGGCCCTCACAGTCCTAAAGGTAGATTGAAATGCATCCGGGATGAAGGGACGAAAACCCCCAGATCCCGACACCTCCCGACACACATAAACTTGCGGTGCTCACTTTTAAAGGTAGATTGAAAGACATCACAGTTGTGAGAAATGGCAGAAATGGACATCTATCTACTCACAACTAGAATGTGCTCTGATCTTTTATTCACATAATAACCAAGTTAATCGCCCTGTGCCAGACCAATATATAAATGCTCCTTTTGGGCCTTTTGCTAAAGAGATTTAGTCTGTTAGACGAACGTGTGTTGCTCTTCTCTCTGCAGGAGGACAGTGTTTCCGAGAGCAGCTCTGACGCTGGACTGGGTAGTGAACCTGAGAGTGAAGCCACCACTATTGGTAAGACAGACAAATGCCTTGTGAGCACCCCTTCATCCCTACAAGAGGGGTGAATTAAACCCTTTGGGACTACCTTTTTGAAGAACAATATAATGATGCTGACGATAATGATGCTGACGATAATCCTTTTGATCCTTATCCTCCTCTCCCCCGTAGACGTAACCATGATCTCCAATGTGATCTTCAAGCACGTCCCCGCTGCCAGGCTGGTTGAGGACCTGGGCCATGAACTCACCTACGTTCTGCCCTACAAGGCGGCCAAAGGTGGAGCCTTCGTGGAGCTCTTCCACGAGATCGACGACCGCCTCTCTGACCTCGGCATCTCCAGCTACGGCATCTCAGACACCACCCTGGAAGAGGTGCGACAAATAAACCAAGCAGTTGGATTTGATTCTTTTTTTCAGATATTTATATTCTTATAAGTGAGTTATTGTGGCAGATGATTATTTTGATGAATGTATGTTGACTTTGGTTCTTTTATTTTTTTAAATGTATTCAATTTTTTTTGTAGATTTTCCTGAAAGTAGCAGAAGACAGTGGAGTGGATGTTGCTGAACTTCCCAACTCTGGTGAGACATTATCATACTTCCCCATTGAAACCCCTTTATAGCAAACACTTAATTTATTCATGTTCCATTGCTCATTATTATCCCGTGACTCAACCTCCTCTATGTTGTCTTTCATTCAGATGGCACCATCCCGGCTCGTAGGCACCGCAGACATGCATTCGGAGACCACCAGAGCTGTCTGAAACCCTTCAACGAGGACGACGCTTTCGATTTCAACGACTCAGAAGGTGACCCAGGTACCATTTATTACCCATGAACCATCACTTCTCTTCTCTCACGTTCCACTGGAATGATGCACTCTTTCGTTACGACTGTTAATTCGCAAGAAGGATCTCATCTCATTTTAAAGCATCATATTTGTGCATTTTGCCCTTGAACACTGTGGTCACTAGTTACAACAGCCACAAAGTCAAAAACTATTTCTACAAATTTCTCTTCTTAAAATGTGAATTTAAACCTAACCCTAACCACACAAACAAGTCTTATGCCTAACCCTAAACTTAAATGAAAAAAAATCATTTTTTTACGATATAGCATTTTTTTTACCATATTTGACTGTGGCAAGTAGTGGAAACCCTCGAACATGTGAGGCTCATTCTGTTTCTCCTCTTCCTGCCCCAGAATCTCGTGAGACGGACTGGCTGGGAGGCTCGGATGGAAAAGGCTCGTACCAGGTCAAAGGCTGGCGTCTGATTAGACAGCAGTTTGTGGCGTTGATATGGAAACGCTTCCTGTATGCCCGGCGGTCCAGGAAAGGCTTCTTCGCTCAGGTAAACTGGACTTCAGAATTATTTCTTTAGGGCATTACAAATAAAAATCAAAGTTGATCAAAGTTGTTAAGTGTTACATTGTAATTCATCATCATTACATGATCTAGCGATGGCGCAGCAGGTATATTTGTACCTTTCTGCATCTATTGTACTGTGCAAGTTTACGCCTAATTTTTACTGGCATTGTGGGTAATTGCCGTGTTGACCTTGGAACCTCTTCGTTTGGCGGGGAAGTAGATCTTAATCTTCAACTTCAAATATTTGTTCCGGTTGTAAACGGAGCCTTGTCCTGTGTTGGTTTCAGATCGTGCTTCCTGCTGTGTTTGTGTGCATCGCCCTCGTCTTCAGTCTCATCGTCCCTCCGTTTGGAAAGTACCCCAGCCTGGAGCTGGAGCCTGGCATGTATGAAGAACAGTTCACCTTCATCAGGTACGACCAACGCTATATATTCCACGGAGCGATATTAGTGGCAGACAAATGTTTTATTCGTATTCATACGTCTTTGAATTCGTAGATGCTTCTCGTGTTCACTCAGTTACTTGAACCGGGGCCAGAAAGCCTGGAAATCAAAGGTCCATGTTCTGTATAGTGTTTCCTACATAGAGGAATGATAACGACACTAACCTCGAACCTTTCATGAAGTAAATGTAGCTTTTGAGAAGCATGAATGTGAGTAGAATACTCTGGTTGTTACACAAGATGTTATATAAACAGAAGTAGTGCCGCGTCTGTTTCCTTGACGATGGTACGATATTATCTCCTCGCAGCAACGACGCCCCTGAGGATGCAGACACTAACAAGCTGTTGGGTGCCCTGACAAACTACGATGGCTTTGGTTCACGCTGTAACTCACCGTAAGTCTGACCCCCCTACTAACCAAATAGAATGAGGCTTAAACTACAGGAACAGATATTCACTGGTTGTAAAAGCGTTGATGGTTAAGTACTTAGTTGCTTTGAAGAATGATTATAACTCCCTCGTTCTGTCTATCTATCTCGGGCTCTCTCGCTTAACAGCCATGCTCCTTGCAACACGTTGGATGATGAGTGGGTTGTTCCTGAGGTACCGGAGAGTGTGAGGGGCATCTTTATGAATGGCAACTGGAGTATGGAAAACCCCTCTCCTCTCTGTGAGTGCAGCTGTGAAGGACGCAAGAAGATGCTACCTGAATGCCCAGCGGGAGCTGGTGGTCTTCCTCCTCCACAGGTACACACCCATGAGCGCGCGCACACACACACTCACACACACACACGCACACACACACAGAGAGAGAGAAATGCAGATAATGTAGTATCCACAAAAGTTTAACCTCGTTCTTTCTTTCTCTTCAGGTGAAAATCAGTGACCAAGGTACCCTGCAAAATCTGACTGGCAGAAATATCTCAGATTACCTGGTCAAAACCTATGCTCAGATTATCGGGAAAAGGTATAATTTATTGTTTTATTTTATTTAAAATGTTAATATATATATTTTTTTTATGCTCCATTTTATATAAATGAAAGGAGGTGGAACATTTATTTTAATTCTGTACATGTTGTCTTTTCACAGTTTGAAGAACAAAATCTCGGTCAATGAATTCAGGTAAACAAACTGGCAGGTGTCAATCTCTCAATGCTAAATACACTGTAGGTCTTTAGAACACGCCATAGGCATCAGTAGTGGTCTGAGAATGTTCTGTACCACGTTATTCAATAACATGAAAATGTATATTTTTTTATGCAGATATGGCGGATTCTCATTGGGTGCTAGGAACACTCAGCTCCTCCCACCAGGTGATGATATTGATCAGGCCATCTCTGAGATCAGACGACGCTTCCACCTGGAAAGAGTAAGCCTTACCATTTACATACTTAATATCCCATATACTTACCCTGGAACAATGCCACTGTAATGTACTGAAACAGCATTAACAACATAGAAATAGAATGACTAGAATGGAAGTCCAGGTTCTGTAATGCAGGGACCGGAGGCCATATTGGGTGTACTCATGAGTGTTCCACTCAAATGATCATGGTCTGCGGGGCTTTGTCCCTTCTAACAATTATATTTCAATGATTAACAATGCATGCTATTTGTTTAAATGTTGGCATTTAATGTTGTTAGGGTTTAGCTTGCGTGCTAAACTGGGATTTGTGTTCATTCTCTGTATAGGGGACTGCTGCTGACCGTTTCCTCGCTAGCTTATCCAGTTTTATCCAGGGACTGGACACTAAGAACAACGTCAAGGTTAGTTTACTGCTTTGGTGCACATTTTCCACACTCGCATAAATGTACGTTTGGGACAGTAAATGTCACAATACACTTTTCACCTCATTCCACTTTTGTTGCACAATTTTGATTGCACAGTGATTCATTTAATCACAAGTTGAGCGTCGTGCCCCTTGTACTGTAGGAACATTGTTTCAGACCCAACACAGTAGATTTCCATGCTTACACAGCAGAAAGGGTTTTAAAATATCTACGACAGCACTTTGACCTTAATAAGCAGGTTCAGACCAACGGAAATGCCATGACTAGGAAATGAGACTTGGGGAACAAAGGGGAAAAGCTCACATTGTTTTTCAGGGAACTTGAACGGTGTTGATTATATTCAGACCAAAGACCTTTTGTTCTAGAACCTAAAGTCACTCATCATCACTTCCGTTATTCTACCAAGAACCGGAAGTTGAGGCCTTTAGGTGTGTGCTTAGGCAGTTTTCACATTTATTGCTTCCGCCATTTTAAGACCTTACAAACACACTTCATTCTTCCTCTGTTTTAATAGCTCCTCCCTCCTAACCTCTGTCCTGTAAACCTTTGACCCCATCCAGATCTGGTTCAACAACAAGGGGTGGCACAGCATCGGTTCTTTCCTGAACGTGATGAACAACGGAATCCTGCGTGCCAGCCTGCCCGCGGGCCAGGACCCCAGCAAGTATGGCATCCAGGCCTTCAACCACCCACTCAACCTCACCAAGGAGCAACTGTCCCAGGTCGCACTGTAAGTACCTAGCCGACAACTCAAATTCTTCCATGAATTTTCTCATCTATCAATGACATCGATTGGAAGAAATGTACAGTATTACAATGCACCTCCTTATAGTAATTGAAAGGTCGCTGGTTCGAATCCCCGAGCCGACAAGGTGAAACATCTGTTGAGCAAGGCACGTAATCCCAATTGCATAATGGGGGGTGAATCAGAGGGAGTTGGGATACGCAAAAAAAAAAAAAAAACATTTTCAAATCACACATACATCTAATACACACTTGTACATGTGTATGAAATAGGACATGTGTATGAAATAGGACAAATATAAGTACCAACCTACTATTTATTTCTTATTTAAAAAAAAGAAGCATGGCAACACTTTACTTAAAGCATCCAGGCATACTGCTTTCTAACCTGTTCTATGTATGACTCAGAAGCATCTTTTTCCCCTCTGCGTGCTCCCTTCCAGGATGACCACCTCTGTGGACGTGCTGGTGTCCATCTGCGTGATCTTCGCCATGTCTTTCGTCCCGGCCAGCTTCGTAGTCTTCCTCATTCAGGAGAGAGTTAACAAGGCCAAACACATGCAGTTCATCAGTGGGGTGCAGCCCTTCCTCTATTGGCTGTCCAACTTCATCTGGGACATGGTAAGGCTTCTCATCTCATCCTGCACTCTTAAAGGTTTTTAGAACCTTTAAGGGTTCTTCGGCTGTCCCCGTAGGAAAACCATTTGAAGAACCCTTTTTGGTTCCATGTAGAACCCTTTCCACAGAGGGTTGTACATGGAACCGAAAATGTTTCTACCTAGAATAGTGGTGTCTGCTGTGTGGAGGACGGCTCATAATAATGGCTGGAAGGGAGTTAATGTAATGGTATCAAACACGTTGTTTCCATGTGGTTGATCCCATTCCATTCACTCCATTCCAGACATTATCAGCCGTCTTCCCCTCAGCAGCCTCCACTGACCTAGAACCAAAAAAGGGTTCTACCTGGAACCAAAAAGGCTTCTCCTATGGGGACAGCCGGAGAACCTTTTTTTTTCCTAAGAGTGTAGAGAGGTCAGTGTGGATATACAGTATACCATATATATTAGTCTTACAGTGACCAGTGAACACACACACCTTTTTAGATGTCATTTGAAGGCAGCATAATGTGAAGACCGTACAAGTGACATGTAGACTTTCACTAACTGTATATTAGAATTTTACAAAAATACAAATGCCTTGAGACACCATGGAAATGTCACAAACACAACATTTTCTGTTGTTTGAAGTCAACTCATTGGAATAGCTCTGTATCTGGACTGTACGCAGCCGGTTCTTCACCTTGAAATGGTACGTGACTGTATGAGAACGTCCTGAATGTCCCGGCCTCTTCCTGTATGTTCCAGTGTAACTACATCGTCCCTGCTACTCTGGTCATTATCATCTTCATC
The DNA here is from genome assembly GCF_023373465.1 of Oncorhynchus keta. Classification (NCBI taxonomy): domain Eukaryota; kingdom Metazoa; phylum Chordata; class Actinopteri; order Salmoniformes; family Salmonidae; genus Oncorhynchus; species Oncorhynchus keta. The sequence continues at coordinate 46,217,636 of NC_068449.1, read as the reverse complement.
TGTTTCCAACAAGACGCCTATGTCTCCTCCACCAACCTGCCTGTACTGGCCCTGCTGCTGCTGTTCTATGGGTGAGGGGACACACACACACACACACACACACACACACACACACACACACACACACACACAAAAATAGAGAGAAAACACGTTGTGGCAGACCAGGGGGTTTTGGGTCTCAACGTTTACACAGATCAGACACGGACAGAGTAAGATTAGCTCAGTTTCAAATGTGTTTATTTATTTAAATAATAGTTCAAAATAAAAGAATAGGTCACCCCCATGAGACCCTCTCTGGGATACCATCTTCTGGGCTCCGGGTTTGGCTGTATCCTGTGGCGTAAAAAAAAAAAAAAATTTTTAAAAGAGACCTCACTCCTGTTACCTCTGCAACCGCCCCCAACCATGCGGGAATCCTTCCTTCCCCCACTCTCCCTGTGCGCTGCCCTCCTGGCAGCTTTATGGGACTTGTACAACTGGTGAGCAATCAGCCCTTGATTACTCACCAACTCCCCAATCAGCCCCAATTAGTCCTGTCCGGAGAGCCCGTCGAGACCTGGCACGTCCAGCAGATAGAGCCCTCTCCGTCTGTCACCAGGCCTCAACGAGTCTCCCCCTGGTGGCTGACCTGCTGTACGCCACAACGTGCACACACACACACACACACTGCCTTTGGCGCACACAATATGTCGCACACAAACTACCTCGCTCACACACACACCATATGTCCCAGCGATGCAAGGCTACGTCTATATAAGACTGGGAGTTGTACACGCACATGTTCTAACTTCCTTTTTGATGTCTGTCCCAAGGTGGTCCATCACACCCCTGATGTACCCGGCGTCCTTCTTCTTTAAGATCCCCAGCACGGCCTACGTGGTGCTCACCTCCGTCAACATCCTCATCGGCATCAACGGCAGCGTCTCCACCTTCGTCCTCGAGCTCTTCGGCAGCAACGTGCGTACAACACGACTTCGTAGGGCTTCGATGGGCTTCGTAGGGCTTCGTTAGACTTCATAGTGACTTAATAGGGCTTAATGAGACTTCATAGAACTTGTGAAAGTCATTAGGTGGACCAATACTGCAGAAATGATCCCTGTAGAAATGCTTTTTATCAGTGTGACATCCTGTTACAATTCTGCCCTTATTTAATTACAACATTTTAAAGTGAATTGAATTCAATTGGGACTTTATAAATAAATGTAAATAGTTTGACTGATTGATTGTGTTGTTCTACTATGTGACAACAGGAGATCGGAGGGATCAACGACATCCTGAAGAATGTGTTCCTGATCTTCCCTCACTTCTGTCTGGGTCGAGGCCTCATCGACATGGTGAAGAACCAGGCCATGGCCGACGCTCTGGAGAGGTTTGGTAAGCAGGCTCAGGTCATAGGTCATAGCTCGTTATTACTTTAGGACAAAAAAAAGTAATGTCAACGAATGAAGTTTGTGATTTAATGTTTACAAAAAAATTATTGTAAATTTGTCAGTGCTGTGCTTCTATTTCTTGACAATCATCTGTTCCTTGCATTGGTTCTAGGTGAGAACCGGTTCCGTTCCCCTCTGGCGTGGGACATGGTGGGCAAGAACCTGTTCGCCATGGCTGTGCAGGGTGTGGTCTTCTTCACTATCACCGTGCTCATCCAATACCGCTTCTGTATCAAGGCCAGGTAGGCGTGGCCTGACATTTCATTGGACAGATTCATCAGATTAGACTCTTTTGTTGTGTCCTTTATCCACTTTCTATTTTAAAATGAATACATATCAAAATAGTCAAGTCAGTAAAACATTTTGTGTTCATAATGACCTGCTGTAAATATTCTCCTTGATCTAATTGGTTGTTTCAGATCTATGAGCACCGACCAGAAACCTATTGGTGAAGAGGATGAAGACGTGGCCAGAGAGAGGCAAAGGATTCTGGGAGGAGGGGGACAGTCTGACATTCTGGAACTCAAGCAGCTGACCAAGGTGTACAATAGAAAACAGAAACCAGCAGTGGATCGTCTTTGTGTCGGAATTCCTCCAGGAGAGGTGAGCTGGCTCTGCTACCACTGTACAGCATAGATAGGGACGGGAGTTTTTCCTGGTCACATGACCTCGCCTGCTCATTAGCCTCCATTAGATTAGTTTTCCTGGCCACATGACCTCACCTGATCATTAGTCTGCAATAGACCAGCTTTACCGGTCAGGTCAGATGGTCAGGAGAAGTTTCTGGCCCGACCCATAGATTCTCCCCTTTCATATCCAGTTGATGGTTCAGTCCAGTGAAACTCTTCTCTCCTCTCTCTCTCTCTCTCTCCAGTGTTTTGGTCTTCTTGGAGTCAACGGAGCAGGAAAGACGAGCACCTTCAAGATGCTGACTGGAGACTCCATAGTCACGAGTGGTGAAGCTTACCTGGCGGGAAAGAGGTGAGAGGGATAGTAAATATCATTAAACAAGCTGAACAAATTGTTATTCCGGGATGTATACAGTATATCTTAAAGGTTAAATGCATGATTGATTACAGCCTCTAAGAACTCGTTCACACTGAAGATTCCATAACTGCTGTATATGGCGATAGTCTTGAAATAGCCTTAAAACGTCCTTGAAATATGTACTGTGAACGGGGTCTCAAATTGTTTTGGAGGTGTGTGCTGTTGTGACTGACAGCGTGCGTTCTCTGTGTGGTCTGTCAGTGTGTTGACCGAGATCAACGAGGTGCACCAGAACATGGGCTACTGCCCTCAGTTTGATGCTATCAACGACTTGCTGACTGGCAGGGAGCACCTGGAGTTCTACGCCATCCTGAGGGGGGTTCCCGAGAAGGAAGTGTGTGAGGTGAGTGTGTGTCCGTGTGTTATCCTCTTGACAGACAACAACAACAAAAAACATTCTTACAACCGTGACATTTTGTGCCTTGTTAAAGGACAGGTAACTATGTCATGCTCCTTATTTGGAGACCTTGTCTCTGCCTTTTTGTTGGTCCATTTTTAAGGGCAGGTCATTGTTTTAAGGACATGACTTTGTTTTAAGGACGGGTTGTTGTTTTAAGGACGGGTTGTTGTTTTAAGGACAGGTTGTTTCGGTTTACTTCCTGAATTGACTGAAGTGAGATGGAATTGACCCCAGCCCGGGTGGGCTATAGCATGTGATCTTGATTATCTTGTTTGTCTAATCATGTCTTTGGCACCTCTCTCTCTCTCTCTCTGGTCCAGGTGGCAGAGTGGGGCATCCGTAAACTAGGCCTGATCAAGTATGTGGACAAGGCAGCAGGGAGCTACAGTGGAGGGAACATGAGGAAACTCTCCACGGCCATGGCACTGATCGGTGGTCCACCAGTGGTCTTCCTGGTGAGTAGGCCTACTTCATGAGCCTTTTATCTAACTAATCATTTGTTCTTATACCCAAACGTTATGTTATTCAGTCATGCCACATTACAGTATATCGATGTGTGTGAACGGGATCAACCTTTCATTCATGTTCAATACCTATTACAGTATTTAGGACCCAGAGTTTTTCCTGATCACATCATGGTCAAACCGGGGCGGCAGGGTAGCCTAGTGGTTAGAGCGTTGGACTAGTAACCGCAAGATTGCAAGTTCAAACCCCCGAGCTGACATGGTACAAATCTGTCGTTCTGCCCCTGAACAGGCAGTTAACCCACTGTTCCCAGGCCGTCATTGAAAATAAGAATTTGTTCTTAACTGACTTGCCTGGTTAAATAAAGGTAAAATAAATAAAATAAAAACCAGTCTCTCCATTGAGGATGTCAACAATAGACTAGGCCCCCGGACTAGAGGGTGTTGTTTTCTACACCAACTTGTTCCTGGGCCTAGTCTGACCAGGCTCTGGTGTTGTTCTTCTCTGTGACTGACAGGACGAGCCCACCACTGGTATGGACCCCAAGGCCAGACGGGCTCTGTGGAACTGCATTCTCAGTATCGTCAAGGAGGGACGATCGGTGGTTCTCACCTCGCACAGTATGGAGGAGTGTGAGGCCCTGTGTACGCGGATGGCCATCATGGTCAATGGGAGGTTCCGCTGCCTGGGCAGCGTACAGCACTTAAAGAACAGGTAAGAACAGGGAGAGATTGGAGTTACCTACTGCACAGTAGTGAACACCTACGTTGGTGAAGAAGCACGGTGGCCATTTTGGATCAACATTGAGCTAACGCTAATCATCCCTATGCGTTTCTTCATTCAGATTTGGGGATGGCTACACCATCATCCTCCGGGTGGCAGGACCTGACCCGGACCTGAGGCCGGTGATGGAGTTCATTGAGAAGGAGCTTCCGGGCAGCACTCTGAAGGAGAAGCACAGGAACATGCTGCAGTATCAGCTGTCCTCCTCCAAAACCTCCCTGGCACGCATCTTCAGCATCCTGGCCAAGAACAAGGAGTGGCTGCACATTGAGGACTACTCCGTTTCCCAGACAACACTAGACCAAGTGAGAGCTGGGCTGGTTGAAAATGTTGTCGGCCATTTTGATTATCATAGCAAATCTTTACTTTTTTTTTTTATTGAAATGTTGTTTTTCGAGGGGGTCTTCTATAGGTTTATATGAAATGAGTGTTTCGTTTGCCAGTACAAATTGAACAAATGAAATAATAACACTTAAACCAAAATGCAAATTAAACAAACGTTGCTTGCATAGCACACTGATTAATCTGGTCTGTGTGTGTGTTCTCTTAACTTCAGGTATTTGTCAATTTCGCCAAGGACCAAAGTGACGAGGACCACTTAAAAGACATTTCGATGCACAAGAGAGACGCGGTGGCAGTGGACATTACTCAGCTCAAGTCTTTCCTCACAGACGAGAAGGCCAGGGAGAGCTGCGTGTGAATCCAAGGCTGCACCTGAAATGGAACTCTGTTCCCTACATCAGTGCGCTACTTTCGACCAGTGCCCTGGTCAATATAGTGCCCCGTGTAGTGTATAGGGTGCAATTTTGGACGAACCCTGTGTCTGTTCCTCTCCTAGATTAACTGCCAAGGCCCCTGTAGACGGGTCATTCCGGAGAGGAGGGTTTTCTACTTTATTGTAGCGTTTTTTTATTTATTTTATTCTTTCTCAGTGGACTGCCCAGCGTTAGCGTTCTTTTGTAGGGTGACGCGAGAACAAGCGGCAGAAGTTCAACACTGAAAGTCAATGCAAATCAATGCAAAGAAATAAAGATGATAAAATCCCATGAAGTGTTCTACGAGGAACAGCCTTGTGCCCCTCGCTAGCTAGATTGAAAAGACTGAAAGACTTGAATATATTTCAAAGTTGTACCCCAGACAGAGCATGAATGAAGAGTACACAGTTTCCTGTGTGCTCACTCAAGCAGGATCAGCGACACGCTCGACAATGTATAAAGAAGAAGTTCCAATCAACTCGCTCATTGCCAACCGACAGTCATTTGGATTCAGGGTGTATTTTATCTCCCGCTCTTTGTTACCATTTTTTTTTTATGAACTGGAAGAATAAGAATTCATTTCAACGATAGTCCAATCCCAAATGAAAGATATTTTAAATACAGTATATTGATCAATTCAGTTTTGCATCTTTAAAAATGGAACCTAATGGAGTTTGTTGTATTTAAAAAAAAAAAAAAAAAAGATTAATGTTTGTTGTTGTCATGACGTCCAGCACAGTGCCTGCCAATCATGTTGGAAATAATGTTAACACTCCAAAAGAGAGGCCATGGAATGTTCTGGAATGACAAAGCAGAAAGACCGGAGATTCTTTAGAACCCTGAAGGGATTTCAGAGAGACCTTATTGTCAGATTACTGCTTTAAATGTACTGTACTTTGCCATAGGTAATGAAGGGTCAACTTCTGTACGTGAATGTGCAATCTAATAACGACAAAGGTCGCTTATTAGCTAACAATCATCCTTTTGACATTTGTGACAGGTTTTCTGAAGTGTGAGGATGGACCTAAATGTCATGCTTTTTAATGGACCACGTAGTGTAGATAGGACCTGTACGGTATGTGTGCCAAAGCATGAACCCTCTTAAGACAGGTATAATGGACTAAAGAGATGGGCTGTTGCTGTTGGATAACCTACTGGGGTTTTCCCCCGGCAGGCTTAAAGATTCTGTGGTAGGAAACACGGTATTACTAACGTGACCACGAGAGAAATGTGACTGGGTATACCATTTTTTTTTTTCATTTATTTATGTATTGTGAAGTAACAGTGACAGGAGAGCAGACGATGATGATGATGAATATATATATTCTATATTGAAGATCTATCTGGATATGTGTCGTTCAGTAAACAGTCACCAGTGCCAAAACATTGAGTCAACGTTGTGTCGAGGTTGAGTCAGGGGGGCGGGGCGGCTTATTTGTACACTTTCACTTGTCTTTTTCCTTGAACAGCTGACTTCCTGTAGTTCAGCCGCCATCTTTGGAGTTTTCCGCTTGAGAAGTAAAGGACACGTGCTGAAAGTGAAGGATGGAACGGCTAGAATGCATTTAACACGTGGCTGCACATGGAGGCTGGGTCTCACATGGTGCTGACAAACAATCCAACCATCATTGTACTTTCTGGGCTGTTACCAAGGTCCTTTTTGTGCGTGTCTATTGTGCGTTATTATTACTGACCACAACCCCAAATGTACACCCCCCCCCCTCTTCTCTCTAACTCCTGTTATTGTATTTACTGATGCACAACACATCTGCCATAGTTACACCAGCAGTCTGCCATATTAACATGCAAACTTAGGGCCAAACAAACACGATAAAAGGCAACAGTCGAACACCGGTCGAATTGAGAGGGACCAGACCAATAAAATGCCACTGTTTTGGTTACGTTACGATGAGTACTACGTTCATTCGGACAGAATTGCTGATCATACAAAGAACCCTATCTGCTCATTGGTCATGATGGGGAGGGATGTGGACACTTAGCACTTTATTGAAGTTTTCTATGTAATCTACACAGTACAGGATTTACATTGGAATAGCCCCAGATTTCAGAAGATACACCTGAAACTACAATGCATTTAGTTTTGTTCCGTGACAAAAATTTTAAAAAACTATTTGGAAGAAAAAGTGTCCTGCAGTACCATGGTAGTTATTTTATTGTGTTGAATATTATTTGTTTACATTTTAAGTATTAAAAAGGCTGGTTGTGTCTGTTATTTGTTGTGTACAGTACTTATTTACAGGAATAAAAATTGATACATTTTCAAGACAGTAGTTTGTCTGCTTTCTTCAAATCTACCACTATTAACTTGTCTTCACCGTTATCAATTCTAGCCAAAAACTGTTTTCCAAACCCTTTCTAAAATACATCACTTAGAGTTGCCCTTAATTCTACAATAATTCAAGTCAATCAACTTCATGTTAACATTTCTGCTGTCAACCTTTACCTGAGATTACCGAAAAGTACTGCTACCACAGATTATGGATATACTGACTAAATAAATCTCACCCTAACCGCACAACAGCAGGCTGTCTAGCTGCCGCCTATCCTTTCTTTGGATTGGTGGAAACATCTCATTATTGTAATCTTTTTTAAATATTCAACGAGGGTTGTTGAAGTCGACCGCCTGTGTTCAATAGAGAGAGACTAATGATACGAGCCTCATTTCATGAATATGCATAGCCATCTCGAGACAACCCACATACAGTGTTTTTTCTCTCAAAGTTGCCGGGATGTCACTTGTCCTACTTCTATCAGTACAATTGTAACAATTTAAGCATTACGAAACTTCTATTTGATAAAATAAACCTCACTTGGCAAATAAGCCATACATTTTTTATTGATCGAAGATGACACACTCATTGACCTCCATGCAAAACGCCTTGCTTGATGGGCAAACGCAACAACAATAAAAACACCTGCTGGAGACAGATTTCTGTTGAGTTGGGCTTCTCTCTTCCTCTCTGCTATTACCTGCCTACGTGATCCAATCTATGACGTGTGATTGATAGAAGATGTACGGTAGGGAAACACCAGCAGATAATAATCTAATGAAAAGCACGAGTTCACGCACACCCAAAATATTCTAGAGGTGTTGCCTGACGGAAAGGTAAACTTGAGATACAAACAAATTGTATCACAAGCTGGCGATTAGATACAGCAGATTCACTGTTTTGTTAGACTTCAGTGCAGCTTTTGACATTATAGATCATCGTCTGCTGCTGAAACAATGTATGCGTTATGGCTTCACATCCTATGCCATATTGTGGATCACATTGCATAGTTTGTCAATTTTCATGAATTTCTCCAAATTTAAAACTTCAATAGCTCCTTGGTCATGTGACCTACTGACTTCAAACCGGGTTCAGAATGTCCACAATATATAAGGGTAGTCAGTGGACATTCTGAACCTTGTTTGAAGTCATTAGGTCACATGACAAAGGAGCTATTAAAATTTAAAATGTGGAAAAATGCATGTAAAATCGTGTGAGATTACAATTAACAAACTAAAGGGTGTACAGTGGACATTCTGAACCTTGTTTGAAGTCAGTAGGTCACATGACCAAGGAGCTATTGAAGTTTTAAATTTGGAGAAATTCATGTAAAAGCATGCGAGATGAAAATGGACAAACTAAAGGGTATGCAATGTGTAGGCCCGCTAAGTGGACATTCTGAACCTTGTTTGGTTACATGTTCAGCATATGTATTGACCAGCAAACCCACTGCAGCCTACCTTACTAGCTCACTCTCCATCCCTACTTTGGACAATTAATAACATGTGGGAAGTTAGGTTGAGCGTGTAGAGATTGACAGGGAGGTTTTAGTCCGTGTGACGTAGAAGTCCGTCACTGGCCTTGGGCAGCATTTGGTTCTTTAACGCACACACATATTCATCACTCCTCCCTGCGCCATTATAAGATAAGTTAACAATGTGGGTCGACACACAAATTAACTTCTGTCTTGGTGCATGCACCTCACACTTGTCAATGTTCATATTTGAGAGATACAATAATTATTATACTTATCGTTGTGGATGATCGCATTGTTTGTTTGTTCTGTTCCTCTCTCTCCATCTCTGTGGCTTCCGGGTATGCTGGAAAAGGACCCGAGCTAAGGGAATTGGGTTGGCTTTATAGTGCCTGTCCCAAATGGCTCATTAATGCATATTGAAAGATATTGTCAGTAGTGATGTAATGTTGTAAATGTTATGTTGTGATATTGTTTAAAACCGTGTTGCAATGTATATCCTTTAGTATGTTTAGTTCATGGAAAATGTAGGTTTGTATTGTTAATTGATTAATTAATTAGGGTTAATTGTTCTGAGGGGAGGGGCTAGCCCTACAAAAGGAGCCTCTCTTTCAGTCATGGGGAGGCATTTTTTTTTTTTTTGGATTGAGCTGTGGATGGGTCAGCATTGTTTTTAAGCTGTCCCATAAGGTAGACGTGGATGGCAGTACTGTTGTTTTTTTGTTCCGAATCACTTGTAAATAAACACCTTTGCACAGAAGAACTTTTGCGGCTCCGCCATCTTTTTATTTTGATAGAGGTTAGGTTATCCAGTTTAGCCTTCTGGCCTACTCTACGTGACAGTCCGCAAAAACAACTTTACAAAGAAAATCACTTGTCTCAGTCCTACTTCTCTATTGTGGCTTGGTGTAGGTCTCTCCCCGTTTCCCCTCTCGCGGTGTGCCACCATGCTCCTTTCATTTGGCCTCCACGGCTGGTTGGCACTTTCCTCGAATTACCTCCATTTAGAGTTGTCCGTGTCGGGTGCCCAGCTCCCGTATTACCAGCAGAGGGAGCCAACGTCGCCTCACGTACCTCCCCTCTATTACCATCTCCTGGGGTAGACCTCCTGGGAAACCAAACATGACTCTCGTACTTTGCCCCTTCCCTTTATGGTTGATATTAACGACGAAAGGAGATACTGTCTCTCTCCTATTGTGTACCTATGTTAAATACTGTGGAAAAATATTTTTAAAAACAGGAAAATAAATCCTTAGAACTACCAGTTATTATAGATACATATTAAAGAAAAGGGTAAACACAACACTGGACTGAACCCCTAATTGTCAAAGTAATATTAATGTATAACTATATAGAAGATACATGACTAGAGTTTATGCAATATGGGTGTATATCCACTTCACGCTTCTTAGGTGTGTCACAAGGAGCTATTGAAATGTAAAACTATGAAATATGTAAAATTTACACCATGTGATTTTACAGTACCAAAACAAGAGTGTGTCATATAGAAGGGTAGTCAGTGGTCATTCCGCACCTTGTTTGAAGTCAGTAGGTCACATGACCAAGGAGCTGTTGACATTTTAAATTGTGAAAAATGAATGTAAATCAAATCAAATTTTATTTGTCACATACACATGGTTAGCAGATGTTAATGCGAGTGCAGCGAAATGCTTGTGCTTCTAGTTCCGACAATGCAGTGATAACCAACAAGTAATCTAACTAACAATTCCAAAACTACTGTCTTATACACAGTGTAAGGGGATAAAGAATATGTACATAAGGATATATGAATGAGTGACGGTACAGAGCAGCATACAGTAGATGGTATCGAGTACAGTATATACATATGAGATGAGTATGTAGACAAAGTAAACAAAGTGGCATAGTTAAAGTGGCTAGTGATACATGTATTACATAAGGATGCAGTCGATGATGTTGAGTACAGTATATACGTATGCATATGAGATGAATAATGTAGGGTAAGTAACATTATATAAGGTAGCATTGTTTAAAGTGGCTAGTGATATATTTACATCATTTCCCATCAATTCCCATTATTAAAGTGGCTGGAGTTGGGTCAGTGTCAATGACAGTGTGTTGGCAGCAGCCACTCAATGTTAGTGGTGGCTGTTTAACAGTCTGATGGCCTTGAGATAGAAGCTGTTTTTCAGTCTCTCGGTCCAAGCTTTGATGCACCTGTACTGACCTCGCCTTCTGGATGATAGCGGGGTGAACAGGCAGTGGTTCGGTGGTTGATGTCCTTGATCTTTATGGCCTTCCTGTAACATCGGGTGGTGTAGGTGTCCTGGAGGGCAGGTAGTTTGCCCCGGTGATGCGTTGTGCAGACCTCACTACCCTCTGGAGAGCCTTACGGTTGAGGGCGGAGCAGTTGCCGTACCAGGCGGTGATACAGCCCGCCAGGATGCTCTCGATTGTGCATCTGTAGAAGTTTGTGAGTGCTTTTGGTGACAAGCCAAATTTCTTCAGCCTCCTGAGGTTGAAGAGGCGCTGCTGTGCCTTCTTCACGACGCTGTCAGTGTGAGTGGACCAATTCAGTTTGTCTGTGATGTGTATGCCGAGGAACTTAAAACTTGCTACCCTCTCCACTACTGTTCCATCGATGTGGATAGGGGGGTGTTCCCTCTGCTGTTTCCTGAAGTCCACAATCATCTCCTTAGTTTTGTTGACGTTGAGTGTGAGGTTATTTTCCTGACACCACACTCCGAGGGCCCTCACCTCCTCCCTGTAGGCCGTCTCGTCGTTGTTGGTAATCAAGCCTACCACTGTTGTGTCGATCCGCAAACTTGATGATTGAGTTGGAGCGTGCGTGGCCACGCAGTCGTGGGTGAACAGGGAGTACAGGAGAGGGCTCAGAACGCACCCTTGTGGGGCCCCGTGTTGAGGATCAGCGGGGAGGAGATGTTGTTGCCTACCCTCACCACCTGGGGCCCCGTCAGGAAGTCCAGTACCCAGTTGCACAGGGCGGGGTCGAGACCCAGGGTCTTGATGACGAGCTTGGAGGTACTATGGTGTTGAATGCCGAGCTGTAGTCGATGAACAGCATTCTCACATAGGTATTCCTCTTGTCCAGGTGGGTTAGGGCAGTGTGCAGTGTGGTTGAGATTGCATCGTCTGTGGACCTATTTGGGCGGTAAGCAAATTGGAGTGGGTCTAGGGTGTCAGGTAGGGTGGAGGTGATATGGTCCTTGACTAGTCTCTCAAAGCACTTCATGATGACGGAAGTGAGTGCTACGGGGGCGGTAGTCGTTTAGCTCAGTTACCTTAGCTTTCTTGGGAACAGGAACAATGGTGGCCCTCTTGAAGCATGTGGGAACAGCAGACTGGTATAGGGATTGATTGAATATGTCCGTAAACACACCGGCCAGCTGGTCTGCGCATGCTCTGAGGGCGCGGCTGGGGATGCCGTCTGGGCCTGCAGCCTTGCGAGGTTAACACGTTTAAATGTCTTACTCACCTCGGCTGCAGTGAAGGAGAGACCGCATGTTTTCGTTGCAGGCCGTGTCAGTGGCACTGTATTGTCCTCAAAGCGGGCAAAAAGTTATTTAGTCTGCCTGGGAGCAAGACATCCTGGTCCGTGACTGGGCTGGGTTTCTTCTTGTAGTCCGTGATTGACTGTAGACCCTGCCACATGCCTCTTGTGTCTGAGCCATTGAATTGAGATTTCACTTTGTCTCATTGCTGCATTGTTTATATTCGGACATGTTACCAGACACCTTGCCCTGATTAAACGCAGTGGTTCCTGCTTTCAGTTTCACCGAATGCTGCCATCAATCCACGGTTTCTGGTTTGGGAATGGTTTTATCGTTGCTATGGGAACGACATCTTGACGCACGTTCTAATCAGCTCGCACACCGAATCAGCGTATTCGTCAATATTTTCATCTGAAGCAATACGAAACATGTCCCAGTCCACGTGATGGAAGCAGTCTTGGAGTGTGGAGTCAGCTTGGTCTGACCAGCGTTGGACAGACCTCAGCGTGAAGAGCCTCTTGTTTTAGTTTCTGCCTGTAGGCAGGGATCAGCAAAATGGAGTCGTGGTCAGCTTTTCCGAAGGGGCGGGGCAGGGCCTTATATGCGTCGCGGAAGTTAGAGTAACAATGATCCAGGTTTTACCACCCCTGGTTGCGCAATCGATATGCTGATAAAATTTAGGGAGTCTTGTTTTCAGATTAGCTTTGTTAAAATCCCCAGCTACAATGAATGCAGCCTCCGGATAAATGGTTTCCAGTTTGCAAAGAGTTAAATAAAGTTCGTTTTCAGAGCCATCGATGTGTCTGCTTGGGGGGATATATACGGCTGTGATTATAATCGAAGAGAATTCTCTTGGAAGATAATGCTGTCTACATTTGATTGTGAGGAATTCTAAATCAGGTGAACAGAAGGATTTGAGTTCCTGTATGTTTCCTTCATCACACCATGTCTCGTTAGTCATGAGGCATACGCCCCCGCCACTCTTCTTACCAGAAAGATGCTTGTTTCTGTCCGCGCGTGCGTGGAGAAACCCGTTAGCTGCACCGCATCGGATAGCGTTTTCCCAGTAAGCCATGTAAAAACATGTTTGATGAAAATGGACAAACTAAAGGTTGTGCAATGTGTAGGCCCACTGAGTGGACATTCTGAACCTTGTATGAAGTCAGTAGGTCACATGACAAAGGAGCTGTTGACATTTTACATTTGGAAAAATTAATGTAAAATCTTGTGAGATGAAAATGGACAAATTAAAGGTTGTGCAATATAGAAGGGTGGTCAGTGGACATTCAGAACCTTGTTTGAAGTCAGTAGGTCCTATGACCAATGAGCTATTGAAATTCAAAAATGTAAATAAATCATTTAAAATAGTGTAAGATGTAAATCAACAACAACAAAAGTGTGTGCAATGTGTCTATGCCATCGGGTTAGCTAGGAGGAATGGTTAAAGAGCTATTGAAATGTGAAAAATGAGATTTGTCAGTATGTTGAAAGGTCCCTAACGGCTGTTGGTGGACATAAGGAAAACTACAGGCGAATATCCAACCTGAAACTGTCTTTACCTCGGTGAGAGGTCTATCTGTGATAACGCACTGCTCTGCTTTCTTGACATCACAATCAACTTACAAGACCTACTTTTATCAGACCTGGACTATTGCCCAGTTATAAAGTTCCAAGTTGTGAGGTGATGGGGGAAAAGGAAATGATTAACTTCTAAATGAATAATACTCTAGTCTCCCTAGGCACACGGGTTGCCTCCCACAATGTGAACAATGTTGCCCTAGGTCTGGGATTTCCTTAGACTGATTCACTAGTGTTTCTTGTTAATTATTTGACTAACCACAAATTAATCCATTACTGGTTTCCTTGTAACAGGGTGGAAATCCAGAGCTAGGTCTCTAGTCACTTTTTGGAGTCCCCAATTGAAGACTTGAAATGAAATCAATTCAATTAAACACATATTCCAATCATTTTAACTATAATAAATTAATATATTCAATAGCCCAACAGGACAATTAAAGTTAAATGTATTCAATAAAAATAGATTTTGAATAATTAAAATGTAAAACAAGCATGCAAGTGATCATGTCACAGGTAGGGAACAGGTCTTGAATGTAAGGAAGCATGGAAGTGATCATTCATACAGGTACTGAATAGGGTTGGAATGTAAAGAAGCATGGAAGTGATCATGTAACAGGTAGTGAACATGTCTTGAATGTAAAGAAGCATGGAAGTGATCATTCTTACAGGTACTGAATAGGGTTTGAATGTAAAGAAGCATGGAAGTGATCATGTAACAGGTAGTGAACATGTCTTGAATGTAAAGAAGCATGGAAGTGATCATTCATACAGGTACTGAATAGGGTTTGAATGTAAAGAAGCATCGAAGTGATCATGTCACAGGTAGTGAACGTACAGAATCACAGCAGACAAGTGATGTTCTTAGAAACATATATAAGTAACCAAACCAATCGTTGCTTTTAGATTGTGATTAAGACCTTTCACACAGTTTCAAACATGGGAAACGTTTCCGCAAAAAAATATATTAAACCCATAATCATCTCATATCTAAGCCGAAAATGAAAGAAACAATATATAAAATATGTATTAACTATATGCAAATGTATACAACTTATATACACATTTAAACCAAGTAGTTCTCCCTTACAGAATTACACAAAGACAACTCATTACAAATGACATACAAAATAACTTCTTCATCCCACGCCCTTTCCCTTGTCCTGCCATTAGAAGTCAAACATGTTGATCAAACATTTTGATCCACTCTGATATTTATGAGGTCTTGTTGTGCCATCACATTCATCCAAGTGCTGTCCATTTGTTTCCACAATAAATACACGTGTTCCGGAGAATTCAGAGTATTCTCAGTACTGCACTCCGTGGTTCCGCTGTGCTTTCTCTGCCCTCCACCTTGTGATAAAGGATGTGCAAAATAACTACTAACATTTATCCACTTTCACTAAGGTTTCCCCACATCTACTGTGATTTTCGTGAACAGAGCATCCTTTTCCACTTTGACGACTTTGTACTTGAGAGAGCTGATCCCATCTGTATTTATCGTCAGTCTCGTGCGTTGTATTCTGTCAAACCTGCAAAGGAAACGACTCATCAGTCTACTATCCTCCTATGAAGATATTAGGGATGCACTGATATGTCAATTCTGGGGCCATACAATAGCCAATATTTTCTTGGCTGTGATGGCTGAGTAACAATGCTGATGCTATCATGAAGAAATAAAAACTTTCCCCTTAAAATCTACATTTTCTTTTTTAAAGGTACAACATTGTGGGGAACCTGTTGAATGTGGTTGTTCTAATCTGAAGCTTTACCTCTGAGGATTTGGGTCGTTTAGTTTGTCTCTCTCGTGACGGATCATCCGGCATTTTCCGACCTCGCCATCTGGACGAGAGATGGACATTCCTCTGGAGCTCAACCTGTGGAAATCAGAGTTTATTATTATAATGGACTTTGCATACAAGTTGGAAATACTGTGGAATTCAGGGTTGGGGTCAATTCTAATTCAATTCAGGAAGTGATTTAAGTTTTTAAAAACGTGACAACTTTTAAGTAATTTACAGTTTTTAAAAACTGACAACTTTTTAAGTAAACAGTTTCCTTTTCAAAAAAAAAAAAATATTGAAAAAACTGCCATTTCAGTTTCTGAATTGACTGACCCTAACACCCTGGTGAATAGATTGTGTTTTGCATGAGCATTAGACAATGCATCGGTAACATTAGAAAGGGATGATGTCCTCTTGCCAAGTCTGACTTTAATATAGACTCATCCGTAATGCTTTAAAAGTCTGTTTGGATTGGAATGCACTGTCTTGCCTGTTGAAAATGTCGTCATCTTCACCACCCCAGCCCCAGTAGTTGTTGGGAAAGCCGTTGATTTCCAGGAACTGCTCCTTACTTAACGCTGAGACACCGCCAAAGTACTGGTTATAGGGCAACCTATGGATGAGACAAAGACAAAATATTTCTCATCTGGCCCATACAAAGAGCCAAGTAATGAAAAGGTTAGACTAAACATAAACAGATATACTTGTTTACTACTCTTCTAGCTGTGTACTCATTGTATGAATTGAGGAAGAGTCCCAATTAATGAAAATGAGAAAGAAGTTGTCGGTTGAGTTTTGTGCCGTACTTGAAGCCAAACTTGTCCATGGAGACAGACAGGTGTCTGGGCTGGCTGAAGCATTTGTAGGGGTTGCGGTCATCCATGGGGATGATGTCCACATCACTGAACACAAAGCAGTCGTAGTCATACTCTTTCAGGGCCTCAGCATAGCCAATGTTCATCAGCTTGGCCCTGTTGAATGTGTTGTCTCCATCCTAATGAAGAAATGACAGTAATATTTAAAACATGGGTAAGCTAAATTAATTGCCAAATATTCACTTATAATTGAATAAAGTTTGTCCTTAGAACATGTTTAATTCATCAAAAAGTGTATTTAAAAAAAATCTGGTATATGCAAATTGATTTCAAGTTGATGTACTCTTGCATTTTGCATTTGAGTCATTTAGCAGACGCTCTTATCCAGAGCGACTTACAGTTATCTAGGTGGGGCAATCACATCACAGACATAGAAAGTATTTTTAATCTTCTTAGCTGTCACAGATCTCCCATTGTTGGGTAAATTATTTAAAGATTTACTGACATAGCGGTGTAAAGCACTGCATCTCAGTGCTAGAGGTGTCACGACAGACCCTGGTTTGATTCCAGGCTGTATCACAACTGGCTGTGATTGGGAGTCCCATAGGGCGGTGAGCAATTGTCCCAACATTGTCTGGTTTAGGGTTTGGCTGGGTTAGGCAGTCGTTGTAAATAAGAATGTGTTCTTAACTGACTTCCCTAGTTAAATACATTTTTAAAAAGCAAGCAGACCAGTTTTCTAAGTTCCTGACAGCCTGAAGATCTACTGAGCTGCAACATTACATTCCAGCCAGTTCTCTTTCCCAACACCCAGCTAACTTCGCATTGTCATTAGCATATGAGCAAAGTACTATAAATAAAAGAAAGGAAGGTCCGCACTCACTACTTTTTTCTTTTACAGATTACTTCAGATCAACGCACCACCTTCAAAAAGACAGTCACTCGGGGCCCGCTTCTTGGACACAGATTAAGCCTAGTCCTGGTCTAAAAATACATTTCGTCTCGGACTATGCTTCATGTGTGTCTGTCAGCTCACCCCTAGGAGCCCCAGACAGGTTTTGTCCTTATCTCATATGAGGAAAGTAAACAATATTTGCATAACCATCATGTAATACACTAACTAGAAACACCAAGGGACTTCCCCTTAAGAAATGTCAGAAACTAAGCAACAGCGTGTTAGAGAACCGCAGAGTATACCTACAGTCGCTTTTAGTTACCTCAGGAGAAAGCAGAAGGAGAAGAAGAAAGCCACCGAGCATTGGAAGAACCCAACCATACTTTAGCAGAGATGTGATTGGTTTCAAACATGCAGTGCTAGGAGAGTGGAAACAGAGTTAGTAGTAGTTATTAGTATGTCAGAATGTGAAACAGAGAGAGAGGGAAAGAGAGAGAGAGAGAGAGAGAGAGAGAGAGACGTTATCTGCCATCTTGGTTTCAAGAACAGGAAGCACCTGTAGAAGTCATGTAAGGACACAGTTCTTTCCTCTACACTGTCAATGGCATCTTCATAGGAGTAGGCTACTCTTCACTATCAATGCGTAGTAGTCACCAGCTGACAGTTAGGGCCGAAGTGGTGATTCTGTCATTCAAATACACCACAAAAATAAAATAATATTGAATTTGATTATATAAGCAACAACAAAAATCTAAAGTTACAATTCTACAACAGGTTGGTCAAAACAAGCTTTGTGATTGGTTGAGACACGGTCTAAGCAATACTAAATAACCAGTTTAGCACGGGTAAGCCTATAATGCAAAAATTGGCATCTTGCTTTCTGTTCCATCCGAGAAATCACTGCGCATCCACTGTCCCATCAGCCCAGACAGGTCATTCATTAACTTGATTTCCACTATAAAAAGGATCCAGCCATTATCTCCCGTGCTTCTAGCCTAACGCCTCAATCAGACCGACAGTGTCATAACATCAATGCTGTGCAATCAATTCTGCAGTCAAACTTCCCCATTATGTAATCCAAAATTGTTACTCTATATGTGTGCAATAAAAGTTTAACATTCACCTTTTGCTAATATTGTCAAGTATATGCATACAAGGCAAACGCAGCGTTCCATTGGAAGTGAATGTACTTCTGTTGTGCCAAAAGGCAAACGATGTCGGTCTGATCGAGGCATTACATTTGGTTTGCAACAACGGGGGGGGGTTGTACAAATGTTGCTGTCGGTCTCTGACATGTGTTGAAATTCTATCTCCACTGTCCCAATGAGGATAATGGTGTCAGGACGAGACAAACATATTTTCTCAGCCCGTCGAAATCATGAATCAAACTAAATTAAATGCAGCTAGTGTGCGGTCGTTCCTGCTTCCGTTTGAAGTGACTGTGTTGCTGTGTAGTTGGCTAGCTCCTCTGAACAGTGTCCTGACAGGAGAGCAAATGTTCTATGTCAGGGAAAATCGTGCATCATTAGCTCATTGTTATGGATGCATCCAAATAAATGTCAATAGAAAACAGCTTAAACAAACTCAAATACAGCTACTTTGCTGTTATTCTGGCTACACAGTTTGACGTGACAGCGTTAGCCTTAGTTGGCTAGCTAGCAAGCAAGGGATAAGAGCGTTGCCATAAACATTTAGGCCGAACGACTGGGTCGCGTCCATTGATATGGAACAAAAATACTTCACGAGTGGGTCACGGCTCCGGCAACCTAACGGATAGAATGAACGACCTGCCGGTTTGGCTAGCAACTAAGATTTGTGTCAGGACCAGGCCTATATTTTAATTGAGGGACGAAATAGTAACCTATGAATACATAACGAAATCAAGTGTTTTATCTAATTGGTAACCCGTTGTAGAAAAGCAATTGTTCACTCGAGGTTGTGCTAAACAACTTTCTTTCTTTTTTTTTTATCACGGCTGCGCTGATCTACCCTCACACGGATCCGCCTTGCACCTGTGATCGCACAGCTGTGCTAAATAAGCATGCCCTCTCATCTACAATTGCTTTAATCAGTTGCCTTTGTTTGGTCTTCATAATTAGAGATGCCTGCTATATCCCGAAAAGTACTATACCTGACCATGTTCATGCTTTAAGGGGGGCAATCTGCAGTTGCTACATCCAATTTTGAACGTATAAATTAAGGATAGAAATGCATTGATTCTTGAAGAATATAACGTATAAATAAATGCCTTTGAGTTTAGTTCAACTTTCATACCCCATCAGAACCCAAAATATAAGCTGGTTTTACCCCAATGTTTGTGAACATTGTAAATGCATAGCCTGAAAATATGCTTAAAACTATAATGTTGATATCTTGGATGATCCGTCTTTGCATCAATAGCTCCATCTATGAATTTAAGAGTTGTTACATTTCTCCAGGCCCTATTTAAAAAAAAAAAAAAACAGAAGCAGGGAGTCCGCTTTGTTATTGCTTTTAACTGTGTATTGCCCCTTTAATGTAACTTTTTTTTGTATCTATGGGAGAGAGAAAAAGTAGTCCTCTGTCTCTTTATCATTACAAGTTAAGAAAGGCAGAGAGTTCATTGAGGTGATGGATGTGGTGCAAAGGAGGAAAGAGGGGAGAATAAAAGAAAGTGAGAAGATGTCAGCGGTATGCAGTCAAACAACTTCAGCTGGTGAGGATGAATCGTTGGATGGTGATTTTAATCATCCCTCACAACAAATATTTCCTTGTGAGAACATTTGTATAGGAGCATCCTACATGGCTAAAAATAAGGGTGCTTTGCCATTCTATAGCGAGCCATTGACTCTTTTCTCTTCCAGTAGTGTAGGATGGGCGCTCATACTGCCATATCTGTTTTCTAATCGGTCTACAAAGACAGCAAGATGCATCTGTGTCTGAAATCCTTTCACAATGACTAAATCTGTTGACTTAAACTTACAAACGTTTGCCCACGGGAGAAACCGTCCAACAGAAATACATAGACCTGAGATACCACACAATCAGTGTCAAACATGTTTAGTTCCTCTTATAACATGTAAGATATGTTGTCCTTTAAAACAATACATTAGAATAAACTCATACTTGATGACATCACGGTTATTTGATAGAAACACTCCATGTTGCAAACCGAAGGCTTCCATTTGTTCATCACGGTGACTTGGCTGTGCCCTCTGATTATCTGTGAGAGACACCTGGTGGTTTACAGATAGTGAGTATAAACTTCAACTCACAGCTGAACCATGTCTGTGTTTAAAGTACAGGCCTGGGCTTGTGTGGAGTCGGGGCGCTGGGGCTGGAAAGCTGGGGGGCTGGGGATGGATGCCTGTCTATCTCCTGTTTCAGTGTCTCTCTCAGTGTCTCTCTCAGAGCTCTCTTAGTTTCTCACAAACGTCGCACTTCTTACAAATCTATCATTTCGTAGTTCCGTACATTTACGTTTCCTCTTCTTTCATCCCTCTTACATTTTCTGTAGGAAGCGAGGGTGAAGGACGGCTGGAGAGGACACAAGGAATCAAGGATAGGCTTATCGAGATTTAGCCTCTGTTTAAAGCCCCTGAGTAATGATTTGTCACTGTGAAGGGGGGATGTTGCGACACACGTTAACGTTCTTCCTGGTATCTACAATGACGGGTGGGAGGTTACTTGTGTGGAAACCTTCAGGCATGAATAAACAAATGCATGACAACCGAGCGGCTTTCTTTGTTCAGACAGACTCTGAAAGGTGAGTTCAGTGAATAGATGAAACCAGTCACGCACAGAGATTAGACTGGTTTCTCTGGCTTTACCTGATTGATGACATAGACGCCGTAGTCCAGCTGTTGGCGCTGAAGGATGGGATGGAGGTAGTAGAGCCAGAACTTGAGGTGATCGTCGCGATGGCGGAAGGGGATGATTAGAGCAACCTTTTGGAGGGCGGCGCAGTCTTGTGGTTTGTAGCGACCTCCTCCCTGCAGACCTGGGTTCTCCTTCCTCACTGTGTCCAAGCTGACAGGCGTAGAGAACTCCACCCTGAGAGGCCCCACTGCAGGTCAGGAGAAACAGATCTCTTGATCTCTCATAAACTCTCACACACCTCTTCCTGTTCCTCAACCACATTCACTTCCTTTTCACTTTCTGCCTTCACACCTCCATCACTCCTTGCTCTATCTCGCTCTCTCTTTGTTCAAAGTTTTCAGCCTTTGACCTCATGTAGAAAAATAGAGCACACACACAAACACACGTGCATGCACACACACACACACACACACACACACACACACACACACACACACACACACACACACACACACACACACACACACGCACGCGCATGCACGCATCCCTTATTGATGTCACAAGCATTTTGCTTACACACAAGCATTTAGCTTACACACAAGCATTTCGTAACACTCGCAATAAAGGGAAAGGGGGATACCTAGTCAGTTGTACAACTGAATGCCTTCAACTGAAATGTGTCTTCCGCATTTAACCCAAACCCCTCTGAAATAACATCTGCTAGCCATGTGTACGTGACCAATAAAATTTGATTTGACGCACAGATCTAAAGGAAATGGTGCTGACTTAACGTATATCTCATGCTTGTTTCTTTGCAACAGGCAGTTCAGAGGTTAAGAGGAAATGTGTGTTATCTCGTCCCCCCAAAAAAAAAGTATGGTCTATGCTGCTGAAAGTATTTGCCCCGAGCCGTGGTTGAGCTGAACACAGAACATATAGTTAGTTTCAGCAACAGAGACCAAACTTCACAATGCAGCTCGGCTTAACATGAAATCAATCGAGAGATCTTTCCTCGTATTAACTTTCATTTAAAGCCAGGAAATATAGGCCTAATGAGATACACAACTACATAATATATGTATAACTACATAATACAATGTTTGATGCGACTGTGCCAGTATACAAATCATTAAGAACACCTGCTCTTTCCATGACATAGACTGAAAAGGTGAATCCAGGTGAAAGCTATGATCCCTTATTTATGTCACTTATGTGAAGAGGAGGAGACAGGTTAATTAAAGCCTTGAGACAATTGAGATATGAATTGTGTAGGTGTGCCATTCAGAGGGTGAATGGACATGACAACATTTTTTTGTGTCGAACAGGGTATGGTAGTAGGTGTCACAGGCGCAAGAACTGCAACACTGCTGGGATTTTCATGCTCAACGGTTTCCTGTGTGTATGAAGAATCATCCACCACCCAGAGGACATCCAGCCAACTTGACAAAACTCCCCAAAACTGTGGGAAGCATTGGAGTCAGACACCTTGTAGAGTCAATTCCCTGACGAATTGAAGCTGTTCTGAGGGCATAGGGGACGAAGGGGTGCAACTCAATATTAAGAAGGTGCTCCTAATGTTTGGTATATGTTTGGAGAAGATCCCAGAGAATGATCCCATGAATGTTATGGCTGATAATTATATATATTTCATTTGCTTGTTATTTTTGGCCAAACAGTTCGATTAAATATATAAAGTTTTAATGTATTTTCTTGGGAGGCCAAACTATCTAGATTCAGGTTCCATGCTTGATTAGGGGAACAAATACAGTCCATATGTGCATGACAGAAGAATTTGAGAAAAAATCAGCATGGAAATAGCCTGCTAATGTGTTATAAAGAGTCATCGTACGTGTTTATAACAATTACATGTATAATACAATATAATGTTTCTGCTGTGCATTTCTGATTAAATACCAGCCCTTGAATTAAAATGAATTGATCAAATCATAGCCTACGTACCCAGATGAGGAGACGGATCAGGACATTTTTCAAACTTATTCCACAAAGTTGTAGTAGAAGTAGTGTTAGTAGTAGTTGTAGTAGCTGCATTGGGTAAATGTATATCCTTAAACTTCGGAGTTACAACGCTGTTATTAAGGTCGTGTTGTCCATTATCTTGCGTTGGAAGTGTCACGGTAATAAAAGCTGTTTCAATTCGCGTCTGTGTCTTTCTTGACAACCCATTCGAGTAACCCATTAAATTAAATAAAACCACTAAGAGATTAACAACACCTAAAACTACAACCACGGTCCAGCCTTTCTTCCGCAGCCTAAAGTTGAGAGATGAGTCGAGCATAATGCGGCTGTCACATGCCGAACTGTAGTGACAAATACATATCCGTTTACGCACCGATCGTATTAAAAAAGCTATTTAAAAAATACTCTTTTTTTTGTGCCAAAATCAGTATAGTTGCAAGCTAAAAGACAAGGTAATATAATTTTCTCCAACATCCTATGCTGTGTGGCTGTGACCATCAGTTGTCTAGGCTCCCGAGTGAATGAACTTATACACTTCATGGCAGTAACATGACAGTGGACCTGTGGCTTCCTCTATAATAAAAGCCCACAACGAGGAAATCATAGCCTACTAGGCAACTGCACTAGCAAACTATTCAATAAAATGCCCCAAACATAGTCATTATGTAGTACTTGCCTAGTAGTCTTTATTAATTTGCAAGTCCCTAAGCTGTGATTTGTTTGAATTTGAATTTACTCCAGAAGAATGACCAAATAGATGCCTTTGAGGTCGTCTATTGTTTTTTCCTTAGAAAACGTTTTAGCCTATATGGCCATTCTAATTGTTCTCTGGCGCTTTCGGCCTACATTTTAAAATAATTGGATTTAAGAAAACTTTAAATTCAATACCAGTATAAGCGACATATACGCTCCTTTATGTGTAAACCTTGATAATGTTTTATGAGAAGGGTTTATATATCAAATCAAATAAAATGTGTAGACCTTATCACGGAATGCTTACTTACAAGCCCTTAAACCTACAATGCAGTTGAAGAAGTAGAGTTAATATAATATTTACTAAATAAACTCAAGTTTTTTTTAAAAATCTATTCAATCAAAAAGTAACACAAGAAATGTACATAACAATAATGAGGCTATAAACGAGTGCTGGTACCGAGTCAATGTGCGGGGTACAGGTTAGTTGAGGTCATTTGTAAGGTGACTAGATAAACAGCAAGTAGCAGCAGTGTAAAAACAGTGGGGGTCAATGTAAATAGTCTGGGTGGCTATTTGATTTGTTGTTCAGCAGTCTTATGGCTTGTGGGTAGAAGCTGTTAAGTAGCCTTTGGTCCTAGGTACCGCTTGCCGTGCAGAAGCAGAGAGAACAGTCTATAACTTGGGTGACGGAGTCTTTGACGAAACTTGGCCCCAGTGATGCACTGGGCTGTACACACTACCTTCTGTAGTGCCTTACAGTCAGATGCCAAGCAGTTGCCATACCAGGTGGTGATGCAACCGGTCAGGATGCTGTCGATGGTGCAGCTGTAGAACTTTTTGAGGATCTGGGGACCTATGCCAAATGTCAGATTAGAATATACTGTAAAGGGCCTCTCTCCTAGAGGCCCGTTAGACATTTTCTCTGCTTCTGTTCTGGAGGTGTGTCCCTGAATTATTGGATTAAGCCGGATTGATTTTAATGAACCTTATAAGGAACTTTTTGATTAACCTTATTTTGGTTTAACCTCCTTTTTGTTCACCTGGAAATTCCCGTTACAAAAGTGTTACTGCAAAAACACTAAAGCAATAACTTAATAAGGTTCACGTTTATCCCCCAGGCCCCCATAATCAGTTGTAAAACTCAAAGGTTGTTACAGACCTAAATCTATCCTACACTGCCTTTCTAAGGTCTTTCGAAAGCCAAGTTAACAAACAGATCACCCACCATTTCGGATCCCACCGTACCTTCTCCGCTATGCAATCTGTTTTCCGAACTGGTCATGTGTGCACCTCAGCCAAGCTCAAGGTCCTAAACGACATCATATACGCCATCGACAGTACTGTGCAGCCTTATTCATCGACTTGGCCAGGGCTTTCGACTCTGTCAATCACCGCATTCTTATCGGCAGACTCAACAGCCTTGGTTTCTCAAATGACTGCTTCGCCTGGTTCACCAACCACTTCTCAGACAGAGTAGAGTGTGTCAAATCGGAGGGCCTGTTGTCCGGACCTCTGGTAGTCTCTATGGGGGTGCCACAGGGTTAAATTCTCGGGCCGACTCTCTTTTCTGTATACATCAATGATGTCGCTCTTGCTGCTAGTGATTCTCAGATCCACCTCTATGCAGACAACACCATTATGTATACCTCTGGACCTTCTTTGGACACTGTGTTAACTTACCTCCAAATGAACTTCATTGCCATACAACACTCCTTCCGTGGCCTCCAACTGCTCTTAAATGCAAGTAAAACTAAATGCATGTTTTTCAACCGATTGCTGCCCGCACCTGTCCGCTCGTCTAGCATCATAACTCTGGATGATTCTGATTTATAATATGTGGACAACTACAAATACCTAGGTGTCTGGTCAGGCTGTAAACTCTCCATCCAGACTCACATTAAGCATCTCCAATTCAAAATTAAATCTAGAATCGGCTTCCTATTTCACAACAAAGCATCCTTCACTCACACTGCCAAACATACCCTCGTAAAACTGACTATCCTACCGATCCATGACTTTGGCGATGTCATTTACAAAATAGCCTCCAACACTCAGCAAATTGGATGCAGTCTATCATAGTGCCATCCACTTTCTCACCAAAGCCCCATATACTACCCACCACTGTGACCTGTATGCTCTCGTTGGCTGGCCATCGCTACATATTCGTCGCCAGACCCACTAGCTCCAGGTCATCTATAAGTCTTTGCTAGGTAATGCCCCGCCTTATCTCAGCTCACTGGTCACCATAGCATCACCCACCCGTAGCACACGCTCCAGCAGGTATATTTCACTGGTCAGCCCCAAAGCCAATTGCTTCTTTGGCCGCCTTTCCTTCCAGTTCTCTGCTGCCAATGACTGGAAACGACTTGCAAAAATCACTGAAGCTGGAGACTCATATCTCCCTCACTAACTTTAAACATCAGCTGTCAGAGCAGCTTACAGATCATTGCACCTGTACATAGCCCATCGGTAAATAGCCCACCTAACTATCTCATCCCCATATTGTTATTTATTTTTTTGCTCCTTTGCACCCCAGTATCTCTACTTGCACATTCATCTTCTGCACATCTATCACTCCAGTGTTTAATTGCTAAATTGTAAATATTTTGCCACTACGGCCTATTTATTGCCTTACCCCCCTAAACTTACCTCATTTTCACACACTTTATATATACTTTTCTATTGTGTTATTGATTGTACGTTTGTTTATTCCATGTGTAGTTCTGTGTTGTTGTTTGTGTCACACGGCTTTGCTTTATCTTGGCCAGATCGCAGTTGTAAATGAGAATTTGTTTTCATCTGACCTGGTTAAATAAAGGAGAAATAAAGGGGGAATCCATGGAACTACATCACTGCAACATGTATTTCATAATCTTTGGCTAAGAAAAGTAGGGTTGTGTCTCAAACGGCACCCTGTTCCCTATATAGTGCACCACATTCGACCAGGGCTCATAGGGCTAGGGTTCTATTTAGGACACAACCTCACTTTCCTGTCAGCGGACTTGTCAACCTCATAATAAGCAGTGAGAGACTGTGAGATGGGGCACTCTCACTGTCTATCCATCACAGGAGGTTGGTGGCACCTTAATTGGGGAGAACGGGATCGTGGTAATTACTGGAGTGGAATCCGTGGAATGGTTCAAATATATCTAACACTTGGTTTCCATGTGTTTGATGCTATTCCATTTTGTCAGTTCCGGCCATTATTATGAACCGTCCTCCTCTCAGCAGCCTCCACCGTCTATCCACTGACAACTTGGCTGGAAAAGTAGTGATGCTGCTGTGTGTTATGCACCTCGTCGCCTTTGAAGGTCAAGTAAGCCTGTTTTCTGTGTGATATCTTAGGGTTTCATTTAATTTAATTTAATCGAATTCTCAAAGAAAGCATTGATTAAACCATGGAGTATTTCAGTAACTGTGAGAAAGTCTTGATTCAGGCATCTGCTGGAGTCAAGGGATGATGAAACTATGTTGAAACTATAATGGCTAGGTGGCCAGATGATATACCAGTTTTAATGTACCATCCATGAGATAATGGGTAGATGTGTATGATGTTGTCTAAACCGTCATGGGTTGGCATTGCATTTCACTACACCCGCAATAACATCTTTTGAATATGTGTATGTGACCAATATAATTAGATTTGATTTGATTGTGATAACATTCTTGAGGCGATCTGGAAAAACATTTTAATATACTGTTTGAAGCGAACTCTGGACATCACAGAAAGGTGAGGCTGATCTTGTCATGTTTAATGTATACTGCTGTTGAAAAATTTGGGGTCACTTAGAAATGTCCTTGTTTTCCATGAAAACATACATGAAATTAGTTGCAAAAGGAATAATACATATAGTCAAGACGTTGACAAGGTTAAAAATAATGATTTAAATATATATATTTTAAATTAAATAATAATTGTGTTCTTCAAACTTTGCTTTCATCAAAGAATCCTCCATATGCAGCAATTACAACCTTGCAGACCTTTGGCATTCTAATTTGTTGAGGTAATCTGAAGAGATTTCGCCCCATGCTTCCTGAAGCACCTCTCACAAGTTTGATTCGCTTGATGGGCACTTCTTACGTACCATACGGTCAAGCTGCTCCCATAACAGCTCAATAGGGTTGAGATCCGGTGACTGTGCTGGCCACTCCATTATAGACAGAATACCAGCTGACTGCTTCTTCCCTAAATAGTTATTGCATAGTTTGGTGCTGTGCTTTGGGGCATTGTCCTGTTATAGGAGGAAATTGGTTCCAATTAAGCAGGGTAGCCTTCCTTCTTCAAGATCCCTTTTACCCTGTACAAATCTCCCACTTTACCACCACCAAAGAACCCCATACCATCACTTTGCCTCCACCACGCTTGACAGATGGCGGCAAGAACTCCTCCAGCATCTTTTCATTTTTTCTGCGTCTCATGAATCTTCTTCTTTGTGATCCAAACACCTCAAAATTAGATTTGTCTGTCCATAACACTTTTTCCCATCTTCCACTGTTCAATGTCTGTGTTCTTCTTAATATTTTATTTTTATTGGCCAGTCTGAGATATGGCTTTTTCTTTGTAACCTCGCAATGAAGCCCAGCATCTCAGAGTTGCCTCTTCACTGTTGACGTTAAGACTGGTGTTTTGCGGGTACTATTTAATGAAGCTGCCAGTTGAGGACTTGTGGGGCATCTGTTTCTCGAACTAGACACTCTAATGTACTTGTCCTCTTGCTCAGTTGTGCACCGGGGCCTCCCACTCCTCTTTCTATTCTGGTTAGAGCCAGTTTGTGCTTTTCTGTGAAGGGAGTAGTACACAGCGTTGTACGAGATCTTCAGTTTCTTGGCAATTTACATTTACATTTAAGTCATTTAGCAGACGCTCTTATCCAGAGCGACTTACACATTGGTGCATTCACCTTATGACATCCAGTAGAACAGTCACTTTACAATAGTGCATCTAAATCTTAAAGGGGGGTGAGAAGGATTACTTACCCTATCCTAGGTATTCCTTAAAGAGGTGGGGTTTCAGGTGTCTCCGGAAGGTGGTGATTGACTCCGCTGTCCTGGCGTCGTGAGGGAGTTTGTTCCACCATTGGGGGGCCAGAGCAGCGAACAGTTTTGACTGGGCTGAGCGGGAACTGTACTTCCTCAGTGGTAGGGAGGCGAGCAGGCCAGAGGTGGATGAACGCAGTGCCCTTGTTTGGGTGTAGGGCCTGATCAGAGCCTGGAGGTACTGAGGTGCCGTTCCCCTCACAGCTCCGTAGGCAAGCACCATGGTCTTGTAGCGGATGCGAGCTTCAGTTATATATATGTTCAAGACGGCTATCTCAAAACAATACCTGGGAACATCTGCTGATGGAGACTATCTACTAGTTAAGTGCTAACTTTTTATCTTTCTTATTCACAACTAATCACAAGCTAACATTACTTCTCCTTCGCTAGCTAGCCAATTTAATCTGTATCAAGGAAATTCAGTGTTGCAGCGTAACACAATCACATCAAGCAGTTGAAATGACAGCAAACTATGTGCATTTTCATTTGTTTTACCTTAGATTCAATTGCTGGGAAAAACACAAAACCCAATATCAGCGTCTAGAGGCAACAGGCAACTTCACCCTTTTCTGTGAATTCAGTGGAATGAAATATTCAGAATGTGGCAGCAGATAGAAATGTAATCAATAGAGCTTGACACAATCAACCCCTATTCTATATGACATGCAATAATATCATACTTGTTGTACACAATGCATTTCTAACTGAGCGTTATTTAACGTTACACCTCTCCTGACTGCCCATATCCCTGGTCTTATTCACCTTATAGTCGTCAGGCAAGGGAGTTGCTAGGAGGGTCTGACATCGACACACAAATTACATCATCATCACCAGATAATAAATGAATAGGAAATAAAGAAAGTAACCTCTGTCAGTGCCAGTTTGTCTTGTTGCCAAGTCAATCAGCGTTTTTCTCTCAGCTCCTGTTTTTTCCCAGTCTCTCTTTTTCTCGTCCCCCTGGTTTTGACCCTTGCTAGTCCTGACTTTGAGCCCGCCTGCTTGACCACTCTACCTGCCCCTGACCTCGAGCCAGCCAACGAGAGCATAAGGTCACAGTGGTGGTTAGTACTGTATATGGGGCTTTGGTGACAAAATGGATGATACTGTGATAGACTGCATCCAGTTTGCTGAGTAGAGTGTTGGAGGTTATTTTGTAAATGGCATCGCTGAAGTCGAGGATCGGTAGGATAGTCAGTTTTACGAGGGTATGTTTGGCAGTGTGAGTGAAGGATGCTTTGTTGCGAAATAGGAAGCCAATTCTAGATTTAATTTTGATTTGGAGATGTTTAATATGAGTCTGGAAGGAGAGTTTACAGTCTAGCCAGATACCTAGGTATTTGTAGTTGTCCACATATTCTAAGAGTAGTGATGCTAGTCGGGCGGGCGGGTGCTGGCAGCGATCAGTTGAAAAGCATGCATTTAGTTTTACTAGCGTTTAAGAGCAGTTGTGGAGGCCACGGAAGGAGTGTTGTATGGCATTGAAGCTTGTTTGGAGGTTTGTTAACATAGTGTGTGTTACGATAAATGAGTGATGAGGTGTGGAGTCAGGCGCAGAGAGCAAAAGATGTGGGAAAAAAACACGCTTTAATATCCCGGAAACATAACATGAACAAAAGTGGAAACACAAATGAACAGAAATATAAACGGACAGTGTGAAACCCAAATGCAAACAAAAATACACTCAAACAACAAAACAGACGAACAAGCCCGCACGAAACAGAAGCGGGCTGAACAGACTATATATAACCCTACCCTAACAACAAAACAAGAAACAGGTGCTACCAATTAGACAGAACTAAAGGAACACAGAACAACGGATCGGCGATAGCTAGTAGACCGGCGACGACGACCGCCGAGCGCCACCCGAACAAGAAGGGGAGTCACCTTCGGTAATATTCGTGACAGCACCTCCCCCCTGACGCGCAGCTCCCGCAGCGCGCCGATGCTGGCCTCGGGGACGACCCGGGGGCCGAGGCGCTGGGCGATCCGGACGGAGGCGATGGAATTCACTCAAAATAGATGGATCTAGAATATCCCTCACCGGAACCCAGCACCTCTCCTCCGGACCGTACCCCTCCCAGTCAACGAGGTACTGCAAGCCCATCACCCGGCGTCTCGAGTCCAGAATAGCTTGTATCTTGTACGCCGGGGACCCCTCGATGTCCAGAGGGGGCGGAGGAACCTCCGGAACCTCATCTTCCTGCATGGGACCAGCTACCACCGGCCTGAGAAGAGACACATGAAACGAGGGGTTAATACAATAATACGAAGGAAGTATTAATCGATAACAAACCTCGTTTATTCTCCTCAGGACTTTAAATGGCCCTATACACTGCGGACCCAGCTTCCGGCAGGGCAAGCGGAGGGGCAGGTTTCGGGTCGAGAGCCAGACCCTGTCCCCAGGTGCAAACACGGGGGCCTCACTGCGGTGACGGTCAGCGCTCTTCTTCTGCCTTATACTCGCTTGGCGTAATGACTATTGGACAGCCCTCCAGGTCTCCTTAGAGCGCTGTACCCACTCCTCCACCGCAGGAGCCTCAGTCTGGCTCTGATGCCACGGTGCCAGGACTGGCTGGTACCCCAACACACACTCAAATGGTGACATGTTGGTAGAGGAGTGGCTTAGTGAGTTCTGGGCTATTTCTGCCCAGGGAATATATCTTGCCCACTCCCCTGTCCGGTCCTGGCAATACTGGTTAACTGGTTAACTTATGGTTAACTCTCTCCACCTGCCCATTACTCTCCGGGTGATACCCTGAAGTCAGGCTGACCGAGACCCCCAGACCTTCCATAAATGCCCTCCAAACATGGGAGATAAATTGGGGGCCCCGATCAGAAACTATATCCTCGGGCACCCCGTAGTGCCGGAAGACATGGGTGAAAAGAGCTTCCGCAGTCTGTAGGGCCGTAGGGAGACCGTGCAATGGGATAAGACGGCAGGACTTAGAGAACCGATCCACAATGACCAGGATTGTTGTGTTACCCTGAGAGGGGGGAAGGTCAGTAAGAAAATCCACCGATAGATGGGTCCACGGCCGTTGTGGAACGGGAAGAGGTTGTAATTTACCTCTTGGCAGGTGTCTAGGAGCCTTACTCTGGGCGCACACCGAACAGGAGGAAACATAGAATCGCATATCCCTCCTCAAAGTGGGCCACCAGTACTTCCTCTCAAGACCTCTCACTGTCCTAAAAATACCTGTGTGACCCGACGAGGGTAGACAATGAACCCATTGAATCAATTGATCACGAACAGCCAGCGGCACGTACCTACGACCCTCCGGACACTGTGGAGGCGCAGGTTCCTCCCTTAGCGCCCGCTCGATGTCCGCGTCCACATCCCATACTACTGGTGCCACCAGCTTAGCTGCCGGAATGATGGGAGTAGGATCGATGGACCTGTCCTCAGTGTCATAGAGTCTTGACAGCGCATCGGCCTTAGTGTTGAGGGAACCTGGTCTATACGACCAGTGAAATTAAATCTAGTGAAACGAAATCTAGGGAAAAACATGGCCCACCTTGCCTGACGAGGATTCAGTCTCCTAGCTGATCGGATATACTCCAGGTTACAGTGGTCAGTCCAGATAAGGAAAGGGTGCTTAGCCCCCTCAAGCCAGTGTCTCCACACCTTCAGGGCCTTAACCATAGCCAACAACTCCCTATCCCCCACATCATAATTCCGCTCCGCTGGCCCGAGTTTCTTCGGAAAAAAAGCACAGGGGCGGAGCTTCAGTGGCGCACCCGAACGCTGTGAGAGCACCGCTCCAACCCCAGCCTCGGATGCGTCCACCTCTACTATAAACGCCAAAGAAGGGTCCGGATGCGCCAACACCAGCGCCTCAGTAAACATCGCCTTCAACTTATGAAAAGCTCCGTTCGCCTCTGCTGACCACTGCAAACGCAC
The DNA here is from genome assembly GCF_023373465.1 of Oncorhynchus keta. Lineage (NCBI taxonomy): Eukaryota > Metazoa > Chordata > Actinopteri > Salmoniformes > Salmonidae > Oncorhynchus > Oncorhynchus keta. The sequence goes on along the minus strand of NC_068449.1, from coordinate 46,185,022 downwards.
CGGCCCCCTCTTCAGCAGTGAGGTAATAGGGGCAGCTACCTGACCAAAACCCCGGATAAACCTCCGGTAGTAATTGGCAAACCCCAAGAACCGCTGCACCTCCTTTACCGTGGTCGGAGTCGGCTAATTACGCACGGCCTTTACGCGGTCACCCTCCATTACCAACCCAGAGCTGGAAATGCGATAACCCAGGAAGGAAACTGATTGTTTGGAAAACTCACATTTCTCCGCCTTCACATACAGGTCATGCTCCAGCAGTCGTCGAAGAACCTTGCGCACAAGAGATACATGCGCAGTGCGTGTAGCGGAGTAGATCAAAATATCGTCAATATACACCACTACACCCTGTCCGTGCAGGTCTCTGAGAATCTCATCCACAAAGGATTGAAATATAGCTGGAGCATTCTTTAAACCGTATGGCATGACGAGGTACTCATAATGGCCAGAAGTAGTGCTAAATGCAGTTTTCCACTCATCTCCCTTCCAAATACGCACCAGATTATAAGCACTCCTGAGATCCAGTTTAGTGAAGAACTGCGCTCCGTGAAATGATTCCACTGCTGTAGCAATGAGAGGTAGTGGGTAACTAAAACCCACTGTGATGGAATTTAGACCTCTATAATCAATACACGGACATAAACCACCATCTTTTTTCTTCACAAAAAAGAAACTTGAAGAGACAGGTGACATGGAGGGCCGAATGAACCCCTGTCCCAGAGCCTCGGTGATATAAGTTTCCATAGCCACCTTCTCCTCCTGGGACAAAGGATACACATGACCAGCGAAGAAGAAGAGGAGGACCAACAGAAATCCAACAAACTTGACGCCGTAGCCCCCAACAACGCCAGTACACATGGACGGGACTCGACCCAGAATGCAACGGCAGAGTGCCCGGCGACTCCGGAACACACGATAAAGAAGGGAGAGGAAAGGAGGGCAAGACGGAGGAGTGTAAACGACCAGAGAAGGATGAGGAGGAGAGAAAAGACGAGGAGATGGAGACTGATGTGGTGCCTGGAAGAGAGGATGAAGAGGAGGAGGGTGAGAGGAACGATAAAATAGCAGCAGGCAGTCTGTTGGTCAACCCTCTGGAACCTCTCAATGCAGACAAGATCCAGATCAAAATAGCTGAGCTGGGGAATGCCTGCTGGGTGCACAAGCACTTTACAGACGACATCCAAACTCGTCAGTACCGTTCTCTGGAGGTGCTGATGGGAGCCGACTACGGGACGCCTGCTGATATCTGGAGCACTGACGCAATGGCTTTTGAGCTGGCGACAGGAGACTACCTGTTTGAGCCTCACTCTGGGGAGGACTACTCTAGAGATGAAGATCACATAGCTTTGATCATTGAGTTGTTGGGTAAAGTTCCTAAGAAGCTGATCCTGGCCGGAAAATACTCCAAGGAGTTCTTCACTAAGAAAGGTGACCTGAGGCACATTACCAAGCTGAAGCCGTGGGGTCTGTTGGAGGTGTTGGTGGAGAAGTATGAGTGGTCTAAAGAGGAGGCAGCAACCTTCGCTAGCTTCCTTTTCCCAATGTTGGACCTGGTACCAGAGAAGAGAGCTACGGCTGCAGAGTGCCTCCGACACGATGGATCACCGACATACATGAACATATGTACATACACACACACAAACATACATACGTACTCACAAGCATTCACACACACACACACATATAAGAGGAAGCCGTTGCCAGCACCATGCCTGCATTGCCTCCCTAGTGGCTCAACACACGCACAAATCACGCTAGACTGGCTACTGAAGCCCTACTGGTGGCCTTCATAGAAAACACTGGTTCCAGATAAATAAACACAAGGAAGCCCGATCCAGCAGCACTATATCTATTTATGTCTCTCTCTTTTACTTTTTCTTTTGGTACTGACTGGATATGACTTGAGTATCTGATCTCTTTTTCTTTATTTACTCTTGTTTTTGGTCCTTCTGTAGCACAGTTGGTAGAGCATGGCGCTTGTAACGCCAGGGTAGTGGGTTCGATTCCCGGGACCACCCATACGTAGAATGTATGCACACATGACTGTAAGTCGCTTTGGATAAAAGCGTCTGCTAAATGGCATATATATTATTATATTGGCATATATTACTCCTGGGGAGTGCAGCGTTACCCTGGAGGTTTATCACGCAATCCCCCTGCCTATGGGGTGGTAATTGGGTCGCCTTCTTTATACTGAAAACGATAGCCAAATCGTCATACTCAGCTGGAATGCGCACGGTGGAAACCTGGTCTGGACTCTCCACCGTTGTCGCACCGATGGAAACCCCTACACACCTGCCTGAACACTCATCAGACCACCCCTGTAGAGTTCCCTGTTTCCACGAAATCGTAGGATTATGAATAGCTTGCCAGGGAATCCCAAGTACAACTGGAAACGCAGGTGAATCGATAAGGAACAAACTAATTCGCTCCTTGTGATTCCCCTGCGTAATCATCTCCAACGAAATTGTGTCTTTCTTCACCAGCCCTGACCCTAATGGTCGACTATCACTTTTACTAACGGAATCCTCAACCTCTGAGCGAGTCCGCAATCTATAAAGTTTCCAGCTGCGCCTGAATCTACCAGTGCCTTATGCTGGAGAGAAGGAGAATAATTAAGGAAACAAATTAATAGGAACATGTGACCAACAGGAAACTCTGGGAGAGTGTGGTGCTTACTCACCTGGGGTGACCGATGAGTGTTCTGCCTGCCCTCTCGATTCCCAGATGAATTCCTCCAGCACCGACCAGACGTGTGCCCTCTCCGGCCACAACTGGTATAGGAGGAGCTTCCTCCTCCAATCTCCCTTGACGTGGTCCCTCCTAGCTCCATCGGGATAGGAGCAGGAGGGTCAGGAGGTAGAACTGACAGGACCCTTTCAGAACGTCCACGAGCAGCTAGCAGATGGTCCAACCGGATCGACAGGTCTATCAGTCCATCCAGGCTAAGTGTAGTATCCCGACAGGCCAGCTCCCTACGGACGTCCTCTCTCAGGCTACACCTGTAATGGTCTATCAGGGCCCTGTCATTCCACCCTGCTCCAGCGGCCAAGGTCCGGAACTCCAGCACGAAGTCCTGCGCGCTCCTCATCCCCTGTCTAAGATGGAACAATCTCTCACCCGCCGCTCGACCTTCTGGAGGGTGATCGAACACGGCCCTGAAACGGCGGGTGAACTCTGGGTAGTTGTCCCTCGCTGAGTTGGGCCCGTTCCAGACCGCATTAGCCCACTCCAGGGCTCTACCGGTAAGGCATGTGATGAGGACCCCTACTCTCTCCTCCTCCGAGGGAGCCGGCCGAACGGTGGCCAGGTAGAGGTCTAATTGAAGCAGGAATCCCTGGCACCCCGTCGCTGCTCCATCGTACTTCCTCGGAGGCGTCATGAGCAGAGCGCTGGAACCGGATCCAGATGGGGGAGATGGTAAAGTTGCTGGTAGGAGGGTCGGTGGGGTAGTAGGGAGACTATTCCTCTCCCATCGATCCATCCTCTCCATCATCTGTTCCATCGCTGATCCTAGGCGATGGAGGATGGACGTGTGATGATGGACTCTCTCCTCCATAGTGGGAAGAGGAGTGGTCGCTGCTCCTGCTGACTCCATATCGGGGTGCGGGCTTCTGTTTCGATAAATGAGTGATGAGGTAGAAGAAGGGGTAGAAGTATACAGAATGGTGTCGTCTTCGTAGAGGTGGATCAAGGAATCACCCGCAGCAAGAGCGACATTGTTGATATATACAGAGAAAAGAGTCGGCCAGAGAAATGAACCCTGTGGCACCCCCATAGAGACTGCCAGAGGTCCGGACAACAGGCCCTCCGATTTGACACACTGAACTCTATCTAAGACGTAGTTGGTGAACCAGGTGAGGCAGTCATTTGAGAAACCAAGGCTGTTGATTCTGACAATAAGAATGTGGTGATTGACAGAGTCGAAAGCCCTGGCCAGGTCGATGAAGACGGCTGCACAGTACTGTCTTTTATTGATGGCGGTTATGATATTGTTTAGTACGATGAGGTGCACCCGTGATCAGCTCGGAAACCGGATTGCACAGCGGAGAAGGTACGGTAGGATTCTAAATGTTCAGTCATCTGTTTGTTAACTTGGCTTTTGAAGACTTTAGAAAGGCAGGGCAGAATGGATATAGGTCTATAACAGTTTGGGTCTCGATCAAATCAAATTGATTTATATAGCCCTTCGTACATCAGCTGATATCTCAAAGTGCTGTACAGAAACCCAGCCTAAAACCCCAAACAGCAAACAATGCAGGTGTAAAAGCACGGGTGTCTAGAGTGTCAGTCCCTTTGATGAAGGGGATGCCCACGGCAGCTTTCCAATCTTTAGGAATCTCGGTCAATACGAAAGAGAGGTTGAACAGACTGGTAATATGGGTTGCAACAATGGTGGCGGATAATTTTAGAAAGAGAGGGTCCAGATTGTCTAGCCCAGCTAATTTGTACAGGTCCAGGTTTTGCAGGTCTTTCAGAACGTCTAATATCTGGATTTGGGTGAAGGAGAAGCTGGGGAGGCTTGGGCAAGTAGCTGCGGGGGGTGCGGAGCTGTTGGCCCGGGGTTGGGGTAGCCAGGAGGCAAGCATGGCCAGCCGTAGAGAAATGCTTATTGAAATTCTCGACTATCCCTTGGATTATAATAAATACCAGAGCTCAAACCATCTGCCTCCTGTGTCTGCATTTGGGTCTCGCCTTGTGTCGTTGTAGGGGTTTAATAAAGTTTATTCAATTGAAGGGACTATGAAACTATGTTGAAACTATAATGGCTAGGTGGCCAGATGATATACCAGTTTTAATGTACAGTACATGAGATTGTGGTTAAATGTGTATGATGTTATCTAAACCTCCATGGTCTGACATTGTAATAACATTCTTGAGGGGATTTGAAAAACATTGTAACATACTATTTGTTTTCTTCAGGTGCAGAAGAAGAGAACTCTCGACTTTACAGAAAGGTAAGGCTGATCTTAACATGCTTCATGTTTAATGTAATTGCTGCTTCTTAAACTAAACCTTGTGTGAATTCAGCTTGGGTTGAAGTTTCCCCTAGGTACAGATCAAGGATCATCTTCCCCTACCCTAATAATAACCTTAACCATTAGCGGGGAAAACGCAAAACCCAATATCAGCATCTAGGGACAATTTCAACCTATATTGTGAATTCAGTGTCATAAAACATTCAGAATGTTGCAGCAGATAGAAATGTAATCAATAGAGCTGACACAATCAATCCCTATTCTACACGACATGCAATCATATCATTCAGACTTGTTCTACACAATGCATTTCTAACTGAGCATTATGTAGCATTACACTCTCCTGACTGCCCATGCTTCAACAGTAATGTGATATTGTTTTGCAGCCATCTTGTGGTGATATGGGGGAGATCCTAGCTTGCACCGATGGCAACACGAGTGTGCACTCTGTGTTCAGAGACATTGAGTACTGTACATACCTGGGTTAAGCATTGTTTGAAATCATTTCAGATACTTAAACTGGGCTCGGCTAGTTCCAAAACCTTGCCCATCCGGCATTCCAGACAAGTTGAAACACAAAAAGAATTTGAACGATTTCCCTGGAACACAGCTGCTCCTTTCTCACAGCCCTGTCCAACATTGTCACTATAAGGCTGAGAGAGTCAGTTTACAGCAACAGCACTTAACATGTCCAGTAAAACAATGAAGTACAAGGGACTGAATTCAATCAAACCAGTATTTCAGGAAAATCCACATTCTGTAGGCTCCTACAATGTAATGTTGTGCCCACTAAGGCGCTTCTGGAACCACGTTTCCATCCACAGTTTATGTGAGTAAAGTCAAACGACAATTAAAAAAAAAATCATGACAGCTGTGATGGAAACAGGTAGTTTAGGTCAAATTGTATAAATGCAGACAGATAGGCCTAATTTGTTGGCCATGATGGGATCTTTTTGTGTCGGTATAATGAATTATGCGAGAAATGGTGGTGGAAACGTCTTTAAGCGTAAATATTGACATAATAACCATAATATCAAAGTAAACTTGAAGTCACGCAATGATGTGGTGTGTGGTACTCCCACTACAACTCGGGAAAGCACGCAGATTATTAGGATACAGATTAAATCAATTATGAACATCACAGGATTGTGAAAGTGCAAGATGACCTTGATGCTCCTTTCCAATACCTATTGAGGGTCTTATTTTGGTGACATGATGATCAATGCTTGACTGCCGTTTGACAAGTAAAATTATTCTTGCTCTTATCCATAGTAATCTCATCATATAGACTAGTGTCATGCCCTGGCCTTAGTATTTTGTGTTTTGTGTTTTCTTTATTATTGTGGTTAGGCCAGGGTGTGACATGGGTGATTAGGTGTTTTTCTTGTCTAGGGGTTTTGTAGTTTATGGGATTGTGTTTAGTTAAGTATTCTAGGTAAGTCTATGGTTGCCTGGAGTGGTTCTCAATCAGAGGCAGGTGGTTATCGTTGTCTCTGATTGGGAACCATATTTAGGCAGTCATATTCTTTAGGTCTCTTGTGGGTGTTTGTTCCTGTCTCTGTGTTTTGCACCAGTTAGGACTGTTTTCGGTTTTCTTGTTTTGTATAAGTATATTGTTCATGTTATCATGTGATGTTTATAAATAATAACGTTTTGGTCCGCCTCTCTTTCACCAGAAGAAAACCGTAACAGAATCACCCACCACAACAGGACCAAGCGGTGTGGTGACAGGCAGCGGCAGCAGGAGCAGCGCAAAGAGGAATGGACATGGGAGGACGAATTGGACGGTTAAGGACCCTGGGCACAGCCAGGAGAATATCGCCGCCCCAAAGAAGAGCTGGAGGCAGCGAAAGCGGAGAGGTGCTGGTATGAGGAGAAAGCACGGCGGCGCGGATGGAAGCCCAAGAGTCAGCCCCAAAAATGTATTGGGGAGTGGCACAGGGAGAGTGTGGCAGAGTCAGGAGTCAGACTTGAGCCAACTCCCCCTGTTTATCGTAAGGAGCCAAGGAGGAAACCAGAACCAGAGCCGGTGTTGGAGGTGAGCGAAGCAGAGACTGTGAAGGAGTTAATGGGGAAATTGGAGGAGAGTTTTGTCGGGGCTTTGATGGCACCTGGGTCAGCTCTCCATACTCGTCCTGAGGTGCGTGCTAGTTGGCTGGTGAAGATTGTGTCAGCCTCACGCACCAGGCCACCTGTGCACCTCCCTAGCCTTGCACGTCCTGTGCCAGCTCAGCGCTACAGTGCGCCTAGCAGTGCTAACCGTGGCGGGCGTGGTACTGGTCAGGCACGGTGTTATGCGGTGGAATGCACGGTGTCCCCAGTACGCATGCTTAGCCCGGTACACTACATCTCAGCTCCTCACAACTGCCGGGCTAGGGTGAAGATCCAGACAGGGCGGTTGGTGCCAGCCCTGCTCTCAAGATCTCCAGTACGCCTTCACGGTCTGGTCCATCCAGTGCCACCTCAACACACACGCCCTCCGGTGGCAGCTCCCCGCACTCGACCTGAGGTGCGTGTCCTCGGCCCAGTACCACCAGTGCCAGCACCACACACCAGGCCTACAGTGCTACTCTCCCGCCTGTCATGAGCCGCCAGAGTCTCCCGCCTGTCATGAGCCGCCAGAGTCTCCCGCCTGTCATGAGCCGCCAGAGTCTCCCGCCTGTCATGAGCCGCCAGAGTCTCCCGCCTGTCAGCATGGAGCAGCCAGAGCCGCCAGTCAGCATGGAGCAGCCAGAGCCGCCAGTCAGCATGAAGCAACCAGAGCCGCCAGTCTGCCAGGATCCGCCAGAGCCACCAGTCTGCCAGGATTCGCCAGAGCCGCCAGTCTGCCAGGATTCGCCAGAGCCGCCAGTCTGCCAGGATCCGCCAGAGCCGCCAGTCAGCTTATTTTCTTTATGCAGATTTTTAGAATATTTAGAACCTGTCGCCAATTGGATGGAAACCTTGATAATGACACACAGATACTACAGATGTAGGATCTTAATTTGAGCTAGTTTGCTACAGCAGGGAAAAAATCCTGCAGCAACAGGAAATGTGAATTATGTGGATTATACTGATTGGACATTTTTGTAGGGGTTGGCACATTTTTGAAATGACAAACTTTAGAAGCCTTTTTAAAACTCAAATACACTACAAGTTTGCATTTCCTGGAAAATTCAGCAACAAAATAGTGATAAAATTAAGATCCTAAATCTGTTCCTCCCATTCCTTTCTCTACAGGGAGACCAGAATAGACCTCTTGGTCATGGAGGAGAGCTGCTAAGTGGGGTCTGACATCACCAAACAACATGACCAGATATTAAATTAATTGGCAAATGTATTTATTTTGAAATGTTGAACATTTCCTAATTTTTTGAAATGTTGAACATTTTCTAATTGTTTGTTGGAGTTTCCCAATGACTCACACGGTAGCCACACTATAACCCATTAACAAAACGAAAGTTCAGATTTTCACAGAGAAAATAGAGAAAATAACTTAAAAGGAGGAAAGGCAACAAATTCGATCAACAACCATATCAAAAAGCATCTCTGAAACCTTTACATTCCATAGCCCTTGCTTGATGTACACTAGTGTAGAGCAAAAATACAGTATTTGTAAACCAAAAGTAAAGCTGCCTTCAAATGCTCCTTGAAAAGGTGAATGATCAGAGCTGAAATGTCACAACTCGTAAACGTGGGTATCAAAATCACCTCAGACTTTCCCATTTGTAATTGAAACTTGGAGGGGGGTTATTTCAGAGTTGGAAAATTGCATTAGGATTACAGTGAAAGCAGTACTGCACAAAGCTCTGCCAATCAGGCAGCTTGAGGGACAAACGGGCCAATCAGTAGGTGGACATCATGACACCTCAAAGATTCATACTAAGTCAGTCAGTAGATGTTACGTTTCTACAGTGTTGCATTATAACCGCTGCAGCCTCTGCAATAGGTTATTGGTTAATGCAATAGATTGTGTGCTGCTGCCCTCTTTACTCAGCACCTCTCGTACTTGTATGCACAGGTGACAGACGTTTACATACACTATTGACACAGGCCTCCCCTTGACTTCACTTACTTGACTTCTTTCAGCTCCTAGTGGAGCAAAGGGCCTCAACGGTGCATCTCTAGTTAACTCTGTTCTGGGCAGTTTCCTTGACCTCATTCCAGGTGGTTCCTGCCTTCTTCACAGGGCCGGATTTACGAACGGGAACGCGCCCCGGGGACCCCAACCCCCAGAGGGCCCACTGGAGGTCAGGGGCCCTCCAGATAGCATATTAACATGTCATATGCCATGGACAAATATGTAGAATTGCCAGAAAATAACTTTAAATCTGAAACATTCTCTCAGCGGCATAGCAAAACGTTAAACCTGCAACATTCTCTCAGCATCATGGCAAAATGTGTAGAATAACATGAGCAAACAGCACATTCAAATCAAAGTTTATTTGTCACATGCGCCAAATACAACAGGTGTAGTTGACCTTATAGCGAAATGCTTACTTACAGGCTCTAACCAATAGTGCATAAAAAGTATTAGGTGAACAATAGATAAATAAAGAAATAAAAACAGTAAAAAGGTAGTGGATAACAGTAGCGAGACTATAAAAGTAGCGAGGCTATAAAAGTAGCGCTATAAAAGTAGCGAGGCTACATACAGACTAATCAGTCAGGCCCAAGATCCAGCCCTGCTAGTTCATCTCTTCCTCATTCATCCTTTGTCCATGTCTTCTTTATCTTTGGGTGTCATCCCCACATCTACTGTAGTCTTTGTGAACAGGTCATGCTTTTCAACTGCGACAACTTCGTACTCGAGAGAGTGGAGGCCATCAGTATCCATCGTCTTTAACGTAATGGTCTATTCTCTTGAACCTGCAGGGCAAAATAATCAACTGTCATCAACATTTGGAGTATAGTTGGGGAACTTAGTGAATGCGGTTGTTCTAAAGCTTTACCTCGAAGGATGTTCGTTGTTATTTTTGTCTCTTTCGTGATGGATCATTCCGGAATTTTCCGACTACGCCGTACGGACGAGGGATGGACATTCCTCTGTTATTCACCCTATGGAAATAAGACCAGTGAAAGGAATTTGATTAAATTGATTAAGAGAAGATGAAGAAAAAAACGTTTTAACAAAAAGCATCTTCTCCAGCACCACCGCAATGTCAACATAATGCGGCAAAGGCAGGTTTCTATGTTTTTTAGTTGAAAAGATAAGTGTTAAGTGAAAGATGTGTTTCCGATGACATCATCCGGAGATACTGATGACATCATCCAGTGTGCATCACGTGATTTTATGAGCAGGCAAAAGTTAGTAAGATCAAGAGTTACGATGTGGTACAGTGTTAGGGATCTATCTATTCAATCTATTCAATCCGTAGCCCTAAAGTTCTGCGTTGTAGCCAGAGTTACATTTAAAAGCAATGTTCCTGTGTTAGTGGAGACTGCATTCCCGGGGAAACGCTGCATATGTCGGTTCCATCGGGAAATACCTTCACATTTAAATGGCGTAATCTCTACCGCTTCGGCGATACAGATTGCATCGAGCCCTTAGAGTCCTTTCCCCCCCCTGGGTAATACAGTAGGTATGAGGAAACATTAACAACCCCTGAGTCAGCATTTAATCCTTTAAAGTGATAGTTCACTCAAAAATAAAGGTTATCTTTCGAGGTCGACATCGTCCTCGACAAGCCAAACTTGTCCATGGAGACAGACAGGTGTCTGGGCTGGCTGAAGCATTCGTAGGGGTTGCGGTCATCCATGGGGATGATGTCCACGCCACTGAACACAAAGCAGTCGTAGTCATACTCTTTCAGGGCCTCAGCATAGCCAATGTTCACCAGCTTGGCCCTGTTGAACATGTTCTCTCCATCCTAATAAAGGTAAAAGGCATCCTCAAGATGAATATTAAACATCTTACTGTAAACCAATCAAATGTATTTATAAAGCCCTTATTAATTCAGTAGATTTAACATGTCACAAAGTGCTATACAGAAACCCAGCCTAAAACCCCAAACAGCAAGCAATGCAGATGTAGATGCATGGTGGCTAGGAAAAACTCACTAAAAAAAGCAGAAACCTAGAGAGGAACCAGGCTCTACGTCATTTAAGGGCCATATTTCTGGAAACACATTAGGCCTAATTTTGGTCTTAATAGAATGCTGAATGGATAATCTTCATTGTATTATCTATTTAGTGCAGGACTAGGCTTAATCTGTTTCCCGGGAAACAGGCCCTAAGTGTTTCATTCAAGTGTTTAAATGTAAGTGTTAAATTTAAGTTTTACATTTCCAAATGTGTGTTGTACTGTACCTCATTGATCTGGGATATGTCCAGGATAGCCTCAGACAACAACATTGATGTATACGCTGACTCGGTGAGCGAGTTTATTAGCAAGTGCATCGGAGATGTCGTACCCTCTGTGACTATTAAAACCTTCCCTAACCAGAAACCGTGGATTAATGGCAGCATTCGCGCAAAACTGAAAGCGCGAACCACCGCTTTTAATCATGGCAAGGCGACTGGAAACATGACCGAATATAAACAGTGCAGCTATTCCCTTCGCAAGGCAATCAAACAAGCAAAGTGTCAGTATAGAGACAAAGTACAGTCGCAATTCAATGGCTAAAACACAAGACGTATGTGGCAGGGTCTACAGTCGATCACGGATAACAGGACGATACAATGCCTGCTACCAAAGCCTGTGGGCTCTCCTTCTCCGTGGCCAACGTGAGTACAACATTTAAACGCGTTAACCCTCGCAAGGCAGCCGGCCTAGACGGTATCCCTAGCCTCGTCATCAGAGCATGCGCAGACCAGCTGGCTGGTGTGTTTACGGACATATTCAACCAATCCCTATCCCAGTCTGTTGTCTCCACATGCTTCAAGATGGCCACCATTGTTCCTGTTCCCAAGAAAGCTAAGGTAGCTGAACTAAATGACTATCGCCCCATTGCACTCACTTCTGTCATTATGAAGTGCTTTGAGAGACTAATCAAGGATCATATCACCTCAACCCTACCTGACACCCTAGACCCACCCCAATTCGCTTACCGCCCCAATAGGTCCACTGACGATGCAATCGCCATCACACTGCACACTGCCCTAACCCATCTGGACAAGAGGAATACCTATGTAAGAATGATGTTCATTGACTACAGCTCAGCATTTAACACCATAGTACCCTCTAAAGTGTGCAACTAGGTCCTGGACTTTCTGACGGGCCACCCCAGGTGGTGAAGGTAGGAAACAACATCTCCCCCACCACTGATCCTCAACATTGGGGCCCCACAACGGTGCGTTTTCAGCCCTCTCCTGTACTCCCTGTTCACTCATGACCGTGGCCATGCATGCCTCCAACTCAATCATCAAGTTTGCAGACAACACTACAGTGGTAGGCCTCATTACCAACAATGACGAGACGGCCTACAGGGAGGAGGTGAGGGCCCTCGGAGTGTGGTGTCAGGAAAATAACCTCTCACTCAACATCAACAAAACAAAGGAGATGATCATGGACTACAGGAAATAGCAGAGGGAGCACCCTCCCATCCACATCAACAGGACAGTAGTGGAGAAGGTGGAAAGTTTTCAATTCCTCGGCATACACATCACGGACAAACTGAAATGGTCCACCCACACAGACAGCATGGTGAAGAAGGCGCAACAGCGCCTCTTCAACCTCAGGAGGCTGAAGAAATTTGGCTTGTCATCAAAAATTTTACAGATGCACAATTGAGAGCATCCTGTCGGGTTGTACCACCGCTTGGTATGGTAATTGCACCGCCCTCAACCGCAAGGATCTCCAGAGGATAGTACGGTCTGTGCAATGCGTCACCAGGGGCAAACTACCTGCCCTCCAGGATACCTACAGCACCCGATGTCACAGGAAGGCCAAAAAGATAACCAAGGAGAACAACCACCCGAGCCACTGCCTGTTCACCCCGCTATCATCCGAAGGCGAGGTCAGTACAGGTGCATCAAAACTGGGACAGAGAGACTGAAAAACAGCTTCTATCTCAAGGCCATCAGATTGTTAAATAGCCATCACGAACATAGAGAGGCTACTGCCAACATACAGACTCAAATCTCTGGCCACTTAAATAAAAAGGTATCACTAGTCACTTTAAATAATGCCACTTTAGTAATATTACATATCCTACATTACTCATCTAATATGTACAGTGGGGCAAAAAGTATTTAGTCAGCCACCAATTGTGCAAGTTCTCCCACTTAAAAAGATGAGAGAGGCCTGTAATTTTCATCATAGGTACACTTCAACTATGATAGACAAAATGAGAAAAAAAATCCAGAAAATCACATTGTAGGATGATTTTTTTATGAATTTATTTGCAAATTATGGTGGGAAATAAGCATGCACAATTGGTGGCTGACTAAATACTTTTTTGCCCCACTGTATACACTGCATTCTATACCATCTACTGCATCTTGCCTATGACACACACCATTGCTCATCCATATATTTAAATGTACATATTCTATTCATCTCTTTACATTTGTGTGTATTTGTGTGTATAAGGTAGTTGTTGTGAATTTGTTAGATTACTTGTTAGATACTACTGCATAGTCGGAACAAGAAGCACAAGCACTTCACTACACTCGCATTAACATCTGCTAACCATGTGTATGTGACCAATTAAATTCGATTTTGATTTGAAGATTTACATGCTAAAATCGCCACCGCGATATTTGTACATTTTGAAGTGATAAAGTGTTGATTCTTTGAAGTGAAGTGTTTAAACTTCTTTTAATCGTTAAACTAGTCTTCAAGATGAATGCGCGTCTCATGAACTAATGCTGATTAATCACATATCAGAATCCTGCAATAAAGAGGGGAAGGGTTTCTGTCCGTAATGTGTCTGTGTTTCTGTTGTATTCTCAAATGAACATTTCCTTGTTGTCAGGCTGTAAGATCTCTGATCTCTTTTATTTGATTGTCACTCTGTCTCAGTATATCAGCTATCTGAATCCATTTAGCAGCTTGACATACGGCTTGCATCACCAATGCAGCCACAGGCCTACAGTATGATGGCATTACTGGCCTGATGGTAATCTGAAGCAAAGAGTAGCTACAGTGCATTCGGAAAGTATTCAGACCCGTTGACTTCTTCCACATTTTGTTACGTTACAGCCTCTTTCTAAAATTGATTAAATTGCCCCCCCTCATTAATCTACACACAATACCCCATAATGACAAAGCAAAAACAGGTTTTTAGAAATCTTTGCAAATATTTTTTTTTTTTAAACAACGGAAATAACACATTTACATCAGTATTCAGACCCTTTACTCAGTACTTTGTTGAAGCAACTTTGGCAGCGATTACAGCCTCGAGTCTTTTTGGGCACAGCTATTTTCAGGTCTCTCCAGAGATGTTTGATCGGGTACAAATCCGGGCTTTGGCTGGGCCACTCAAGGACATTCAGAGACTTTCCCCGTGGCCACTCCTGCGTTGTCTTGGCTGTTTGATGAGGGTCGTTGTCCTGTTGGAAGGTGAACTTTCGCCACAATCTGAGGTCCTGAGGTTTTCATCAAGGATCTCTCTGTACATTGCTCCATTCATCTTTCCCTCGAACCTGACGAGTCTCCCAGTCCCTGTCGCTGAAATACATCCCCACAGCAGGATGCTGCCACCATCAAAGTTCGCTGTAGGGATGGTGCCAGGTTTTCTCCAGACGTGGCGCTTGGCATTCAGCCCAAAGAGTTCAATCTTGGTTTCATCAGACCAGAGAATCTTGTTTCTCAATGTCTGAGAGTCCTTTAGGTGCCCTTTGGCAAACTCAATTTTGACTCTCATAGTCTGAATACACTTGTAAATAAGGTATTTCAGTTTAAAAAAAAATACATTTAAAAAAATGTTTTAAAAAACATAAGTTTTCGCTTTGTCATTAGGGGGTATGTAACTGACAATTTACCTGTAAGTCTATGTCGTTGTTTTTTTGTTTGAATTGTTTACGTGTTCGCTATGCGGGGAAATTATAAGACAAACGGAACGACGTGGCTAATAACTGTTGTAACGGGGATCATTATCGTAGCAACACACCTTTGGAGTGAAGGCAATACCGCGCTGTGTTAGCTAAATTTTCATGTCTTCGGGTGTAGTTCGTAAAGGTTGAAGTGTGTATGTTAGGATGGAAACGTTAGAATAATTAAGGATGAACCGTGAATTCATGCCAGGAATAATAAATGTGAAGTTTTGATTTCCTCCCTTCTGTAATAAGCAGCCAATGAGGTATTTTTCCTTTGTTCATGTGTTTTAATCTGATACTGTTATTGCTCCGGCTAAACTTGTTTTGTATGTAAGCACTTCAGAGGTTTGTTACCAAGCTAATAAGTCACTCGTAAGACCGGAATGTTGTAAGAGTGTGCTTAACTGTATTTTCATTTACTTTATAGTTCTCACGGAAGGTGATAATTCTGACTAAAACTACAGAATAAACCCGCCAGTTAAAATCACGGAACTGTTGTGCTCGTGGTTATTGGAGGGGCTACAGGGTATTTATTGTATGTAGATAGATGAGGAAAAATGTTTATTTCATACATGTTAGGTATAAGGCCGTAACGTAACAAAATGTGGAAAAATGAAAGTATGAATACTTTCCGTATGCGCTGTACATCTTGTTCCTGCCCTCTCAGGGGACGCCACATGATACACAGAACCGCTTCTACGGGCATGTGGAGAGGGTTCTTAAAATGTAGCATCCAATCAAAATCTTGTCAGCGGACCATTCAAACCGTTTTTACAATACAAAATTCTCCAGGCCCCCTAGGGAGGCGTGACAACAACGTGATTTTGGAGGTATGGTAACGTGAAATGAACACATGGGTAACATGAGAATCATGATGTTACATCATTGTTAGTCATACCAAATTCACTATATATGTATTTAATGTACTTCTACTATGCGAGTCAAGAAATATAACATTATATGAAAGCTATGATCAAGTTATGATCAAATTATTTAATCAACAATAGCCTTTTAGCTTACTATATGCCATACATGTGCCATGAAAGGACATCATTAAGAAAATATTTAGCTTATTTTCAAATGTCTTCACCTGATTTTGAAAAAAATAATCAGTGTCAGAATATCCATATATTTGCATATATTTAGAAATTATACAGCACATTACTTACTATTTTCTTTCATTATTTGTTCTTTTCCGAAGTGACTGCAAGCGGATAACTCTATAATAGACTCCTGATTTTATTAATCCATCTTCAGTTTGGTTATCCTTCAAACTGGACAGCAAAGCATTCCTACTCGATTCAGTAACATTTGAGTACCAGAAATATACTGAGAAATATAAGAGACCTAAAAGCAAAAGCCTGCAGAATATTTTTTTCACCATCTCACCGGTGTGTGCCGTGAATCACAGGCTACAACACAAAAGTTTACTAGTAACAAGCTTACCCACCACACTCGTTGGTATGCTCGACCTGCCCGGCCAGTTTTTCTGCCAACATTTGACGTCAGACTACAAAACAACAATTGACCAACCTTATGTCTTTTGTGAGGCACTTTAACATCACATAAAAACCAACCTGTTGACAAGCCTCTGAACAAACCCGACAGTATCGGTATCTTGCCGCCTTAGTTTCTACCGGCACCAGCCACCACTGGGCTATGGCTGAGAGAAACTATTATTTTCCTGTATTTGATTTATTGTGGATATTGATTGATATGGAATAAACATGATTGTATGTGCCGGAAGACACAGACAGATGCATTCCCTTTACGGGAAGGGAACAGGTGTTAACCAGATATGTGTAACGGTTTTCTAGGTGTGGTGAAGGAGAGTCGGACCAAAATGCAGCGTGTAGATTGCGATCCATGTTTTATGGAAAAAACACGAATCGATACAAAACACGTAACGAAAACAGCCTATACTTGTGTCAACTAACACAGAACAAGGACACTAAGGACAATCACCCACAACACAAACAAAGAATATGGCTGCCTAAATATGGTTCCCAATCAGAGACAACGATAAACACCTGACTCTGATTGAGAACCACTCCAGACAGCCATAGACTCTGCTAGATCACCCCACTAGCTACAATCCCACTATATACCAAAACCCCAAGACAAAACACACCACAATACAAAAACCCCATGCCACACCCTGGCCTGACCCAATACATAAAGATAAACACAAAATACTTCGACCAGGGCGTGACAATATGCTTAAGTAACATATTTAATTTATTTAAATTATTGTCACGTGTTAGTCTATAATTATCTGTTGTAACTACAGTGCCTTTAGAAAGTATTCACATCCCTCGAATTCTTCCCAAAAAATTGTGTTATTAATTATGTTATTAGACATTTTTACAAATTAATTAAAAATGAAAAGCTGAAATGCCTTGAGTCAATAAGTCGCTCTGGATAAGAGCGTCTGCTAAATGACTTAAATGTAAAATGTAAATGTAATAAGTATTTAAACAATTTGATAATGGCAAGCCTAAATAAGTTCAGTAGTAAAACTGTGCTTAACAAGTCACATGCTACATTGCGTGGACTTACTCTCTGTGTAACAATAGTGTTTAACATGATTTTTAAATTACTTTGTCATGCCTGTTCCTGCTCCTCCTCGGGCGCCAGGCTACCCTTCATTACGCACACCTGCCACCATCATTACGCGCATCAGTACTCATTGGACTCACCTGGACTCCATTACCTTGTTGATTTCCCCTCCTATATCTGTCTGTTCCTCAGTTAGATTATTGTGTCAGTATTATTGTCGTTTTGTTTTCCCCTGTCCAGACACTGTCCGTATTCTGTTCCTCTCCGTTTTTCATTAAATGTTCACTCCCTGTACTTGGTTCTCATACATGATTCCATGTGTTATTTCATAGTTTTGATGTCTTCACTATTATTATACAATGTAGAAAATAGTCAAAATAAAGAAAACCCCTTCAATGAGGAGGTGTGTCCAAACTTTTGACGGGTACTGTATATTTATTAAAAGCAGACATTGATTATCTCTTTGAACATGGTGAAGTTATTAATTACCCTTTGGATGGTGTATCAATACACCCAGTCACTACAAAGATACAAGCGTCCTTCCTAACTCAGTTGCCTGAGAGGGAAACCGCTCGGTGGTTTCACCTTGACTCCTATGGTGACTTTAAAATAGTTACAAAGTTTAATGGCTGTGATAGGAGAAAATTAGGATGGATCAACAACATTGGATTGACTCCACAATACTAACATAAATTACAGAGTGTATCGAAAGAACTCAACCGTCAAAGCACTGCTTCCTCAAAATAAAACCTTTTGTTTCTTACTGTCCCTCAAAGCACCATTGAAAAATAGCCCATACAATAATACATTTTACAGTGAAGACGAGTGACAAGCTTAGTAATGATAAACTCACAGGAAAATAACCATCCTTTGGAGAGAGAACCTGAATGGAATCGATGCTATGGTTATCTGTTACTGGGCTCTCTGTTGACCATGCTATCGCACAGTAACATATCAGTGAAGTTTGGGGTCAAAGGTACGTCACATGACCGCAACTAGGAAACGGGGCTTTGAGAGCTATCAGTAGAGAGTACTTTCTGTTGTCGCTTTTAAGAACGGTCTTTTATGTTACTCCCTTGCTCGTTGAAAGTAGTTTCAACATGATAAGAGACAACATGTGAGTGCAATTCAAATTTGGTCCAACTACTGTATCAGTTAGAAGGGGATGCTTGATAACTGTAAATACGCACATCTTACTAATTTGTTCATGGCGGAAATGTATTATTCAGTCTGAAAGTCCACTTCCCTTTTTCTAATTGTTTATTTATCTTTGTCTTGAAGGGGCTCTCCAAACCAGACCTGTGACAGTGGTGTATCCATGGACCTCTTCTTACACTATTCTCTCGTTCCGTCGGTAAGGGGTCTCTGTGTCCTCGTACAGTACATTAACATCCAGGTAACACTTTACTTGACACCTAGCGTCATAACACGTTATGATACAGTCATAACCATGTCATTATATGTCATAACCATGTCATTATATGTCATAACCGCTGCCATGACCTGTCATAATATGATCATAACACTGTCATAATATGATCATAACACTGTCATAATATGATCATAACACTGTCATAATATGATCATAACACTGTCATAATATGATCATAACACTGTCATAATATGATCATAACACTGTCACAATATGATCATAACACTGTCATAATATGATCATAACACTGTCATAATATGATCATAACACTGTCATGACCCATATGTTTACACCTGTTGGGACATATATTGCATTATTTTATGGCTGATTGTGACACCTACATATGAGTGTCAAAACCCACATTTATTCAAATGTGTTTTCTTCCCGGCCAAGAAGTTTCCATTTGAAAGTTTGTTTCTTAAATCCTTTGTTGTTGTAATGAATTCTTTAAAGTCAGGTTTTTACACTTTATGACACTGTCAAGAAGCATTATGACCAGTATGATCGGAATGATGTAAGACAGATAGACCTATCACGTACATGCCCTTATGTCAGTCATCAGTCCAAAAAATGGGTGTCTTGTCCTGCTCCTGAAATCCTCTCCTGTATTCCCATCCCAGTCAACAGAGCATTGGGGTAGGTGCATGTCTGACATCAATGTGTTCACAATTACAATGATAATTCAGTATGGTCAATTTCAGAAAATGTTGTAGGCTATGGTGTAATGGAATGTTTTACGTTGTGTGGTAAGTTTTGTTGGTTTTGACAATCTTTTGTAGGTGTCATAACCAGCCATAAAATAACGCAATCAATGTCACATCAGGTCTACATGTATGTGTTATGACCATATTATGACAGGTTATGACAAGTTATGTCAGCTGTTATGACATTATGACATGGTTATGACCGTATCATAACGTGTTATGACACTAGGTGTCAAGTAAAGTGTTACCAACATCCACTGATGCCAGTAACACTACATTCTTAGAAAAAAGGGTCCGGCTGTCCCCATAGGAGAACCCTGTTTGGTTCCAGGGAGAACCTTTTTTGGTTCCACGTAGAACCTTTTAGGGTTCCATGTAGAACCCTTGGTGGAAAGGGTCCTACATGGAACCCTAAAGGGGTCATCCTGGAATCAAAAAGAGTTCTTCAAAGGGTTCTCCTATGGGGACAGCTGAAGAATCCTTTTTAGGTTCTAGATATCTCCTTTAGGTTCTAGATAGTGTAGTACATCAACATAAGATATATTCTGTTCAACTGTGTTTTTTTTACTACAGATATGCTAATGTAATAAGACAATGCTATTTTTCTGACAAATAATCATGTATTTAACTGTGCCTTCGGAAAGTATTCACACCCCTTGAATTTTTTACAATTTAAGTGTTCAATCCCTTTGTTATGGCAAGCCTAAAAAAATTTAGGAGTAAAAATGTGCTTAACAAGTCACATAATAAGTTGCATGGATTCGCTTTGTGTGCAATAATAGTGTTTAACATGATTTTTGAATGGGGTACAGAGATGAGGAAGTCAAACATACAATTATCTGTAAAATCTCTCAGTCGAGCAGTGAATATCAAACACAGATGATTTTTTTCCAATGCCTCACAAAGAAGGGCACCTATTGGTAGAAAAAAATGCAGACATTGAATATCCCTTTGAGCACGGTGAAGTTATTAATTACACTTTGGATGGTGTATCAATAAACCCAGTCACTACAAAGATACAGAATTCCTTCTTAACTCAGTTGCCTGAAAGGAAGGAAACCGCTCAGGGATTTCACCATGAGGCCAATGGTGACTTTAAAACCGTTAACAGAGGTTAATGGCTGTGATGGGAGAAAACGGAGGATGGATAAACAGCATTGTAGTTAGTCCACGATACTAACCTAAATGACAGAGGGAGAAGAAGGAAGCCTGTACAGAACAAAAGCCCACAAAGGAAATATAAATTATATTTAAATAAGAAATTCCTTGGTTTCCCAGAAATCCTGCTTATTCCCTTCTGATTCCAGGAATCCTCCAACCAGGATTTTGGGAAAATCAGGGAATTTATTGAAAGTTTCTGGAATTTTGCAACCCTAGTCTTTGCTCTCTTTTGTGTATTCTACATAGTTCGTCATCGTGGTTGTGCTGTCGGCCCTGCAGAGGAGATCCAGACACCTGCCCATTGATGAGAAGCTCCCCTTTCTCAACAACCGCTTTGGCATTGTTGTGTGAGTCACACCGTAACCCCTGACCCTTTACCGGTCAACCCATGCTGATCCTTAAAGATAGAGACACACCGGTTTTCATCTCAAATCACATCCTATTCCCAATATACAAATGTAGGATCTTAATTTGAGCCAGTTTGCTACAGCAAACAAATAATCCTGCAGCAACAGGAAATGGGAATTATTATGCTTTTGTCTGGGTTGATCCATTTTTCATCAGGGCAAATTAAGTCGGACATTTTAAAGTGGAAATTAAGAACTTAAAAAGCCTTTTTAAAATTTGAATACTCTACAAGTTTGCATTTCCTGAGGTGCAGGTTAATTGTCAGCAACAAAAGGGTGATTAAATTAGGATCCTACATCTGTAATGCTTTCTATATAGTGCATTTAACTAGGCAAGCCAGTTAAGAACAAATTCTTATTTTATAATGACGGCTTACCAAAAAGGCAAAAGTCCTCCGGCGGGGATGGGGGCTGGGATTAAAAATACAAATAAATTAAATACAAATATAGGACAAAACACACATCACGACAAGAGAGACAACACAGCACTCATAAAGCGAGACCTAAGTGTCAAGCATAGGTGTAATAGGTGGCAGGGAAGTCAGGCGCAGGAGAGTCAAATGGAGTGTAAATATGGAGTCTTTTAATAAAGTTCTACAAGTATGCTCCATAACAATAAATGTACAAACAAACAAAACATGGGTACGAAGACCCGACGCGCACCTATACAAACAATAACACTACACTGACAACAAATCAATCTCTGACAAAGACATGAGGGGAAACAGAGGGTTAAATACACAACAGGTAGTGAATGGGATTGAAAACAGGTGTGTGGGAAGACAAGACAAAACCAATGGAAAATGAAAAAAGGATCAATGATGGCTAGAAGACCGGTGACGTCGAACGCCGAGCACCGCCCGAACAAGGAGAGGCAACGACTTCGGGCAGAAGTCGTGACAGTATCCCCCCCCCCCTGACGCGGGGCTCCAGCTGCGCGTCGAGGTGCAGGGCGATCCGGATGGAGACGGTGGAATTCTGATAACATGGAAGGATCTAACACGTCCTCCACCGGAACCCAGCATCTCTCCCCCGGCCCGTACCCCTCCAAGTCCACGAGGTACTGAAGGCCCCTCGCCCGACGTCTCGAATCCAAAATGGATCGAACAGAGTACGCCGGAACCCCTCGATGTCTAGAGGAGGCGGAGGAACATCACGCACTTCAGCCTCCTGGAGCGGACCAGCCACCATCGGCCTGAGGAGAGACACATGGAACGAGGGATTAATACGGTAATGAGTGGGTAGTTGTAACCTATAACATACCTCGTTCACTCTCCTCAGGACTTTAAACGGCCCCACAAACCGCGGACCCAGCTTCCGGCAGAGCAGGCGAAGGGGCAGGTTTCGGGTCGAGAGCCAGACCCTGTCCCCTGGTGCGAACACTGGGGCCTCACTGCGGCGACGGTCTGCGCCAATTTTCTGGCGCCTTATGGCACGCTGAAGGTGGACGTGGGCTGCCTCCCAGGTTTCCTCAGCGTGCCGAAACCAATTGTCCACCGCAGGGGCCTCGGTCTGGCTCTGATGCCAAGGAGCCAGAACCGGCTGATACCCTAATACACATTGAAAGGGAGTAAGGTTAGTGGAGGAGTGACGTAGCGAGTTCTGAGCCATCTCTGCCCAGGGCACGAACTTCGCCCACTCCCCGGCCGATCCTGGCAATAAGACTGCAGAAACCTACCCACATCCTGGTTAACTCTCTCCACCTGCCCATTACTCTCGGGGTGAAAACCTGAGGTAAGACTAACCGAGATCCCCAGACGCTCCATGAATGCCTTCCAGACCCTTGATGTGAACTGGGGACCCCGATCAGACACTATATCCTCAGGCACCCCATAGTGCCGGAAAACGTGTGTAAACAGGGCCTCTGCAGTTTGTAAGGCCGTAGGGAGACCGGGCAAAGGGAGGAGACGACAGGACTTTGAAAACCGATCCACAACGACCAGGATCGTGGTGTAACCCTGTGAAGGTGGAAGATCAGTCAAAAAATCCACCGACAGGTGCGACCATGGCCGTTGAGGAACGGGTAGAGGTTGTAGCTTACCTCTGGGCAGGTGTCTAGGAGCCTTGCACTGGGCGCACACCGAACAGGAAGAAACATAAATCCTCACATCCTTAGCTAAAGTGGGCCACCAGTACCTTCCTTCAAGACAGCGCATCGTCCGACCTATCCCAGGATGACCAGAGGAGGGTGACGTGTGAGCCCAATATATCAATCGGTCGCGGACAGCAGACAGAACGTACAGACGACCAGCTGGACACTCAGGGGGAGAAGGCTCTGCACGTGACGCCCGCTCAATGTCCGCGTCCAGCTCCCACACTACCGGCGCCATCAGACACGAAGCTGGGAGTATGGGAGTGGGATCCATGGACCGCTCCTCTGTGTCATACAGCCGAGACAATGCGTCTGCCTTAATGTTCTGGGAGCCTGGTCTGTAAGAAAGAGTAAACACAAAACGAGTGAAAAACATGGCCCACCTTGCCTCGCGAGGATTCAATCTCTTCGCCTGCCTGATGTACTCCAGATTGCGGTGGTCAGTCCAGATGAGAAAAGGGTGTTTAGCCCCCTCAAGCCAATGCCTCCACACCTTCAAGGCTTCTACGACAGCTAACAGCTCTCGGTTCCCCACATCATAGTTTCGCTCCGCTGGGCTGAGCTTCTTCGAAAAGAAAGCACAGGGGCGAAGCTTCAGTGGCGTACCCGAACGCTGAGAGAGCACTGCTCCTATCCCAGCTTCGGATGCGTCCACCTCCACTATGAATGGCAAAGAGGGATCCGGATGAGCCAGCACAGGCACCGAGGTAAACAGAGTCTTCAGGTGCTCAAAAGCCCTGTTCGCCTCAGCCGACCACTGCGAGCGCACCGGGCCCCCCTTTAGCAGTGATGTAATGGGAGCTGCCACCTGACCAAAACCCCGGATAAACCTCCGGTAGTAATTGGAAAACCCCAAAAAACGCTGCAACTCCTTTACCGTGGTTGGAGTCGGCCAATTACGCACGGCTGTAATGCGGTCACTCTCCATCTCCACTCCTGAAGTGGAAATCCGATGCCCTAGGAAGGAGATGGATTGTTGGAAAAACAAACATTTCTCAGCCTTGACATATAGATCATGCTCCAACAGGCGACCAAGCACCCTGCGCACCAGGGACACATGCTCGGCGCGTGTAGCAGAGTATATCAGAATATCATCGATATACACCACTACACCCTGCCCGTGCAGGTCCCTGAAGATCTCATCTACAAATGATTGGAAAACTGATGGAGCATCATCAACCCATATGGCATGACCAGGTACTCATAATGACCTGAGGTAGTGCTAAATGCCGTCTTCCACTCATCACCCTTCTTAATACGCACCAGATTGTACGCACTCCTGAGATCCAATTTTGTGAAAAAACGTGCCCTGTGCATTAACTCAATAACCGTATTGATCACTGTGATTTTATTAAGACCTCGATAATCAATGCACGGGCGTAAACCGCCATCCTTTTTCTTCACAAAAAAGAAACTCGAGGAGACGGGTGAAATGGATGGCTGAATGAACCCCTGATGCAGGGATTCAGAGACATATGTCTCCATAGCCTCCGTCTCCACTTGCGACAGGGGATACACGTGACTCTTGGGATATGCAGCGTCTACCAGGAGATCTATCGCACAATCCCCCCGTCGATGGGGTGGTAATTGAGTCGCCTTCTTTTTACAGAAGGCGAGAGCCAAATCGGCATATTCGGTGGAACGGAAACCCCTAAACACCTACCTGAGCATTCTCGCAACCACCCTGTGAGAGCCCTCTGTGGCCAAGAAACAGTGGGGTTATGACAAACTAACCAGGGTAGGCCTAGCACCACAGAATACGCAGGAGAATCAATAAGGAAAAGACTAATCTTCTCCTTGTGACCCTCCTGCGTTATCATACACAAAGGTGCGGTAACCTCCCTGATAAACCCTGACCCTAATGGTCGACTATCTAAGGCATGAATAGGGATAGGCATATCCACAGGAACAATAGGGATCCCTAAACTATGAGCTAGACTTTTATTAATGAAATTCCCAGCCGCACCTGAATCAACTCGTGCCTTATACTGGGAATGCAGTGAAAAATCAGGAAAAGAGACAGAGACAAACATTAGTGCAGCAGAGGGCTCTGGATGAGAATGGTGCCTACTCACCTGGGGTGACGCCAGAATGCCCTGCCTGCCCTCTCTATTCCCAGAGGAACCAACCTGGCACCGACCAGCAGTGTGCCCTCTGTGACCATGAATGGTGCTCCAGCGGGAACCCCCTCCGGTCTCCCTGCGCACCATCCCTCCCAATTCCATAGGTTCGGGAGAGAGGGTGCGGGAGGATGGAACAACCAGACCCCGATCTAGACGTCCACGAGTAGCCAGCATGTTGTCCAGCTTGATGGACATGTCCGCCAGCTGGTCGAAGGTGAGGGTGGTGTCTCTACAGGCCAGCTCCCGACGGACGTCCTCGCGTAGACTACAACGGTAATGGTCGATCAGGGCCCTGTCGCTCCATCCAGCGCCGGCAGCCAAGGTCCTAAATTCCAAAGCAAAATCCTGTGCACTCCTCGTCTCCTGCCTCAGATGATAGAGGAGCTCACCCGCTGCTTTGCCTTCAGGTGGGTGATCGAATACTATCCGGAACTGGCGGGTGAACTCCTCAAAATGGTCCAACGCCGCATCCTCCCTTCTACACACAGCGCTGGCCCATTCCAGGGCTTTCCCGGTGAGGCATGAGACGAGGGCGTAACTCTTCTCACGGTCAGATGGTACTGGGGAGGCCGTGGCTAGATATAAGTTTAGCTTGAGGAGGAAACCCTGGCAGCCGGCAGTATCTCCGTTGTATCCCGTGGGTAGGGATAAATGGATCCTCGATTCCGGAGAGGAAAAAACGTTCACGGGAGATTCCGGTTGTGGTGGTGGTGGAGCTGGAGAAACTCCCTGTCTCTCCCAGCGATCCATTTTCTGGACAATGTGCTCCATGACGGAGCTGATACACTCAAGCTCCCTCGCTTGTTCCTGAACGCGTTCCTCCAGGTCCATGGGTATAGTGTCTTCTCCTGCTGACTTCATATATATTGGTCAGAGATTCTGTCAAGCATAGGTGTAATAGGTGGCAGGGAAGTCAGGCGCAGGAGAGTCAAATGGAGTGTAAATATGGAGTCTTTTAATAAAGTTCCACAAGTATGCTCCATAACAATAAAGGTACAAACAAACAAAACATGGGTACGAGGACCCGACGCGCACCTATACAAACAATAACACTACACTGACAACAAATCAATCTCTGACAAAGACATGAGGGGAAACAGAGGGTTAAATACACAACAGGTAATGAATGGGATTGAAAACAGGTGTGTGGGAAGACAAGACAAAACCAATGGAAAATGAAAAAAGGATCAATGATGGCTAGAAGACTGGTGACGTCGTACGCCGAGCACCGCCCGAACAAGGAGAGGCAACGACTTCGGAAGAAGTCGTGACACTAAGACGACAACATAGCATGGCAGCAACACATGACAGCACAGCATGGTAGCAGCACAACATGGCAGCAGCACAACATGGTAGCAGCGCAAAACAGGATACAAACATTGTTGGGCACAGACAACAGCGCAAAGGGCAAGAAGGTAGAGACAACAATACATCACGCAAAGCAGCCACAACTGTCAGTAAGAGTGTCCATGACTGAGTCTTTGAATGAAGAGATTGAGATAAAACTGTCCAGCTTGAGTGTTTGCTGCAGCTCGTTCCAGTAGCTAGCTGCAGCGAACTGAAAAGACCCAGGAATGTGTGTGCTTTGGGGACCTTTAACAGTATGTGACTGGCAGAACGGGTGTTGTATGTGGAGGATGAGACCTGCAGTAGATATCTCAGATAGGGGGGAGTGAGGCCTAAGATGATTTTATAAATAAACAGCAACCTGTGGGTCTTGTGACAGGTATACAGAGATGACCAGTTTACAGAGGAGTATAGAGTGCAGGGATGTGTCCTATAAGGAGCTTTGGTGGCTAATCTGATGGCCGAATGGTAAAGAACATCTAGCCGCTCGAGAGCACCCTTTCCTGCCGATCTATCAATTATGTCTCCGTAGTCTAGCATGGGTAGGATGGTCATCTGAATCAGGGTTAGTTGTGCAGCTGGGATGAAAGAGGAGCGATTACGATAGAAGAAACCAAGTCTATATTTAACTTTAGCCTGCAGCTTTGATATGTGCTGAGAGAAGGACAGTGTACCATCTAGCCATACTCCCAAGTACTTGTATGAGGTGACTACCTCAAGCTCTATATCCCCAGAAGTAGTAATCACACCTGTGGGGAGGGGCATTCTTCTTACTAAACCACGTTACTTTTGTTTTGGAGGTGTTCAGAACAAGGTGAAGGGCAGAGAAAGCTTTTTGGACACTAAGAAAGCTTTCCAGATATCAACACTAATACAATCAAGGTACGGCAGAGGACAGGGAGAGCTCTAAGGTGTTGATTTAGGACACTTGAATGTGCATTAGATGGCAACAGGATCATATTATACAGCAATTTCATCAGGTAACATGAAACAAAGCAGGCGAGAGGTGGTTAGAATAGGATGGGTGTCCAAAAGTCTGTGTAACCAATAGAGTCAGAGTCCGAATGTGGGAACAAACATAGTCTGTCCCACGGTACGGTAAACAAGAAAGTTCATAGTCAACAAAGCATGCAGGAGTCATGAGGCAAAAGAGCAAAATGCACAAGAAAAAAAAAACGACTTTGGGCTAGCCATTGTAAGTTCAGAGTCACTCGCCCCAACAGTGCCTGTGTGTTGGAGGCGAACGAAAGCTCGATAGAGAGGGGGGTACCTGTACCAGACAGGGGGAGACAAGCCAGGGCAGACGGTGAACAGATCGCCAGGTGGAATCCAAGCAGCAGTGCAGCAGGCAGCGGGAGTAGGTGTCACACCCACTTGGGAGAAGCTTTATTTCTGGAGGCAGATTTCTTTTAGAAAATACCAGTGGATGGTCTCTGAATAGCAGCAGGGTGCTTCAAGGTCTCTGGATTTGGGAGGGGTATCCTGTGAGTCTCCTGCCATGTGTTGGGCTCAGAGGCTTCGACACCTTTCACTTCACGCCTCAGTGCTAAATGAAGTTGTATCTGGTCTGTCCAAAGTTAGATTGTAGGTTTGGAGTTTTGATCTGGAGTAAAGGTTATGCTGCGGAGGGTAGCGTCCTGCACATATCCCTGCCGAAAAATCCAAGTTTCTCTAACTCCCAAACTATGTTATTGTAAAAAACATGTTAAAAATGTTGAGAGCTCACATGCAAAAATGCACCCTAGATGGGGTAGGGTATGTACTCTGATCAAAAGTACTACACTACATGGGGAGTATGATGTGTGGCTCTGGTCCTAAATACTGCACTACATGAGGGATAGGGTGTGATAGAATATTTGAACACTCTTCATAGATACAAACATACTCCTCTTACTACCCCCTCCCTCTCAGGCCTCTGGACCTCATGGAGAACCTCAGTAACAGATGGTCCTATGGGTTTGCCTTCGGAGCTGTATCGTCCAGTGTCTTGCTTCTTTTCTCAGAGCATTACATGACCTTCAACGTTCCACCCTGGGCCAAAGGTAATTCAAAATGTTTCTGAGTGAATGGAATACTGAACAGGGGTGTGTCAGAACGTCGTTTAGCGAGTGGAACGCCAGTGTAGCAGGAGTGTCAGGCAACATTAGAGCCTCAGAGGGGTCTCAGCACCTGCTGGGTTTCTCATCTCCCTAGTATCAAATCAAATGTATTTAATAAAGCCCTTTTTTACATCAGCAGATGTCACAATGTAAGAGCACGGTTGTCACGTCGGTATGAAGGATCGGGAGACAGGCGCAGGAATGCGTAATAAGGTTTTTTTAATGACCCAAACTACAGCGTGCCATGTAAATGCACGGGGATGAAGACCAAACAAACACGTAGACAAAACACAGGGTTGAAACCCAAACAAAAAAGCGAGGAGTACCTTGATTAAATACACAAGCGCACAATGATACTACACGGGTCGAGACCCGTAATCATCTGCACAATGCAAGCGGCATGAAAGCCAAAACAACACAGCACAGGTACTCACACGACCAAAAGACATTGGAACAAGGATCCGTGACAACGGTGGCTGGGAGAAACTCCTTAGATTGGCAGGAACCTAGGAAGAGTACTTGATTGATTCATGAATGCCACTGTTTGCTGTATTGTGCACTGTAGCTTTGATAATGGTTAGGGCTGGGAGTTTTTCCTGACCACATAGCCCTAGTGACAATGATATGTGCACTGCTCTCAAAACAAGCTAAACTTTGTCTTTGTCTTTGCAGCTTTTGTGTACCTTGTGGGTGCTCTCGAGGTGGGCCTGGCCTATTTCCCTTTCTTTGCGTGTCTGTCAACCCCTTGCAGAGAGTTTGGGGCTGTTCTGGGAATCCTCTACTCTTTGACATGGTGAGTGCGCGTTTGATGTGATGTCATGATGTAGGGTCAGGAGTTTTTACCGACCCTGAGACCTGACCGGTTGAAGTCAGGGTCCAGAGTTTTTTCTGGTCAGGCAGGGCACATGGTCAGGACGAATATCTCCTGGCTCTATAGGGACTTACAGTGCTGTGAAAAGTATTGGCCTCCTTTCTGGTTTTCTATATTCTTGCATATTTTTTATGCTGCATGTTATTAGATATTCAACCAAAACCACATTTTAGATCAAGGGAACTACCACCACCATGCTTGACCGTTGGTATAAGGTTCTTACTGTGGAATGCAGTGTATGGTTTTTTGCCAGACATAATGGTAGCCATCTCATCCAAAAAGTTGACTGAAGTTTACCAAAAAGCGTCTGTAAGCACCTGGATGATCATCAAGATTCTTGGAAGAATGTTCTATGGACAGATATATAACAAAAGTATAACTTGTTGGACGACATGGGTCTCATTATTCCTGGCGACAACCAAATACTGCATTCCACAGTTAGAACCTTATACCAACGGTCAAGCATGGTGGTGGTAGTGTGATGGTTTGGGGATACTTTGCTGCCTCAGGACCTGGATGACATACCTTAATAGAAGGAACCATGAATTCTGCTCTGTATCGGAGAATTCTACAGGAGAATGTCAGGCCATCTGTCTGTGAGCTGAAGCTGAAGCGCAGCTGTGTCATTCAGCAAGACAATGATTCAAAACACACAATCAATTCCACATGAAAATGGTAAAAAAGCAAGAAATTGGACGTTTTGGAATGGCCTATTCAAAGTCCAGAAAGTCTTAAGTTAATTGAGATGTTGTGGCAGGACTTGAAACGAGCAGTTTATGCTTGAAAACCCACAAATGTCGCTGAAAAAAGTAGTTCTGGGGGGAAAAAAGCAGTTTTGAAGTCTGCCAAAATTCCTCCACAGCAATGTGAGACTGATCATCAACTACAGGAAGCATTTGGTTGCAGTCAAAGGTGGCACAACCAGTTATTGAGTGTAAGGGGGCAATTACTTTTTACACAGGGGAATTGGATATTGCATAACTTTGTTATTTATAGAAATAAAATAAGTATTTTTTATGTTGTTATTTGGTTCCCTTTTATCTAATGTTAGGTTTTGGTTGAAAAATGATGCAATAACAGGGAAAATCCGAAAGGGGGGAAATACCTTTTCACGGCACTGTACCTGTAGACAGCTTGATTTAGTCATTACAGGAACTGCCCAGCGATTTTACTGAACAGGAGTTGTGTTGATCTACGGACTCCCTATAACAGCCTGGTTGGTTTTATTTGCAGGATAATCATCACGCTGTGGGATACAGTGATGTGTCCCATTGGTAAGGTAGGTGAGTACTCAACAAGCCAACACATAGTCGTTTACCCTCGCCATTCAGTATACTTTAAACAATGTGGCATAACAGGCTGGTATAGCAAGGTGGTTTAGCAACATATACTGCCTGCAAGCAAGAGTACTGTAGTCAGTGGTGATTTTAGCATGTAAATCTTTGTGGGGCAAAAAAAATAAAAAGTGGGATGCATGCCAGCAAAGCCACTACACAACACAACACTAAACAATACATTAATTGCACTATAACGGTGACAAAAGGGTCTTACAATGGGCCTACATAAAGCTGTCCAAACGGCAGTCCCAACATCTTACCACAGCCTCCTTTACTGCCTTTCAAAAAAACAATGCTGATATTGCTGACTTACTTAAACAAATGTGGTTTATAATGACAATTGAAATGTACAAGCTATGGCATAAGGGGACGACAAGCGGATAAAAGGCCATCCGTAATTTCGATTAAGGCATTAATGAGCGAACTAGGACGGACGTAGTCGTTTTAACTATTTGTTTAGCACTTTCAAATGTATGGTGACAGAATTCAGAACATGGGCCGTTCTTACAGTGTTCTCCCTGTACACCAAGTCAGAACTGTAGGATAAATAAAGTGGGCATATAAGCAGACAATGAAAGCTCTTACAATATTCAATGATTACATTTCTCTTAAACAGGTTATAGGCTACAGTAGAACAGTCAGAACAGTAGACAAAATTAAGAGGGGTAAATGAACCACATTTTTAGGGTGAGGCACATGGACTACTACCATCTTACTACACAATATACACTTAGTATTACTTTCTTAGCTACAGTATGCATACTGTATCTCCCTAGCATATTACATCATTTATGAAGCAGCATACAATACATTTTTAGACTCACATTGTTGCACTCGGCTCACTTGAACAGGAAGGTGGCACAGCGATCCTCCAAGTTAACAGTTGTTTTGAGTGCGGCACAAATCATGCTTCATTGACAGTGTGGCCAATGTTGAATTTTTATAATTTTTAATTGGAAAACAGACCCTTAATCCCAGATTTGGGACTACACAACCACTGTCACTGATTCCTTCCAAACCACTCATTGAATTTGCGATTTCCAACTGTAATGTTCAATGGCCGATGAGCACCGATACGATTTACCTATAATTTCTCTTCAAATGACAAGGACTAAAAAGGATTTGTCAACTTGATTCATGTTGATGACTGCTATCTAAGATTGTGAAGTATGATGTTGAAATGATCAGTCCAATCAAAGCTACGGTAGATATAACGTGATTTGACAACCTTTTATCTGTGGCCAATGACCTTGAGCCTTCTTGGATGGGCACTTCTATGGCAGCAGCCGAATGGCTAGAATTTTCAATGTCTCCTCTTACTCTTGGCAGTGACGTAAAGTCACCCATGAGTGATAGAACACTGAGTCAATCACTGCGCAACGCTCCGTATTTTCTGCTGGCTTGCCCCACCACCACAGAAAGCACTGAGCTAGGCTGAAACACCACCATTTTGGAGCTGCCTTACTCAAGACAACAAAAAAGAGACCATGTTTGTATGCTGCTCTATTAACTCAATGATATGTCATTTTTTACATTGTTTGCAAACTGATATGTGACACGTATTAATGCCAAAATAACATGCAAAACAGGCAAGCCCCCCCCCCAAAAAAAGGTGAAAATAAAAATGGATATGCACTCTTCTGGGAAGGGGTGACGAACCACCAATATGATGATTGTGTGATAGAATGTGTTGAATCCATTTTGTGTTTCCGACATCCTGGCATGATAGCACAGAAAAACAGAAAAGCCTGTCTGAATAGCAGACAAAATGTGTCTTATCCTAACTTGATTGGCATTGAATACCTGTCGTTGATTCTATTACCACTCACAAAGCAGGTTTGCATCCGTTTATTAGCATTGTCATTATGTTCAAATGCTTATACACTGTATAACATTTAACATATTTCCCAAGCCATTCATCTCACATATAGTTCCCAGTACAGTATGTGATGTCATTGCATTCAATAATATATCTTTATCACACATGCCAAATGAGTTATTCCTCTCACTTACTACGTTTAAAATCTATATCCTTGACCATATTTTCCAAGTCATTCATCACTCTTTACAGTAGGTGTGGCCTATGTATTTATGTGTCTATGACTGCCATGTGAATTTGAACTTGTACTCTGTAGATACTGGGTAGTCACCAGAAGCTTGTCTACCAGTGGCCGACCATTTTGTCTCTCGTATTCCTCCTGGGGCGGTTCACATACATGCTGGTCAAAGCTGTTCGGATTCGACTCCAGCTTGAAACTGAGGTGAGAATTTCAGTTGGAGAAATAGTTGTT
This sequence comes from Oncorhynchus keta, assembly GCF_023373465.1. Taxonomy (NCBI): domain Eukaryota; kingdom Metazoa; phylum Chordata; class Actinopteri; order Salmoniformes; family Salmonidae; genus Oncorhynchus; species Oncorhynchus keta. The sequence goes on along the minus strand of NC_068449.1, from coordinate 46,151,663 downwards.
ACCACATCCGTTTGAGGATTTGTGTCAGTGAAATGGGGAAATGAATCTCAATAGCGTATATCAGATATGATGAAATACATACTTGTGTTATTTTACGACTCATATTCAAATGAGATTTACAGTTGAAGTCGGAAGTTTACATACACCTTAGCAAAATACATTTAAAATCAGTTTTTCACAATTGCTGACATTTAATCCTAGTAAAATGTCCCTGTTTTAGGTCAGTTAGGATCACCACTTTATTTCAAGAATGTGAAATGTCAGAATAATACCTGAGAGAATGATTTATTTCAGCTTTAATTTCTTTCATCACATTCCCAGTGGGTCAGAAGTTTACATACACTCAATTCGTATTTGTTTGCATTGCCTTTAAATTGTTTAACTTGGGTCAAACATTTTGGTGTAGCCTTCCACAAGCTTCCCACAATAAGTTGGGTGAATTTTGGCCCATTCCTCCTGACAGAGCTGGTGTAACTGAGTCAGGTTTGTAGGCCTCTTTGCTCGCACACTCTTTTCAGTTCTGTCCACACAATTTCTTTAGGATTGAGGTCAGTGCTTTGTGATGGCCACTCCAATACCTTGACTTTGCTGTCCTTAAGCCATTTTGCCACAACTTTGGAAGTATGCTTAGGGTCATTGTCCATTTGGAAGACCCATTTGCAACCAAGCTTTAACTTCCTGACTGATGTCTTGAGATGTTGCTTCAATTTATCCACATAATTTTCCTTCCTCATGATGCCATCTATTTTGTGAAATGCACCAGTCCCTCCTGCAGCAAATCACCCCCACAACATGATGCTGCTACCCCTGTGCTTCACGGTTGGGATGGTGTTCTCCGGCTGGCAAGCCTCCCCCTTTTTCTTCCAAACATAATGATGGTCATTATGGCCAAACAGTTCTGATTTTGTTTCATCAGTCCAGAGGACATTTCTCCAAAATGTATGATTTTTGTCCCCGTGTGCAGTTGCAAACCGTACTCTGGCTTTTTTATGGCGGTTTAGGAGCAGTGGCTTCTTCCTTGTTGAGCGGCCTTTCAGGTTATGTCGATATAGGACTCGTTTTACTGTGGATATAGATACTTTTGTACCTGTTTCCTCCAGCATCTTCACAAGGTCCTTTGCTGTTGTTCTGGGATTGATTTGCACTTTTTGCACCAAAGTACGATAATCTCTAGGAGACAGAACGCGTCTCCTTCCTGAGCGATATGACGGCTGCGTGGGCCCATGGTGTTTATACTTGCGTACTATTGTTTTTACAGATGAACGTGGTACCTTCAGGCTTTTGGAAATTGCTCCCAAGGAAGAACCAGACTTGTGGAGGTCTACCATTTTTGGTGAGGTCTTGGCTGATTTCTTTAGATTTTCCCACGATTTCAAGCAAAGAGGCACTGAGTTTGAAGGTAGGCCTTGAAATACATCCACAGGTACACCTCCAATTGACTCAAATGATGTCAATTAGCCTACCAGAAGCGTTTAAAGCCATGACATCATTTTCTGGAATTTTCCAAGTTGTTTAAAGACAGTCATCTCAGTGTATGTAAACTTCTGACCCACTGGAATTGTGATTAAAACTTTTTTTTTTTAAATTACTTGTGTCATGCACAAAGAAGATGTCCTAACCGACTTGCCAAAACTATATTGTGTTAACAAGAAATTTGTGGAGTGGTTGAAAAACGAGTTTTAATGACTCCAACCTAAGTGTATGTAGACTTCCGACTTCAACTATATATATATATCATGAACTTCAGATCATTCCGAAAAAAATGGCCATCACAACAAGGGGAGAGATCTAGGTTAGCATTTACTAGTCTTCAGCATGCCAAAAGGTCTTTAGACATGCCCGACTTTGAGGAGCAACCATCCAATGAATGATGAGTTTGTCTGTTGACAAGAATCTTCTTTCAGGACCAAGACCAGCTAATCCAGTGTCACCAGGCCAAGCATGTACAGAGGTTGTTGAGGAGGATCCCTATTGAACAGTAAGGAGAAACACTGGCTCATGATATATTCTGTGGTTATATAAAAGTAAATCATTGGTAACAGCCTGTCACACCATTGATAAATACACCACCATTGGCCTGGTTTCAAAATTAGGCCTACTATGTTCAACACGTGACAATCATTCACATTTCATCGTTGGTCATGCAAACATTCAGCATCAACTGGTTGTGTGTCTTAAAGATTTTTCATGGAGCGTTAAGAATGGTTTCGTTAAATTCCGGTAATCGTTTTTATAGGAAACTGGAGGCCAGTTGGTTCCAGAGGAGGGTCTATGACTGGGACCCCCACTTCAAGTTCCCTAACAGAATGATCGGCACATCCATCATATCCCTGATTGGCTTATACACGGTTCGCCTTGTTATATGGGCGGGATTAGGTTTTTCATGTGTTATTTTACACTTATTTTAGGTATTTTATTTGACATATTTTTGTGTGCTTCTGACTGTGTGCTTTGGGTGTGTCTGTCCTTCCACAGATGACTTTGGCTGACTATAGTCTCAGTGACTATGCGTTTGATAAATTGGATGTTCTGAAAGACCAACTGAAGAAGCTGGCTTTTTCCTGCAATGAGACAGAGATATTTGTAGCTATGATCCCCCAATTTGAGGAATTCGCTCACGTTGCCAGAAGTAAGGAGCGTGGTTTAGACTATTGTGTGTGTGCATGCTTGCGTGCGTGTGTTGCCGCACCCACACTCGTAGAAAGAAAGGTGCTATCTAGAACCTAAAACGGTTCTCCGGCTGTCCAAATAGGAGAACCCTTTGAAGAACCCTTTTGGGTTCCATGTAGAATCCTCTGGTTCTACATGGTTCCAGAGGGTTCTATCTGGTTCTACATGGTTCCAGGGGGTTCGACCTGGAACCATAGGGGACAGCCCCATAGGGGACAGCCAAAGAACCCTTTTGGAACCCTTTTGGAACCCTTTTTTCAAAGAGTGCAGAGTTTGCCTGAATATTTGTACCATTATCATTCATCAGTCTGCATAGTTTACGTGTCAGTTTGTTTGTTTGAATGATTTTCCAGACTGCTGGCTAGCCACGACCATCTTTGCCAGCCTAACGTCTGTGTCATACACATTCCATGTGTTAGCATGCTACCGGTATGTCCTGTTTGATGCAGTTATTCCACAAATATTCCATATACTGTATATACACAGTATAGATTATGTAAATTATGTATGATCTGTGAGCATTGCTGTTATAATTTTAGCCCTGTCACAGGAAACATCTGAAGAGATTGTGGGCGGGGGAGAAGGCCTTTCTTCCTGAGAAATTCCATAATCCCAATTCTGCAGTCAGTGTGGTGAGTAGCAGCGCATTCCAATGCCAGAATGTTCCACAGAATTATTGGGAATGTTTTTTGTAGTGTCAAAATATTTAAGAGTCATATTTTGTAACGTTACATACAGGCTGCCATCACAAGATACTCCGGATGGCAAATAGCATTTACTTTGTGGGGTAAGACAACCTTTCCTCTTCCTTTCAGCCCACACGATACATACTTATAAGGGGATATATAGAATGAGACATAAACAGTCACCTCCAAAATGATTGCCACTCTTGATAAAGATGAGCAAAGAATACTGTGGAAAATAAGTAATACCAATACAGAGACATATTATATGATAAACAAAATACTCATTTATGCTAATAAAATTGCTCAGAGAATTTTTTTTCGTTTTAAGTAATAAAATGAAATCTCAAAGATATCTGTGAAAATGATTTTCCTGTTTTCAATGCTTTGTGCGCCTATCCCTTGCAAGGATGACAGCGCTAAGCCTTTCTCCGATAATGCTGAATGAGATTGAAAACTGTGATGGCCATTGCACCCGGTTTTAATCCAAGTGCCAATGCCGTTTAGCAAACTCCAGGAGTTTACATTTGTTGTTTGCTCTCAATAAAATAGCCTATTGGCATGGTGTTGGCGTCTAACTTTTGAGTTGGAGGCTTGGTGACCACAAGATTTTTTGATGTCATCCGAACTGTCTTCCTCACTGTGTGTGGGGACAAGATCCACTTGGGTCCTCTACCAGGGAAGTTTACCACAGTTCCAGTGGTTTAAAACTTTGTAAATGTTGCCCTAATAGTGGTAAGTGGTATATTTGGTTTTTCAGGGTATTTTTTGGTACCCATTGCCTAATTTATGAATGTCAACAACCAGTTGTCTCTTTTCATTTGTGATTTATTTGCCTTTCCGCATGGTGATGGATGACAAAGGGATTTTGCACGTGTGTTACCTCATTTTTATACCCCAGTGAAACAGCAAGCCAAGGAAGGCCACAATACAGTTCCTTAAACTGAGATACATTTTTTAAAAGTAGAATGTTAATGCAGATTTTATTTAGTTTGATTTTATTTATAATAATCTTCAGGGTTGCCAGTAATATTGACAGGTATCTTTTTTAGATAAAAAAAAAACAACTTCTTAAGCGTAATCTCTTTCTCCGAACAATTGTATTAGTATAAAACTATGTAATTGTCACTTTTTTGGGGGGGATACAGTATAGCGCAGTATTTGTATTATTTACAGTCTTTTTTGTTCATCTTTATGAAGGGTGCCAATAATTTTGGAGGTGACCGTGAATAATTATTTATTGGATAGGTAAAAGATAAATAAATGCATTCTATCTGAAAGTTCTCCAATTTCTTCCAGGTTTTCTAATTGTTCACTTTGTCCAGTTCGTCTTTGCGTTGCTCTTTACCTACGGAGTGGTCCTCCCCATCCAAAATGGAAGAGTGTTGGAAATGTTGACCAACATGGGAACCATTCTGTAAGTGTACTCCATGGGACAGTTTCCCAGACCCAGATTAACAGAGAATCTCCATTGAAAGTGTTTTTGAGTCCAGGATTAGGCTTCATCTGGATTTGGGAAACTGGCCCGTTCAGTGCTTTAAACAGGCTCTAACTATTCAGAAATAAAACATATTCAAGGAGCCGCTCAGCTCATATGAAAAAATGTCACTGATCGCTGGTATTTCTTTACCCATTGAGCGTTGACGTAACATATTTCCTGGGTATGTATACATATCCAAGCAGTGTGAGTTTCCTTATCCTGTATGAAGTAACGTTCTCTCTATCAGTTTGACCATAGGTATCGTTATAGGATTGGTTATACTACAGGTGGTGCTGGTCCAAGTGTTCTTCCTTCAGGACAAGATCTCACCGTCAGACAGGAAGAAACCTCTGGCACTCAACAACAGGTGGGGTATTATGCAACACAGGCCATACCTCTTGACCTAACGTTCACCTTAGCCTACTGGTCACCAGTCATTCACCCATCACGGACTCTACCCAGTCTTTGGAATGCTCACACAAAGAAAGAAGAATGCTTAACAGTTCCTTAATTAAAGGATTTCAAGGGAGGACATGGTGCATGATTAAACACCCACATGTACAGTACCAGTCAAACGTTTGGACACACCTACTCTTTCAAGGGTTTTTCTTTAATTTGACTATTTTCTACATGGTAGAATAATAGTGAAGACACAACACTATGAAATAACACATGGAATCAGGTAGTAACCGAAAAAGTGTTCAACAAATCAAAACATATTTTAGATTTGAAATTCTTCAAAGTAGCCGCACTCTGCCTTGATGACAGCTTTGCACACTCTTGGCATTCTCTCAACCAGCTTCACCTGGAATGCTTTTCCAACAGTCTTGAAGGAGTTCCCACATGTGCTGAGCACTTGTTGGCTACTTTTCCTTCACTCTGCGGTCCAACTCATCCCAAACCATCTCATTTGGGTTGAGGTTGGGTGATTGTGGAGACCAGATCATCTGATGCAGCACCCCATCAATCTCCTTCTTGGTCAAATAGCTCTTACACAGCCTGGAGGTTTGTTGGGTCATTGTCCTGTTGAAAAACAAATGATAGTCCCACTAAGCGCAAACCAGATGGGATGGCGTATCGCTGCAGAATGCTGTGGTATCCATGCTGGTTAAGTGTGCCTTGAATTCTAAATAAATCACAGACAGTGTCACCGGCAAAGCACCCCCACACCATCACACCTTACACGGCAGTTGGAACCAGAAATCTCAAATTTGGACTCATGAGACCAAAGGACAGATTTTCACCGGTTTAATGTCCATTGCTCGTGTTTCTTGGCCTAAGCAAGTCTCTTCTTATTATTGGTGTCGTATAGTAGTGGTTTCTTTGCAGCATTTTGACCATGAAGGCCTGATTCACACAGTCCTCTGAACAGTTGATGTTGAGATGTGTCTGTTACTTGAACTCTGTGAAGATGCAATGGGCTGCAATCTGAGGTGCAGTAAACTCTAAGGAACTTATCCTCTGCAGCAGAGGTAACTCTGGGTCTTCCATTCCTGTCGTGGTCCTCATGAGAGCCAGTTTCATCATAGTGCTTGATGGTTTTAGCAACTGCACTTGAAGAAACTTTCAAAGTTCTTGAAATGTTCCGTATTGACTGACCTTCACGTCTTAAAGTAATGATGCACTGCTATTTCTCTTTGCTTATTTGAGCTGTTCTTGCCATAATATGACTCAAACGCGTTAAGAAGGAAATAAATTCCACAAATTAACTTTTAACAAGGCACACCTGTTAATTGAAATGCCTTCCTCATGAAGGTGATTGAGAGAATGCCAAGAGTGTGCAAAGCTGTCATCAAGGCATATTTTGATTCGTTTTGGTTACTACATGATTCCATGTGTGTAATTTCATAGTTTTGATGTCTTCCGTATTATTCTACAATGTAGAACATAGTAAAAAATTTAGAAAAATCCTTAAATGAGTAAGTGTGTCCAGACTTTTCACTGGTACTGTACCACAAGAGGTAATGACTGGAGCAGAATCAGTGGAATGGTATCAAACACATGGTTTCTATGTGTTTGATGCCATTCCATTAGCTTAGTTTCAGACATTATCGTGAGCCGTCCTCCCCTCAGCAGCTTCCATTGTACTATACATATCATACTGCAAAGGTAAATATTGGGACAAAAATTGGCATTGGACTTCCTGGTTTACATCATAATATCTTTTCACAAGTATTTTTCTTTACCCACAGCTATTTATTTTAGTTGACCTTAGTTACGCAAGCTTTTCTTATCCCAGGGTTAACGCTGGGGATTAGTAATAGTGGTTCTCACCTGCTAACGCTAATGTCCACAAGCTAATGTGAAGCGTTAAACACAACCAATAAGTTAATCTTGCATGTCTCTGGTGACAGACTGGAGGAGATTTTATGGGTTGACACAGCGTTTCACCCAAACCAGAGCTAGTTGAGCTTCATAATGCATACATGTGTGGCAAAGACAATGTGCAGTCAAGCTGTTTGCACACACACACAAGAACACACACAACCACAGACACAACACGCATGCCGTGACCCCACTTTGGCATGTTCTGCATACATATCAGGAAATACATACACTGAGTATACAAAATATTAAGAACACATGTGAAAGCTGTGATCTTATTAATGTCACTTGTTAAATCCACTTCAATCAGTGTAGATGAAGGGGAGGAGACAGGGTAAAAAAATAAATAATAATCCTTGAGGGAATTGAGACATGGATTGTGTATGTGTGCCATTCATAGGGTGAATGGGCAAGACAAAAGATTTAAGTGCCTTTGAATGGGACATGGTAGTAGGTGCCAGGCTCACCGGTTTGTGGCAAGAACTGCAACACTGCTGTGTTATTCACGCTCAACAGTTTCCTGTGTGTATCAAGAATGGTCCAACACCCAAAGGACATCCAGCCCACTTGACACAACTGTGGGAAGCATTGGAGTCAACATGGGCCAGCATCCCTGTGGAACACTTTCGACACCTTGTAGAGTCCGTGCCCTGACGAATTGAAGCTGTTCTGAGGGCGAAATATCGGGAAGGTGTTCCTAGCGCTTGGTGTACTCAGTGTACATTGTTGACATGGCACTCTATGGTATCTCCCCTTTTAGGAAGGCGTTCCACAACTTCAACTACTTCTTCTTCTTCTACAACGTTGTGATGGGCCTGAGTAACTGCATCCTGCGTCTGCTAACCAGCTGCGTGGTGGGCACCTGGCTGGTGTCACGCATCGACCGTACCATCATGCCGAAGGGATACGAGTCCATGGACCCTGGTCAGTTTCGTGACCTAGTTAGGGCCCCCCCGCCCCTGAGTTCACCTTTAGTTTTTTGCCCCAACACTACACAGCTGATTCAAATAATCAAAGCTTGATGATGAGTTGGATAATTGAATCAGCTGTGTTGTGCTAGGGAAAAACACCAAAACGTGCATCCAGAGGAGTGGCCCCAGGACTAAGGTTTCGCAGGGCCTGTAATATAGGATTTATACAGAAGGTGGCAGCATTTGACAGGATTTGTATGACAAAGATTGTGTGGCAAGTAAATGTCATATAGAATGTAACTCTTTGACTGTCTATTTTAGGTTACAGTACTTGGATCGGGATGATTTTTGCAGACCACTACCACAACAATCCTGTCATGGTGTGTTTCTGCCATCTTCTCCTGTCCAACACCACGGCGAAACAACAGAGGACCACAGAGGCAGCATCCTACTCCACGTTCAACAACACATCTTCGCCAGGTCAGTTAACATTAAGATGTCATGAACACAGCTGCAGATCAAATAATGGGCTGTTTAAAACATAATTTACTCTAGGTTGAAGTTTCTCATCATGTGAGTGTATATTAGACTAAATAGTCCTTGAGATCAGAAGCTTCTGAGAGCACAAATCATACTAACCTCCAGTTGTGTAAAGTACCTAAGTAAAAATACTTTAAAGTACTACTTAAGTAGTTTTTGGGGTGTATCTGTACTTCACTATTTATATTTTAGCAATGACATTTATGATACTTAAGTATATTTAAAAACAAATATTTTTAGACTTTTACTCAAGTAGTATTTTACTGGATGACTTTCACTTTTACTTGAGTCATTTTCTACTAAGGTATCTTTAAAATGATGTACTTTTTCCGCCACTGCAAACCTCAGTAGCCCAACCCAGACTTGATCAAAAGAGACAAATTAGCAGATCTTGGACGCCCCACAACTCACACAAGTGACATTTGAGACCTGAAATAGGAACACTGGGACAATACATATTTTGTAGATAATGTCAGTCTCTCTCTAATACCACTGTGTTGTAGATTCAGCCCGTGGAAGTTCTCTCTATTACCACTGTGTTGTAGATTCAGCCCGTGGAAGCAGGGCCAGGCGGCGATGGATGCTCCTCTACACCCTGATGAAGAACCCACGACTGATCCTCCTGAGGAAGAACAGGACCTCGTCCAGTCCCACTCACCACCAGGACACTGTGGTCCAAGCCTGGCTGCTGGCCTCTCAGACCGAACAGATGGGACAGGCACCAGAGATGACGGCCACAGCCGCTACAGTTACGTCAGATCAGACGATGACCAATGGGCAGGCATTAACTGACTGATTCTGCTCCGGGTTTATACACGCGCGGCCTGAAATAGTGTAGTACAATACTGTGATGTAACATTTAGTAGACCTACAGACATTCCGAGGACACGTTTTGGCTCATGAGTGCTACACTTGATACTACAGGCCAATTCTTCTGTAGGCCAAGCTCTTACAATGTATTGTATTGTATGTGATGAATAATATGATTAATGTATTGTAAATTCGGGAAATAGCTACATAATTACTTCTACTGTGAAAGATGACAGGACAAATGGACACAGTTATGCTTTTTACCTCATAATGGCCCGTTTGTTTTTAGTAGGCCACATAGCCGCGGGAAGTAGAGGTGCTGAGGGCGCTGCAGCACTCCCTGAAAAATCATCATTAAAAAAATATACAGTACCAGTCAAAAGTTTGCACACACCTACTCATTCAAGAGTTTTTCTTTATTTGTACTATTTTTCTACATTGTAGAATAATAGTGTAACCCTTGAATGAGTAGGTGTATCAAAAATGTTGACTGGTAATTGTATATACATTTTAAAATATGTTTATTCTTAAATATGTTTTTTTTTCTTCTCATAAAAATAGTGCACTGGGCCTTTACTACTATTAGCAGAACAATATAGATGTCTGTAGCTCAAGCAACAAAATAATTCAGCATCTCTGCTCTGGCAAAAAAGCTAGTTGTATAATTAAGAACAGTATTTTGCAGGATTAAATTGTAGGAATTGAAGTCCCTTTCTCTTTGATTGTCATTCTAATGGAATCCAGAAAGAACAAAACCATGTCCTCACATCAAAGGTGCAAAGTTATGGGTAAAGATACAAAACATCCACATCAAATTAATTATTTTTATTAATCAAATGACATCAATCAGTCAATCAATCAAATGTATTTATAAAGCCCTTTTTACATGTCACAAAGTGCTGTACAGAAACCCAGCCTAAAACCCCAAACAGCAAGCAATGCAGATGTAGAAGCACAGTGGCTAGGAAAAGCTCCCTAGAAAGGCCAGAACCTAGGAAGAACCTAGGAAGAAATCTAGAGAGGAACCAGGCTCTGAGGGGTGGCCAGTCCTCTTCTGGCTGTGCCGGGTGGAGATTATAACAGAACAGGGCCAAGATGTTCCAACGTTCATAGATGACGAGCAGGGTCGATAATAATCCCATTGGTTGTAGAGGGTGCAGGTCAGCACCTCAGGAGTAAATGTCAGTTGGATTTTCATCGCCGATCATTCAGACTTAGAGACAGCAGGTGCGGTAGAGAGAGAGAGTCCAAAACAGCAGGTCGGGGACAAGGTAGCACGTCCAGTGAACAGGTCAGGGTTCCATAGGCACAGGCAGAACAGTTGAAACTGGAGTGGCAGCATGACCAGGTGGACTGGGGACCGCAAGGAGTCATCAGGCCAGGTAGTCCTGAGGCATGGTCCTAGGGCTCAGGTCATCCGAGGGAAGAGAGAGAGAGAGAATTAGAGGAGCATACTTAAATTCACACAGGACACCGGATAAGACATGAGAAATACTCCAGATATAACAAACTGACCCTAGCTCCCCGACACATAAACTACTGCAGCATAAATACTGGAGGCTGAGACAGGAGGGGTCGGGATACACTGTGGCCCTGTCCGACGATACCCCCAGACAGGGCCAAACATGCAGGATATAACCACACCCACTTTGCCAAGGCACAGCCCCCACACCACTAGAGGGATATCTTCAACCACCAACCTACTACCCTGAGACAAGGCCAAGTATAGCCCACAAAGATCTGCCCCACGGCACAAACCCGCAACCCGGACAGGAAGATCACGTCAGTGACTCAACCCACTCAAGTGACGCACCCCTCCTAGGGACGGCATGGAAGAGCACCAGTAAGCCAGTGACTCAGCCCCCGTAATAGGGTTAGAAGCAGAGAGTCCCAGTGGAGAGAGGGGAACCGGCCAGACAGAGACAGCAAGGGCGGTTTGTTGCTCCAGTGCCTTTCCGTTCACCTTCACACCCCCGGACCAGGTGGCGCAGGTGGGTGGCCAGGTGGCCCCCGGACCGGGTGGCGCAGTGGTGAAGGGCGTTGTCCTGCAGCGCCAGCTGTGCCACCAGAGACTCTGGGTTCGCGCCCAGGCTCTGTCGTAACCGGCCGCGACCGGGAGGTCCGTGGGGCGACGCACAATTGGCCTAGCGTCATCCGGGTTAGGGAGGGTTTGGCCGGTAGGGAAATCCTTGTCTCATCGCGCACCAGCGACTCCTGTGGCGGCTCGGGCGCAGTGCGTGCTAACCAAAGTTGCCAGGTGCACGGTGTTTCCTCCGACACATTGGTGCGGCTGGCTTCCGGGTTGGATGGCACTGTGTTAAGAAGCAGTGCGGCTTGGTTGAGTTGTGTATTGGAGGATGCATGACTTTCAACCTTCGTCTCTCCCGAGCCCGTACGGGAGTTGTAGCGATGAGACAAGATAGTAGCTACTAAACAATTGGATACCACGAAATTGGGGAGAAAAAGGTTTAAAATTCAAACAAAAAAAATAAATATGATATGTTCGTCAAAAAAGAGATTAGGGTCCAGAGTAACGCCGAGGTCCTTCCCAGTTATTTTTGCGATGGCTGTACAACAGTCAAGATTAATTGTCAGGTCCAACAGAAGATCTCTTTGTTTCTTAGGACCTAGAACTAGCATCTCTGTCCGAATTTATAAGTAAAACATTTGCCACCATCCACTTCCTTATGTCTGAAACACAGGCTTCCAGGGAGGGCAATTTTGGGGCTTCACCATGTTTCATCAAAATGTACAGCTGTGTATCGTCCTCATAGCAGTGAAAGTTAACATTATGTTTCCGAATGACATCACCAATAGGCAAAATACAGTTAAAGTCAGACGTTTACATACACTTAGGTTGGAGTCATTAAAACTTGTTTTTCAACCACTCCACAAATGTCTGGTTAACAAACTCTAGTTTTGGCAAGTCGGTTAGGTGCATCTACTTTGTGCATGACACAAGTAATTTTTCTAACAATTGTTTACAGACAGATTATTTCACTTATAATTCACTGTATCACAATTCCAGTGGGTCAGAAGTTTACAGTTGAATATGCCTTCAAACAGCATGGAAAATTCCAGATAATTATGTCATGGCTTTAGAAGCTTTTGATAGGCTAATTGACATCATTTGAGTCAACTGGAAGTGTACCTGTGGATATATTTTAAGGCCTACCTTCAAACTCCGTGCCTCTTTGCTTGACATCATGGGAAAATCAAAAGAAATCAGCCAAGACATCAGAAAGAAAATGGTAGACCTCCACAAGTGTGTTTCATTCTCGGGAGCAATTTCTAAACGCCTGAAGGTACCACGTTCATCTGTACAAACAATAGTGCCAACTATAAACACCATGGGACCATGCAGCCGTCATACCGCTCAGGAAGGAGACGCATTCTGTCTCCTAGAGATGAAGGTACTTTGGTGCAAAAAGTGCAAATCAATCTCAGAACACCAGCAAAGGACCTTGTGAAGATGCTGGAGGAAACAGGTACAAAAGTATCTATATCCACAGTAAAATGAGTCCTATATCGACATAACCTGAAAGGCCGCTCAGCAAGGAAGAAGCCACTGCTCCTAAACGGCCATTAAAAAAATCCAAACTATGGTTTGCAACTGCACATGGGGACAAAGATCGTACTTTTGGAGAAATATCCTCTGGTCTGATGAAACAAAAAAATAACTGTTTGGCCATAATGACCATCATTATGTTTGGAGGAAAAGGAGGGAGGCTTGCAAGCCGAAGAACACCATCCCAAACGTGAAGCAGGGGTGGCAGCATCATGTTGTGGGACTGCTTTGCTGCAGGAGGGACTGGTGCACTTCACAAAATAGATGGCATCACAAGGAAAGAAAATTATGTGGATATATTGAAGCAACATCTCAAGATATCAGTCAGGAAGTTAAAGCTTGGTTGCAAATGGGTCTTCCAAATGGACAATGACCCCTAGCATACTTCCAAAGTTGTGGCAAAATGGCTTAAGGACAACAAAGTCAAGGTATTGGAGTGGCCATCACAAAACCCTGACCTCAATCCTATGGAAAATGTGTGGGCAGAACTGAAAAAGCGTGTGCGAGCAAGGCCTACAAACCTGACTCAGTTACACCAGCTCTGTCAGGAGGAATGGGCCAAAATCCACCCAAGTATTGTGGGAAGCTTGTGGAAGGCTACCCAAAATGTTTGGCCCAAGTTAAACAATTTAAAGGCAATGCTACCAAATACTAATTGGGTGTATGTAAACATCTGACCCACTGGGAATGTGATGAAAGAAATGAAAGCTGAAATAAATAATTCTCTCAACTATTATTCTGACATTTCACATTCTTAAAATAAAGTGGTGATCCAAACTGACCTAAGACAGGGAAATTTTATTAGGATTATGTCACATCCTGACCTTAGTTCCTTTTTAATGTCTCTATTTTGGGTTGGGGAGTTCATTCTATGTTTTGTATTTCTGTGTTTGGCCTGGTATGGTTCCCAATCAGTCTATCGTTGTCTCTGATTGAGAACCATACTTAGGTAGCCTGTTCCTTACCTGTGTTTGTGGGTAGTTGTTTTCTGTTTTGTGTTGTTTCACCTGACAGGACTGTTTCGTTTCTTACATTCTCGTTGTTATTTTTGTTTCGTGTTCCGTTCTATAAAAATACTTACATGGACACTTACCACGATGCGTGTTGGTCTGATCTTGACTACTCTTCCTCAGACGAAGAGAACCGTTACAGATTAAATGTCAAGAATTGTGAAAAACTGATTTTAAAAGTAGTTGGCTAAGGTGTATGTCAACTTCCGACTTCAACTGTATATAGTGAAAACAAGAGTGGTCCTAAAACGGAAATTTGAGGAACACTGATTTACAGTTGATTTGTCAGAAGACAAGCCATCCACAGAGCCATCCAACTGATAGATAAGATCTAAACCAGGCCAGAACTTGTCCGTGTAGACCAATTTGGGTTTCCAATCTCTCCGAAAGAACGTGGTAATCGATGGTATCAAACGCAGCACTAAGGTCTAGGAGCAAGAGGACAGATGCAGAGCTTTGGTTTAACGCCATTAAAAGGTGAATTACCACCTTCAGAAGTGCAGTCTCAGTGCTATGATGGGGTCTAAAACCAGACTGAATCATTTTGTATACATTGTTTGTCTTCAGGAAGGCAGTGAGTTGCTACGCAACAGCTTTTTCAAAACTTTTTTGAGAAGAATGGGAGATTCGATATGATCGTTTTTTATATTTTCTGGGTCAAGGTTTGACTTTTTCAAGAGAGGCTTTATTTACACATCTGGTGGATAGGGAACCATTTATTATATTCAACATAGGAGGGCCAAGCACAGGAAGCAGCTCTTTCAGTCATTTAGTTGGAATAGGGTCCAGTATGCAGCTTGAAGTTTTAGAGGCCAAGACTATTTTCATCAATGTGTCAGGATATATAGTATTAAAAAACTTGTCTCTGAGCTTTGGAGAAATATGCGGAGTCCGTAAGAGGAGTCCGTAATTTGCTTTCTTAAGATCATGATCTTTTCGTCAAAGAAGTTCATGAATTTCTCACTGCTTAAGTGAAAAGCCATCCTCTCTTGGGGAATGCTGCATTTTAGTTAGCTTTGCAACAGTATCAAAAATCAATTTTTCATTGTTCTTATTCTCCTCATTTAAGTTGTAATGTGGCTCAGTTGGTAGAGCATGCTGTTGGCAATGCTCTGGTTGTGGGTTTGATTCCCTTGCGGGACCAGTATGCAAATGTAACCATAAGTTGCTTTGGATAAGAGTGTCTACAAAAATGAATGACTAGACCATTTCAGTTATTACATAGTTAAACATCACAAAAGTAGTGTACTGGGCCTTTATTACTTCTGTATTAGCAGACTGATGTAGAAGTCTTCAGCACCTGCAAAAAAAAATAATAATCTGCATTCTCCCCATCGCAGCACTCCTACCCCCAAACTATGTCCAGCAGCTATAGTATGCCACACATACTGTACATAGGCCACAGTCAAGTGTATTTCAATATGTAGACATTCTGGTTGCATCAATGATTGTAATTGAGTATCTTTGACTTGAACGTGATTAATTACATTTATGTAAATGTCTTACAATAAAATAAATCACATATTTACTAAAAGCTGCCACGAATGCTGATAATTATTACATTTGACAACCTGAACGCGAGGGAACGTGGGCGCCCCACACGCGACTTTTAACAATAGCCATGTACGTTAGCTAACGTTAGTTTGAAGCTTGGATACTTTCGTTACAATAACTTCCAGTGAACTTGCCCGCTAGGCGCTAGTTAACGTTAGCAGACGTTGGCTAGCTAGCAGCATTTTTTTTGCCAGCAACGTTAAGGCTACAGCTTACCCGTAGACAGTAATATAGTGCAATGACTGACATTGGATACAGTTGCTCAGGACAATGCATGTTTATAGGAAAAGTTACTTTGAAAAACGTGTTTGACCGCCCAAAGATCGGCGTCCCCCCATGACAGGTGCCCCACTGTTTTGTCATCCAGTTCAACTTACAATCAAAACAAACTTTTGTAACCTTCTAAACATCTTTGCTGCAATCACCACTTTTGTTTGGTTGGCTAACAACAAACACTGGGAAAGCCGTAGCCTAAGTGGGCAACCGTATAGCTAGATAGTTTTTGAGCTGGTTATATCGAGGTAACTTTAACTTAACTACATATATACAGCTGAAGTATTTAGCGAGCATATTTGAGGCCTTGGTAAGTGTGTTTGGTGACTGTAGAACCTAACTGACTTAGCTATCTAGCGCAATGATTGAA
Organism: Oncorhynchus keta; assembly: GCF_023373465.1. Lineage (NCBI taxonomy): Eukaryota > Metazoa > Chordata > Actinopteri > Salmoniformes > Salmonidae > Oncorhynchus > Oncorhynchus keta. Next base: position 46,135,469 of record NC_068449.1, on the reverse strand, counting down.
CATTCATTCTAAATTGTCTCTATTTGTTTATTTGTATTTAAGAAGGAACAAAATGGCCCTGCAATACAAAGTAGTTCATTCGTAATTTTGTGTTGATACTGACAGCTGTCTTCTTCATTATGTTCCTGACACCTGTCTGATGAAGAAGATGCTCCGGGCTGTCCTCCAGGCCAATAAGAACGGGGTGTCCATCAGGCGGAATACAGGTCGCTGACGGGGGAGTTCATTCCTGACCGAAAGCTTGGCTACCCTTCACTGGAGTGCTTCCTCCGCAGTACCCCCTCTGTGGTCAGGATGGAGAATTGCATGGGGGAGGCAAGGCCTTCGTCCCAATAAACGGGTGGCTGGTATCCTAGTGGTTAAGAGCGTTGGGCCAGTAACTGAAACGTCGCTGGTTTGAATCCCCGAGCCGACTAAGTAAAAAAATCTGCCTTTGTCCCTCGGGAGCAAGCAGCATAACCCTTATACCATCCGTTTCCTTTCTACCTGCCACTTTCCTTTTAAATCTAATGAAGGGAAGTGAAGACGTACACATTTCAGGAGGAAGGACAGATTTGGAGTTTGAGGAGAGTTGAGCTAGTCAGATTCAAGTTTTAAGCCAATAGGTGTCACTTTGTATGAGCTTGTACTCTCCATATTTCTCCTGTAGATAATGTGCTTTGCTGCAGTCTGTCAAGAAACGGCCCACATCGCTCAGCTGGTCGCTCTTCAGAAGTCCAGCAAGAGGGCGCCTGGCAGCTCCCAGATGCTGAACTGTCAGATGAGGTCGAAATTGGCTTCAAACTTTGTGTTCTATGCTAGGTCTCGTCTGTCCTTGTCACAGTCAGTGTCATCTGGCAATGGCTCTTTTTCTGAATGTGTCTTTCCTCGATGGCCCAGTTAACTATTCCTTTGAGAACTTTATTTTTTTTCCAAAAGAGCTAAGAATAAGGGCCTTTCAGACCAAAATCATATTTCTCTCTCCGTCTCTCTCTCTCTCCTGATTCTTTGCACATATTAATACAACCAGTGAGTGAGAAAGTGAAGCAGGATGCTATCATCACTGACATCTACCTCTTCCATCTCTCCCCTTGTCTTCCTCCAGAGAAGCCTCGCATGTCCCTGCGTCAGCCTGACCGTGCTCCAGTGCGCTCTGGCTGGAGCCAGCCTTACACCTCCATGGGACCCCAATGGCCGCAGAGCTACAACACCTGTGGAGGCTTCAGCGCATGATGAGAGGGTCAACCCCCCCTGCTCCGGCCCCTACAGAGTCAGAACAGGGAGTCCATCACTGAGGTGAAACAGAGTGAGAGGTGAGTGGAAGGAACACATGTTTTAGTATGAGAGGTGTGGAGGGCACTAACGCATACCATTGTGTAAGACATAGGTGGTTTGTGATGTTATACCGTATTCAATGTCATTTGATGTAACGTTACTGCAGAATGTCTTCTCTGCATTCAAATAGTACCAACAGATATTACTCTACCTCTGTTTTTCTTCAGGCCAGACAAGAAATGTACCTTTTCATTCTAGACTGGTGAATGAAGTCAACCATCGCATTATGAATACCACCCAGAAAGCTCCTGGTAAGTCAAGTGGGACCCTCCTTTCTCCAGTTGGAGATTTGGCTAATTCCATAGCAGCAGATTCATAGTGGAGATTTTGTCTGAAATCCGAAACACAGAGTATTTCTTCCTAGGAAGTGTATGCTGTGTATCCCCGTAGAGGCCATCTGGTTTCAAAGAACATTTTATTAGCCACACGCGCCGAAAACAACAGGTGAAATGCTTACTTTACAAGCCCCAAACCAACGGTGCAGTTTAAAAAAGTACCAAGAAGAAATAAAAGGAAGAGTGCATCTGTCCTCTGGACGCTTTAGTGATGGTAGTGTTACTGTACAAAACATTTGAAAATGATTTCACCCTACTGAACATGACTTGCTGGTATACTATGTAATAATGTGTCATCCATTCATCCTACTATTTCCCAGCTCCCTCCATTACCATCAGTAACGTCTCTGCACCTCCTCCGACGCCCAAAGCCCTTCAGCCGGGAGGCTACAACCCCCAGGTGGTCCAGAGTCGGATCTCTGAAGTGCTGAAGAAGTACTACAGTGGTCTGTGGCTGTCCAAGCTGCCCTGTGTGTACCGGAACATGCACAACCAGGACCTACCTGGCCAAGCGGTCATAGACCTGGAGAACTGGACACATGTCTGCTCAGTAAGTATCTAGTGGAAAATCATATTATCTTTGTTTCCCTTCTATCAGAAACTAAAGGAATTGTTTTGAAATGATAGAATAGCTACCAGTTTATTTTTCACCCACAGATTTTCGTAAACATTCGATAGTAGCGCCTTTTTCCTGTAGTGTTTTGAGATGTTTCGTGCACTTTGATGCATTGAGTGAAACTTTGTGTTTCAGGTTGAGAAGCCCGTTAGTACCAATCAAGCAGATAGGCTGGTCTACCCCCCTCAGCCCAACCCACCAGCCTTGCTGTCGCACCAGTCAAACCCGCAACGGCCCCTTATACTGTCAAACCAGCGACAACCCTCCTAGTTAAACCCATCACTACCGCTCCAGGCAAACCAGTCACCACCAACCCAATGAAACTGGCTCCTCTATTCTACTCACTGCAGAGCCCCTCCTTGAACCAGAGTCAGACCTCGCCCACTCCACCGGCCCCCTCGTGGAAGCACTCCCCGACCCATACCCCCACCTCTCCAACTGCCCCCTCTACCTTGTGGAAGCCCTCTCCTTCCCACCTTCTCCCTACACCCACCTGTAATTTGTGGAAACCCCTACTTCCACCTCGCCCTCATGGAAGCCCACAACTACCCCCCCCCCCCCAACTCCTCCCTTCCTCACCTCCCCCACATGGATGGGCTCCCCTACCCCCACCACCCCTATCCCCCCTCTCCCCTATAGCGGTGAGCTTCCCTGCGGAGGCGTGCCTCAGACTGAAGGAGCTGCTGTCTAAATACAGCCACGGCCTGTGGGCCCATGCCCTGCCAGGAGACCTTCAAGGCCCCCCTTCCCAGAGGACATCCTGGCCAACCTGTCTCTCTTACAGGACATCTGCACTGTGAAGTACCCCATGCCCGACAAGAAAAATAAGGCCATCCTTTACGGCCCCGCCACGGAGTACAAGGCCAAGGTAGGGCTGCCTGTTCTCCTCCAGAAATATTATTGTATTTATTCATTGTTTAATTCAGGTAATCAGATATTGGAGTCATTTCTGATTCCTCAATTCCTGGAGTCGGGAATCGACTCTTGAAATTGATTCCCTCTCAATCCTGAGCCGACTCCAATAGAAGAAACTGGTAGAAAACACATTGGCACAACTGTAGTAAGGTATGTTGTTTGGACATGCAGATGAGCAGCACCCCGTCCTCCCCGTCGGGTTACAAGCTCAACAGCACCCACATGGTTCCTCCACTGCTGCTCCCCAAGGAGGAGTTCCCCTCAGTGCTGGTTGTGGAGGCAAGCAGCATCGACCTGGTCATCCTCAGGTAGCTTATTTCTTTGGTCATTTGATTATTTCTTTTGATAAATTGCTCGTCTTTGACATTGCAATTTCGAGGGCATTTCATGAACTTTTCAGGTCATTTTTGCTGCCTAAAGCCTCTATTTTCCTGTTTAGAAGATTCCCTCCCATGCAACATTTCCTGCGGTTTCCGGAAATCCTTCAACTAAGATTTCAGAAAAACCTGAAAACTTTTGGGAAATGTTGGGGATTTTACTTTTCTTACTCAGCTACATAGGCGAGGGCTACTCTCAGGCAATGGAGGAATCCATGACAACGGTCTACAGCCAGCTCAGTGCTCAGAGGCTCCTCCCCTTCCCCTCGGCTGGCCAACTTGCGGCCGTCAAAGTGGAGAGGGGCGAGGAGGTCGCCATGGCCCAGGTCTGTGAGGTCATGACCGACAAAAGTCAAGGTAAGGAAGGTCTTGGAGGGGCAAGCTTGATGGAGAATCTTCATTGAAAGTTCTATTTAGTTCAGGACTAGGCTTAATCAGTGTCCAGGAAATTTCCCCTATAGGTTTGTGAAGCGCTGCAGGGAACTGTGAGTAAAAACACGATTAGGTGGTGAAAAGTTGAACAAACATTGGCCTATTAAAATGTGGTGAAAAGAGAAGTGTGTGATAATGGGTTAAAAGGTCTTTGAAAGCCAAGTTATTAAACAGATTACCGACCATTTCGAATCCCACCATACCTTCTCCGCTATGCAATCTGGTTTCAGAGCTGGTCATGGGTACACCTTAGCCACGCTCAAGGTCCTAAGCGATATCATAACTGCCATCGATAAGAGACTACTGTGCAGTCGTATTCATCGACCTGGCTAAGGTCGATACTGTGAACCATCAGATACTCCTCTCCACCCTCTCCGAGTTGGGCATCTCCGGCGCGGCCCACGCTTGGATTGCGTCCTACCTGACAGGTCGCTCCTACCAGGTGGCGTGGCGAGAATCTGTCTCCTCACCACGCGCTCTCACCACTGGTGTCCCCCAGGGCTCTGTTCTAGGCCCTCTCCTATTCTCGCTATACACCAAGTCACTTGGCTCTGTCATAACCTCACATGGTCTCTCCTATCATTGCTATGCAGACGACACACAATTAATCTTCTCCTTTCCCCCTTCTGATGACCAGGTGGCGAATCGCATCTCTGCATGTCTGGCAGACATATCAGTGTGGATGACGGATCTACACCTCAAGCTGAACCTCGGCAAGACGGAGCTGCTCTTCCTCCCGGGGAAGGACTGCCCGTTCCATGATCTCGCCATCACGGTTGACAACTCCATTATGTCCTCCTCCCAGAGCGCTAAGAACCTTGGCGTGATCCTGGACAACACCCTGTCGTTCTCAACTAACATCAAGGCGGTGGCCCGTTCCTGTAGGTTCATGCTCTACAACATCCGCAGAGTACGACCCTGCCTCACACAGGAAGCGGCGCAGGTCCTAATCCAGGCACTTGTCATCTCCCGTCTGGATTACTGCAACTCGCTGTTGGCTGGGCTCCCTGCATGTGCCATTAAACCCCTACAACTCATCCGGAACGCCGCAGCCCGTCTGGTGTTCAACCTTCCCAAGTTCTCTCACGTCACCCCGCTCACATCCGCTACAAGACCATGGTGCTTGCCTACGGAGCTGTGAGGGGAACGGCACCTCAGTACCTCCAGGCTCTGATCAGGCCCTACACCCAAACAAGGGCACTGCGTTCATCCACCTCTGGCCTGCTCGCCTCCCTACCACTGAGGAAGTACAGTTCCCGCTCAGCCCAGTCAAAACTGTTCGCTGCTCTGGCCCCCAATGGTGGAACAAACTCCCTCACGACGCCAGGACAGCACCTTCCGGAGTCAATACACCCCCCCCCCCTTAAAAGAAAAAGAGTTCAGTGTGTCAAATCGGAGAGCCTGTTGTCCGGACCTCTGGCAGTCTCTATGGGGGTGCCACAGGGTTCAATTCTCGGGCCGACTCTCTTCTCTGTATACATCAATGATGTGATTATTTGATTCACCTCTACGCAGACGACACCATTCTGTATACCTCTGGCCCTTCTTCAGACACTATGTTAACTAACCTCCAGACAAGCTTCAATGCCGTACAACTCTCCTTCCGTGGCCTCCAACTGCTCTCAAATGCAAGTAAAACTAAATGCATGCTCTTCAACCGATCGCTGCCCGCACCCGCCTCCCCGTCCAGCATCACTACTCTGGAAGGTTCTGACTTAGAATATGTGGACAACTGCAAATACCTAGGTGTCTGGTTAGACTGTAAACTCTCCTTCCAGGCTCACATTAAACATCTCCAATCCAAAATTAAATCTAGAATTGGATTCCTATTTCGCAAAAGAGCATCCTTCACTCATGCTGCCAAACATACTGACCATTCTACCGATCCTCGACTTCGGCGATGTCATTTACACAATAGCCTCCAACACTCTACTCAACAAATTGGATGCAGTCTATCACAGTGCCATCTGTTTTGTCACCAAAGCCCCATATACTACACACCACTGTGACCTGCACGCTCTCGTTGGCTGGCCCTCGCTTCATACTCGTCGCCAAACCCACTGGCTCCAGGTCATCTACAAGTCTATGCTAGGTAAAGCCCCACCTTATCTCAGTTCACTGGTCACCATAGCAACACCCACCCGAAGCACGCGCTCCAGCAGGTATATCTTACTGGTCACCCCCAAAGCCAATTCTTCCTTTGGCCGTCTCTCCTTCCAGTTCTCTGCTGCCAATGACTGGAACGAACTGCAAAAATCACTAAAACTGGAGACTCGTATCTCCCTCACTAGCTTTGAGCACCAGCTGTCAGAGCAGCTCACAGATTGCTGCACCTGTACATAGCCCATCTGTAAATAGCCCATCCAACTACCTCATCCCCATACTGTATTTATTTATTTATCTTGCTCCTTTGCACCCCAGTATCTCTACTTGCACATACATCTTCTGCACATTCTACCATTCCAGTGTTTAATTGCTATATTGTAATTTTTTTCGCCACCATGGCCTATTTATTGCCTTACCTCTCTTATCCTACCTCATATGCACATGCTGTATATATAGTTTTTCTACTGTATTATTGATTGTATGTTTGTTTATTCCATGTGTAACTCTGTGTTGTTGTATGTGCTGAACTGCTTTGCTTTATCTTGGCCAGGTCGCAGTTGCAAATGAGAACTTGTTCTCAACTAGCCTACCTGGTTAAATAAAGGTGACATACAAAAATAAAAGAATGGCCTTATAAGGATACTTTTCTGCAAACTTTTTAGCTGGATTTTACAGTCTAGTGTAAAAAATAATAATCATGGGAAGCAGGAAATAATGAGGACGTTTTTATTGGCCCTTCCTATACAGGTGTCCATTCCACATCACCTACAAGGCCCTGTTTATAACCAGTCTTGTCTTGTTGCCCCTCAGGTGTTTTACCTGGACCACTAGCCCAGTAACCAGCCATGCAGGTGTACTACTAGAAGACTGTGCCTTGTAGGTTTTCAGTCCACAGAGAGTTCAAGGCCCTGTTTATAACCCGACTGTCTTGTTGCTCTACAGGTGTACTAGGTGGACCATGGCTTCTCTGAGGTCCTCAGTAGAACCACACTATTGCAGCTGCAGAAAGACTTCCTCAAGCTGCCCTTCCAGGCGGCTGGCTACCTGTCTACTAGCTGGTAACCAAGTTCAACTCCCATTTCCCCCATTTCTTCTGAGCGTTGCAACTACGATGTGTCTCCTGAAAAGGATTCGTTGGAAAGACGAGTTGGGATTTGTGTGATGGAGAATACAAGCAGGTAGCTAAATGTAATGTTTATTTACACGTGACACGTCACCACAGTTAGTGGCATTCCACATTCTCCTGTGTTTAATCCGCTGTCTTTATCCTTCAGGGATCCTCTCATATCTAAGTACCTCTGGGATGTAATATGGGGCAAGAGGTTGATTTTAATCGCTTTTGTTCTTTTTCCATCTCTCTTTCCCGCTCTGTTTTCTCTCTGCAGCTCCCTCTCCCTCACGCTTCTGTCACCATCTCTTTCTCCATTTCTCTCTCTCTCCCTCACGCTTCTGTCACCATCTCTTTCTCCATTTATCTCTCTCTCCCTCACGCTTCTGTCACCATCTCTTTCTCCATTTCTCTCTCTCTCCCTCACGCTTCTGTCACCATCTCTTTCTCCATTTCTCTCTCTCTCCCTCACGCTTCTGTCACCATCTCTTTCTCCATTTATCTCTCTCTCCCTCACGCTTCTGTCACCATCTCTTTCTCCATTTATCTCTCTCTCCCTCACGCTTCTGTCACCATCTCTTTCTCCATTTCTCTCTCTCTCCCTCACGCTTCTGTCACCATCTCTTTCTCCATTTCTCTCTCGCTCCCTCACGCTTCTGTCACCATCTCTTTCTCCATTTCTCTCTCTCTCCCTCACGCTTCTGTCACCATCTCTTTCTCCATTTCTCTCTCGCTCCCTCACGCTTCTGTCACCATCTCTTTCTCCATTTCTCTCTCGCTCTCTCACGCTTCTGTCACCATCTCTTTCTCCATTTCTCTCTCGCTCTCTCACGCTTCTGTCACCATCTCTTTCTCCATTTCTCTCTCGCTCTCTCACGCTTCTGTCACCATCTCTTTCTCCATTTCTCTCTCGCTCTCTCACGCTTCTGTCACCATCTCTTTCTCCATTTATCTCTCTCTCCCTCACGCTTCTGTCACCATCTCTTTCTCCATTTCTCTCTCGCTCTGACTTGCACGCTTCTGTCACCATCTCTTTCTCCATTTCTCTTGCTCTCTCCCACACGCTTAGGTGTCACAATCTCTTTCTCCATTTCTCTCTGCCACCCACGCTATCACCATCTCTTTTTCCATTTCTCTCTCAAGCTCTCTCACGCTTTGTCACCATCTCTTTCTCCATTTCTCTCTCGCTCTGGAACGATAACTGTCACCATCTCTTTCTCCATTTCTGCAATGCATACTCTACGCTTCTGTCACCATCTCTTTCTCCATTTCTCTCTCGCTCTCTCACGCTTCTGTCACCATCTCTTTCTCCATTTATGTCGCCATCTCTTTTTCCATCTCTCTCTCTTTCTGTATCGCTCTGTCTCTGACTTGCTGGGAGCAGCATAGGGTCAGCCTCGGAGTGGAGCACATTATGGCCTTGCTCTATGGCACACCGGCAGTAGGTGTGACAAAGATGACACCCAGGCCATATGCCACCCAGGTTATACTCTATTTTTGAAAGAGTACATTAACCAAGACCATACGAACATTTATGACAGCTGGACGTACTATGGTCAGAAGGATACAGGAAGAAAGATGGAAGCAAGATAACTGATGACTAACACGTGAAACATAAGCATGCAATGCATACATTATTTTTAGGACGTGAAAAGGGTTCTACCATCGTTATAACCTAACCAAAAGCAGATATGAGCTTTAGTGGGTGTGAACTAGCTCTGAGATGAGAAGAAAATAATAAAATGCCACGGGAAGCTATTTTCATATAGAGGGAGGGGACTCTATATGTTATGCAAAGACAGGATCCTATAAAGGCAGGACTCTGTAATATGAGAATTTAGTCTCTTTCTATGGAGGGGCTCGGCCCTGTTACGTTTGTGATAGGGTCCTTCCATGGAAGGGCTTGGCCCTGTTATGTTTGTGATAGGGTCCTTCCATGGAAGGGCTTGGCCCTGTTATGTTTGTGATAGGGTCCTTCCATGGAAGGGCTTGGCCCTGTTATGTTTGTGATAGGGTCCTTCCATGGAAGGGCTTGGCCCTGTTACGCTTGTGATAGGGTCCTTCCATGGAGGGGCTTGGCCCTGTTACGCTTGTGATAGGGTCCTTCCATGGAAGGGCTTGGCCCTGTTACGCTTGTGATAGGGTCCTTCCATGGAAGGGCTTGGCCCTGTTATGTTTGTGATAGGGTCCTTCCATGGAAGGGCTTGGCCCTGTTATGTTTGTGATAGGGTCCTTCCATGGAAGGGCTTGGCCCTGTTACGCTTGTGATAGGGTCCTTCCATGGAAGGGCTTGGCCCTGTTATGTTTGTGATAGGGTCCTTCCATGGAAGGGCTTGGCCCTGTTATGTTTGTGATAGGGTCCTTCCATGGAAGGGCTTGGCCCTGTTATGTTTGTGATAGGGTCCTTCCATGGAAGGGCTTGGCCCTGTTACGCTTGTGATAGGGTCCTTCCATGGAAGGGCTTGGCCCTGTTACGCTTGTGATAGGGTCCTTCCATGGAAGGGCTTGGCCCTGTTATGTTTGTGATAGGGTCCTTCCATGGAGGGGCTTGGCCCTGTTATGTTTGTGATAGGGTCCTTCCATGGAAGGGCTCGCTTTTGCTACTTTGTATTAAAGTGTATATTGAATTCACAAGTTCTTGTATGCGTGTTATATTTCTGAGACGATTCTCCACGACATCGCCTGGTCAAACTGGGCAATCAGTTAGTCAGGGAGGTGACCAAGAACCCAATGGTAACTTTGACAGAGCTCCACAGTTCCTCTGTGGAGATGGTTGTCCTTCTGGAAGGACTCCCATCTCTGCAGCACTCCACCAATCAGACCTTTATGTTAGTGGCCAAATGGAAGCCATTCTACAGTATTTCTAAAAAACTGTTTTTGATTTGTCATTATGGGATATTGTGTGTAGATTGATGAGGGGGGGGGGGCAATTGAATCCATTTTAGAATAAGGCTTTGACATAACACAATGTGGAAAAAGTCAAGGGGTCTGAATACTTTCTGAATGCACTGTGTCAACTGTTTTTGTACTACAGGTGTGGTAACAGCTAGCTGAACAGCTGGTTCAGAATGTCATTTGGGAAGAAATTGCAGTAGGCACACTTTAAACAAAACTATTGAATTTGCTTGCTTCAAGAGCAGCAATATGATGCTTGAAAAAGTGAAGCATAGACGGATGAGAGTTGATTAGACATTTAGAAGCAGGTGTGATCCACAGCTGGCGCAATGAAAGAATTGGGCCACAGAGTTGTCCTCATTAGCATAGCTTTCATCAGCTTTCAGAAGACACGAACTGAAAGTAGGCACACTGGATGTCCAAAAAAGACAAGATGAAAGGCTCTAACTTGGACTGATTTTAACCCTCTCTTCCCCTTTAGTTAAAAGCACTTTGAAAAAGGAAAAAGAGACATATTTTCGATTGATTTTCCTTCTGTACTGTTAGATCTTCAAGGTTTCTAACCCTCTCCCTCCTTTCCTCTATGCGCTGTAGATCTTCAAGCTGAACTTTAAAATGAAATGTTATTGATTTTCCTATGTCATGTTGATCTCCAAGCATTTTTAACCCTCTCCTTTTCTATAGAGCTTGTTTACCTGTTTACCTCTCAGGGCTCCCAGGATGTCACCAACAGTGTTAACCACCAGATGGTGACCTCTGACCTATGGAAGCACCCCGCATTCCCCGGACCCCAGAAGGACGGCCTCCCTACCCCCAGTTTCCTCGACACCATGGTCGCCAACATGGTGGATCAGTTTACCCTCGACAGCCCAGCCTGCAGCCCTATCCCTGTCTCCACCAAGACCCCCAGCCCTCTGGAGGGTGCCGGGGACACGTCAAAAGTGCTCACCCCCACTTTGGTCACCTGCGCTTGGGGAGAGAAGCAGCTGGCGCTGACCCCTCTCATGGAGCTTCCCCAGGCGGGCCAGAACATGGACGTCTACGTGTCTGTGGCCTGTCACCCGGGACACTTTGTGCTGCAGCCGTGGCAGGTAACCAGTTCAAGAGAGCTGTCAATATCTGCGTCCCAAATGGCACCCTAATTCCCTACATGGTGCACTACATTTGCACAAAAGTAGCGCACTATGTAAGGGAAAAGGGTGCCATTTGGGACTCTGCAGAGAAATGGTTAATGGCGTAGCTTAGTCTTAGACATTGATTTTGTTTAGTCTTGGCGATGACGTGTATTTGGATATATGTTTTGTATATTTTAGTCCATATTGTTGAACTCCCGTGACAGCGATTTCTCTGTCAAACTGTTTTTTTTTATTGCTTTCAGTGTGAACTAAGACGACTAAAACAACATATAAAGTATGTAGAAAAGATAACCGTTCTTTATCATTTTTTTAATATAGTCTTTGAGGACCGACAATCATCAAAATAAAAGCTAGACAGTCAGGGAGAATTGAAAGTTCAAAAAACAATGACTATAGCAGTATATATTTTATTATGTCCTTCTATTATTATCCTTGTCTCATCGCACACCAGCGACTCCTGTGGCGGGCCGGGGACAGTGCGCGCTAACCAAGGTTGCCAGGTGCACGGTGTTTCCTCCGACACATTGGTGCGGCTGGCTTCCGGGTTGGATGCGCGCTGTTTTAAGAAGCAGTGTTGGGTTGGGTTGGTTGGGTTGTGTTTTGGAGGACGCATGGCTTTCGACCTTCGTCTCTCCCGAGCCCGTATGGGAGTTGTAGCGATGAGACAAGATAGTAACAATTGGATACCACGAAATTGGGGAGAAAAAGGGTCAAAAAAGAAAAGCCCACTTTTTTATTTAAAAGGTATCTCACCAACAGATGCATATCTGTATTCCCGGTCATGTGAAATCCATAGATTAGGGCATAATGAATTTATTTCATTGACCAATTTTCCTCATACGAACTGTAACTCTTGCATGTTGCGTTTTTACATTTGTGTTCAGTACATTTTGAAATGTGTCAAATAAAACACAGGACCCGTACAAGCTGATGGGAGAGATGGTCCTTTACAACAAGGAGACGCCGGCCCGGAGATGAACAGAAAGGCCAGGCCAAGGTGGACCATAAGTGAGTGGACAGATTAGGGCCTGGAGGCCTCCACAGTTTTTTTGATTTTATACAAATGAAAAAAGCCAGTCACACACTTGTCTCCGGAATGAAGTCTGACTTCATTGTGTTTTTAGTCCTTGCTGATTTATGGGCTTTGTTTGGTTTCGTTTTCACATGGCTGAGGCAATATAACTGTTAGAGAAGAAGCCCCTGGCGGCCCAGGTGGAGTGTGTGGTGGAGGCGGAGCTTCCCTGGGACAGGAAGGCGATTGGTGGATTCATATATTGAATTTCTTTGAGAATGACAAAAATACATAAATAGCCAGTAGCGACATATATTTAAAAAAGAATAACGCAAAGTCACTAGTTGCATCTGAAAGGGCACCCTATTCCTTACGTAGTGCACTGCTTTTGACCAGGCCCCAGTTCAGAGGAGACAGACATCTGTGTACACGTGACTTCCCAGAGGAGCTGAGTACCGCCCCGTAGAACCGGACTGGACAGACCGAACGCACAAGACTGTTGTGGTATCCTTTTCTTATCCCGCACAGGTAGAACTCTGCCAGAGTCTATCATATACGCTGAAATTGTGTACAGCACTGCCTTGCAGCATATAACTGTTGGTATCCCTTTCACTTATTCCACGGGTCACAAAGATCTGCCAGAGTGTCACAGGTCATTGGGGAGCCATTTATGCAGAAGCGTGGTCTTATCAGCATAGCAATGTATGAAGCATAGAGCTGTGTTTTTTTCTTCTTCCTTATCGTATGTGTGGGGGTGGGGGTGAATCTATTTGCAGTTGTGCATATACAGAGAAAGGGATTAAACAGCAGTACCGACCCCCATCGATCTCCTTAGTAGGTTATGTCGTTCATGTGTATATACAAAAAGTGTCCTTTATCGTTCAGTTTCAATCTTCAATCAAATACTTTGCATAGAATGTTATTTGCTGATTTGAGTTATTATTCAGCACCAATTTATGGTCTTTGCAGTTGATCTGTTTTAAGCCATTTGTCCTTCTAACTTGTGATTTTGTTTTTGTCTTTTACTTAAATATATTTGAACTTTTAAATAATAACTTAAGTCGACTGTATTTTATTCGTTTTTCAATACCTTGACTTTTTAAATGCTTGAAATTGATTTGACTGACGCGTATTTTGCTTTTTGTGCGTGACATCTCACAGTACTAACATAACTTTTGAAGGAAATGGATGAATATAGATTTAGCTGAATAAATTGATAATTCAAAAGCACTACTTTGTTATTAGTAATGAACGATAATACAATGTATAACTACTATGCTGTTTTATACCGTCAGTGGAATATGAAAGGAGAATTCTGTTTTGTGAATTTTGTTCATTTAAAACATTATACGAAATGGTATTCAGTGACAAAGGTTTTTATTATTTACGATGAAAACGCGCTATTGTTTTTGCTGTTATTCTAATGTACCGGTAATGTCTACTCTAACGGTAATGTAAATGGCGAGTGTATCATTATAATGGCGCATGTAGCTCACTTGCCTGAAGAACAAGTGTGACATCACTTGACTGGCAGCGCCGGGTGAGGAGGAGTAGGGGTTCGGTGAGTTTACTTTACCTTCGTGGGAGTGTTGTACCACATTACTCAAACCACTGAAAGACGAGTCGAAAGCAAAGTTCAGGATTACAACTCGGCTGCAGTTGACAACATTCGCGGATATCCTTGCGGATTCCCAACTTTTTTCCCACCCCACCCCTGGTTGCGGCGTACTTTTACTTTCCTTGTATGAAGCGACTCTTTAGTGTGACTCGACTGGCCAGAAAATAATCCATATCTGGTCAAAGTATTCAACTGTCACAAAGCAGGACCCGTTCGCTATAAATATCCGGGATAAGCAGTGGAGGAGGTACGTGCATATGAAAACTAGCGGACTAGTCCTTAACAAATACAAAAACTCACGAATAATTAGCATATAAAGAACTTTTGCCATATCCCATGTTTTAACCCAGACTCTAACTAAAGCTTCAAATGAACCGGTGTTCCCTCGAAGTGTGGGGGGGGGGGGGGACTGAAGTATTGTGTTACTTTGAATAAACTGATAGGGACAATTACAAGCGTTCTAAACATGAACTTGTCTCCCAACTCCACTTCTTTCCTAATATAGTATAACATTGTTTGCAGTTAACATAACATATATTATATTGGAACAAATGGGCATTTTAAATAACATTGTGAAAAGATTGTCAATTCAAGCATTTTGACAGATTTTAGTGTTAAGTTCTTGAATGTCACTTGTATTAGCCTAATGTCTTACAATTTGTGCGGTATGTGTAAGTACTAAGTAAGTAGTACTTATGGTATGTGGTTGTCTTACCTAGCTACCTTAAGATGAATGCACAAAGTTGCTCTGGATAATGACCTTTGCTAACTGACTTAAATGTATAGGTAATGTAGTACGATAACCTTGAGGTAGGAAGCTAGGATACACAGTCATTATGTTCATAATCATGCATTGCTACATCAGACTCCAGGCCTCTGTAAATATGTTCCCTTTTCCAAGGTGACTGGGAGTGACAGGGGAGCAGTTTTTATCAGCTGTCCCCCATCAGGGTTTAAGAAGCAGGCCAGGCTTTCCACTGCAGTTTGGCCCACAAACCTTCAACTCCTCACTGACCAGCAGGAGGCTAGTTTAGTTGTGAAGCCAAACAACAGACAGAGTACTGGGGTGTATTTATTAAGCCGATTCTGTTGAAAAACCTTTTTTTTTATACTCCTAATGGAAAACGGTTTGCAACGTTTTGGACAAATTCAGGTAGGTCCTTCCCTGTTTTGTTCCGTTTGTTTCTTAAATGGTATACAGTTTCCGTTTCAAGAAAATTAAAGAACTGCAGGCCTATCTCCTTAAAACAGTGGTTTCAAAATGTTTTTGGGTCGTGATCCTCCACCTAAAGTTAGTAGTTATTTTTTACATGTAGACTACTATCGGAAGTTCAGTACAATGGCAGTGGTTCACAAATGTTTATTTTGACCCACATGAAGATTGTGGTGTTTTTTTTACATGACCCATCAAGCCTGTCCCAATTTACTCCCTACCCCTAGGCCCTAACCCTCTGATGTTTGCAGATCTGAATTGCCTCAGTAGGTATTGGCCTAAGCAATGTAGTGATGACGCCTCCACTATATTGATTAAATCTTACAGATCTGCAAACATTGAAGGGTAAGGGATGTTTTTAGCCGTGCTCTGGGCTTGGGACACAACCCACTAGTAGGAACCTACCCCACCCAACATTTTGAGAAAAAAAACCTATGCCTTAAGGTAGTTGGCTGAAGTGTTGTTGGACCTGGAAACAGCATTCTTAATGCATTTTTTTATTTTTATTAAAAACTTAACGGCATCTCTGGGCATTCCAGGCCATTAATTAAGCAACACAAGTTAGTTTCTGTTAGTCAAGGGCCCACTTTTCAGTGTTTATCCAACACATCAAGTTATTGGTGTTTACCAATAGTCTCTCATCTCAAATGTATTGTATAGATGCAGTGTTTTGATTTTGCTGGTAGGTCTGCCTTATGACTCAGCTAGTTGACCAATCAAACCATATTGACTAAACCTTGTCTTGTCTGTTTTTCATCCACCTTCTTGCAGACTTCCTTTTGAAAACGTCGCTGGGCACTTTTTTAGTTGTCTTTTTTTTGGGGTGGGGGGTCATTGGGATTCTATCGCGCCACCATGTCCACCTCCTATAAGAAGGAAGTAGTGAACTACAGGGACGTGGATGAGGATGAACTACTGAAGAAACTCTCAGAGGAAGAGCTACAGAGGCTGGAGGATGAGCTGGAGGAGTTAGATCCTGACGTAAGTCTAAAACTCTGATCTTCTTGGTGTGCGCGCGTGGTTATGCGTACATCTGGAGCTAGGAGTTCGATCCTGACGCAAATCTAAAACATTTATCTTTGTACAAGCTCAACAGAGATGGGAGATTCTCGGTAACAGGACAGTGCATTTAATCACGCTATCACGTTCAAAAGTCTAGGACTATGAAAAGATCCTTCAACCAAACATACAACCCACTATGAAGTAGACCGTGGAATAACACTTGGATATTAAGGTTTGCAGGTGTACCAGAGCCTTGGTTAAGAGTAGCTCACTATATAGGCATTAGGGTGCCATTTGAGAAACATGGGGAGAATCTCAATTGCGTCCTCTCGCCTCGCCTCCTCAAAACCCATTGGAGGAGATGGTCTGAGGGGTGGGACCTCTGGCTTTCTCGTTAATGGGTTTTAAGGAGGCGAGAAGCAAGGACTTGAGGAATTTGCAGGAACTTGAGATTCTCCCACAGACTAAGACTGACAAATGATACTCAAACCAATTTAGTCATGAGTACATCTTAGCTGGAAGCGTTGTTGGATGATGATGTAGCCCAAGTCTGTCAGATTGATTTCAGATTTCATAACTTTAATTTTTAAATGTTTTTAATATATATTTTTTTAATCCTTTGAAATTCTTATAGAGCATGAACATATTAACCTATCATATCACGTTCATATCATATATTAGCCTATATATCGTATCACTGTATATTCAATTCTAATATGCAGTTGTAGGTCTAAACAATACAGTGATCCTCAAACCATCTTCCAAAGCCAACTTCCCAGTGAAAGTCGAGAAAAACAGGGATTTCTCATAGTGTAGGCCTCACCTGTTATTTATAATATAATATATGTTAAGTTATAGGCCCATCAGATATGTATGATACTGTATAAGGCGGCGGTGCTTGACTTCATCTTTATCCGTAAGCAGTTTGTCTGTCGGTGTTGACACAAGCTGTAATAGGTTTATGATGAATGGCCGACGGCTCACAAAGTCTGGACACCTACAATACCAGGAGTGCCAGCCCAGGCTTAGATGACTGTGTGTGTGTGTGTGTGTGTGTGTGTGTGTGTGTGTGTGTGCATCTAGTGGTGCTAGTCCGTCTTTCCCTGACTTTTGACGATATCGTCCAGATCTCCCATAGAGCCATGTTAAAGAGTTAAACTGATATGTCAGGTATAAATACTGTGTCTTTAAGTGGCCAGTTCACTGTAGGTGCTGAAAGCTAAGATAAGATATTGGTCTGTCGCTATAATATGGACCTGGTTTAGCATTCTGCGGTCTAAGAATAGCTGTCTGGGAACTGCCTTTGTTATTTCTGTTAGTGTTATTTTAACACAGTTAGTGATTGTGTGTGTCCTTTCACTCTTATATTCGGGCTATACGTCACACTAGAAAGTGTGTTACTATCTCAATGTTTAATGTTTCGAGAGTGGGCGGAAATGTTGTATGTAAACAAGTGCAATCCCACCCATTGCTATCATTATTGGCCAATGACGATCCTTCCTTGTGGTTCGAATACCCTCTTACCTAGAGTAAGTGCAAACAATTGTTAGCATTATCGGCCAATGATAAATCCTTCCTGTCTTTAGAATGCCCTGTTGCCGGCCGGGATGAGGCAGAAGGATCAGACCAAGAAGGCGCCGACCGGAACCTTCCAGAGAGAGAACCTGGTAGCCCACCTGGAGAAGCAAGCCAAGGAACATCCTGACAAGGAGGACCTGGTTCCGTTCACTGGAGAGAAGAGAGGTATGACCGCAGGCCCCGGCAGGATAGAATACCACTATAGGCCTGTGCTTCACTGGAGAGAAGAGAGGTAGGAAGGACCCTGTTAGATCTGATCTGAGCATCATCTCCACTTGTGGTGGTGGAGCCATCCTCCTATTGTTTCCATGTAATCCTGTCAGATCTATGAACACAGAAGGGATATGGGCTAGCTTGGCTAGGGGAAGTGGCTGAAGGCCAACGTGGACTGTGGCCAGGGACATATAAGCAGTGATAATAACCTTTTGAGGTGAACCTTACTGCCCAGCGGGCCGAGATCCAAATATTTTCAGAACATTACAGCCATTTAAAGAAAGGCCTAAAGTCCTACATCCATCAGAACCAATCAGTGGTCTCAGACAATATCTAGTTCCAGGAAACTGGACCCCAGTCACAACCCAGTTTGTATGCTGGTTCATCTGTTCTTGCCTATATCTGGACATATCCAGCTACGAAACTGCCTGAGTTGAGTCTGCCTACCTATCAGACCAATTAAGATCTCAGACTGTCTGGTTCTGGGAAACTGGGCCTGCCGCAATTGAGTCCTCTAGTTCGTCCTTCTTTATATCTGGACATATCAAGGTAGAAATCAGGGCCTGGTGCCAGCTGACTCATCCCAGATCCACTCAAGTGTAGATGTAGCCTGCTGGGTATCAGCCTGCCTCTTTGTGTGTACGCCAGACAGCGTACAGTCTGGGGGGATCAGTTTCAGCGAGGTGAGGCCTGGAATCTCCAATCTTGATCACATAAGGAGTATTATTTGGGATGTGAGGTGATTTGTAGATCACTGATTCTGTGCAGACCGGCTGCAATGTAGCCGATCTCCAACACTCAAGCAAGCACTGTGTCTCAGCCAAGCCTGATAGATGACAGGTACCGACCAACCACGGAGACGAACATCCTGCTACATCCTGGCACCCAGCAGCTAGCCTGAAGGTGAGGTGACTTTCCAGTTGGAACATCTCCACTGGTTCCACAGACCCCAGAACAGATAATCCAGGCTACAGTCAAAGCCAGCAGGACAGACGGTGCTGTAACTGATCCTGGACCTGGAACTGATATGAGTAAGACCTCAGACCTCTGGGCATGTATTCATAAAGAGTCTCAGAGTAGGAGTGCTGAACTAGCATCAGTTTAGCCTTTTAGAGCCAAATGAATGTGATTACATGGACAGGGAGGAACCTGATCCTAGATCAGATACGGTAGACTGTGGCTTCGTCCCAATTCTTTTTTCCCCCCAAAGTCTGCACTTGCACACTTCCCGTTTATGGATTTATTCCCTCCAGTCAAATATTCGTTTTAGATCCATGACAGGGAGTGTGCAAGACAACTGCACAGTCTGCAAACTTTGGGAGAACGGCTTATATTTGGACCACACACACAGCCTGTCACTGCAGCCTTCCTCCCCCCCAGTGTTCGTTCACATAATCCTGTTCCGGTGTTCTGAGGTTTGGCCGGGGCGGCGTGACGTGGGGCGCTACATGTCAGACATGGCTGGGTATTCGCCCCCATCTGTCCCAACAGGCTGCCTGGCTTTTTTACAGCTCACTCTGAGTGACGATATGAGAAGCGCCCCATGATGTAAGATGATATTGCATATCAGCCTTGTATTTTCCATTATCAGTCGGTGTAACCTAGATGGAATTAAAATGGAAGTTTTCCTCACAGAATGTATGGTCATGTTCACTATGTAATGGTAGTTGGCTACTGGTGATTGGGTAATGATCGGTCTATTTTAGTATCGAGGCATTGATTTTTCTGCTTTCCTGCAGTCAAATTGACCAATTTAAAGCATTTCATTAGAAACGAGCTAGTTCTAGTTCCAGCGAGCTAGTTCAAATTCAATCAATCAAATGTATTTTATAAAACCCCTTTTTACATCAACAGTTGTCACAAAGTGCTTTACAGATAACCCAGCCTAAAACCACAAAGAGCAAACAATGCAGATTCCGAAGCACGGTGACTAGGGAAAAAGTACCTAGAAAGGCCGGAACTAGGAAGACGCCTAGAGAGGAACCAGACTCCTAGATGTGCCCGGTCCTTCTTCTGGCTGTGCCGGGTGGAGATGAATAGTGGCATGTGTTGTATTAATGATTGTCCCCTATCTTCCAGGTAAAGTCTTTATACCTAAGGATATGGTGGACCCCATCATGGAGAATGTATCTCTGGAGCCAGAGCTGGAGGAGGCACTGGCCAACGCCAGCGACGCTGAGATCTGCGACATTGCCGGTAGAAAAACCATGCACCTTCACGTACACACTCCCCTTTACAGACGGACGTAAACAGATCCCTTTGTGCCATCTTTCCCCGCTATCGCCGTTCCTCTTTTATTTTCAGTCTATTCACCAACTTCAGCTAATATAATCGAAATCCGCGCTAACTAAACAGTCACTTTAGAACGGTCACTGACACTCAATCAACTTCGCTGTTCAGTCCTCCGTCAGTAACTTCCTCCTTTTCTCTAACTCTCTTCTATCTCTTCTAGTGACCCCACCCTTCTCCTTCTCCCCCCCCATACGCTGCCATCGTCATCACCCCTTCCGTGACTGCTGTTGGACACCATGGTTGCCCTCTCTCTGGGCCTTATGACAAGCAGCCGCGGTATTTGCCAGCCCACACACTAGCTAGGGCCGCGACGATACCAGTACCCGTTAGTATCGTGGCAAGGAAGTAAAACACGAAGCGAATTTAGCTTCTTTAGGAAAACGGCTCTAATGCGGGAAACAAACATCATTATGTTGTCATCCAGAGTCACATTCATTTAATTTCCAAACTGAAGCACACAATATTTGACATACAGCAGGTTTTTATTAAAGGACCAAAGAGTTTGGTCTGCTGTTTGGTCTTTCATTTTTTCCTCGGGTACTGCTGGTTCATATACTGCTATCGTCCCGGCCCTAACACTAGCTGCACATTTATCTTGACTGCATTTCTCTCCGCTTCCCTAAGTGTTAGTGCTAATCGGTGACTAGTTGTTTGTTTGCCAGCGTTTTGTTTTGGTCCTCCCAGACATTTCCAATGGTTTGTAATTAATCCACAGCCTCCTCATGGTGAGTTTCCAACTGACTCTTCACGGCTGCTTAAAATGGACGGCTCGTTCTCCATTGTTTATCTCAAAGAAAACAAACTGTTCTCACACTCTATCATTCTGACAGATGAAAATAATACACTGGCTCTTTTCTTTTGTTGCTTCTCTGCCGAACTGCCCTCTTTTCACTCCCCTTTGTTAATTTCTGCTCCAAGTCATCTACGGTGGTTCAGAAAGCACATTTTATTTGAGTTTTCCCATCAAACTGGACACAAGATAAAACTACTACTTCTAATAATAATACATTTGATTTAAAGCGCTTTTCAAAAACCCAAGGACCATGAACAGTAAAAGAGAGGGGGGAGCAAAGCTAAAACTAAGGTTCAAATTAAAGCTAAAACCGTGATCTTTGCGATAATCAAAAACATGTTGATTAGTCAAGCATGTTCCTGCAGTTCATAGGGACCGTTGTAACTGTGGCAGCAGAGGACACCCAAGCCAGGGAGAATGTCTGCATTGTGTGACGTCTGCAACAGTGACATGTGCTATTTAAACAATGTATTTAATAATGACTTGCAAACGCTGGCATCGACGCACGTGTTGTTCTTTTGTATGTCTGGCTATGACAGGGATGACTATCTACTGCTGTGTGTGAAATGTTTTGCGAGCCGATTGTTTGGCTTGGAAGTTTGCGAGGTTTGAACGAGGCAGCTCTCAAGGCCCACTTGTGGGTGTCCTGTCTGCTGTCTTAGTTCAGCATATGATGTTTACTTGGCTAAGGAGAGCGTTGGCACTCACACCCACGTCAACTCTTCTGTGTTTATCCCTCAGTGTTCACGTCATTTGACACAATGTACTCTCGCGCTCTCTCTCTCTCTTCTCTCCCCCTCTCTCTCTCTCTCTCTCTCTCTCTTCTCTCCCCCCTCGCTCTCTCTTTCTCTCTCTCTTCTCTCCGCCCTCTCTCTCTCTTTCTCTCTTCTCTCCCCCCTCTCTCTCTCTTCTGTCCCCCTCTCTCTCTCTTTCTCCTCTCCCCCCTCTCTCTCTCTTTCTCCTCTCCCCCATCTCTCTCTCTTTCTCCTCTCCCCCTCTCTCTCTCTTTCTCTTTCTCCTCTCCCCCTCTCTCTCTCTTTCTCTCTTCTCTCCCCCTCTCTCTCTCTTCTCTCCCTCTTCTCTTTCTCTCTTCCTCTCTCTCTCTTTCTCTCTTCTCTCCCCCTCTCTCTCTCTTTCTCTCTTCTCTCCCCCTCTCTCTCTCTCTTCTCTCTCTTCTCTCCCCTCTCTCTCTCTTTCTCTCTTCTCTCCCCCTCTCTCTCTCTCTCTTTCTCTCTCTTTCTCTTCTCTCCCCCCCTCTCTCTCTTTCTCTCTCTTTCTCTTCTCTCCCCCTCTCTCTCTCTTTCTCTCTTTCTCCTCTCCCCTCTCTCTCCCCATCTCCCCTCTCTCTTTCTCTCTTCTCTCCCTCTCTCTCCCCCATCTCCCCTCTCTCTCCCCATCTCCCCTCTCTCTCCCCATCTCCCCTCTCTCTCCCCCATCTCCCCTCTCTCTCCCCTCTCTTTCTCTCTTCTCTCCCCATCTCTTCTCTCCCCTCTCTCTCCCCATCTCCTCTCTCTCTCTTCTCTCCTCTCTCTCTCTTCTCTCCCCCTCTCTCTCTCTCTCTTCTCTCCCCCCTCTCTCTCTCTCTCTTCTCTTCCCCCTCTCTCTCTCTCTCTTCTCTTCCCCCTCTCTCTCTCTCTCTTCTCTTCCCCCTCTCTCTCTCTCTCTCTCCCCCATCTCCTCTCTCTTCTCTCCCCCATCTCCTCTCTCTTCTCTCCCCCCATCTCCTCTCTCTTCTCTCCCCCATCTCCTCTCTCTTCTCTCCCCCCATCTCCTCTCTCTTCTCTCCCCCCATCTCCTCTCTCTTCTCTCCCCCATCTCCTCTCTCTCTCTCTCCCCCATCTCCTCTCTCTCTCTCCCCTCTCTCTCTCCCTCTCTCTCTCCCCATCTCTCTCTCTCCCCTCTCTCTCTCCCCCTCTCCCCCTCTCCCCTCTCTCCCCTCTCCCCTCTCCCCTCTCTCCCCTCTCTCTCTCCCCCATCTCCCCTCTCTCTCTCCCCCATCTCACCTCTCTCTCTCCCCCCATCTCCCTCTCTCTCTCCCCCATCTCCCTCTCTCTCTCCCCCATCTCCCTCTCTCTCTCCCCTCTCTCCCCTCTCTCTCCCCTTTTGTTTCTAACTACTTTTTTATATTTCTGTCTCCCTCCTTCTCTCACTTAATGTTTCTTTCCCGTTCTCTCTCCTTCTGTCCATCTCTCCATCTCTTCTCTTCCCTCCCTCCCTCCAGCCATTCTGGGAATGCACACTCTGATGAGTAACCAGCAGTACTACGAGGCTTTGGCCAGCAGCAATATAGTCAACAAACAAGGCCTTAACAGTAAGTGTACCGTGTGTGTGTGTGTATGTGTGTCCCTCCTGTCTGTGCCAAAGCTCTCGGCATCGTTTTTAACAATGATTCCTCTGTTTATCCTTTCATGTATTGTACTTATTCGGGTTTTGCTTTTCAAGTGGATTTGAGAAAGAGTGGCACCAACGGCGTGTTTCCAACGGCGTGTTTCCAACGGCGTGTTTCCAACGGCGTGTTTCCAACGGCGTGTTTCAGACAGTTCACAGAAGTTAAAAATAAAACATGAATTGGAACCAACATCAAAGGTCCAAAGAGAACTGGACAAAATGTTCCTGTTTACAACTGAAGACCTTTACAATCCTCCGTTGCACCATTTCTGGCGTTAAATAATATAATTGAAAAACGTGTTGATTTAGCCAAACAAACTAAGTGCAGCAAATATTTATTAACTTTCGACATTGAACATCGAGTGCATTTGTTATTACTGATTTACATTATATGCTGTGCATTCGGAAAGTATTCAGACCCCTTGACTTTTTCCTCCGTTTGCTACTTTACAGCCGTATTCTAAAATGGATTAAATAGTTTTCCCCCCCTCATCAATCTATACACACTACCCCATAATGACAAAGAAAAAACATTTTTTTCCAAAGTTTTGCAAATGTATTTTATTTTATTTTATCGGAAATATCACATTTACATAATTATTCAGACCCTTTACTCAGTACTTTGTTTAAGCACCTTTGGCAGTGATTACAGCCTCAAGTCTTCTTGGGTATGACACAACAAGCTTGGCATACCTGTATTTGGGGAGTTTCTTCCATTCTTCTCTGCAGATCCTCTCCAGCTCTGTCAGGTTGGATGGGGAGCGTTGCTGCACGGCTAGTTTCAGGTCTCTCCAGAGATGTTAGATCGGGTTCAAGTCTGGGTTCTGGCTGGGCCACTCAAGGACATTCAGAGACTTATCCCGAAGCCACTCCTGCGTTGTCTTGGCTGTGTGCTTAGGTTCGTTGTCCAGTTGGAAGGTGACCCTTGGCCCCAGTCGGCGCTCTGGAGTTGGTTTTCATCAAGGATTTCTCTGTACTTTACTCCGTTCATCTTTCCCTCGATCCTCACTCATCTCCTAGTCCCTGCTACTGAAAAACATCCCCACAGCATGATGCTGCCACCACCATGCTTCACCGTAGGGATTGTGCCAGGTTTCCTCCAGACGTGATGCTTAGCATTCAGGCCAAAGACCAGATCATTTTGTTTCTCATGGTCTGAGTCCTTTAGGTGGATTTTGGCAAACTCCAAACGGGCTTTCATGTTCCTGTTACTGAGGAATAGCTTCTGTCTGGCCACTCTACCATAAAGGCATGATTGGTGGAGTGCTGCAGAGATGGTTGTCCTTCTGGAAGATTCTCCCATCTCTTCAGAGGAGCTCTGACGGAGTGACCATCGGGTTCTTGACCACCTCGTTTGTCCGGGCTGACAGATCTATGAAGAGTCTTGGTGGTTCCAAACTGTGTTCTTGGGGACATTCAATGATGCAGATTTGTTTTGGTACCCTTCCCCAGATCTGTGCCTTGACACAATCCTATCTCGGAGCTCTACGGACAATTCCTTTGACCTCATGACTTGGTTTTTGCTCTGACATGCACTGTCAACTGTGGGACCATATATAGACAGGTGTGTGCCTTTCCAAATCATGTCCCAATCACTTGAATTTACCACAGGTGGACTCCAATCAAGTTGTAGAAACATGTCAAGGAGGATCAATGGAAACACGATGCACCTGAGCTCAGTTTAGAGTCTAATAGCAAAGGGTCTGACTTACGTAAATAAGTTATTTCTGTTTTTTATTTGTAATACATTGGGGAAAAAAATGTTTTCACTTTGTCATTATGAGTATTGTGTGTAGATTGATGAGGATTAAAAAAATATGTATCCATTTTAGAATAAGGCTGTAATGTAACTAAATGTGGAAGATGTCAAGGGATCTGAATACTTTCCGAATGCGCTGTACGTATTGATAATAACATATTTCTGTTGTCTGTGTTTTCCAGTGTACTTAGTATAAGCCTGTGTTTTCCAGTGTACTTAGTATAAGCCTGTGTTTTCCAGTGTACTTAGTATAAGCCTGTGTTTTCCTATAGGTGTTGTCCAGTGTACTCAGTATAAGCCTGTGTTTTCCTATAGGTGTTGTCCAGTGTACTCATTTACATTTAAGTCATTTAGCAGACGCTCTTATCCAGAGCGACTTACAAATTGGTGCATTCACCTTATGAGATCCAGTGGAACAGTCACTTTACAATAGTGCATCTAAATATACGCTCTAACACAGATCAGATCTATACGCTCTAACACAGATCAGATCAGTTATATATGCTCTAACACAGATCAGACCAGTATATATATATATATATATATATATATATATATATATATATATACGCTCTAACACAGTATAAGCCTGTGTTTTCCTATAGGTGTTGTCCAGTGTACTCAGTATAAGCCTGTGTTTTCCTATAGGTGTTGTCCAGTGTACTCAGTATAAGCCTGTGTTTTCCTATAGGTCTTGTCCAGTGTACTCAGTATAAGCCTGTGTTTTCCTATAGGTGTTGTCCAGTGTACTCAGTATAAGCCTGTGTTTTCCTATAGGTCTTGTCCAGTGTACTCAGTATAAGCTTGTGTTTTCCTATAGGTGTTATCCAGTGTACTCAGTATAAGCCTGTGCCTGATGAGCAGCCCAACTCTACTGACGTGGAGGAGACGCTGTTGAGAATGCAGAGGAACGACCCTGACCTGCTGGAGGTCAACCTCAACAACATCAAGGTGCTACATTACGTTGATTCACACACACAGTTAAAAAGATGTATACGATGTCATTATGTTCTCCTTCTATACCTTTTCTATTTCCTTTTTTCACCCTTTAGTCATTTAGCAGACGCTCTTATCCAGAGCGATTTACAGTAGTTAGTGCATACATTTTCATATTTAAAAAAATTTAATACTGGTTCCCCGTGTGAATCGAACCCACAACCCTGGCATTGCAAGTGCCGTGCTCTACCAACCCGAGCCACACAGGACCCACAAAGGAGAGACACGTATTTTCATAGTACCACACTATTCTCAGTCTGACTTCAAGAGGTCAGGGCAAACCTCCACTCTGGAGTCCGCGTTACAGTGCCTTGCGAAAGTATTCGGCCCCCTTGAACTTTGCGACCTTTTGCCACATTTCAGGCTACAAACATAAAGATATATAAACTGTATTTTTTGTGAAGAATCAACAACAAGTGGGACACAATCATGAAGTGGAACGACATTTATTGGATATTTCAAACTTTTTTTAACAAATCAAAAACTGAAAAATTGGGCGTGCAGTATTATTCAGCCCCTTTACTTTCAGTGCAGCAAACTCTCTCCAGAAGTTCAGTGAGGATCTCTGAATGATCCAATGTTGACCAAAATGACTAATGATGATAAATACAATCCACCTGTGTGTAATCAAGTCTCCGTATAAATGCACCTGCACTGTGATAGTCTCAGAGGTCTGTTAAAAGCTCAGAGAGCATCATGAAGAACAAGGAACACACCAGGCAGGTCCGAGATACTGTTGTGAAGAAGTTTAAAGCCGGATTTGGATACAAAAAGATTTCCCAAGCTTTAAACATGCCAAGGAGCACTGTGCAAGCGATAATATTGAAATGGAAGGAGTATCAGACCACTGCAAATCTACCAAGACCTGGCCGTCCCTCTAAACTTTCAGCTCATACAAGGAGAAGACTGATCAGAGATGCAGCCAAAAGGCCCATGATCACTCTGGATGAATTGCAGAGATCTACAGCTGAGGTGGGACACTCTGTCCATAGGACAATTTGTCGTATATTGCACAAATCTGGCCTTTATGGAAGAGTGGCAAGAAGAAAGCCATTTCTTAAAGATATCCATAAAAAGTATCGGTTAAAGTTTGCCACAAGCCACCTGGGAGACACACGAAACATGTGGAAGAACGTGCTCTGGTCAGATGAAACCAAAATTGAACTTTTTGGCAAAAATGCTAAACGTTATGTTTGGCGTATAAGTAACACAGCTCATCACCCTGAACACACCATCCCCACTGTCAAACATGGTGGTGGCAGCATCATGGTTTGGGCCTGCTTTTCTTCAGCAGGGACAGGGAAGATGGTTAAAATTGATGGGAAGATGGATGGAGCCAAATACAGGACCATTCTGGAAGAACCTGATGGAGTCTGCAAAATACCTGAGACTGGGACGGAGATTTGTCTTCCAACAAGACAATGATCCAAAACATAAAGCAAAATCTACAATGGAATGGTTCAAAAATAAACATATCCAGGTGTTAGAATGGCCAAGTCAAAGTCCAGACCTGAATCCAATCGAGAATCTGTGGAAAGAACTGAAAACTGCTGTTCACAAATGCTCTCCATCCAACCTCACTGAGTTCGAGCTGTTTTGCAAGGAGGAATGTGAAAACATTTCAGTCTCTCGATGTGCAAAACTGATAGAGACATACCCCAAGCGACTTACAGCTGTAATCGCAGCAAAAGGTGGCGCTACACAGTATTAACTTAAGGGGGCTGAGTAATTTTGCACGCCCAATTTTTCAGTTTTTGATTTGTTAAAAAAGTTTGAAATATCCAAAAAATGTCGTTCCACTTCATGATTGTGTCCCACTTGTTGTTGATTCTTCACAAAAAAATACAGTTTTATATCTTTATGTTTGAAGCCTGAAATGTGGCAAAAGGTCGCAAAGTGCAAGGGGGCCGAATACTTTCGCAAGGCACTGTATATTTAGGTTATTCTCCAGTCTTTTTCAAATGCATTAGTCGTCCGTCCGATTTTAAAACGGTCGTCGGTGTGTGTGGCTTTATTGTGTTCCAGAACATTCCAGTGAAGACACTGAAGGCTTTTGCAGATTCCCTGATCGAGAACACTGTAGTGGAACGCTTCAGCATGGTGGGAACCAGGAGTAATAATCCCGTAGCCTTGGTGAGTATTGCTGTTTTACCAAATCACCTGCACAAATGATTGTAGCAGTTACATCAGACAATGTGAATGTACACGTCTCCACGTCTTAATTAAAAAGGCATATCAATCTGGAAATTCAATTTAAAAAACGACCTGTGGCCTGGTCAAAAATGCAGTACCAGTCAAAAGTTTGGACACACCTACTCATTCAAGGGTTTTTCTTTATTTTTGCTATTTTCTACGTTGTAGAATAATATTGAAGACATCAAAACTATGAAATAACACAAATGGAATCATGTAGTTACCAAACAAGTGCAACACAAATCCAAATACATTTTATATTCTTCAAAGTAGCCTTTTGCCTTGATGACAGCTTTGCACACTGGCTGCTCTTCCTTCACTCTGCGGTCTAACTCATCCCAAACCATCTCAATTGGGTTGAGGTTGGGTGATTGTGGAGACCAGGTCATCTGATGCAGCACCCCATCACTCTCCTTCTTGGTCAAATAGCCCTTACACAGCCTGGAGGGGTGTTGGGTCATTGTGCTGTTGAAAAACATGATAGTCCCACCAAGCGCAAACCAGATGGGACGGCGTATCGCCGCAGAATGCTGTGGTAGCCATGCTGGTTAGGTGTGCCTTGAATTCTAAATAAATCACTGACAGTGTCACAACCGAAGCCCCATCACACCACCTCCTCCATTCTTCATGGTGGGAACCACACATGTGGAGATCATCCGTTCACCTACTCTGCGTCTCATAAAGACGCAGAGTATTTGACTCATCGGACCAAAGGACAGATTTCCACCGGTCTAATGTCCATTGCTCATTTTTCTTGGCCCAAGCAAGTCTCGTCTTCTTATTGGTGTCCTTTAGTAGGGGTTTATTTGCAGCAATTTGATCATGAAGGTCTGATTCATGCAGTCTCCTCTGAACAGTTGATGTTGAGATGTGTCTGTTACTTGAACTCTGAAGTATTTATTTGGGCTGCAATTTCTGGGCTGGTAACTCTAATGAACTTATCCTCTGCAGGAGAGGTAACTCTAGGTCTTCCTTTCCTGTAGCGGTCCTCATGAGAGCAAGTTGAGAGGATGCCAAGCGTGCACAAAGCTGTCATCAAGGCAAAGGGTGGCTACTTTGAAGAATCTCAAATCTAACATGTATTTAGATTTGTTTAACACTTTTTAAGTTACTACATGATTCATGTGTTTTTTTCGTTGTTTTGATGTCTTCACTATTCTACAATGTAGAAAATAGTAACAATAAAGAAAAACCCTTGAATGAGTGGTTGTGTAACTTTTGACTGGTACTGTATGTAACCGGTGTGAAATGCCTAGCTAGTTAGCGGGGTGCGCGCTAATAGCGTTTCAATCTGTGACGTCACCCGCTCTGAGACCTTGAAGTAGTTGTTTCCCTTGCTCTGCAAGGGCCACGGCTTTTGTGGAGTGATGGGTAACGATGCCTCGTGGGAGGCTGTTGTTGACGTGTGCAGAGGGTCTCTGGTTCGAGCCCAGGTAGGGGAGAGGAGAGGGAACGAAGGAACACTGTTACATGTATATAGGGAAAATGGTGCCATTTCAGACACAGACATGCCTGTAATTATAGCCCATATAAATATACTGTCCCCGTTTGCTGTGTCTCTGTGCCTCAGGCCCTGGCAGATATGCTGAAGGTGAACACCACACTGAAGAGTCTAAACATAGAATCCAACTTCATCACAGGGACAGGTATCCTGGCTCTCATTGCCTCACTGCAGTCCAACACAACCCTGCAGGAACTCAAGATCGACAACCAGGTACAATGAAATACAGCACAATCGTTATTGGAGACCTGGGTAAAGCCAAAATGTCCCATGTATTTCTCAATGATGCTTTACGATGCCAAATGTCAAATACATGTCGACAATCCTTCCTCCGAAAGGACCGTTCTCTGGAAAACATTTTGTGAAAATCCCAAAGAAATCGTGGTCTTTTTTTGTTGTCGTCCTGGTTTCGTGAGGAATCGCCTGTGTTTTGCCGTCACGGTACCCAGCCCGACCAGTTACAATAAGACGTCACGAGGACCACTTGAGTCTACTGTTTCAACAGGGTCAGATTGTAAAAAGCAAATCATTAAATTCATTCATTGTGGTGTGATATTTCTGCCAGTGGAACACTTAGTAGCCGTTATTCCTTCCCAGTGGGGAAAAACTGGCTGAAAAGGACATCACTGCAACCTGCTTAATCAGATTGCAGCCAAAACGGGTTGAAATCTGGTTGTTGCAACGACCTAATTTCAACCAGTTTTGCCCACGCCGGTCTACTTCTTGCCAGTGAATAATTTTTCCTAACATAAACTATGCTGAATCTCTTTGATTCCGGAATGTTTTATATTTATACACTTTACTAACAACATCACCTTTCATTTTATCCATTGTGCCGAATCGCGGATGAACAATACCCAGTGGTCAAGCTGGTTGAAATGACGACCAGAAATGGCATCATTGTAACCGGTTATTTCAAACAGGACATTGGGAAATCATCTAGGTTCACTGGTTTACACAACGTAATGTCTGGTTTTAAATTGGTTTGTAATGGCGTCATTTCAACCAGTTTTACCCGCTGGGTGATTCCTTCTATGTCCACCCCCCCACCAATTATTTAAGCTGCTCATCTGACAATGCAGACAGGCTCAATCAAACGCTCAATTTGGAAAGGAAATAAATACTATTTGAACCCAGGTCTGATTCCCCTGCCTCCAGAGCCAGCCGCTCGGTAACAAGGTGGAGATGGAGATAGCCAGCATGCTGGAGAAGAACACCACGTTGTTGAAGTTTGGCTACCACTTTACCCAGCAGGGCCCCAGGCTGAGGGGCTCCAACGCCATGATGAACAACAATGACCTGGGTGAGATGACAGTTCTGCTAATGCTAACAACCTGGCTGAGATTGAGGTTCAAAGACTCACTCACAAACAATGGATTAAAATATCTCTTTTGTACTCACTGTTTCTCTCCCATCGTTACTCACAATCTTAGAGAGGTTCAGACACCCACCCACCTCTCACTCCATTTTCCAAAACAACGTTGAACTAATGAAACCTGCTACAGAAGGTGCAGAGCATGCGTCGGCTGTAACTAGACCTTGTCATCCATCTTAATTCGCCATCACTGTTTTATGTAACTAAATAATGGGAGGAGCCAAGCCAATCACAGCACTCGGCTGTTTGGATCCCTTCCTGGATGATGACCTCACTAGAACTAAAGTGGTGTTCCAGTGAAACACTCCCAGACTTCCCAGTGTGATCCCTCACAACAGCTGAGACATCACTCGAGACATGGGACTGCATCCCAAATGGCACACTATTCCCTTTATAGTTCACTAACCCGTACAATAGGGCTCTGGTCAAAATTAGTGCACTACATGGGGAATAGGATGCCATTTTGGATGTGCCCTCAAATTAGTCTATTCGGGGACTTGGGTTGTTGCCGAACACATTCGGGGCCGTCTGATTGGTCCAGAAACCCATGGGTTGGGCTATTGAAAATTCACCATTGGCATTGATGATCTGATTGGTTAGAGATGATCCAATCGATGATGCCTTTGTTTAGTACAACATCCCTCGTGCCCCTCGACACCACAAAACGACTTCGGTGACGGCAGTCTCAGAATAAAGTCTTGCAGCGGAAGATCTTAGTGCGAGTCATCGGGCTAAATGTTTTGGGTCCAAAACACATGATCAAAGACTGTAAAAAAAAAATTAAAAAAAATTAAAGAGATGGTCTTGTACTAATCTCTTGGAACTAAATGATTGACCTAGTTTGCACACAAACATCAATGTGTCATCGTGGTTGTTTTACATAACGATGACATTTTCTCTTGAACACGGCATGGTACCAGTTCTATCTACTTCCAAAGATGTGCAAGAGGCGCTCTCGTCTTGGTTGACGTCTATATGATCATAGCACTTTTTCTCTTCCAGAGTGAGTGAAAGAGAATGCATGTCAGATCTGTCAACTGTCACTCACTGTTTGTGTGTAAGTGTGTGCGTGTGCTTCACTCATATTGCTCGTGTGTCTATGTTTGTTTGTTTGTTTGTTTTTATGTGTTTACCACTGTTGTGTTGCAGCTCGGGTAATCCGATCTGATCATCACTCGGACAATTCCTTTACCCTCACTCTGTCCGTGCCGGAACTGGAGAGGGCATTTGGTAAAAAAGTACAAGCCGAAACTCACCAAACCCAAGACCAAGAAAGTAAAGACAGCAGTTGTATCGTCCTACCTCTTCAACCTGACGCTTCTTTTCCTTGAGTTCTACCCACGACTCCCTGCGTGGTGCCTTCCATTCCTCCTCGTCATCTCTTCTCTTCCCGACAGTGGCAGATCTTTCTTCAGTAGTTCTTAAGTGGGTCTTTTACAGAAGGGGACTGCTTGCTTAAGGGCTCTTTACAGTTCAAGCTTCTATTTTCTTCTTAACCGTCTCTTTCAAACGTTTGGAACAGTTTTTTTCCCCCTGCTTTCTTTACCTGTTCCCAAATCTTTCAAACTGTTTTTCTAAACTTTTCCTTCATTGCCATTCCTTTTGAGTCAAGTATTTGTTGTGTTTGAATAAAACCTGATTTTACCTGAAGCTGCCTATGTGTTTTAATAGTTGGACTAATTTCAATTTCTTCTTCTCTGACCACAGTAAGAAAGAGAAGGCTTGAAGGAGGTCCCATCTTCCCCAAGTGTCGGACAAGTGTGTAGCGCCGTGCCAGGCGGCAGCACTGCCCGGGCCCGCCCAGCCCCGTATTCAGCCAGACGCACTCCAACAGAAATCCCATCAACCCCTGCTTCCGAAACCCGAACCTCGACCCCTCCGCGATGACAGAAATCTTTCCAATTCGAATGTCAGGGGCTTTGGCAAATCTTGTTCCTAATGTGGAATGGAGTTGATCTACTATTGTAAAAAAAAAAGGTTTTCCCTTCACAGATTTCTACTGATATCGGTTTAGATATCTTCAGTAATAATAATAATATCTGGTAATTGTGACATAGAAGCAGCCCACATACAGAAAATATTTATTTTGTTGTTATTTTGTTTACTGGAGATTAACTTGTTGTGGTTGAAGATGTTACACCCATAATGTATATTGTACCACATGCCAAGGGCAGCAGATAGCCTAACGGTTAAGAGTGAAAGGTCGCCGGTTCAAATCCCCGAGCCGACTAGGTGGAAAAAAATCTGACGGAGGTGCCCTTGAGCAAGGCATTTAACCCTAATTGCTCCTGTAAGTCACTCTGGATAAGAGCGTCTGCTAAATGACTCAAATGTAAATAACTTAACTTGCTTATGATGTTAATACCACATTACGGATTTCAGCATTTCGCAACCACATAACTTAATGTTTTAAGACAAGTTGTTAAGTCTGCACTTTGTGCTGTCTGTAAGCAAAGGCACATAACGGTACATGGAAGTTATGTTCAGAGGAATTGTTAAAGATTAAAAACATTTGGGGTGTAAGTTGTTTGTCAAAGTTGACCCCATAGAGACAACCACTAAAAGCTGGTCCTAGATCAGTTTGTCCGCTATGGTGTAAATTCTGTAGTATTACTGATCTCTAGTCAGTTTAAGTCTTCTCGGTCAAACCTTACACAGAGTGTAACTGACAGTTAGACTTACAGGTTATGTCGTTGTCTTTTGTTTGAATTGTTTATGTGTCCGCTGTGCGGGGGAAATGATAATACAAGCGGAACTACGTAGCTAATACTGTTGTAACGGGGATCCTTATTGTAGCAACACACCTTTGGAGGGAAGGCAATCCTGCGCTGCGTTAGCTAAGTTTTCATGTCATCGGGTGTAGTTCATAATGGTTGAAGAGTGTATGTTAGGATGAAGTGTGAATTCATGCCAGGAATAATAAGTGTGAAGTTTAATTTCCTCCCTTCTGTAATAAGCAGCCAATGAGGTATTTGTTCCTTTATTCATGTGTTAATCTGAACCTGTTATAACGCCGGTTAAACTGTTATGTATGTAAGCACTTCAGAGTTATACCAAGCTAATAAGTCACTCGTAAGATAAGGTCGTAAGAGTGTGCTTAACTGTATTTTTCATTTACTTTATAGTTCTCACGGAAGGTGATAATTCTGACTAAAACTACAGAATAAAGCCGCCAGTTAAAATCAAGGAACGGTTGTGCTCGTGGTTACTGAAGGGAGCTACAGTGAGAACTCAATGCTCTTCACGAGCAAGAGAGAAAGAAGAATCTCATCCAGCTGTAAAACATCTACAAGATTCCCAAATCCTGGTAGACCTTGTCATCTGCCAGATAAGAGTTTTGCACCTACCTGCAAACTAAGAAGAAAATCTCCACATAAGGAAGCATCGTGAGGCAACATAAGGTCAAGACTAACAGGAAAGTCAGACACGCAAGTACAAGTCAAGGTGTTTGAAGGTGGTCCTAGCCTTCTGAACAGCTAATAAGAGACTTTAAGATCACAATTCGTAAGGACTGGAGATAGTTGTCTATTTCATAAAGACTCTGGTATTATGCATTTGCTCTTTCTATCTTAATGTATCGCTGGTATGTGTATTACTGAAAAATATTATTTGATACTTACTAAATATATATATATATAGTCACAAACATTAAGGGTCAGCGTACACCTATTAATTCTATTTTCACCTGTAAGTTAATAGTGTAATTGTTTGGTAAGGTGTTTGTTCAAGCCTTTGTTTCAAGCATTATACATGTTTATACCACGTACTGAGGTATAAATTACAGTGAATTAGAGTATAAATTACCTACTCACTTATCCAAACCTTAGCTAGAATTGATTTGACTTGATTTAGAATGTCAGAAAGAGGTAGTTTCACTAAAGGTGATAGAGATGGGGTGGGTCAAGTTGAGCAGCTGCAGCAACACCTCGCAAACTTCGAGCCTTCATCAGAACAAACAGAGCAGCAGGAAGAGGTAGCACAACAAGAGCCACGAAAAGGTGAGAGGGTCCGCAGGTTAACTGAAAAGGGCAGAGAACTGCGCGACGAAAGGTGGAGACAGCTCGAACAACGTTTCAGGGTCAGCTATGAGAAGTGGAAGGCTCTGGTAAAGGAAGCAAAACTGTCACTGACAGGTTGTTGCTCTGAAGACCTACTAGAAGACCTCTTAAACAAGATTAGCCATACCTCTACAGAGCTAAACCGTGTCTATGTAAATTTGCGTCAAATCGACATTCCCGACAACGATATACGACGCAGAGTTGATACTTGTGAAGCAGTTACAATGTCTATTATCAAGACTGTAAGGTGTCATTTAAAAGGCAGGGAAGAAGGTCAAAGTAACCAGATAGAGTTGCACTGGAAGGACAGCAATTCCTTGTGCATGTCCGAACTCTCACATAAGTCAAGTCCCAACTATCAGCCCTCAAGTGCTTCCTCCCAGTCTCAAAACAACTCAAAGGTCAACTCCAGATGCTCAAGCGTGTCATCTGTCAAGAGACAAGAGGCTGCGGCGGAAGTTGCTGCTAACCAAGCAGCTTTAGAAGTAATGGTTAAGCAAGAACGCCAACTAGAAGAGCTTCAGCGACTCGAAGATGAAGATAAGAAGAGGACAGCGGAGCAAGAAGCTGAGGCTGTGAAACGCAGCTTAGAAGAAGCTAGGCTGCGAGTCAAGTTAGAGGTAGAAAATGCTGCCAGACGAAGGACACTAGAAGACAAGCGTAGAGAGTTAGAGCACCTAGAAGTGCTCAAGAAACTAAATGCTGCCAAGGCGCGAATGCAAGTGTATGAGCAAGATGAAAACTCAGAGGACGAGAAGAGAGAACTACTCTCTAACTGCAAGTATGTGAAAGAAGTCATGCACAGAAGTGGCTCATTTCACAGTCTCTCACCACAACATGTTGTGACAAGCACACAGCAAGAAGATGGCACCAAGACCATGTTCAGGTTACTAGCGGAAGCAATCAGTGAAAGCCGCCTCCCCATACCAGAACCAGTAACATTCAATGGAGAGCCTCTCTCGTACACTGACTGGAAGGTCTCTTTTCAGACTCTGATAGACAGGAAGAACATACCAACAACTGAGAAGATATATTACTTAAGAAAATATGTCGGTGGGCCTGCCAAGAAAGCCATCGAAAGTTACTTTATGTTAGGAACAGAATCAGCCTACCATGCTGCTTGGACCATTCTTGAAGAAAGGTACGGAAACAAATTCTTCATCGCCAAGTCTTTCAGAGATAAGCTCAATGCATGGCCTACGATAGGATCCAAGGACAGTCTTGAACTTAGAGACCTTGTAGACTTTCTTCGCAGCTGTGAAGCTGCTATGTCTCAGAATAAGGGCCTGGAGGTGCTTAATGACTGTAATGAAAACCAAAAGATCCTCGCTAAACTTCCAGATTGGCTAACTTCAAGATGGAATAGAAAGGTCACAGACATCTTAGAAGAAACGGAGATCTTTCCTAGCTTCAGTCAGTTTGTGAAGTTTCTCACAAGAGAAGCCAAGATTGCTTGCAATCCTGTAACATCCCTTCATGCTTTGAAACCAAGTGAAGATGGGAAACTTAAGACGCCAAGGATTCAAAACCCCGGAGCAAGGGTATTAGCAACTAACTCTGATGAGAAAGATACTGTTACTAGTTGTGTCTTCTGTGAGAAGTCAGGTCACAGTCTCCACAAATGCTGGAAGTTCATGGATAAGCCCACCGCAGAGCGACAGAAGTTTGTTCAAGAGAATAAATTGTGCTTTGGCTGTTTAAGGCCTGGCCATCGATCGAAAGATTGTGATAACAGGAACACCTGCGACACGTGTCAGAGGAGGCATCCATCCTGCCTGCACGAAGATCGTACTAAAGAAAGGTTAAGGGATAGGAAGACCTCACAAGATAAGGGGACAAGAGCGTCAAGTGAGGCCATATCTAACAGAGTCGTAAGGGACATTAACACTCACACCTCCACAATCATTCCAGTATGGGTGTCAACCACAAGTGAGCCAGATCGTGAAGTTCTTGTGTATGCACTTCTTGACACCCAGAGCGACACCACTTTTATCCTTGAAGAGACAACAAAGGCTCTCAATACAAGGAAGGAGCCAGTCCAACTGAAACTCTCTACAATGGCTTCAAGAAATACCACTGTGCCCTGCCAGAAGCTGTCTGGTTTGCAGGTTAGAGGGTTTTACTTGGAGAAGAAAATCCCTCTGCCAACGACCTACTCGAGAGAGTTTATTCCTGCAAACAGAGATCATATTCCTACTCCAGAGACTGCAAGAGCATGGTCTCATCTTGAACACATTGCAGAGGAGATTGCTCCTCAACAGAGCTGTGATGTCGGTCTCTTAATTGGCTACAACTGCTCCCAGGCTCTCCTTCCAAGAGAAATTGTGTCTGGTAAGGGAAATCAGCCTTTTGCTCAGAGAACAGATCTTGGCTGGAGCATAGTCGGCTATGGAAATCCATGTATCGACTATGGCGACCCTATTGGAGTGAGTCATCGGGTTATCGTTAGACAGGTGATGCCAAGCCTTCAATCTTCTTCCAACCTCACAAATCAAGTACACTATGTTTGTAGAACACATGCAAGAGAGGTAATCACAACACTGGACATTATCAAGACGCTTGAATCTGACTTCAACGAGAGACCTGCAGAAGAGGACCTCATATCTCAAGAGGATATCCGGTTCCTGAAGAAAATGAAAGAGGGCATCAGACGTAAGGACAATGGACATTATGAGATGCCGCTGCCGTTTAAGGAAGAAAGACCCAATCTGCCGAACAATAAAACATGTGCAGTTCACCGACTCAAGTGCCTGGAAAGGAGCCTAAGGAGAGACAAGCAGTACTACAAGGACTACACAGCATTCATGGAAGAGACTATAGCTTGTGGAGATGCTGAGAAGGTCTCTAAAGAGGAAATTAACAAGCATCCAGCATGGTATATCCCGCACCATGGAGTTTATCACCCACAAAAGCCTGGGAAGATACGAGTCGTCTTTGACTGCTCAGCTAAGTTTCGAGAGACGTCCTTGAATGATCATCTCCTTACCGGTCCAGAGTTGACAAACACATTGCTGGGCATCCTTTGTCGTTTTCGTAAGGGTCCAGTTGCAATCATGTGTGACGTAGAGTGCATGTTCCACCAGTTTCATGTGAAAGCAGAAGACCAAGATTATCTACGGTTCCTTTGGTGGGAGAACGGAGATCTAGAGTCTCAACCCTCAGCGTATCGTATGAAGGTCCACTTGTTCGGCGCAGCTTCATCTCCTGGTTGCGCCAACTATGGTCTCAAACATCTTGCTGCCGAAGGACGAGGAAGCTTCAGCGAGAAGTCTATCCAGTTCATAGAAAGGAACTTTTATGTTGATGATGGGTTGACGAGCGTATCGTCTGAAGCTGAAGCGGCCCAGCTGGGGAAAGAAGCAAGAGAGCTTTGCAGCATCGGCAAACTTCGGTTGCACAAGTTTATCTCTAACAGCAAGGAAGTTATAGCCACAATTCCCAAGGAAGAACGTGCCAAGGGTGCCAAAGACCTGGATATGGCTCTGGGTGAACCACACATGGAGAGAGCGCTTGGTGTACTGTGGTGTGTCGCATCAGACGAGTTCCAGTTTAGAGTAGTTGTCAAGGAACGCCCACTCACAAGAAGAGGAGTGTTGTCTACAGTAGCCTCTGTATATGATCCGCTTGGGTTTGTGGCACCCTTTGTCCTGGTGGGGAAGCAGATCTTGCAGCGGATGTGTCGTGACAGAATCGACTGGGATGACCCCCTTCCAGATGACCTACGTTCCCAGTGGGAATTCTGGCTCCAAGGTCTACAAAACTTGTCTGAAGTAAGGATCCAACGAAGCTACTTGCCATCAAGTTTCAAGGAGGTGCAGAGTTATGAGCTCCATCACTTCTCCGACGCTAGTACCTCAGGTTATGGAGAGTGCTCATACCTCAGAACAATCAGCACCGCAGGAGAAGTTCATTGCTCCCTAGTTATGGCAAAGTCGAGAGTCGCCCCTTCCAAGGTTACGACCATACCACGACTGGAACTTTCAGCAGCGGTGGTAGCTGTTCGAACAAGTGACATGCTCAAAAAGGAGTTAGAGATACAAGGTCTACAGGAATACTTCTGGACAGAGTCGAAGGTAGTTCTTGGCTACATCAACAATGAAGCCAGAAGATTCCACGTCTTTGTAGCTAACCGTATTCAACGCATTAAACCTCCAACACAGACAGAAATGGAGTAAAGACTGAAGAAACGCAAGGATTAATGACATTGTCATTTTGCAAGATGATACTGCACCACGCAACCAGTGGAAATTGGCAAAGGTTACAGAAGTGTACCCGGGACAGGATGGCCGGGTGAGAAGATTCAAGTTACTGATCAGCGACTCAACCGAAGATGAGAGAGGTAAACGCATCACCAAACCCACCTGTCTGGAGAGGCCCATCCATAAGACAGTCACCCTCCTGGAAGCCGATCAAGAAACCTGCAGACCCCTTTCACAGAAATCACTGGTGATTGGTGGGAGTGTAACTGACAGTTAGACTTACAGGTTATGTCGTTGTCTTTTGTTTGAATTGTTTATGTGTCCGCTGTGCGGGGAAATGATAATACAAGCGGAACTACGTAGCTAATACTGTTGTAACGGGGATCCTTATTGTAGCAACACACCTTTGGAGGGAAGGCAATCCTGCGCTGCGTTAGCTAAGTTTTCATGTCATCGGGTGTAGTTCATAATGGTTGAAGAGTGTATGTTAGGATGAAGTGTGAATTCATGCCAGGAATAATAAGTGTGAAGTTTAATTTCCTCCCTTCTGTAATAAGCAGCCAATGAGGTATTTGTTCCTTTATTCATGTGTTAATCTGAACCTGTTATAACGCCGGTTAAACTGTTATGTATGTAAGCACTTCAGAGTTATACCAAGCTAATAAGTCACTCGTAAGATAAGGTCGTAAGAGTGTGCTTAACTGTATTTTTCATTTACTTTATAGTTCTCACGGAAGGTGATAATTCTGACTAAAACTACAGAATAAAGCCGCCAGTTAAAATCAAGGAACGGTTGTGCTCGTGGTTACTGAAGGGAGCTACACAGAGAGAGGTTGCTACAAAGCGTTGGTTCTAGATCAGTTTCGTGACGAAGTCGATATCTACTTAAGACTGACCAGGTGAAAGCTATGATCCTTTGTTGATGTCACTTGTTAAATCCACTTCAAATCAGTGTAGATGAAGGGGAGGAGACCGGTTAAAGAAGGATTTTGAAGTCTTGAGACAATTGAGACATGGATTGTGTATGTGTCATTCAGAGGGTGAATGAGCAAGACAACAGATTTAAGTGCCTTTGAACTGGGTATGGTAGTAGGTGCCAGGTGCACCGGGTTGAGTGTGTCAAGAACTGCAACGCTGCTGTTATTTTCATGCTCAACAGTCCCTTGTGTATCAGGAATGGTCCAACACCCAAAGGACTTCAAACCAACTTGACACAACTGTGGGAAGCATTGGAGTCAACATAGGCCAGCGTCCCTGTGGAACACTTTCGACACCTTGTAGAGTCTGTGCCCCGACGAATTGAGACTGGTCTGAGGGCGAAAGGAGGGGTCAAACTCATAAGGTGTCCCTAATGTTTTGTACACTCAGTGAATACTTGTTTTGTTCACCTGTGTGTTGGTCACTGACGGACAAACTGATATAGGACCAGCTCTTAGTGGCCATCTCTGAAGCTGATTTGGAATGAGGACATGTCATCATGGCAAGTTATGATTGATTATGTTAAATGATTACTTTAGTTACACAGTAAAGGGAGTTGCAGCATTTCCCCCCCCCCCTTTTTCAGTTACGCTGGTCGAAATGCTGTCAGTTGAATGTGTCTTGCAACCCAAAAGTGTGCAAACTATGAATTCACTGTCATCACTCTGTAGCCTATCAAAGCCCAAGAAAAAGCATAAAGACAAACGACTTGTCCTGCCTGTTGTAAGATCCTATGAGATGTTTCCTTTAATGAACACCCCTTCAGGTATTGTTGCTATGTGGCCAGGTATCAGAGTTGTCATGCACCATTTGTTTTGAGGGGAGCACTGATGACTAAATTCAATATCCTATCGTTAAATCTGTGTTAAAATAAACAATATATATTGGATGAAGGATGGATGAGGGGGATACGTGCCCCCTCAGATTCAAAGGGCATAATGCTACTGATTAGGTATATTACTGTATGGTCAAAAGGGACAACTATAGTGTGTACAACAACCCATCACCATATGAACTACTGCTGAATATGACTGTGTTTTCCTTGCCCTAGCCTGGCTGTTGTTCTTTCTTGAGTATGAGTATGTTTTTGTTAAGATAGTTCACACAATTGTATTTTGTTGTTGTTCATGGATAAATCAGGTTTGAAAGTATTGTGCACTGTGTTTATTTGTACTGTTTTTACACTTCTGCACCAAACCACGTATGACACGCCCTCTTGGGGAAAGTTGAGAGAACTACATAATTCCCACCAGCCAGGCCCCCAATGAGTCACGACCGGACCAACCGCTGCTGCCAAAGTAAGATGCTTTGGTCCGTTGGGATTGGTGGCTGACTGGATATTTCCTGCTAAGAGTACCCAAATATTTCTCACTTTTTAAGTTACGTCCTATGTTAATATTTATTGTACAATAACCTATCCTTCTCAAATGTAATCTCCCTAAAGAACAAGACATACCTCCCACAGCATTGAAAAAAAAACAACCTTTGTGTCTGTGAACCAGTTTTATTAATTCTCAAGCAGAACATACATGATGGCCCTTTTATTGCTGATAGCATTCCATTCTGATTACCAACACTACATTCTTACAACCACCCCACAACCAAGTACAACAGAATTATCAAGCATTATTACCCTCTTCATTCTTAAACTGTTCTTAGCTAATTATGACTTTGACCAACCTTCTGGCAGTTCAGTGGGAAAACAGATGTCCCTTTTTATTCAGGTGATGGAAAAGCTAGCCCTCCAGTCAACACAGATTTTGTAATAGCTTTAGAAATCATGATTAAATAACTTTTTTTTAAATATATATAGCAAATCCTGATAGCGTTGTTGTTGAATTCCGGTTTAATGTCGAAGCATAACGTTTTAAGTAGTACTGATAACCCTGGTCACCCTCCCCGTCCCCAAAAAATGTAAATGAAATTCCTGAATGCGTACATTTTATAACCATTATTACATTATACCTTATGATAATATAACGACATTCAAAATCAGAGTTATTGCCATATAGTTTTGCGTGACTATGAGAGGAAAACGGATATTGTACATATTCACAACTTGACTTGACAAATGGCATGCAAAGACGTAAGGTACACAGAATTGGAATATAAAATTTAGTTTAGACCTATGGCTACAACGGGCCATACCGAGCTAGACATGACGACACAGTATATGGACATATATACGTACGCACGTGTGCAAACATTTTCACATAAACCTCATAGACAACCAAACATTACCCTAACATCATGATATGATTCTTCAAATTTCATTTAAAGATAAAATATGGCTTATAGTGTTATTCTCTGATGTTTTTGTTTTTAGAAAGACGTATGATGATTTCATTTTTTCCAACCAACCTAAAACAGGTGAAGCGAGGAATGTTTTTTAAATGTTAATTTCCGTTGCTAACTCTCTGCTGCAGGGGGCCAGAAAAGTAATCTAAAACTCTCACCAAGAAGGATACCGTAACAACCTAATGTAACTCCAATAAACGTTTTTGCTCGGCTACTTCTTCAGCATGTCTTGGAGAGGACCAGGGAGGTATTTCATGACCGTGTCCATGA
Source organism: Oncorhynchus keta (assembly GCF_023373465.1). Lineage (NCBI taxonomy): Eukaryota > Metazoa > Chordata > Actinopteri > Salmoniformes > Salmonidae > Oncorhynchus > Oncorhynchus keta. The sequence continues at coordinate 46,092,499 of NC_068449.1, read as the reverse complement.
TGCTTTCCTCTTCGTCGTCGTCGTCTCCGCAGCCCTTGGGCACTGACGATTTAGGACGGGTCAGACTGCCCTCTGCAGACTGCTCCATAGCAGCCTGCGCCTCAGCCTCAGCCTCCTCCCTCTTCTTAATTCCGTACTGGAAAAACATGATGAAAGCTTTATAATAGAGATGACTATCAATGTGTCAGACTGCCCTCTGGAGAAAACGGATTGTAAAAGTAACAGCGTTATAATAACATTGTCTCAGAAAATACGCTTCTTATGAACGCCACATGGTTAGGAGGGAGATGGGGAGTGATACAGGAATGGTAAAGAATGTAAAGAATAACAAAACATTTAAGCATTAGGTCAGGAAATACAGGAAATATAGTGGGGGTGGAGTTATATTAGAATGATGTACTTCATAAGGGCATTAATTAACAATAATTTGGCAACATAAACGTTGGGCGCGTTCGAGCGCATAACTTTTGTTACGTCGTTGGTCACTGCCTTTCAAAGTGTGTTGCATTATGGTTATGAAAATTGACTGACTTGCGACTAGATGTCGATTGCATGGCCTTTACAAAGCTCATGTTATCAAAGGCAGTGGCATGTATTCATGGATGCCAAGGGAAGCCAGGCGTACCCAAATATTTGACCAATAAAAAATAAATAATACAATTCTAAAATAATTTGTCTTTTGTCTCTCTCTGTGTTTTCATAATTTTCTGTCAATTCTCAAGTTGCTGAATCTCATCTGAGAAATCAACGAGTGAGGGAAACAGAGCCCCTCTGTCTCCGTGTGTGTATTCCATGTATCTGATACTGTCTGGACCAAAAGAGTATAACATTTTGTCGCCGTAGCATTTCAATGATTAATGCCAGCAAGCAGTTGGCCACCCTTGATAAAACAATTATAAAGTATTTAGCCAATCAGCATTGAGCTGAGCTCAACTGTGGATTGTCCTGGTGCAGCAAAACACCCCGCAAGGGAGGCCAGTTTGGATTTGTCTTCAGACCAATGAAAAAACAATTTTCAGAAAAACGTCTCTGTTTTTGGTCTGCTTGTGTTGACGTCCTGCAGTGGCTAGCTTGCTAAATCGGCCTTTTCCTAAGCCATGGATGGAAATGGGGATTTTGAATTATAGTTTTTACTTAGTCATTGGCCTGTACAAAGAATGATGAAGGCGATTCAGATCTAACCCTAAATTAATATGTTGTACCACTGGCCTGAGACGATTGAATTTCAATATGTATCCTAGATGTCGCCTAGAAGGAGCATGTTAACTAGCTAGCTAACTTAGCTGGTTCATTGTTGCTCATGTAAGGAACAACAAAAACTAAAAGTGCACTGCACGATAGAGCCACAGACTGTTTTGCCAACATGAAAGAGAGGAGGATATCATTTGTGTTCAACTAGTCTACAAGTAGGGTGAGTAATAAAAAAAAAAGTGTTTTACTTGTGCACGCACACAAACCCACACACAGAAATCAGTACCATGGACAGCCACATGGTGCTGGAAAAGCGGTGCTCCTTTTGTCTTTGTGCTGTGGTTCTAAATCAGTAGTTAGTTGTTTTAGTAAACCATCAAACATGAACTTGCTTGACTATGCTGCAGGTGATAACTGTTTGTATGTAATATATATATATATATATTATATTTGCTTTGTGGACTTCACCGGACAGATGTTGCCTTCTGGTTTTTTGATGAAACAAACGTATGTGTAGTTGAATTTATTCCGCCACTTTGTAACCAGTCTTTTTGTTGTCACAGCCTTATTGTATATCGCGGTGGTGTATGATCGAATGGGTTACAGAGCAAACAACACACTTATCCCAACATCTGTTGTAATGTGTGTTTTTTACCGACTTGGCTTGGCTTCCTCAGTGATTTCACCCACCCACTGCTACTGATCAAAGGTCATGCAGTTTCTTATGAAGTCGCCTTCTCACCAACTGCACCGTGGGAGGAACTATTTGTCACTATTTGTTTGTTTGTTTGTTGCTTTTTATCTGACCCATGTGAACATGGACAAAAATTGGACAGAAACAGGAACAAACGTTACCAGGATTCTAAAGCTACAGGGGATACAAATGAAAGTGACATTTGAGACCTCTCTCTCTAAACAATTAGTTGTGCAAACGTTATGTTTTCGGTTTGTGAGTGTGTGATTATGGGGGTATAGAAAAGTTTATTTAGATATTTATACAGAATTAAAAATATAAAAAAACAATAGCAACAATGTTGACACTGCAATGTTGATCTGTGCCTTGCGGTCGGGAAACCCACTACAGTGTCCGACCTTCGGGCTGTTGCAGATGCACCTCCCCCGACTTCACTCTCCAACTTTTGTCTACAGTTCGGCTTCGTTAGGCTTACCGCTCAAACACACCCATTCTGTTCTAATGCTGTAATGCTGCTGCATATTACTGGGGTCCGTGACCTCGATGCTGATTGCACGTTAGCTGTAATTCAATCAAAATCACTGACTGGAACAGGCCTCTGGGGTTCGACCAAAATAACATTCTTTGTGCTCTCACTGTGCTAGGAGAATGCATGGCATGTCATCTTGTGGAGAAAGGGGGAAAAAAACTCCAAATGGAAAAGATGTATTAAAACTCGCCCTCTTGCTGTACAAGAAGAATGTTGTTTTTGTACATATTCTGCAAATCCGTTGAACGTTTTTGAATGAACTACTGGGAGGGAAGTGCAGGCTTTCGTTCCAACCTTGCAGTAACACACCCGATTCAGCTAGTCAAGGTCCAGACTGAGGACCTTGACTTATTTGATTTAGGTGTATTATTGCACAAAACTGCACACCCCGAGGAACCCTGGGTAAGGGCTATTCCAGGGCTATATATTACAGGAAATTGGGACAGGATTCGATACCAAATGTAGTGTGAGCCATTGTTGTACAGTAGACCTACGTAATAGCATGTTACAAAAATCTATTTTCTAACTTAAATAACAGAAACCTGGAGATGTGATGTCACCCACTCTGTTAGAAGTAAGAGAGTTTTGTGCACGTGTGGTGTGTGTATGTGTGAGACAGAGAGAGAGTGAAAACACAAATCTGTGCTAATTAATTTATCTCTCAGAACAGAAACCCAACTCTTCTTCCTCTGACATATTGTGCACAGCTGTTACTAGCGCCTTTGTGCTTTTTGGGTTATTTTTAGGATCTGTCAAAAAAACGTTTTTGTTTTTTTATTCCTTCCAAAAACAGAACTGTATATGTCTTATATGTCTTTATTTGTGTTTTACTACACTGTTAGAAAAAAAGTGTAGAAAGTCTAGAACCTTAAATGGTTTTTCAGCTGTCCCCATAGGATAACATTTTAAAGAAACCGTTTTGGTTTCAGGTAGAACGCTTTAGGTTCTAGGTAGAAACCTTTTGAGTTCCATGTAGAGCCCTTCCCACAGATGGTTCTACATGGAACCCAAAATAGTTCTACGTGGAAACAAAAAGGGTTCTCCTATTTAAAAAAAAACAAAATGTAACCTTTATTTAACTAGTTATGAACAAATTCTTTATTTACAATGACGGCCTAGGAACAGTGGGTTAACTGCCTTGTTCAGGGGCAGAACGACAGATTTTTACCTTGTCAGCTCAGGGATTCACTCTACCAACCTTTCGGTTACTGGCCCAACACTCCAACCACTAGGCTACCTGCCGCCCCAATGGGGACAACCAAAGAACCCTTTTGGAACCCTTTTTCTAAGAGTGTAGGCCAGTGCTACCAGGCTGACATCAACCTTGATATCATAGTCCGTTGAGAGAATTCAGGAGAGAGAGCAACCTTGAGGATGAGGGAAAGGAGGGCTGGAAGGCAGAGGTCATCCTGTCTTTGGCTGTCTCTGCCGTTCTGCTTTTCAGAGTCTCTATTCCCTAGCTGTTATCTTCCTGCACGGTGGTGGCTAGTGGTTACATAGCAACCTCCACTAGCAACCATGCAGCAGTGCATCAGGCAGCTGAAGAGGAGCACCGCTTTAAACACGTTGTAACATGGGAAATGTAGTCCTTCCGGTAGCCAGATATGAGTAAACATCATTTTACAATAGTTTCCCGTTTCTTACGTTTAAAACTGACCTTTCATTTTTGCCTCGCGCCTCGGGTGAGCCGCGTCGTGTATGACATTTTTTTTTTGTTAAGTGAAAAAAATCTGCGCTAAACTTCCAAAAAATGGGGGGCCATGCCATGAAAAGGGGGAAATTGTTTTGTTTCTGTCAAGCGAGTGAACAGTGGCCTCGACTGCAGCTCCATTAGCTGACCCCTTCTCTCACTGGGGCCTCTGCCAGTGTGGAAACAGGATAGCTAGCAGCTCTATACCGTCGGACCAAACTCACTTTCTCTTCCTGTACAGTAATTAAATGTTTTATTTTGTTAGTGTATTTAGGCTGTTTGAAAAGGTTCGAATCCTAAGCAACCTGCCTTACAAGTGCTATAAGCCAACATAGCTACTTTACTAGGTCAAAGCTGTGTGTTGGAACATCTTGATAGAGTAAGGGTGAAGTAGGCCTTGTGAATTTCCTTTCTCTTTCGGCTTCAGATCTGCCTACTTCTCACCCCCCAATTTTTTTGGTTTTTAGTAATAACTAGGGCCCGGGAGTTTTTCCAGCTCAGATCAAGAGGTAAAGAGAGAACTCAGGGCCCAACATGAACTAAAATTGCCAGTTGATAGAAAGGCAGTGTGTATAACTGTTCAACGTCACATTTATTATTTACCTTGTCTCTGATGCCTTGTCGCATTGATTCCCTCTCCACTTCCATCTTTGCATATTTATCTTTCCTCTCCTCCTCCTGCTGCCTCAGAGCCTCTTGTCTTTCTTCCTCTTTCTTCTCTGCATCGGGGTCGGGCTCTTCCTTGTCTCCTCCCATCATCTTGCCCACATCAGGTGGCCCTCCTGGGTAACACAAAGACATAGGGCTTGTTCGACATTGCAGCCGACAGTGCAGGCGACTGCCGACCTGACTGATCTACAAATCACCTTGCACCAGAAATAACTACTCATTATTTGTAGATCAGTCAGTCAGTCACCATTTACCCACAACGCATCATGGATTTGATGATCACGGACACAGCCATTGGCAACTGTCAGACAGGCTTACTTACTTTTAACATAGACTGTCATATTGTACGGTAGGCCCAAACAGACCGCATTTACATACATTTTTAGTCACAGACACATTATCCAGAGCAACTTTCAATTGACATCCAGCGCCTTACAATCAGTGAAGTAGTCACATTTTATTTATTTTTTAGATCACTGGGACAAGGACGAGGGAGCACTCTTGTCATTTTTTTCCCCGTACAGAATATGCAACGAGATTAACTGTTTTCGGTGATCCTCATACAATGAGAAACTAAATCGTGTTCTCATGTGGAGCCATCCATTCGTAACACAAGTTTTACTCGCACGTTTCAATGCAGAGAAATGCTGAATGTCAGGAAAAATGTTATGTCACAGTCGCAAGCATTCTGCCAAATGAGCAGAACTGTTACAGTCCGAGGTATTGCCCGACAGTGCCTCACGACTGCATGCTTGGTCATGCGAGAGAGGGAGGGGGAGAGAGAAAGAGAGAGATAGAAAGAGGGAATTCCAGGAGACTGTTGTGCCCCCTGGGGTGAGCTGCTAGTCTGTTTTTTCTTTTCTTTTTCTTGCTCATCAGCATAAAAAAGAACTGCAGCAAAACGGAGAGCAAGAGAGATAGAGAGAGAGAGAGAGAGAGAGAGAGAGAGAGATAGAGAGAGAAAAGGGAGACTGCTGCTCCTGTAGCCGGTCGGTGGGTCAGGGCTTATAGAGCTGACTGCAAATCTACATTCTCTCCCTGATCAGATAGAATCCAGGTTATATAGCATGGTGTCACCAAACTGAACACCATACAATCACTGGGGAGCACACTCAGCAGAGTGTTCAGTCTGGTTTAACCAGGATATATCCAGTCCAGGTTAGTTTCAGCAGTTTCAAAAACAGCTGTGCTTAGTAATAGGCAGCATCATCAACCCCCCACCTCTGTCTCTCTCTCTCTCTCTCTCTCTCCCTCCCTCTCTCTGTCTGTCTCTCTCTCTGAGTTTGTATTGTGAGTTGATATGGGCAATAGTTATAAATAATCACAGCTGGTTTTTGGTGTCGTGTTCTGATGATGACTGCAGTGTGTGTTTTCTGTTTCATTGCACGCCATGTGCTTTGAAGAGGAAGGAGTGTTTCATGCCGTCGTGGGGCACATTAGATTAAGGATTAAAGAGGGCCCTTTATATGAAACTGTGTAACTATGCATCATCTCATAAACCGTCTTGCTCGCCCTCCTCCCCCTCCTCCTCCCCCTCCTCTTTGTCGTCCTACTCCTCTCCGTCATTACCACTCCTCGGGATGACGAAGAGTTCTACTTACAGTTCTACTGTCTCTACCGTTTTGACATTGGTGGGGTATAATTCCTTATTTATAGATTCTGGGCTATGCACTGAAGGAACTCAAGGTCACACACTCACTAAGGAAAATGATTAGCTTTGCAGTACAGAGGGAGGGAGTCGGGGAGATACAGGAAGCAGTTTAGTGCACCCCCTCGCTGATACAATCTCATCTAAGTGCTTTTGAATAATGAGATTAGCTTTGACTTTCAGTCAATTATCGAGCTAGAAGAGCATCTGAAGATGCCTCCATTCTATTTTCTGTTGAGGAAAGAGAAATAGTTGCCCCTCGGCAGTACAGTACCCTTCACAAGCAGGATAGATTCCCTGCAGGCTCAATAAAACTGTAGGTTTTCTTGGAGGTTAGAAATATGGCTGTTTCTCCCCTAGGCTCAATTGAAGTCTAGGTGGACCGAAGCCTCACCGTTATACTGGATCTCACAACTATCAGATCTGGTCCCTTTAGATCGGCGGACGCCAAAGGGAAATAGGCTGGCTAGAGGAAAGGAGGTTGTTTTTAGATTGGCTGTTAGTCTTTCATAGTCCTGTGTGTGGATGTTCCTTTTCTCCTTCCATTCCAATGTTTCCCATTAGGCTCCACTATGTGGTGGCGTGTTGTGGGGTTCATTTGAAGGACTAGGTCTTGGTCTGACACTGGTCTTGCTCAAGTTCAGATCCTCCTCAGATGAATCTTGAGCTGCTGCCTCGGTCATGATGACACACTGGGTCTCGGTTTGATCCGGTTTGTGCCAAGTCAGCAATGAGACACACCTTGGCCCAGATTCCATTGAGTGTATGTTTGCTATCATAAAATAGCTTGCACATCCAGTTTCGGCATTCACGGCCTCTATTCACAAAATGTCTCAGAGTAGGAGTGCTGATCTACGATCAGATCCGCCCTCTTATGCATTATGATTTCAAAAGCCAAACTGTTCCTAGATCGATCAGCGTTTCCGACGCATTGTAAATACGGTCCCAGGCAATCGGAAGAGGAGTGTAACAAGGAGGAGAGTTGTACTAACATGTGTATGAGTCATATGCCATAACAGCAATCTGAAGAGGCTGGTCAATAATCTCCTTCTGCACTTCTTCTTTGCACATCAATCCATGACAGGAAGGGTGCAAGTGCACACTGCAAGCAGCAGTGGACTGGGGATGCGTCTGAAATGGTTGCCTATTACCATATGGTCCTGGTCAAAAGTAGTGCACTATGCGTAGAGAATAGGGTGCCATTTGGGAAACACATTTGGGTGATGGAGTAGTCAGTGAGTGTGGTGGATTCTGGCCTCTGTCACCAGCCACCTGGAGCTTGATTGTCCGTGTGAAATTGTTTTTCATCGGTCAGGTGACAGAGACATCATGCAGGGATGTATAAGAGTTCAGATACATGGAAATCAGAGATGAGATTTGTGGATAAATGTGTGATATATATATATATTTAAAACATGATAATAATTAGTTGTGAATTATGTTCATCAAGTTTTTTTTAAATGATCATTTATTGACTGGCGTATTTAATTCCTTGATGTGTCTGTTGAGGAGTCCATCTCTTCTGCTTTACTGTCTTCACTGTACCTCTGCATTCAGGCTCTGTGGTTTAAGTGGACTACCGCGGACCAATGAATGAAAGTTATCTGTTTAAATGTGTTGGCTGACAATCAACATTATATTTGCGACAAGTATCTCAAAGTTAACTGTAAGGGAAAAATGTATTTAGTTAAGCCTGAATTAGTTCAAATGATACAAAAACATTTGGTTGATATTCACAGATAACAGGCGGGATTATATGAGTGTGAAGTAGAATTAGAGTGTAGCTGTGTGCATCTGCAATCAAACACTTTAAATGCTGGTATGTGGGAAAGGGGCAATGCTACTGTTTGTTTCGGGATTCTTATCATGGAGACGGGTGAGAGCACGGGGGCTATGCAGAGAGCTGGTGGTTGGTCCTGCATTTCAATGAGAAATGTAGCCTACCTCTCGCAATCTCGACTCCCACACACAATTTCTATAGGCTGCTCAGCCAGTGCAGCAGAAGACCCCAACAATGCAGAAGACCCCAGCAAATATGATGGAAAAAGTACCACAGGTGTACAGCATTATATTTGTCAAGACCAGGTGTTCATCAAGTTTGACCTTAACATTTTGTTCTAATATAGAGTCTACATCAGTTTGGTCCATAACGATAAAGGGACAATGTTAGTCTAAAAAAAATTCAATGTTATGGATATAGCTTATAACTATATACCTATTCATTAACTTAGAAATAATTCATAGAGTTGAAAGAATGGCACACGTAATGTATTTTCCCATCCCGTGTACAGTATATGCTGCATTGCCTTTGAGTGTCCGACACGACCCTGGTAATGGTGCAACGCGTTAATCAACTTACCTCCCATAGCTGCCTTCATTACAAAATTCATGATGATGCTTTAAGTCTTGCCTCCCCTCAGATTCACAGTTTCACGTCAGACAGGACAGATGCTGCCCAGGTGCCAGGAGAAGGAAACCTTAGAAATTAAGACAGTAGAGGTTCAGTGGTTATATTGGCCCATAACTCACTTTCTCCATCAATGACCGTGTGTCTCTGCACCCTCCTTTTAGTTTGCAAATGGAATGGTGTGATTTACAAACAAGATGCGTTGTTGGCTACACCTCCTCCGGGTAGTGCTAACCTCAAATGTATAGCCCACTCTATTTTACGAATTTATTCTGACGGAGATGAAGGTCAATTTCGAGCGGTTTTCTTGGGGCATATTTTGTAAAAAAAAAAGGCTATAAATTGACGGCACTAGTGTCGTAAATAACCGCCCCAACGTTGGTATAACGTAGCCTAGTACATTGCATGGGGCCAAGCTTTCCTGTACTGTACATCAAATGGGAAGAAGCAGCCTCATGTAAGCATAGGCTACCAGACACGATATAGCACCCCAATGCCGAAAACAGCGTTCATTTGAACAGGCAAATATATAAGGCTAATCAATTCCTCGAGTCCATAATCCGCGTTTAATGTCAAACTTTAAATTGTCCGGATTCAGTCATATGGTTTAAAACCCATATGCACGGTGAGTTTTAGCCTACGACGTCCCAAGTAGCCTAACCATAATCCCAATCATGGCTAATTTGAAATGAATAGGGCCTACGATCACGTTTGAAAAAAATATTCCCTTTTATTCGGGACACATAACCTTGTCTGAACCCACACACAGCTACAAAAGCAATGGCAAAAATCACTTCCTTTCTCGGGCGAGGAGCGATTTCAGCACCATTGTTGGGGGGACAGCTCCCAATTCGTCCCACAACATCAACATCTCTTGTGTCTTACGATCGGGACATGCGATTACCTTTCCGAGCGCCTTGGATCTCTCAAAATAGCAAAGTTATCCTGGCAAAATATGGAAGTTGTCGCGAAATAAAGAGGGTGTGGAGATCCTTAGATGCTCACTCTGAGCATCCCTGCCGTATTTCCACCGTCTTCCTGGCTTCTGCACAACGACTGCACGCGCGTCAGGGGAGGGAACTGCAGTTGCTGTCTGATGATGAGGAGAGGTGGGTAATCACATGGAGTTCTACCAACCTTCTCCCAAACGTCCCACGCCTTCACTGACAAAAAACTGCCCCGGACTTGCAACGTCTGCTCCCCCTAGTACCCAAGATTTGGCTACTAGGTTACACCGTTTGGCAAATCGCCACTTTGATACCCCAGCTTAGCTATATATAAACTCTCTAATAAATGTACCTTCAAAAGTCTGACCTAAATGTTTTCGCAAATAGGGTGAATGCACACTTCAGCTGACGTAGGCTTCTTCTGTAGGTTACTCACTTCATGCACCATTTCGTTAGCTCGTTAATTCATTAGAATCGATATGTTGATTTATTTAAAGGTGGTTACAAGATGTTTAGTCAGCGTTCTAGTCTATATAGTTCGGTACTGCGCCGAGGTGCAATGTGTTTTATGTCGGATAATAATTGATTGGATTTATATAGTGCTGTTCTACCAACTGAGGTACTCGCAGCGCTTTACACAGTAGGGGGAAACTCACCTCATCCACCATCAGCGTGTAGCGCCCGTCTGAGTGAGGCACGGGGACCTTTTTTTGTGCCAGAACGCTCTCCACACATCAGCTAGAGAGGTGAGGAGTGATATATACCAATTAGGAATGAGGGGGATAATTAGGTGGCCATGATGGAATGGGGCCAGGTTGGGAATTTAGCCATGACACCGAGTTAACACCCCTGTCCCACCCAAAAGACGGCATCCTATCCAGGACAATGTCCCCGTCACTGCGGCATTGAGATCTCCTCAGACCAGAGGGAAGTCCGGCCCTCCAACACAACTTCCAGTAGCATCTGGTCTCCCATCCAGGGGCCGAACAGGACAGACCCTGCTTAGCTTCAGATGCAAAATGCAGGGTGTCACGCTGCTGGTTCGATTATCATGGCACGCTTTGTTTTAGAGATTTGAAGCTTGAAATCCGAAATTGTTTTTTAATGTAAAAAAAAAAATCAACAAATAAAGCGTGGATTGTTCTCCATTCAACCCTGATTCAGAATATACACTTTTCATACTCATGGCATGTTTGGTTCAATAGCTATTGTCGAGTTTGAAAACCCCCCACACAAAAACAATGTCCGCGGAGTATCTAATGTAAAACGGAATATAAAACAAGCTCCTTTTCTAGTCAAGAATCCAATTACCCCGACAAAAATGGTAATTTCAATGAATTTTCCTCCAGCCACTGTGACTTTGCAAACCTGCATGAAAACAACGCTAAATGAGACCAATAAGAATGTGTTATAGGCTTAAACCACTGTCAAATGTAGGGAATGGATAGAAGAGCATGTTTCATTCATATTCCCCACCAGGCTCCAAAGATGCTCAGAAAACTGTTTTAAAATGTCATAAACCATTTCTTCCCCTTACCTTTTATCTTAGTCTTATCTGAAGCTGAATAAGTGTTTCTTTGTGGTGATAAACAGGGTTTGGGTCTGGTACATTCATTCCACATTCCAAAAAATGATACACAGGGTCAACAAGCGTGTTTTTCATTTCTACTGCCTGTTGTCGGTTATTTGAAACCATTCCGTTTGTAAGTCAAGTGAGCATCAAAACAAAATGCATGACATTTCAGTTGATGCATTGGTGCACCTCATTTAAATTACAGCAATTGAGCTTAAGACAACCAGACAAGGTTACTCAACTTTTTATTTTACTTTTATTTTACCACGTTATCCCATTTTCAATGGAGAATATGGACAGAAAAATCAACCAGGAAATAAGAACAATAAACAAAAAAGCTAAATGACCCCAAAGAGAGGAGAAACAGGTCTCCTACAACACTGCACATGCCCAGAAGCTACTGTATGAATTAACTATTCGTCTGCAGTCTCCTAGCTGCTCCCTCAATCTCTCTCTCACCCTCTCTTCCTCTCTCTCTCCCCCTCTTTCTATCTCTCTCTTTCGATCTCTCTCTTTCACACACACTTATCTCAGCCACTCCCCCCCCACCTGCCCCACAGTCTCTCTTTTGCTCTCATCCTCTCCCCATCTATGAGTCTCTCCCCCTTTCTCCCTCCATCTTTCCAATCTCCCCCTCTTCACTTTTCCCTCCCTCGCTCCCTCGCTCCCTAACTCCGAAATGAAATTTGCATTATTTAACAGCCCCAGCAAGGGTGACTTCGTCTTGGCGTGCTTGACATGCTGCCTGCGCCCCACTGCCTAGTGCTAGTGCCTATATACCAAGCCCCACTGCCTAGTGCTAGTGCCTATATACCAAGCCCCACTGCCTAGTGCTAGTGCCTATATACCAAGCCCCACTGTGAGTCTTTGGAGCCAGGCAGCTATACTAATAACTGACTACAGTAGAGGGTTAGAAGAAGGGCTGCCATAGAATCCATTCATTCCTCAAAACACTGGGACTGTATCCAGTCGAAACACACTGACACAAACATCCATTATTCTCTATATAGAACCCTTGTGTGCTGTAAAAATGACATCACTGCGTTACAGAAACTCACACCAGAGAGGGGGATTCTGGGAGTTCCATTGAGCTGTATTGGAGAACATTGGAGGAGAGGAAGAGATTGAACCATTTCACTATTTGACTGCTAACACAGTGGTTGGCAATGAGAAATGTTGCTTTTTGTCACGTGTAAAAAGCTTTGATATATCAGGAAAGGATATTTGCCATTGTGGAAAAATGTTGTGGGGGCCTGTAGTGTTTTCAACGTCATTACATTCTGAGAAATATGAATCAATTGTACATTTCATACATTTTACATTTACATTTTAGTCCTTTCGCATATGCTCTTATCCAGAACAACATCACCGTCTGGATGGTTCAGTAGTGCATGCATACATTTTCATACTATCACACTCCTTATGATATTCTTAGTCCAACTCCCCTCATCTGTGCGGAGCTGAAGGACACCTCTCTCTCTCTCTCTCTCTGTCTCTATTGTGCTTTTCCCGAAGTAGAGCAGAGCCGAGGAGGAGGGGCACGTTTGCTTTGAAATTAGTGTCAATCAACTGCACTCTGTGGTCTCTGGAGGAGGTGTGACTGCCTGCCTGTCTGCCTCGCTGGACTTCCTCCGCAATGCGTAAAGGGTTCACACCCCAGCGAGGGCGGGTCCAGCTCGGCCGGACGTCCTGCAGCTATTGTGATGTTAAGAGCTTTGAGTGATCTCTCCCCACTGACTGGGCCCTGACTCTGTCTGGCTGGGCGAAGGAAACAGCCCAGACAACAGGGGAGGGGGGGGAGTTGGAAAGTGTCCATAAGTGCTGCATACCTTACAGAGAGCTGGAGATGTACTGCAGATTGCGTCCCGACTCCCGTTCCTAGACTACTCGGAGGCAGCTACATCATTTTCTTAGCCCCCCTCCCTATACTAAATTGCCCCCACCCACCCCCCTCTCTCTTTAACACACTACACACCCCCTTTCACTCTGGGTTTTTAAGATAAAGTGTTTGTTCATGACATTGGATGTGTGTTGCTCCTGAAGGGTTTTGGGTTCATCTAATTAGCGCAGTGAGGATATTTGGCTGAAAGCCATGTTAACACACAATTAGTAGAGAGACGGTATTTCCGTGTGTGATACAGAAAGTCTTGGTGTCAAATGTGAATATTAGCTCCAGATGTGGACCCCAACAGGCTTCCTTCCGCTCCTTGCTACTGCGCATAGGGGAAATGCCCTCGCGAAATCACACTTAAGTAAACTAGTGGAACACTGTTCAGGTTTTTGCTTTCTCTGTGTATGCTCATGCATACCTTTTCATCCTTGCGTGCACACCATTACTGGTTTGATTAACAACGAATTCGGTGATGACTTGCTCACTACCTTAGCGAGACTGCAGCCGTACACCCCCCATTTTGTCAGAGTGTTTCTGAACTCTCTGTGCCATAACCTTCAAATATTTCTTAAAAATGTATTTTGAAAAAAAGTCTACTATCTTTGTCTGATGTGCAGCCCAGCCCACTGTTCAATTCTCCCTGCATTGCTATGACAAAAAAAGCCTATTGTACTTAATCTGTTAAAACACAGATCCAGTCCAAATAACTTAACACTCAGCGATATTCATCACTGGTCATCGGGAACCCTCTAAACCCATAACCAAAAATATCCATCATCACAAAGATATCCATCCACCATCTTAGTCCCCCCCAAAGAGCATTGAATAATGTGGTTCTAGATTTGCTAACTCAGCAGAAAGAGAAAGATCTGGGGGCCCCAGTATATGCCCTGTATTGATTAAAGGCTGTTGATCGATACTGCACAGTTGATGGTTAGTAGTTTTATGAGGGGCAGTCATGCCGTTCCCACTTTGTTTTATGGTCCTCTTCACCCTCTGCTGACCCAGCACTCTTTATAGGCTCTGGCTAGGGGCCAGGCAGGGGGAGGCAGAGAGGAAGGCAGGCTGGGGGAAACCGACCCATTCAGGGAGACCATGTAGGCTGGGGGAGACAGACCAGACAGGCATGCCGGGAAGTATAGGCAGGGAGGGAGGCAGGACAGGAAGGCTGGGGGAGGTCAGGCAGGCAGGCAGGCAGGCAGGCAGACAGACAGACAGACAGACAGACAGACAGACAGGGGGTGCGGGGGCATGTCTTTAGTTCAGCCTCCGAACATCCTCTGGAGTTCAGTGGCAGAGGGGAACGTTTGATATTGTGTTCACTAAGGGCTTTGTTTGTTCTCTGTCTGTGTCCTCGTAGAACAGCGAGCTTGTTATTCTGCAGTGTTTGTGTAGTGCTTTGCTGTTACTGTGTCCCTCATCGATTGTGAGTCATGCATTGAAAAGAGAAGTACAGTCAAAAGGATATTTGATCATATTTTGTTATAACAATGATATTACCATATCCGTGTAAACATTTGTGTATAACATTAAGTGGTTGAATAGGAGTTGTGTAGGTGGTAAAGGTGGCTCTAAATCATGTTGCATTTCCACAATCATTTTGAAGAGAGATTTGTTCTGCTCTGTTCTATGCTGCCGTCTCCTGACGACTGCTGACACTGTCACCCCTCACAGCACGTGTGTTGGTGTATTGATTACATGATTACCAGCTTTGACACACACACACACACACACACACACACACACACACACACGGGACTCACATGCACACGCACATAAACCCATGCACACAAGGGCGGGCGCGCATACAAATCACTCACACAAACTGCTGTTAACTGGTCATTTAATCGCTGTGTAGGTCCATGAATACATATGGTAATACATTCAAGGGGTCATGCATATTTTACAGCTTTAAAAGGTAGGCGAGGGAGAAAACAGTGAGTGACCAGATATATCCGAATCTTCTAAAGATATTTCAGGTCATACCTCTCCTTTAAAAATAATCTCCACTTCAACTGATGATAGCATATGCAGTACATAAACAATCCCATAATTGACATGCGTGGTGTGGTCCACACAGAAATACCTCCAAGGCTGCGTGTGTGTGTATGACTTTGCAGATATGATGGGTTGCCCTTGAGAGACCTTCACGAGCATTGCAGGGATGATGAAATGCACTCTCTCTTACTGTATTCACTCTACCTCCCTCCTCTGACCAAAACAGGGAACTGCACCCAAATCAGATGCGCAGTGAGCACACCAGCGTTCAAAATGCAGGGGTGCATCGAGGGAGGCAGTCGTGCGACTGAATTGTTGGTCCACACAAACGTCTGGGTGGTTCAAACAGCTTCCTTTCTGCTGTAATTACTTCCTGAATTCATTATTCAAATGATGAACTGCATTTTAAAGGGGTGAATTGGATGCTCTCCTAGCTTCTACCCTGTAACGTATATACGGTGTAGCCTACAGGCTACACCTACAATTGCTGTTAAGGGCAAACACTATACAAATGGTCAAATCAGTTAGTCAACCGACATTTAAAACATAATCCAAATCAAAAGTAGATGCCCTGGCTCCTGAGCGTAACAAAGCAGAGCTTATTTTTGTTCTGTACAAAATGAAGTGACAAATATAATGGAAAATACATACATTGTCGATATAGCCAATCTCTTTGGATATTTATCTAATCTTTTCTCGTCCAGATAAGTCTTCCTATAACACAGAGCACTGTGATAAGTGCTTCCTGTACTGCCCCGTAAGCAAACCTGAATTCAAAATGGACAGGAAAATTCTCTTTTGACTTGGTTGTTTAATAGTGTTGGGGGAGAGGGAACCCAGTTTTGTGGGGGAACACCTGAGCAGTGGAGCTGGACAACAGAGGGGAATAGGGAATACCTGATAACCTGCCCCCTGTGGACAATGTAAATGTAATGGGGTTGTGTTGTGACTAAGACCAGTGAAGTTAAGGGCTAATTCTTAGACTTCTAAGGGGCGACTTTATAGTCAGCCAGATACTGTACATACTTCACAAAGGCGACTGTTAAGTGAATCAACCTGGGGACTAGTAGTTCGCTTTGTTTACCAAACGTCTATTGAAAGAAGTGTTTGCAAGTACCTAATTTAATCTAAGCGTGCAAAGAAGATTTTTTAAAATTTGTTTTTGTCTGTGTAAAATGCATGAAATAGGGTTCCGGCTGAAAACATAGTCAGTTCCAAGGAGCCCATTGCAGCAGTGTGACAGCCTTTTGTTCATTCAACACTTACCTGGACAAGTCCCCGAGGTAGCACTGTTCTTTCATGATGTCTGGGGTTGGTGGGGGGGGTGGGGGGGTGTCTGCATTCTGGTCTCTGTGCACGTCCTACTGCGTCACACAACCCGCCCCCTCCATCACCCCCTACCTCGCTCTCTCACTCCCCTCTCCTCTCTCACTTTGCAGCTCTCAAGGCTTAACACCAGCCAGCTCTTATGCAATCCAGCCCTCACTTGTGGAAATAGCCCTGCAATGCAGCACAGTTATGAAATAGCAAGCCGCACTGCTGCTGTTGGGTTGTGCTCAGGATGGAGGCTGAGAGAGATGCTCAGTGAAGTGGCTGCAAGCGAGAGAGGGAGGTTCAGCACAGAGTATCTGCATTCATAGAGGGGGTTGGAGATGGAACACCCAGAGAAGAAAGTCCTTGAGAAATAACTGTTTTTCAAATCCTCTGTTTTTCTGTAGGCTACTTCATTGCTGCCTCTGATGACTGCAAGCACGCAGATTTGCAGAATTCAGAAACATCTGAATGAAGGAGTTGATCAGACATTTGATTGAAAATGCTACCCTAAGAGGACCAAAATCACTTGAAAGGTGTTGTAGCAGAGGTAGCCTGGTAGTTCGCTGAGCTACGTGCGCTCATTTGCCTGATGGGTGACCTTACCTGAGACCTTAAGTTCATATAGATAACACCTAGACTTTAGCTTAGCGGGATATTATGAGTTGAGTGACGACCATAGACCTGTGAGGACCCACATTTGATACCCGGCCTGTTCAATGAAACTCATCCAGGCCAGGGGTAGTCATTGATTAAAGAAACATTTCAGAGAAAGAGCACCATCAAATGGCAATGAGAATCCTTCAGAAACTAGAAAAGGGTACATTTTCTGAAGAAAATATGTGTGCTTGCATCAGCTTTTACTACATGTTTCAGATACAGTGTATGTATTCTAGTTAGATGAGTTGTAAGTATTGGTCTAGATTAGAGCTAGTCTGGTCCCAGATCTGTTTGTGCTTTTGCCAGCTCCATTGCTGTCACTGTCGAGCCATACATAATTGGCATCAGACTGACAAGGCGTTGACATGATGGTATGAACAGACTGGCACACAATCTAGTTGGTCTTGATCTATAGTCTTATAGAAGGTCAAAATATTAAGTCTAGGGAGAGGTCTAGGACTTGACCTGTACTATTAGACTAGTTAGATGTCTAGTTGGTAGAGTTGGTTTTTGGGTGCGGTTGAGTTGGCTTAGACCTAAATCTACGATGAAGTTAGAAGCTCCCCCTGGGTTCACAGCTTTTTTGTTGTTGTTGTTGGGGGAGGGGGAGGCAAGTCCGAGTTTGGGGAAACCCTGGTCTAGTCAATATATGCCATTTAGCAGACGCTTTTATCCACAGTCATGTGTGCATACATTCTACGTATGGGTGGTCCCGGGAATTGAACCCACTACCCTGGCGTTACAAGCACCATGCTCTACCAACTGAGCTACAGAAGGACAAGGTCTGGAAGGCTCTCCCATCTCCACAGATGAACTCTAGAGCTCTGTCAGAGTGACCATTAGGTTCCTGGTCACCTCCCTTGACCAATGCTCTTCTCCCCAATTGCTCAGTTTGGCCAGCTCTATAAAGAGTCTTGATGGTTCCAAACAACCTCAATTTAAGAACGATGGAGGGCACGGTGTGTGTGTGTGTGGTGGGGGGGGCTGACCAGGTACTAGTAACCAGTAAACTGTGTCCTTCTCCCACGTCTGTCGGGCAACTTTTTCCACGCTGTTCTATTAACGAAGACAGGTGTTAGGCAGGAACCAATGGGATGCTTGGGGCAGGTGTTCCTGTCGATACAGGAATGTCCACATGCAGGAACAACCCTAAATTGCAGGCTGCAGTTGCACACTAATTGTACTGGCTCGGTGAGAGGTTTGCGCTGCTCGAATATAAAATGAAGTATATATTTTTTAAGATGTATATTTCGCGCACAATATGTGCCAATAACGTTATATTAGTTTGAGTATAAGTACCCGGGACTATTTCACGTTCACGCAAGCCTACATCTGAAAGAGACATGATGAGAGACCTTGCATGAAATTAGAGGATCTGCTTGAATAAAGGTAGGTAGCAAGTTAATTTAGTGCAACGTTCACGCTTCAGAGTATTGCAAACGCCAGCTTGGTAGTACCTAGCTAGCAAACGTTGACCTAGCTACAGTAGCTAGCTGACGTTAGCGGAACTACACTTTTGGATAAAGTTATCTTGCTCGCTAGCTAACGCAATATAGACAAGACAAACATATTGTGCTCCGTTATAACTAACTTCGCTATCATTTTAGTTAATGTAATATATGCGCATTTTCACTATGAATAACAAAGCTAGCTAGCCTAGTTGAAATTAGCTGAAGTTAGCACACGTAAGCTAGCTAGCAAGTAGGAAAGGTAGCACTAGTCAGCTATTCATCATATAGTTACCAAATGTTACATTTGTCATTGTCTGCTAACTAACCAGTGTGAATAAAGCGGGTTGAGTTAACTAGCTAACGTTCCCGCTAACGATGTTAACAGCAACCCTTCGATAGATAACTGCTAATAGCTTGTTGGCAACATAACCGGGCTACATAATCACTTGCTGATTTAGGCTTTTTAAGCTAATGGGTATGTAGCCAGCTAACGTTAGCTACTTGTATAAATTGAGACTGAGTTTGATATGGCAAGCCTAACTTTACAAAAATGTCTATTCAAACTAAAAAGTAAAGGTTAGCCTAATATTTGTATCCCCTGGCAAGTTTATTCTAGCTAGCTAACATACTGTATAATTGAAATAGCTACATTTTAATTAGCTAGACTAGTTAGTTCTTTCATGAGAAATATATAGTTAGTTGAAACTGGCTAATTCTCTACCTACATCTTGAGTTCAGCAATGCCCATTACTATTATTTAATGTACATTTGTGGCGTGAATGTATGGCGGGAGGCCTGTGTGCTGGCTATTAGAGAATACAGTAGATGAGTGTTTGTTGCTTCGGGTGTGGAATCAAATATTTTGTCCCACCACCTACTACTGTACATCAAAGTACATTCTTAGTATTCCTCTGTTTACCAGTGGGTGGCGCAATTTCACAATCAGCAACACGTTATTTTCATAAACTGCCTTTAGATTTGATAGTATATGATACAGATATATAGTATGAAATAAACAGACCAGGATCTGTCTTTGTTTAGGTACGAAATAGACGTGTGATGCAGGCCTATGTCTAGTCTATACAATCTTGGGAGGCAGACCCTTCATATCCTAATCAGACAGCACTAAAAGTTCTGTAAACACCAGCCCGAGAGTCTTGTAGGAAGTCGAAACAAAAAGGCAATGAATGCTAGATGCTACAGAATCACGGAGTTCACAGGATGTCATCAATACAATGACTTATTGCTAAATGAGTCAATGAGTCAAACTTACTGCTAAATGACTTAAATGTAAATGTAATACAATACACCAGTAAATCATTTGTGTCCTCAATCCTTGCACATCCAGTCTGGCGTCAACCACTATCAACAGATAGGAGAATAATCCATAACATTCAGTATCAAGTCTAGTGACCATCAACCCCCAACTTTGAGTATCACAAACACTGGAAATCATCTGTATTACAGATAGGTAAAATGTATAAATATTCAAAACATTCTATTAATTACTCTCAACTGAATATTCATTTTGTATTACACTTTTTATAGAATTTTAAAACATACAGTGAAGCCACTCAACATTTACATTCAGCAGACACTCCCATCCAGAACGACCCACTGGAGCAACCAGGGTCAAGCGGCCCCACCCAGTCGAACAAGGGACCCGCCCTAGCTCCCAACAGCCAGACCACCAACCATCTAAGATACCCCAACAGTTCCCATTTTTCCAAACAGTGAAATTACTTGACCAACAGAAAATAATATCAAAGATCTGTATATAATGACGAGATGCTTATGTTTATGTCCTAACAATGGGAGTTGTTAAGGCAGGCGGACAAGTTTAGGCCCAAAATAAGCCCATAGAAATGCATTGGATTAATTATGGACTGATTTTGGCGAGAGTGAAACTGATCCTACGCATGCATACAAGGACTGGACACTTTTTAATTAAGAGTTTAATGGAAACATTCAACAATGGTAAGTCTATCGCGTTACAGCCAAAAGGCTATAGCCTATTATTGAACATGCAACTCCTTAAATGTAATGGAAATATGTAGATTCTCGCCTAAATGGGCATACCCAAAGGTAACTTCTATTCAAGTGTAATAACGTGATTGTTACATGCAAAAACTTGGTATATTTGAAAAGAAGACATCTGGGAGATCGTGAGGAAATGATCAGAAGATATGAGTTACATAGTTCAGAGTACACAAGATCAAGCACACAAAATAACTGTTTTTTTTATATTGAAAGTCCTATGTCAAGCTACAAGTGAATTATTGATGACAACGTGAACAATATCAGAAAAATAATGGGATTAATAGACCTAACAACTAGAAATGAGCAGAAGTTTTAGTAAGTGGTGTCAGGTGTGGTTATGGGGCGTTTCCAAATCTCTGAGCCAGGTAGCAATAGTTCTCATTACGCATAAAGGTTCTAGGCCGAGGCCTCCCGAGTGGCGCAGTAATCTAAGGCACTGAATCGCAGTGCTTGCTGTGCCACTAGAGATCCTGGTTCGAGTTCTGGCCTTGTCTCAGCCGGCCTCGACCTGGAGTCCCATGGGGCGGTGCACAATTGGCCCAGCGTCGACCGGGTTTGGCCGGCAGGGATGTTCTTATCTCATTGCGCACTAGTGACTCCTGTGGCGGCCGGGCGCAATGCACGCTGACACGGTTGCCAGGTGCAGTGTTTCCTCCGACACATTGGTACGGCTTACTTCCGGGTTAAGCGGGCATTGTGTCAAGAAGCAGTGCAGCTTGGCTGGGTTGTGTTTCGGAGGACACACGGCTCTCAACCTTCGCCTCTCCCGAGTCCGTACGGGAGTTGCAGCGATGGGACAAGACTGTAACTACCAATTGGATATCACAAGATTGAGGAGAAAAGGGGGTAAAAAAAAATGTCTAGGCCTTGCTTTCTTCCATCCAGGTCGTCTGCAAATCCATGGAAACCTTATCTCATTGGCTAAAAGACTGTTAAGTTGCCATAGTAGCCAATCCCCTGTGTAATGGATGCCCACCACTCGTAAGAAGGCAACATTTTTGATGCGCAAAGATATAGTCACTCGGACATTCGATGTTGCTGTTAAGACATAAATCATCAAATATCATGGGCAATATGCTAGATTTGTTCATACCAACCAAATTATTAATTTGATACCCTCTATGTAGCTATAGCTCAAACACAGACAAAATCTCAGTTTACCTTGTAAGATGTTTGGTGAAAACGTTTTGCAATAAATATTTTGACTCTCGGGGCTGGTGATCAATAATTGTAGGTCACAGGCAGACAAATAAGATATCCTCATGATCTGTGGAATCCAGCCTTTCGGTGTGTATCAACGTATTCCGTGTTTTAGTTTATGCTTCACAACGCTAACCGGAATGTAGGTAGCAGCCATCTTGAAATGAGGTCATCGGCATGAAGGCACCAATCAATAGCCAAGATTCTCAGCTTTCCGCAGACACCCTGCTGTTGCATATAGGGATTACCCTTCTCATACCAGACTCAATTGAATAAAACAAATCTCATAGGCTCCCCAAATAAACATTTTGAGACTTAATGAGGCAGCTAATAATGCACACCTAATGCAAGCAGTTCCATATCATATCTATTTAATCTTTGTCAAGTGCTGAATATAATAAGCCCTTAACCAACAGTGCAGTTCAAGAAGTTAAGAATCTGTACCAAGTAGACTAAAATAAAAAGTAATAAGTAACACTAATAATAATAAGGCTATATACAAGGGGCACCGGTACCGAGTCAGTGTGGGGGGGTACAGGTTCGTTGAGGTAATTTGTACATGTAGGTGGGGTGAAGTGACTGCATAGATAATAAACAGCGAGTAGCAGCAGTGTACAAAAGGTAGAGCGGGGGGGGTGTCAATGTAAATTGTCCGGTGGCAATTTTATTAATTGTTCAGCAGTTTTATGGCTTGGGGGTAGAAGCTGTTAAGGAGCCTTTTGGTCCTAGACTTGGAGCTCCGGTACCACTTTCCGTGCGGTAGCAGAGAACATTCTATGACTTGGGTGACTGGAGTCTCTGACAATTTTATGGGCTTTTCTCTGACACCGCCTATTATATAGGTTCTGGATGGCAGGAAGCTTGGCCCCAGTGATGTACTGGGCTGTTCGCACTACCCTCTGTAGCTCCTTACGGTCAGATGCAGAGCAGTTGCCATACCCAGGCGGTAATGCAACCGGTCAGGATGCTCTCAATGGTGCAACTGTAGAACCTTTTGAGGATCTGGGAACCCATGCCCTATCTTTTCAGTCTCCTGAGGAGGAAAAGGGTTTGTCGTGCCCTCTCCGACTGTCTTTGTATGTTTGGACCATGATAGGTCATTGATGTGGAAACCTAGGAACTTGAAGCTCTCAACCCGCTCCATTACAGCCCTGTCAATGTTAATGGGGGCCTGTTCGGCCTACCTTTTCCTGTAGTCGACGATCAGCTCCTTTGTCTTGCTCACATGTTGTCCTGGCACCACACCTGCAGTTTTCTGACCTCCCTATAGGCCGTCTCATCGTTGTCGATGATCAGGCCTACCATTGTTGTCGTCAGCAAACTTAATGATGGTGTTGGAGTCGTATTTGGCCACGCAGTCGTGGGTGAACAGGGAATATAGGAGGGGACTAAGTGCCCACCGCTGAGGGGCCCCTGTGTTAAGGATCAGCGTGGCAGACATGTTGTTGCCTACTCTTACCACCTGGGGGCGGACCGTCAGGAAGTCCAGGATCCAGTTGCAGAAGGAGGGGTTTAGTCTCAGAGTCCTTAGCTTAGTGATGAACTTCATGGGCACTATGGTGTTGAATGCTGAGCTGTAGACGATGAACAGCATCCTCACATCTTTTTGTCCAGGTGAGAAAGGGCAGTGTTGAGTGCAATAGAGATTGCGTCATCTGTGGATCTGTTGGGGCGGTATGAGAATTGGAGTTGGTCTAGGGTGTTCGGGAGGATTTAATTGGTGTGAGCCATGACCAGCCTTTCAAAGCACTACATGGCTACCGACGTGAGTGCCACTGGGCGGTAATCATGTAGGCATGTTACCTTCGCTTCCTTGGGCACAGGGACTATGGTGGTCTGCTTGAAACAGGTAGGTATTACAGACCCCGTCAGGGAGAGGTTGAAAATGTCAGTGAAGGCACTTGACAGTTGGTCTGCGTGTGCTTTGAGTTCACGTCCTGGTAATCCATCTGGCCCAGCGGCTTTGTGAATGTTGACCTGTTTAAAATTTGTGTTCACATCGGCTACCGAGAGCGTTATCACACAGTCATCCAGAACAGCTGGTGCTCTCATGCATGCTTCAGTGTTGCTTACCTCAAGTCTAACATCCATATATTAAATCTGACAGTCTGCACTTTAACTTCAAAGTCATTATATCATTTCAAATCCAACGTGCTGGACTACAGAGCCAAAACAACAAATGTGTCACTGTCCCAACACTTTTGGAGCTTACTGTAACTATCGCAAACAAATATATGGCATGTTAATATACCTTGCCTAATCAGGGTCTATGTTTGGGATAGGCGATGTAGGATTATCAATATTTTCTATTGCAAACAATGTTCTCTCTATATAGATGGAGCATGGCCGTGTCTATCCAAACAGTGTCTATCCAAACAGTATATCCAAACAGTGTCTATGCAAACAGTGTCTATGCAGTGTCCTCTGCTTGGACCCGGATGGTTAAGAGGATGTAAACAGACAGCAGGTGAATGGGTCCAGAGATCTGTGTCTGTTTTTTTCTGGTTGCTTATCAAATAATATCGAATAAACCCTCCTCACAGCTGTCCATGTCCCTTAAAGTTGAGGATGTGGTTGTTACTGACAAGAAGCACATGGCTGAGCTCTTTAATCACCACTTCATTAAGTCAGGATTCCTATTTGACTCAGCCATGCCTCCTTGCCTGTCCAAAATGTCCTCATCTCCCACCCCTTCTAATGTGATTATCCCTGATGCTTCTCCCTCTTTTTCCCCTGCCTGGCTACAAAGTTTCTCCCTGCAGGCAGTCACTGAGTCCGAGGTGCTAAAGGAGCTCCTTAATTAAACTTAACCCCCAAAAAAACATCTGGGTCAGATGGTTTAGACCCTTTCTTCTTTAAGGTTGCTGACCCTATCATCTCCAAGCCTATCTCAGACCTTTTTAACCTGTCTCTCCTTTCTGGGGAGGTTCCCATTGCTTGGAAGGCAGCCACGGTTCGTCCATTATTTAAAAGGGGAGATCAAGCTGATCCTAACTGTTATAGGCCTATTTCTATTTTACCCTGTTTATCAAAAGTGTTGGAAAAACATGTTTATAATCAACTGACTGGCTTTCTTGATGTCTATAGTATTCTCTCTGGTATACAATCTGGTTTCTGCTCAGGTTATGGATGTCACTGCAACCTTAAAGGTCCTCAAGGATGTCACCATTGCCCTTGATTCTAAGAAATGTTGTGCTGCTATTTTTGACTTGGCCAAAGCTTTTGATACAGTGTACCATTCCATTCTTGTGGGCCAGCTAAGGAGTATTGGTGTCTCTGAGGGGTCTTTGCACTGGTTTGCTAACTACCTCAGAGTGTAGTGTATAAAGTCAGAAAATCTGCTTTCTCAGCCACTGCCTGTCACCTAGAGAGTACCCCAAGGCTCCTCAATCCTAGGCCCCACGCTCTTCTCAATTTACATCAACAACATAGCTCAGGCAATAGGAAGCTCTCATCAATTTATATGCAGATGATAGTCTTATACTCAGCTGGCCCCTCCCTGGATTTTGTGTTAAATGCTCTACAACAAAGCTTTCTTAGTGTCCAACAAGCTTTCTCTACCCTTAACCTTATTCTGAACAATTCCAAAACAAAGGTCATGTGGTTTGGTAAGAAGAATGCCCCTCCCCACAGGTGTGATTACTACCTCTGAGGGTTTAGAGCTTGAGGTAGTCACCTCGTACAAGTAGTTAGGAGTATGGCAAGACGGTACACTGTCCTTCTCTCAGCACATATCAAAGCTGAAGGCCAAAGTTGAATCTAGCCTTGGTTTCCTCTATTGTAATCGCTCCTCTTTCAACACAGCTGTCAAACTAACCTGGATTCAGATGACCATCCTACCCATGCTAGATTACGGAGACATAATTTATAGATCTGCAGGTAAGGGTGCTCTCGAGCGGCTAGATGTTCTTTACCATTCGTCCATCAGATTTGCCACCAATGCTCCTTATAGGACACATCACTGCACTCTACTCCTCTGTAAACAGGTCATCTCTGTATACCTGTCACAAGACCCACTGGTTGATGCTTAATTATAAAACCCTCTTAGGCCTCACTTCCTCCTCTTAGGCCTCACTTCCCCCTCTTGGGCCCCACTCCCCCCTATCTGAGATACCTACTGCAGCCCTCATCCTTCACATACAACACCCGTTCTGCCAGTCACGTTCTGTTAACGGTCCCCAAAGTGCACACATCCCTGAGTCGCTCACCTTTTCAGTTCGCTGCAGCTAGCAACTGGAACGGGCTGCAACAAACACTCACACTGAAAAGTTGTATCGTAATTTCTTCATTCCAAGACTCAATCATGGACACTCTTACTGACAGTTGTGGCTGCTTTGTGTGACGTATTGTTGTTTCTACCTTCTTGCCCTTTGTGCTGTTGTCTGTGCCCAATAATGTTTGTACCATGTTTTGTGCTGCTACCATGTTGTGCTGTGCTGCTACCATGCTGTGTTGTCATGTTTTGCTGCCTTGCTATGTTGTCTTAGGTCCCTCTTTGTGTAGTTGTTGTCTCGTCATGATGTGTGTGTGTTGTCTCATATATGAGGTAGCGATTATTGGAGGGCCAAAAAAGCTGATGCCGATTTTATAAATAAAAACATGTATTTGTAATAATGACAATTACAACAATACTGAATGAACACTTATTTTAACTTAATATATCAATAAATTCAATTTAGCCTCAAGTAAATAATGAAACATGTTCAATTTGGTTTAAATAATGCAAAAACAAAGTGTTGGAGAAGAAAGTAAGTGCAATATGTGCCATGTAAGAAAGCTAACATTTCAGTTCCTTGCTCAGAACATGAGAACATATGAAAGCTGGTGGTTCCTTTTAACATGAGTCTTCAATATTCCCAGGTAAGAAGTTTTAGGTTGTAGTAATTATAGGACTATTTCTCTCTCTACCATTTGTATTTCATTAACCTTTGACTATTGGATGTTCTTATAGGCACTTTAGTATTGCCAGTGTAACAGTATAGCTTCCGCACCTCTCCTCGCTCCTCCCTGGGCTCGAACCAGCAATACATCGACAACAGCCACCATCGAAGCAGCGTTACCCATGCAGAGCAAGGGGACGAACCACCCCAAGGCTCAGAGCGAGTGAAGTTTGAAACGCTATTAGCTTGCGCTAACTAGCTAGCCATTTCACTTTGGTTACACGAGCCTCATCTCGGGAGTTGATATGCTTGAAGTCATAAACAGCGCAATGCTTGACGCACAACGAAGAGCTGCTGGCAAAACGCACTAAAGTGCTGTTTGAATGAATGTTTACGCACCTGCTTCTGCCTACCACCGCTAAGTCAGATACTTAGATACTTGTATGCTTGTATGCTCAGTCAGATTATATGCAACGCAGGACACGCTAGATAATATCTAGTAATATCATCAACCATGTGAAATTAACTAGTGATTATGATTGATTGTTTTTTTTATAAGAAGTTTAATGCTAGCTAGCAACTTACCTTGGCTTACTGCATTTGCGTAACAGGCAGTAGAGTGGAGTGCACTTGTGGAGTGCAACGAGAGTGAGGCAGGTCGTTATTGCGTTGGACTGGTTAACTAAGCTTGCAAGATTGGATCTCCCGAGCTGACCAGGTGAAAATATGTCGTTCTGCCCCTGAACGAGGCAGTTAACCCCTGAACGAGGCATTTAACCCACCGTTCCTAGGACGTTATTGAAAATAAGAATGTGTTCTTTACTGACTTGCCTAGTTAAATAAAGATTAAATAAAGGTGTTAAACATTTTTTAAGCACAAAAAAATAAATACAAATCAGCGCCCAAAAATAGTTTTCCCGATTTGTTATAACTTAATCGGCCCTAATTAATCGGCCATTACGATTAATCGGTTCGACCTCTAATATATAAATTGTATCCCATCCCGCAGGAGGCCTTTTGGTAGGCCGTCATTGTAAATAAGAATTTGTTCTTAACTGACTTGTCTAGTTAAATATAATAAATGTAAAAAAACATTGATCCGGCTTTGTAGTATACATTTCAGGTTGTATCATTGTACCATTCCAACCCGTCCCTCAAACCTGGTAAAATAAGGGTTAAAAATTCATACGAATTTCAAACACCTGAGGGAGAAAAAACATCTTTATCAGACGTGGTTATGATATTTGCACAAAGGAAGGCCAAGGACTCAGGCTTTATGCCTAAGCAAACAAGGACCAATCGAAAGACACCCTGCAGATGGCAGAGCTGGCAAAAAGCCAGTACATATTGGACTGATGTTTTGACATGGTTCTTTTATGAGTAAGATTTATTATAACCTTAGTAATAATGTTAGGGACCGATTACAATAAAACATTTGACACATTGAATTATCAATGAAAACATTGAATTGTAAAATAATATATGTAATCGTACAAAAAAAATGGATCAACGATCTGATGTATTGCACTGTTATGCTTTAGCTTATGCTAGTTAGCACCATAAGTCCCTCGATTGGTTTTTAAAATGGGGAAAAAGAAAATACAAGAACTAATAATGAATCCAAACAAGGCACAAATGAATCCCTTTCTTTGACATAAAGCAATTACTCCTGCACTCTCAATTATCTGTACCAGGCAGGTTCCAGAACTAAGATGCTGATTTAATGCATTTTAGACGTTGCATGCAGAACACC
Source organism: Oncorhynchus keta (assembly GCF_023373465.1). NCBI lineage: Eukaryota > Metazoa > Chordata > Actinopteri > Salmoniformes > Salmonidae > Oncorhynchus > Oncorhynchus keta. Next base: position 46,063,967 of record NC_068449.1, on the reverse strand, counting down.
CATACGAATATTATAGCTTATCCATAAGTATAAATATGAGCCCAAGCCTCTCCCAAAACAACCCAGAATATATTATACAGCAAAACAACAAAAGCCCATAGATTTAATATGGCTTTTGAACATAGTGCTTTCGGAAAGTATTCAGACCCCTTGACTTTTTCCACACTTTGTTACGTTACAGCCTTTTTTCCCTTCATCAATCTATACACACTACCCCATAATGACAAAGCAAAAACAGGTTTTTAGAAAGTTTTGCAAATCTATATAATATAGAAATGCTACCAAAAATGTTTTATTTAAACTTGTTACAATTGATGGAGTCACGCATGATTCACCAAATGATATTTTGAAATAGGAAGTAAAGTACTTTGGGAATATGTTTTCATTTCAGTCCCCTCCATCTCCCCTTAGTGAAACTAAATTTATGGGATTTTTTCCTAATATATACAAAATTAACATCTGTACAGAAAGACTCATGTGAAGACCAAATTACAGAGGAGGAACTGCTTGATGCAATTGGGGTTCTTTAAGGATGGGGAAAACTCCAGGGCTGGATTGCATACCAGTGGAAGTATACAAAACCTTTTTTGATATACTCAAAGGACCATTATTAGCATGTTTTAACCACTCCTATATAAATGGTAGATTATCAGACATGCAACAAGAAGGTCTGATATCATTATTACTGAAACGGGACCCAAGTGGTATATATAGAGATCCAGTCCATTAAAAAAATTGGAGACCTCTTACACTTCAGTGTTGTGATGCAAAAATCCTAGCAAAATGCTTGGCGCATAGAATTTAAAAAGTATTGTCAGATATTATTCATCCTAATCAGACAGGTTTTTTTTTTACATGGACGATACATTGGAGATAATATAAGACAAGTACTGGAAACAATAGTATACTTTGAAATATCTGGGACCCCAGATAAAGTACGACTGGAGTTTATATATAAATGCCTAGAATATTTCAATATTTCAATTTTGGGGAATCTCTTATAAAATGGGTTAAAGTTATGTATAGTAACCCTAGGTGTAAAATAGTAAATAATGGCTACATCTCAAAGTTTTAAACTCTCTAGAGGAGTAAAACAAGGTTGTCCACTTTCGGCATATCTATTTATTATTGCCATCGAAATGTTAGCTGTTAAGATTAGATGAAACAATTAATATTAAGGGATTAGAAATCCGTGGCTTAAAAACTAAGGTGTCATTTTACGATGATTCATGTTTTCTTTTAAAACCACAATTAGTCTCTCCACGGCCTCATAGAGGATCTAGATACTTTTGCTTTTCTCTCTGGATTAAAACCAAATTATGATAAAATAATTATTACGCATTGGATCACAAAAAAATGCAAATTTTACATTACCATGTAGTTTACCAATAAAATGGACTGACGGAGATGTGGACATACTCGGTATACAAATCCCAAAAGAAAGAAATTCTCACTCCAATACATTTTTATAGAAAGTTAGCAAAAATAGATACGATCTTGCTACCATGGAAAGGAAAATACCTGTATTTGTGGAAAAATCACCCTGATTTAACTCTCTAGTTATATCACAGTTGACCTATTTGCATATGGTTTTGCCTACACCTAGTGACCTGCTTTTTACATTATATGAACATAAAATATTCAATTTTATTTGGAACGGCAAGCCAGATCAAATTAAAAGGGCCTATTTATATAAAAAATATGAATTCGGAGGGCAGAAATGATTAAATATTAAAGCATTAGACCTCTCAGTAAAGGCATCAGTCATACAAAAGTTATACTTAAATCCAAACTGGTTCTCTAGTAAATTGGTACAAATGTCTCATCCTATGTTCAAGAAGGGCCTTTTTTCCCTTAGATTACACCAGCCCACTTTCGATTGTTTGAAAAGGAAATAATCTCCAAAATATCTTATTTTTTAAACAAGCATTAGACAGAACAAATAATACAACAAATATTGTGGTTAAATTCAAATATACTTATTGATTTAAAAAAAACTTTTGTTTAAATGTTTAAAAAAGGTATTTTTGAATGATATCATAAATAGGACTGGTGGAGTTATGTCACACATGCAGCTAACACAGACATACGGAAATGTCTGCTCTACCCAAAATTACAACCAATTTTGCACATTTACAAAAATAAGTCATTTAGAGGGGAAAATCCAGAAGGAACTTACAAATTGGCATTCTGTATTAAAGAAGATAAATGGAACAGCCAAGTTTACAATAGTGAAAAACTAAATTTTTTAAGGACCAGAAGGACAGCTTTATCCTATATAAATTCCAAAATAGTTGGGGAGATTTCAGGTGTCTTCCGGACAGGTTTATGATTGACTCCGCTGTCCTGGCGTCGTGAGGGAGTGTGTTCCACCATTTTTCAGCCAGAACTACTATACAAAATTTTGACTGGGCTATATATATGGGGGATACAATCTTCCCAGTTCTGGGAGTTTCTGCTGTGAGCAGGCCAGATTGGATGAATTTATTTTGTTTGTCCATATGTAGGGCCTGGTCAGAGCCTGGAGGTACTGAGGAATTGCAACATTCCCCTCAGAACTAACGCTAGACAGCACCATGGTCTTTGAAAAGCCATAGAATCCATCGAGCTTCAACTGGAAGCCAGTGGAGAGAGCGGAGGAGCAAAAATGATTTGTGAAGAGAGAATTTGGGAAGGTTGAACACCAGCACAGGCTATATGGCGTTCTGGATGAGTTATAGGGGTTTAATGGCACAGGCAGGGTGCCCAGCCAATAGCAAGTTGCAGTAATCCAGACGGGAGATGACAAGTGCCTGGATTATGACCTGCGAACTTCCTGTGTGAGCAGGGTTACAAATAGATGTTGTAAACTGGATGAACCTCAGGAATAGATGGCCACCGCCTATTGTTTTGAAACGACAGGGTGTTGTAGGATCACGCCAAGTTCTGTACACTGCTGGGAGGAGGACACAATGGAACACTTGTCAACCGTGAACTGGCAATCATGGAAATCAAACTGTCCACTTAGGAAACAGCAGCTGATTGACAATACATTTCAGCATGCTGTGGTGATCCGTCACCACACTGATATGTCTGCCAGACATGCAGAGATGCGTGTTTCGCCACCTGGTCATCAGAAGGGGAAAGGAGAAGATTACATTGTCGTATTCTTTCTGCAATGATAGGAGAGACCATGTGAAAAAAAAAAAACCCCCTTAAAAAAAAGGTTATGACAGAGCCAAGTGACTTGGTTTACGAGAATTCAGACCCTTTACTAGAACAGAGCCCTTACACCAGTGGTGAGAGCGCGTGGTGAGGAGACAGATTCTGCATACCACCTGGTATGACAACCTGTGGAACAGCCACTTGCATCTAAATCTTGTTGGGGGAGCCCAACTCGGGAGGGTGGAGAGGAGGATTACTGATGGTTCACCCTATCCTAGGCATTCCTTGAAGAGGTCTAGTTTCAGGTGTCTCCAGAAGGTGGTGATTGACTCCGCTTTAGCGTCGTGCGGAGTTTGTTCCACCACAGAGAAGAGCAGTCTCAGTTGAATGACTAGTCTTGAAACCTGACTGATTTGGATCAAGAAGGTCATTCTGAGTGGTAGGGGGAGAGCTGGCCAGAGGTGGATGAACGTTCAAGAGTTTTGGAGTAGGGCCTGATAGCTTTAGCAGTGCGGAGCGCCTCCGTGATACAGAGGCAGAGCACTCAGTCTGAATGACTAGTCTTGAAACCTGACTGATTTGGAACTGGAAGCCATTGGAGAGATAGCGGAGAGCTGGCCAAGGTGGCACGTTCAAGAGTTTTGGAGAGAAAACAAAGAAGGGATACTGGTCTGTAGTTGGACATGAGGGATGTAGGGGTTTTTTGGACAGGCAGGGAGCCCAGCCAACTCTTGAAGACTGAAGGGACGGGAGATGACAAGGATGAGTTGATGAGCGAGGTGAGGCAGGGAGAAGGTCTCCGGAAATGGTCTGGAGAGCATGAACCTAGGGGAAGGGACACCGGGCAGGTTGTTGGGAACGGCCAGGGTGTCCAGGATCACGCCAGGTTCTCATCTGGGAGAGAGGACAAATGGAGTTGTCAGATGGCAGATCAGGGTAGGGCAGTGTTCCCCGGGAGAAAGAGGTGTCGTTTGACTGAGGTTCAGCGAGGTGGTGATCCGTCATCCACCTTCTTTTGCAAAATGGTTGAGATGTCATCTGCAGACCTGGTCAGGAGGGGGAAAGGAGGAGGATTAAGGAGGGCATAGCAATGTGGCAAAGACTTCATGGGTTATGACAGAGCAGATGCTTGGAATGTTAGTGGTATAAGAGTGGCTTTAGCAGCAGAGACAGAGGGGAAACCAGTGGTGAGAGAGGGTGGGAGACAGATGCCAGGCCACCTGGGAGGCGACCTCCATTTCCGCTCGGCTGGGCCGGAGCCCTGTTCTGTGAGCCCAATGAGTCGTCGGCCACGGAGCGGGAGGGGAGGATCTGATGGCCTGGAAGATAGGGGACATAGAGTCAAAGGATGAGAAGAGGGAGGAGTTAGCTTTAGGTTGAGGAGGCAGAATCAGGAGATAGGTTGGAGAATTTGAGCAGTCTTGAAAGATGATTTGGATGGAAGATTCTGGAGAGAGATAGCGGGGAGAGCTGGCGAAGGACGGGACGCGCGATACCATCCGAGAGTGTGGGAAGTGTTGGATGAGAGCGAAAGGGAAAAGGATACAAGTCTGTAGTGGTGGAGACTTGGAGGGGAGTTGCAATGAGGTTTTTGGAAGAACAGCATCTAGTAAAGATGAGGTCGGACGTAGCCTGCGGTCAGGGATGAGTTGGGGGAAGGTGAGAGGGAGAGGTCAAAAGAGGAAATGGTCTGGAAAGAAGGAGGCAGAGGGGAATGAGTCAAAGGTAGACATGGGGAGGTTAAAGTCGCCCAGAACTGTGAGAGGTGAGCCGTCCTCAGGAAAGGAGCTTATCAAGACATCAAGCTCATTGATAAACTCTCAGTGTGAGGACCTGGAGGGCGATAAATGATAAGGATGTTAAGCTTGAAAGGGCTGGTAACTGTGACAAAATGAAATTCAAAGGGAGGCGATAGACAGATGGGTAAGGGGAGAAGAGAAAAGACCACTTGGGAGAGATGAGGATCAGATGCTGCCACCACCCCGGTGACCAGAAGCTCTCGGGGTGTGCAGAGAGGACACGTGGGCGGAGGACGAAGAGAGAGCAGTAGGAGTAGCAGTGTTATCTGTGGTGATCCATGTTTCCGTCAGTGCCAAGAAGTCGAGGGACTGGAGGGAGGCATAGGCTGAGATCAATTAATTGCAGCATTACCACAAAAATGGAAGAGGCAAGTAGAAGGGGAAAAAAGTAAGGAACTTGTATGTCGGCCCTGTATTAAAGAAGATAAATGGTTAAGAAAAGTGTGATAAGTAAAAACATATCCCAATTTCATTTAAGGACCAAAAAACTGACAGCTGTGCCATATAAATGGCAAAATAGTTGGGAAGAGATTTTCGATGTACCCATTCCATGGCACATGGTTTATGAATTGATACGCAAAACAACGCCGGATGCCAAACACTCACATTTTTCAATTAAAACTACTATACAAAATTCTTGCAACTAATAGAATGTTATATATATGGGGGATACAATCTTCCCAGTTCTGCAGTTTCTGCTGTGAGGAGGCAGTCATTAGATAATTTATTTTGGTATTGTCCATATGTAGCTCGTTTTTGGTCACAGGTCCAGGAATGGCTGAAGAATTGCAACATTTGCCTAGAACTAACGCTGCAGACAGCAATACTGGGTGATTTGAAAAGCCATAGTCAATCCATCAATAATATAATAATTATTTTAGCAAAAATGTTTATTTGTTTATAGAAGCTATGAGAATAGAAAGGTTCAAGTCGTTTGTGAAGCATCACAGCACAGTTGAAAAATATATGGCAAATAGAAATCCAAAATGGATGATATTGAGAGATAGATGGGAGAGGTTGAATGGAGCTGAAGGGTGGGACTAATAGCAAGATAAAACATGTAGAACATACGGGGTCTGTAAAATGTATATATGTTCAGAACTTTTGTGAAATAGCACAGTTACAAATAGAAATCAAACTGGATGGACATCAGAAATAGATGAAGGACTATTATTTTAAAAAGTATGTATGTCTATATAGGTATGTGTATGTACACTGCTCAAAAAAATAAAGGGAACACTTAAACAACACAATGTAACTCAATCACACTTCTGTGAAATCAAACTGTCCACTTAGGAAACAACACTGATTGACAATACATTTCACATGCTGTTGTGCAAATAAAATAGACAACAGGTGGAAATTATAGGCAATTAGCAAGACACCCCCAATAAAGGAGTGTTTCTGCAGGTGATAACCACAGACGGGGATTGGAAATGATGCAGACAATTACATTGATCGAACCAATATTCTTTCTGCAATATTTAGCTGATCCACCCCCTTGAAAAAAAAAAGGTTTTGCAAATCTATAAAATGACATTTACGTAGGTATTCAGACCCTTTACTCAGTACTTTGTTGAAGCACCTTTGGCAGCAATAACAGACTCGAGCCTTCTTGAATATGACGCGACAAGCGTGGCACACCTGTATTTGGGGAGTTTTTCCCCATTCTTCTCTGCAGATCCTCTCAAGCTCTGTCAGGTTGGGGAGCATCGCTGTACAGCTATTTTCAGGTCTCTCCAGAAATGCTTGACCGGGTTCAAGTCTGGGCTCTGGCTGGGCCACTCAAGGACATTCAGAGACTTGTTCCGAAGCCACTCCTGCGTTGTCTTTGCTGTGTGCCTAGTGGTTAGAGCGTTGTGTGCTTAGTGGTTAGAGCATTGTGTGCCTAGTGGTTAGAGCGTTGTGCCATTAAACGAAAACCCAGAGCTCACAAGGTAAAACTCTTGTCGTTCTGCCCCTGAACAAGGCAGTTAAACCCACTTTTTCTAGGCCTGCATTGTAAATAAGAATTTGTTCATAACTGACGTTGCCTAGTTAAAGGTTCAATTAAAAAAAATGTTGCTTAGTATCTCACCTTACAACTATTAATAACTATGTGTCACCTTATAATTATTAGGCTGAGTATCTGTGACTGACTGGAATTTAGGCCTATGCTGTTCTTGGAACTAGGCTAGTAAACATATTTGTTGGTACTACTAGCCTGGGGCGACAGACGACGTGGTACAATGACCAGCTATCTATGGCTTAAAAGAGTGGAGTCCAGGCTAGGTTGGTGGTACCTTCTTTTAGTTTTGTTTGCTCTCTTTCTTCTGCACTGTTTTCTTTAGAGGGGAAGCCTGAACAGTGAGGTGATACTTTGGTCATTCTATTTGGCCTACTGTTTTATTGGGGGCTGGGGGAGAATAGGTATGGAAAGGGGGATACCTAGTCAGTTGTTCAACTGAAATGTGTCTTCCACATTTAACCCAACCCCACTGTGATTAGTTTAGGTTTTATATTTTACTGTAAATTTGAAAAGGGCTAGTTTTTATTTATTTTTGCTTGGTTATAGAAAGCAGCACAGTATTTTTTTTTAATATATTTTTTTTATAAGCTTAGTAGTATTCCCGGCAGCATTATTGCTTCATGCGTCTGGTATGGAGAATATGTCATCATCAAATTCTTGTCCGTTTTTCATTACTAGGCCGGGTCTGTGTTACTTAATTGCGGTTTTGAACAACAGTGGAAACTTTATTCAGCGCAGATGACGCTTTTTTCTTATTTTTTTGCAAGGGAAAATTAGGCGTGTGTGCATGTGGAGAGGCGCAGGCTACGTTCCAACTTCATGTTCCATTATGGGGAAAATTCCTGGCTTTGGCAGATGTCAGTTCACACCCAGTAAGTGTTTAGGGCCTAGGCGTATCAACAGCAGTAGTAATTAGCTAGCGAACGTCGGCTGTGCCTGTGCCAAAACTCCAGTATTCATCCTATAGCTTGTTCTCCCATCTTTTTAAATAGTGAGCCAGCATGTTTTTAAATATCTTTTCATGACTGATCAAAACCAATGTTATCATGCTCTCTGTCTCTCTGAAAGCAGACGTAGTGCGCAATATGTTCCCAGATAGCACACGTAGGTCTGCCCAACGTAGGCACGATGTATACAGGATACATTGGGAAGATGACAATTAGCAAACGCTGTATAAACGGCAAGACTTTGATGTATTTAGAATGCCTACATCTTACAGTTCTACATTGTTTTATACATCGACATTCTGTTCTGATGTCTCATTGATATCTTCTCCAAACTATATATATATATATATCTCTCTCAAATCAAACGCATATGAAATCCTGAGAATAGCAATGCATATGGTATCGTCACATAAGTGTCACGATAATGTAATGAAACAGGGAGAAGGTCTCGAACCGCAAAAAACATGTTCAAGCGGCAGAGTCCACATCCGCGCTTATAAACCCAGGGCAGTTCCAATAATGTCGTATTGTGAGGTCCCTGTGAATTCCGTGTCTAGCATATAATATGTTCAGTCCTCCACCCACCTCGCATTCGTCTCATCTAGGTGGTATGTAGACAGGGCAGGAATATGTACAACATGACTTAATTATTCCTTTCGGTATAACTAGGCTAGGGCTGGCGATATGTCGAATTAATTTGTTTTTGCGCAATATTCCAAATGATTGTATCAGAATCAAGTTGTTTTTATGAGCACGTATGTCCGCCTGTTCTCGTGTTGTTGTTGGTTCCTTCGCAGTTTATGTGCTGAGTGCAGTGACTGTAGGCTGTGAACCGTTCTATTTACATTCACAAACACCAAGCCCCTCAACCATATCACTCATTCCTCTCAGACGAGATTTCAACTCGCTCTTTGCGTCTGAGGTTCAATCCAACGGAATCTGTCACATGGACACCGAAACAAATTGAAACATTATTTTACTGTAACACATAAGTTAGCCTTTCTAACGATACCCCTTGTATGTCTTAACTACTCAAATTGGGCGCAGGGCAGACACTATTAAAACGGAAGTATTAATGAACATTTATTCTGGAAAATTAATGTTCAGTTTGTGGCACCGGGCCATTGCGGTTCGCCAGAAGCATTTTAGACAAATACTGTTATACTAGCTGTCTAATCAGTTTTATAAATGTGCCATACGCATGAAACTAAATTATATAAGGAATTGGAAACTTGTTATCTCAAGGTAGTCCACCTGAATTCAACGTCTGAACAAAGTAGACAGGCTAGCATGCTGTTCAAACAGTTGGAGAGAAGGGTGTGTTCATAACATTCCAACTGTTCTACCTCGTTGTTAGCTAGAAAATAGATCTACGTTGGCTAGACTTTAAATATAAAGATTAGCTGGCTACTCACTAGAACGTGGGCTTGTGCTTGCGAGATTGTTTGAGACTTGTGTTAATTTTCTATAATGCCTGCTACAAGAAGTTAGATATTAGTAAATGCACGTTACATTTGTAACAAAAATGACATTTTCATAGATGCACTTGAAAACCAGATCAGTGATTATTGCAAAAAAACAGTTAAACTATATTGATTAAATTATTAGTGGATTTAATGGTAGTGGAAGGCTTATATTTAGGCTAGGTATAACCCTGAATTCATTAGATTATTGCTGACTATATGAAATGCAGTGTATTTGACCTTTTAATTGTACAACAAAGCTTATTGTGAGTCACCCATAGATTTGTCCATATTGCTCAGAGCTAAGCTAGGTCTACCATCTTCAAAGAAAGGATGGTTGATCAAGTGATATCTACTACAACTATTGTGACTCCCACTCCAACGAACTGGGAAGGCAGACAAAATGACTCCAGACAAAAGAAAAACGGGTTTGACTTCATCACAATGAAAAGTTTCAAGTAGGAAGAAATGTTCTAGAAATGTTTTATTCTGTATCATGTTTTAACATTTGGTTTGAGAGTGCATCTAAGGTTAAAGAGAGGGGCTCTTGGAGTGTTTTCAAGAAACCCTTTGGTCTATAATTCACTGCTGATGTGTTGATACTGACATATTTATTGATTAGGAAGGGGGCAATGATGGTCATTGATTCCCAGACCTATGGTTGTCACGGTACCAGTATTGCAATACCACAAATCATGATACTTGATTTTCTGCGACAACAAAGAACATGACTGAACTCTATTGTCCTTTAAAAACCTGCTGTTTTAAAATATTGTGTGACGAGCCTTTAGCTTGGGGGTGACAACAGGGTGTGACTCTGGGTGACAACAGAAAGCTGGGTTTGCAACATTAGGGAGAAAAAAAGACTTTGCTTCATTATCAATATATGGTTATTGGCCTCACATTTCTTATTAAGCATTGATTTATCTGGGTTGTTGAGATCATAGTCAGTCTGTAATATATTGGGCCCTGGCTGTAAGAGGCTCCGATGCAGGAAGCTTCAATCGTTCCCTCTCGCCCAGCAGCCAATCAGGGCTCTCTTGAGTCAGATGAGGGAAGGCCCCTCCCCCTCCTCCCGTCTTTACTCTCTCTCGGCAGGCTGCTGCTGCTTTGTCGGCAAGGAGGAAGACCAGCTAGCCTTTTGCAGTGAGACTTTCAAATGATCCGAAGGGAAGCAAAGATACCAAAGAAAGGAGGAGAGAAGGATAGAGAGAGGGGGAGGAGTGGATCGCAGAGTGGACTGACCATGCATCCAAGGCCTATAGGCAGAAACCCTCATGTGAGTCAAGGTGGCTTTTATCCTCCTTTTTTCCTCCTCGCATGCTGCTGCTCCCCTTATCGCTCAGAATAGGAAGCAGCCCCGGTCTTGTGACACTTCATTGGAAACAAGGGCAGTGTGTGTCAGAGGGACGGTGGATTCTGGCTCGAAGGCTATGTTTAGACAGGCATACAAATTCAGAATTTTTTCTTTTGACCAATCACATCAGCTTTTTTTCACATCCAATCTTTTTCAGAGCTGATCTTTTTGGTCAAAAGACCAATTTGTGAAAAGATCAGAATTGGGCTGCCTATGTAAACACACCGTAAGAACCAAACCAGTGCGGGGAGGAAAAATGCCTGGCTAGCATGTTATCTTTTCAGTGAGACATCCGGCGTAGTCTGCAGGCTGTGTGTGTGTGTGTGTCAGGGAGAGAGATGCAGAGAAGGGATGGGTTGGTTGGATTGTTGTGATGAATGCATTGGCTGTCTGTCTGAATGCATGGACTGCCCAATGTTTCTCTTCTCGTTGTTCAACCAACCAAAGGATAAAGATTTAATTTCACGTTGCAGTTGAATGGGAGTCAGTTAATTGAAAAATGCGAAGGTTTCTCTTCTGGTTGCTAGCGTAGCCTTATGACTGTGAGACTATGTGAATGTGACATGTTCAATTGAGGCACCGTGTCTCATCACTCCACATGTCATTGAATGAAAGGGGTTTGTTTCCAAGATGACATGCATACAATGTTCGGTTGTAGGTTAATACATTGATGATGCCAACTGATGGTCATCAGAGCCTTTGACTCCTTTATTATTAAGAATGTCACAGCATTTGGGGCACTAGCTTCTATCTTTTTATGAAAGCGGTTCACGGGCTATGCCTCGATATCCCAGGGAAATGGTCAGCTAGGCGTCTTTCAGTATTTGTGGTCGTTTGGATGCTGTGACGGTGCCTGAATGTAGGCCTGTCTTGCTCTGTACTACATCAGGTTTTAATTGTATTTTTTTAACCGGGTGTCAACTATGCTGTGGTGAGCAGCCTTGATTTAGCCTCTCCTAGATTTAAAAAATCATTTTCAGCTGAGAAGTCTTTAATCTGGGTCTGGGAAACCAAACTTAAACATCTCCGTTTGCGTTGAATGACTTCTTATCACCGCCGATCATCTGCTCCGAAGTTGAAACCTCAAAGGGGATTACTTATGGACAACGTCTGGCACAGTCCCATTTTTAAACCACCTCCAGGAACGCCCCAGGCTTGGGTTACTTGTTGACGCGTCTGTCAATATTAGGCTGTAGTTAGTAGTGCACCATAACCTTTACAGTTGTGTTCTTTTGACTGCACTTGTTTTTAAGGGTCTGTTTGCCTGGGCGTTGGTACAGCTGCATTTGTACACTGCCGCTCTGCTGCGAGTCAATTACTACTTCACAGCTTGGTGGAAGACATCTCACTGTTCTCCAGTCTCAGTTCTATTGAAGCGGTGAAGGGATGGAATAAGAATATACACATATAAATATATGGATGGGCATTGACGGAGCGGCATAAGCAAGATGCAATAGATGGTGTAAAATACAGTGTATATACACATGGGATGAGTAATGCAAGATATGTAAACATTATTAAAGTGACTAATGTTCCATTTATTAAAGTGGCCAATGATTTCAAGTCTGTATATAGGCAGCAGCCTCACTGTGTTAGTGATGGCTGTTTTAACAGTCTGGTGGCCTTGAGATAGAAGCTGTTTTTCAGTCTCTCGGTCCCAGCTTTGATGCACCTGTACTGACCTCGTCTCCTGGATGGTAGTGGGGTGAACAGGCAGTGGCTCGGGTGGTTGTTGTCCTTGGTCTTTTTGGCCTTCCTGTGACATTGGGTGCTGTAGGTGTCCTGGAGGAACAGGTAGGTTGACCTTGGTGATGCGTTGTGCAGACAGCACCACCCTCTGGAGATCCCGGCGGTTATGGACGGCGCAGTTGCCGTACCAGGCGGTGGTGCAGCCAGACAGGATGCTCTTAATTGTGCATCTGTAGAAGTTTGTGAGGGTCTTAGGGGCCAAGCCAAATTTCTCCAGCCTCCTGAAGTTGAAGAGGCGCTGTGGTGCCTTCTTCACCACGCTGCCTGTGCGGATGGACCATTTCAGTTTGTCCGTGATGTGTACGCCGAGCAACTTAACTTTCCACTTTCTCCACTGCTGTCCCGTCGATGTGGATAGTGGGGTGCTCCCTCTGTTGTTTCCTGAAGTCCACAATCGTTTTGTTGACGTTGATCTTATCAGGGGTTGGCATATACTGTGTAAATATTATCCCATGATCTATCTTGACGTGGTATCACTTCTGACTCGTTTAAAAAATAGTTGAATTTGATTTTAGACTTTGATCGATCTTACAGCGTAGCCTAGTGTAGGCTATATCAACACTTTTCTTCATTGATCTTTATACCACCGAAGTACATTCATAATATGTTCACTGCAGAAACATTCTGTAATAGTAGAATGAAACAAATTGGCTACGGCTGTCGAAGGACTCTAGGTAATTGATGATGAAGAGAGATCAGGATGGCTTACAGAGTATGAGATGTTTTTATTGACCGAGACGAGCAGAGACACGGGCAGGTGTCGAAGCAGGCAGCCATGACGGAGCACCCGGGAGAAAAGTACATTTTCTCAAAGCTTTACTTCTTTGTGACTATCTTTTTATACTTGGTTTTGTGTCATGTGCCTTTTTAAAATAAGTAATCAAATTGAAACATATCACAACAATTTGAGTGTAGAGTTTCAATAAACCAGTAGACTATATCTGGCTAAGCTTCCAGGTAACCAACTTTAACCATTCACATCAGTGTTGACATGAGAGACCACAGATACAAGTAGCTTGTTAGCAGCTGGAGTGTACAGCAGGGCCTTCTCTCTAGACCTTGGGAGGAGACTCTCCTTAACTTAAGACTTAATGGATTCACACACAGATTGAATTAGTTTCAGGAACCACCTGCAGGATGACCCCATATTCTATGATAAAGTGTTTTGTGTTTCAAAGGCCCGTTGGACATCACTGTCCATTTTTGAGCTTACAAACCAAACACACAGAAGCATGTTTATGTACAGTTCCTTTGGAAAGTATTCAGACCCCTTGACTTTTTTCCCACATTTGTTACGCTACAGCCTTATTCGAAAATTGATTAAATTGTTTATATTCCTCATCAATCTGCACACAATAACCCTTTCCCTCGATCCTGACTAGTCTCCCAGTCCCTGCCTCTGGAAAAACATCCCCACAGCATGATGCTGCCACCACCATTCTTCACCGTAGGGATGGTGCCAGGTTTCCTCCAGACGTGACGCTTGGCATTCAGGCCAAAGATTTCAATCTTGGTTTCATCAGACATTTTGAATGCTTAGCATGACAGGAAAAGGGTCCAATACACGCACTTAATATAAGGAATTTGAAGTTGTTTATACTTTTACTTTTGATACTGAAGTATATTTTTTTTAACCAAGTACTTTTAGACTTTTACTCAAGTAGAATTTTACTGGGTGACTTTTTACTTGAGTCATTTTCTATGAATGTATCTTTTACTTTTAATCAAGCATGACAATTGGGTACTTTTTCCACCACTGGTTGATAACGACAAATCATTGTAGTCGATTTGCTATGTCTATTGCTTTTGCAAATCACTATGACCCCCGCCTCTCTCTAACCCTTTATCACATTCAATGGCAGCGGAGGCACTGAACTCTTGACCTATTACTTTTCCGATCCCTTCACTGTGCGCCTTCAACATCATAGCTGTGATTGGTTGTCGTAGGTAGCCATCCAATGATTGTGGAGATAATTGTCAGACTTGCCCTTCCATATCAGAACCGGTGTCTGTCCATGAGGACAGGACTATATAAGGCTAGTATTTGTTTATTAATTCGTTTTGTGGTTTAGTTTTTTTTTGTGTGTGTGTTTTCATGCAACAGTGCTTACATAATAGGAGAACCCTTGGGAGTATTGTCCTGCATGGAGATACGATACGAGGTGTTACTGTTGTAGTGTATATTAGATGAGCATAGCCCAGGGGCCATATTCATAAAGTGTCGCAGTTAGTAGGAATGCTGATCTAGGATCAGTTTTGCTTTTTTAGATTATAATGACTGTACAGGGGCTTTTCTGATCCGAGGTCAGGACTCCTACTCCGAGACTCTTTGTGAGAATAGCCCCAGATCAGAGTTGTTGTAGTCGGATCAGAGGGGCATACTACAAAAGCTGGCTAACTTGGTGATCCTGCTAACTTGGATAACAATCGTATCAGTCCATACCAATTTCAAGCATATATTCTGAAATAATGCGAAGTTATTTCGGAACATTTGAAGTAAGTTAGCTGGCTAACTTATTGATCCTGCTTCGTGACATTCCCCTCTAGATAGTAGTAGTCTCGATCAGAGTTGTTGATAGAAGTAGCCTTGTTGGTTGAACAAGAGCAGATCACCAGGCATAGTTAGTTGACACAGCAGACCATAGCCCTATACTATGAATCTGGTTTGAGGAGTTGGCGAGGAAGCTTTGGTCAACTCGGAGGTCAACTCGGAGGTCAACTCGGGATAACCGGTGACACGAACGTCTCACCTTTTTTAGCCAGGTACATTTCTATGGCAATGAATCGTTCAGAACAAACGGGGCAGGCTAACTCCATTTATCCTGAAATGAAGTGTCTGAGCCAGAAGTTGAGGACCAATGAAATCAGATTCCCTCCCTCTCGCAAAGATAGGCCTGTTTTCCTCAAATGAAGGGGATAATGACTAAGACTTACGTTTGGTATACCAGGCACGGTGGCAGGTAGATAAAAAAAAAAAAATTGGGAGGGGGTGTTGCCATAATTACACAAACACAATAAAAATGGATGTGCATACTTAATGTTTCTAAAACAAGAAATGTCTTACTAGTAAGTAGTAATGTGGTATATTGCTATATTTAATATTCTGTGACCTTGAGTAGTTTAAGAAATACAGTGCCTTGCGAAAGTATTCGGCCCCCTTGAACTTTGCGACCTTTTGCCACATTTCAGGCTTCAAACATAAAGATATAAAACTGTATTTTTTTGTGAAGAATCAACAACAAGTGGGACACAATCATGAAGTGGAACGACATTTATTGGATATATAAAAAAAAAATATATATATATATATATATATACACTACCGTTCAAATGTTTGGGGTCACTTAGAAAAGCACATTTTTGGTCCATTTAAAATAACATCAAATTGATAAATTGTGTAGACATGGTTAATGTTGTAAATTACTATTGTAGCTGGAATATTAATGGGACATCTACATGGGCGTACAGAGGCCCATTTATCAGCAACCATCACTACTGTGTTCCAATGGCACGTTGTGTTAGCTAATCCAAGTTTATAATTTTAAAAGGCTAATTGATCATTAGAAAACACTTTTGCAAATATGTTAGCACAGCTGAAAACTGTTGTACTGATTAAAGAAGCAATAAAACGGGCCTTCTTTAGACTAGTTGAATATCTGGAGCATCAGCATTGGTGGGTTCGATTAGAGGCTCAAAATGGCCAGACACAAGGAACTTTCTTCTGAAACTCGTCAGTCTATTCTTGTTCTGAGAAATGAAGGCTATTCCATGTGACAAATTGCCAAGAAACTGAAGATCTCATACAATGCTGTGTACTACTCCCTTCACAGAACATGATGAGGAGCATCAGGCCACAGGCCACTCCTATAAACCTCACTGTTTTCATCACAGCTTCCTTTGACTGACATTCCAGCGTCTCAACTCTAAACACCATCATCTCTCTCTCTCTCTCTGCTCACCAGGAACTGTACTTTCTGAGAATGCAGAGGACAAGAGAGAAGACTGACAAGATGGAGGAGAACAAAGCCATGAGGAAGCTGCGGGTGTGCGTGGCAACGTGTAACCGGGCAGACTACTCCAAGCTGGCACCCATCATGTTTGGCATCAAGGCCAACCCGGATGAGTTTGAGCTGGAGGTGGTGGTGCTGGGTTCCCATCTCATTGACGATTATGGGTGAGTTTGAGCTGAATGTGGGTGTGCTGGAACTTGTTTTTCCTGATCCACTGACATCACAACTATTTACCAATGTTTTTACAATGACAGTCATTGTTTATTTGCACTCTGATGAAGTGTTATTTGAGTAATCATGTCTCAAGTTTTTTTCCGGATTGCTTGACCTGACCAGGAAACACTCCTGTCCTTAATGAGGACCACACTGGAAATAAGTCTGAGTTTGTGTTTTTATCCATGACAATATTTTGTTTGTTAATTTCACTTAGTTGAATCAACTTTATGTATTTATAAATCGTCTAATAGGATGTATTCATTCATTCATTAAATGATTGGTTTGACCACCTGTCCTCCTTTAGCAACACGTTCCGGATGATCGAGCAGGATAACTTTGACATCGGCTCCAAGCTGCACACCATCGTGCGTGGGGAGGACGAGGCCGCCATGGTGGAGTCAGTGGGTCTGGCGCTGGTCAAGCTGCCAGATGTCCTCCACCGTCTCCGTCCCGACGTTCTGGTTGTCCACGGCGACCGCTTCGACGCCCTCGCCCTGGCAACTGCTGCCGCTCTGATGAACATTCGCATCCTGCACCTGGAGGGAGGAGAGGTGAGGGGATGGAGGAAGTGATGACATATATCTGAAGGTTTTTCCCGGAAGTAGTGTTGGGAGCCGAATATAACTAGATTAAAAATATTGGTTGCTCCCTCCACCTGGTATTTGATATAGGATGTTTTTTAAATGTCGTTTTGTGTATTTTAGTTACTATTTACCGTGTAATTGCCATCTAACTATGTAATTGCTGAGTTAATAACTGCTAATTACCATAAAAAATAACAAGGTTACCAAAAATACACAGAAGTCCTGGAAACCAACGAAGGCAACATAACAGAGATAATGATGGTCTTGGTTCAATAAAAAATAACTATTTGTTCCCTAAGGGCAATGGCAGTGCTTCAAACACTCAACAAACCGCCACAGAGACTACATACTTTTTTTATCCTGATGTCTGATCCTTCCTCCTTTCCCATCCCAAGGTGAGTGGCACCATCGACGACTCGATCCGTCACGCCATCTCCAAGCTGGCCCACTACCACGCCTGCTGCACCCGCACCGCCGAACAGCACCTCATCGCCATGTGTGAGGACCACACTCGCATCCTGTTGGCGGGCTGCCCCTCCTACGACAAGCTGCTGGCCGCCCATCACCGCGACGACTACATGGACATCATCAGGAACTGGCTCGGTACGTATTGGAGTAACTATCCTTAACCCCTAAATCAGTATCTTTCAAATTCTTTCAGTGGGGGAATGCAGTTCAATGCAGTATACCAGACTAATAGCCAGGTTCCAGGGCCCAGTGTTTTTCCTGGTCAGGCAGGGAATTACAACCTCTGCTGTCACTGTCAAGCACCCAAACTAAGACGGCTACAGTTTCTGCACAGTACCAGTTTTGAACTCCTATTTGAATATGCAGCAGATCTCTTGATGGCCTAGTCAGCTACAGTTACCTGGACTGAGGACAGTGATGCCGTTTTTTTTTTTTAGGTTTGATGTCCTGCCTTTACATCACCAAGGTGACAAAGTCGCAGTGTCTTTGTCATATAATTATATCTAACCCTGCCTGGTATTACACCCAACATGAACCCACTATTAATTTCCAACATGCACTTGTCAATGAACGCACCACACTTCAGAAACAGCATGTGAAAAGTCTGTCAGCATCCCAACAACTTGTCTTCTCGAGATACAGGTAATGCACCCTAACCTGGTGTGTGAGTAGGCGGTGCCCTGGAGTGCATCCAATCGACCTGATTGGTTGGAATGAGGGGAGGCTTCAATAAAGGGTGATTGACAGGGCTGCAGGCCAATCAGGTTGAAAGGGCCAGCCTTTTATTACCAACTTTAGGACAGTGGTATAGTACATATACCACTATATAGTATAGTGATATGGTACAGTAGCTAGTACCGTTGGTGTGGGAAACGTGTGATCATAAGAGTATTGTTAAATCAGTTCATAGATTTCTGGGGCTTTTAGCGAGTCCCTTCGGGGCAGAAAGAGCAGTGGCAGCGGTAGCCTGTTGACTTCCCCCAGTTCAGAAAGTACTAGAATGTTCTAAATGACATCCACAGGAGACAATGTGAAGGAGCACGACTACATCGTGGCCCTGCAGCACCCGGTCACCACTGACATCAAGAACTCCATCAAGATCTACGAGCTGATGTTGGACGCCCTCATCTCCTTCAACAAGCGAACGCTCGTCCTCTTCCCCAACATAGACGCAGGTCAGTGGGGGATTCTCCAATTTTTTTTGGTCGCCCTTTCCTCATTTCGCTCCTCTTGGCGCCATCATATTGCGCAACCCCACACGCATATCGTGGAGCTGGAGCTACAGTGTCAACCCTCCCTTGGTCAATAGTGTGAGAAGGCTGCTCTGTTGAAGGGATCTGCTTTTCTAGTTCAGCTGCATGTCTTTGATCCTTCTTAGATCTAATACATGTTCCCTCTGTAATTGGCTAGGAACAAGCATGACATGTTTTGGGTTTCATCTTACACGCTACAGCAAGTGTCTCATCTAATGCCAACAGAATGTACAGTAAATGCCTTAGGCAATTTAGTGTATCGAGCTGAATCCTTCAGTCTGTCTCATGGTTAGGGCTAGGACTGGTTTGAAGAGCCTAGAATGTCCCCCAGAAAGGATTAGAAACCAAGTTTACAGTACTTAAAATCCAACAAAACACTACGGCAAAACAAGAAATGGCTGTAGTTGATTCAGTTGAATGTCCAAGTGTAGACTGTGTAGGAGTCGGTTAAATTAGACATCCCACAGTCTTCTCCGTTCTGTCTTGTAACTCCTGGCAACCCCTGTCCCGTCTCCGTGACGACCCCCAACAGGAAGTAAGGAGATGGTGCGTGTGATGAGGAAGAAGGGCGTGGAGCAGCACCCTAACTTCCGGGCGGTGAAGCACGTGCCCTTCGAGCAGTTCATCCAGCTGGTGTGTCACGCTGGGGCCATGATCGGCAACAGCAGCTGTGGCGTCAGAGAGGCCGGGGCATTCGGGACCCCCGTCATCAACCTGGGGTCCAGGCAGACTGGGAGAGAGACTGGTAGGGTGGTCTACTAATGTTCATTTAGTCCAAAATGGCAGGGTAGGGGGGGGGGTCTACTAATGTCCATTTAGTCCAAAATGGCACCCCATTCCCTATATAGTGCTCGAATATGGGCCCTGGTCAAAAGTAGTGCACTAAATGGAGAAATGGTGTGCCATTTTGGACTAAATGCGTGCCATTTGGGCCTACTTGTGGTTACCAGTGTTACTTTTCATTGTATATTTCCTGGTATAGTTCTTCATTGTAATTTGCCAATACAGTATGAGTGTTTTGGTGATTGCTTTGTTGTCATTCTTCAAGTCGTCCCATTATGAATGCTTATAGGATGTTGAGCTGTATTTTTTTACTTCCAGGTGAAAACGTCCTCCATGTCCGAGACGCAGACACTCAGAATAAGATCTACCATGCCCTGGAGCTGCAGTTCGGGAAGAGATACCCCTGGTTAGCATTATCGTTATTACAAGTTACAACATGGAGACACCATCCAGCCCAGAAGCAGAGAAAATGTCTAACTGACGTCTTGGAGACAAGGGCCTTTCCATCCTAATCAGACAGCACCACATGTTCAGTGAACACCAGCACCAGAAAGACTTGTAGAAATACAAAACAAAAAGGTAGCGACTGTCAGCTGATACAGAATCACAGTGTTCACAGGATGTCATCAGTACAATACAACAGTGAATAATCAGTGTGTCCTTGTACATCCAGTCTGGCGTCAACCACTATCAACAGATAGGAGAATAATCCATAACATTCACTATCAAGTCTAGTGACCATCAACCTGCACCTTGAGTGTCACAAACGGAACACTGGAAAGTGTG